>NC_048597.1:71493440-72093440 GCF_003668045.3 Cricetulus griseus | reverse complement strand
GCTGGCTTCGAATAGAGGAAAAAGCTTGAGGGAGCCTTGCCTTGAATTAAAGCAGAGCCAAAATGATTTGCTGTAATTGCTGGAAGACACGAGGTGCAGGTGGGCAGAGGCACTGTATCCCATGCGGCTACAGAGCACCTCCTCTGAGGACAGGTAGACAGGATGCCTTCCTTACTTCCTGGTCTTGGCCAACTGCCTAGCCTCTTCCACAAGCTGCAATCCTAGATTAATCTTCACATAGTGTTTTCTTTCCACAGATCAGATTTCTCATTTTGTTAATAAGCACAGTCTCTGATCCACTTGCAGTCAACTGTTGTGGATGGAGAGCAACAGGGTTTTGCATTATTGAGCTGTAGGGAATGGTGTGCAATCTCCTGAGTCTTTATTGCCTGTCAAGGTCAGGCTTGAGGGGGTGGGGTTATGGTCATGAAGTACCCTTTTCCCTTTTAACCGGTGTTGGAGTTTGTTAAGAGATGTTATTACTTGTACTCATTTTTACGTATGTATGTATGTATGTATGTATGTATGTATGTATGCATGCATGTATGCATGCATGTAGGTATGTATGTAGATGGGTACTCTGGTAGAGGTCAGAGGGACAACTTGCAGACATTGATTCTTTTCTTCCACCATATGGGTCCTGGTGATCAAAGTTAAGTCATAAGGCTAGTCAGCAAGCACTTTTACCCGCTGAGCTATCTCTCTGGCCCAAGTAAGTATTGTTTTTAGAGAGAGGGTCTCACTTTGTAGCCTTGGCTGGACTGGACTTCACTACGTAGAACAGGCTTGCCTAGAACCCAGAGGTTCTAGGAATTAATGGGTTGCTGGGATTAATGATATGTGCCTCCATGACCATCTTAATTAATTAATTTTTTTAAAATAAAAAAAATAAAGGGTTGAAAAGCCAGGCTGTGATGGTACATGCCTTTACTTCTAGCACTCTTCAATCCTAGCACTGGGGAGGCAGAGGCAGGGAGATCTTTGTGGATTCGGGGCCAGCCTGGTCAACAGAGTGAGTTCCAGGATAGCCAGAGCTACACAAAGAAACACTGTTTCCAAAAACAAACAAAACCCCTCAATGCAAACAAACAAACAAACAAACAAAAGCTCAGTAAACCCAAAGGGTTGGAGGATGGTTCAGAGGTTAAGAGTGCTGGCTGCTCTTTCAGTGGACCAGGCAGCTCACAGATGATTATAAACCCAGTTTCAGGGAATATGGAGTCTGGGCCTCCAAAGGCACTAGACACTAATGGGGTCCTTTCACATAAAGTTAAAACAAACAAAAACAAGGAAACAAGGTCTTTATAGCTGTAACTGGCCTGGAAGTCACAGAAATCCACTTTTTTTTTTTTTTTTTTTTTTTTTTTTTTTTTTTTTGAGACAGGATCTCTAGCCTTGGCTGTCCTGAAACTCACTAGGTATACCATGAATTCACAGAGATTCACTTGCCTCTGAATCCTGAGTGCTGGGATTAAAGACTCTGAGAAATTTTAATACAGATTTTAAGCCCTTGGATTAAGAGAAAGGCATTCAGGAAGAAAGTAAGACATTTGTGAATGTGGGCTTCTCTGAGGAGAGCCAAGAGATACCCTTTGATGAGCAGCTCGTAAAAAAGGATCATTTTTGGAAATTTAGAGGCGTGAGAAGGAATAAAGTTCAATTTACCTGGGGGGCTCATGTCTATGCTCTATTTGGTTGGTCTGTTGACCTTGAGGTGTCTGTTCCACCTATCCTTGCTCCTGTCTACTAGGATTGAAGGCCAGTCTCCTGAGCCTGATTACTAGAAGGGTGTGGGCTGGAGGGTAGTGCTCCTTGGATAGAGGCTCCTTGGAGTCTGGTTAAGCAGGGCCCCTGCAGGTCAGTTTGGAGGGTGGTGACTGAACTTGCTTAGAAAGTCTCAGTGTGCCTGGTTCTGCATTTCACTCTGCTTGCAACCTTGAGCAGTGATGACTCTCCCACCTTATCCCATGTCTAAGATATAGATGGCTAGATGTGATTATCAGAGGGTTGGCACAGGCATAGTGTAGTGTGACTGGCATAGTGGGAGGGGCCATTTGTAGGCTGGAGGGCGACTCTAAATGCCATGGTAGGGTTTTTTGTTTTTGTTTTGTTTTTCATGACAGGGTTTCTCATTGTAATAAGCCTTGGCTATCTTGGAACTCAGAGATCCACCTGCCTCTTCTGAGTACTGGGATTAAAGGTGTGGGCTACCAGGGCCAGCACCATGCTAGGTTTTTGTTGGCAGAGCTGAAGGATTTTTTTTTTTCTTTTTTATTGCACTTATTTGTTGCAGTGTTTGCTGCTTGTGGCAGCTGTTGATGCTTTCCTACTACCATGTGGGTTCCAGAGATTGAACTCAGATTGTCAGGCTTGGCAGCAGGTAACTTTACCTTGTCTTGCCAGCCCTGTTTTGTTGTTTGAGATAAGGTCTCACTGTGTACCCAGACTGGCTTCAGACTTGTGCTCCTGCCTCAGCCTTCCAAAGTGTTGCAATTATAGTGTGTCCCTTCTTGGGTAGCTGAGATAAGGTTTTTTTTTACCTCTTTTAAAGGCAGTGGTTCTGTGAAGGATGGCCTTAGGGTAATGGTTAGGAGACCCTGGAAAACATAATCTTGTAGGTATTTGGAGCTTGAGGACCACTGCCCACCAGATGTGTGAGACTCTTGCAAACTTTGTATTTACTCAGATACATTTTCTAAACGTTTTTAGCACTTAGCCCCTATGGCATGTCTAAATTGTGCTGGCCTTTCTGCCCTCTGGTGCTCACAGACTTGTGTACCACTGTTCTGCTTTTAAGGCCAAGTGATAGGGGCATCATTTCAGTTCAGTGGGAGTCTCCTGAGACTGAGGTTAATAACTTGCTGGGGTTGGAGGGTAAATGCCTTTGACTTGAGAGCCTGTGAGAGCCTTTATTATATGGATGTCTGTAGATACTTGAGCTCAGACCAGGGAGGGATGGTAGAGAGTCTCTCCTCCCAGAAAGACTGGATTTCTGTTAGAAGCTTTCAAACAAGCCTGTTCAGCTTGTGTGTGTGTGTGTGTGTGTGTATGAATTGATGGTGGTGGGGAGGGGAGGCAAGTAAGCTAGCCCTAAAAGGTTAGGGAAGGAAGGGCCTAAGGAACAGCTGCTGGGAGATGGATGTGGGGAACCCTAGTAATTTTGATTCCCTGAAGGCCAGACACTACCACAGTCCAGAAGGGTAGGGAAAGATAGGCCCTGGGAATGGCATGACCTGAGTGAGTGGGGGAGAATTTGGCCTCGTGCCACTCCCTGGGACCTTCAGGAAGGCCATCATAACTGATAAACTACTGCTAGTAGGGGAAAAAGCATGGTTTTGGGCTTGTAGTAGGGGACTGAGGGTCTTCTAACCTTCCACATGAGAAAGGATGGGTTAACCACTTGCATCTAAGCCAAAAGTTGCTCCCGTGTCGTGTGAGGTGGAAAGAAGTCTATCTAGGTCCTTGGTCCCTGATTGAAATGAGCTACCTACCTTAGGGTAACTTTTTTTGTGGGTGAAGAGGGAGCTCCGGGCGATGGAAAGGCAGGCTGTTGTCCAGGTTCCATGTCTGTTCTATGGGAATTCCCAGTGTGACAAGGATGAAGGGTGAGAATGAGCTTACTCGTGTGTGTGGCTCTGTGTGAGTACAGCTGCTGAAGGAGCTGTTCTTTCTGGGCGCCTAGCAGCCACCGACAGGTGGGCAGATGCTTTGATTGGTGTGAGGGGCCATTCCCATTTCCATTTTAGGGGTCTGAGCCCCATTGGAGTTTTCTTTCTTTTTCTTTTTTGGTTTTTTGAGACAGGGTTTCTCTGTAGCTTTGGAGTCTGTCCTGGAACTCAGAGATTCGCCTGTCTCTGCCTCCCAAGTGCTGGAATTAAAGGCATGGGCCACCGCCGTCCAGCCCCCCCCCTTTTTTTTTTTTTTGGAGACAGGGTCTTTCTGTGTAACAGCCCTGGCTGTCTTGGAACTCCCTCTGAAGACCAGGCTGACCTTGAACTTACTGAGATCTGCCTGCCTCCCAAGAGCTAGGATTAAAGGTGAGCATGACCACTGCCTGGCCCCCATTGGAGCTTTCATCAACTCAGTTGTGGATTTTTCCAGGGGAAGGACCTCATGACTTGAATCTTGTCCATGGTCTTTGCAGCTTCCTCGAAGCAGGTGAATTCTTGGTAAATGAAAAGGGACCTGAGACCTCAGGGACCTATTCTTATTTGAACAAGGTGTCCATACTGTGTGGGATGATAGACTTGGACTGTGTATGAGCCTGGCACTGTGCTGCCTGTGTTATGCTCGACTTCAACTTTTGGGAGCTCAGTTTATCCTTAGGTAGGTTCTGTGTTTCCTGTAGTGAACCTGGTATGTGGTCAAGTTTGAGAAACACTTGGCCGCCTAGCAAGTGGCATATCTTTGCTTAGAATCAAGCAAAGGATTGGGCAGTAAGGCTGAGTAGGCTATGCTGTTACTGAGAGGGCATAGAGGGGTTAGCAGTTAACCTAGTGAATGAATGGCCATAGCAGATTCTTAGCTGAGGAGCACTGAACAAATGGTGAACAGCAGGGCCTGAGCATGCACTGAGGGACTTCATAGAATGTTCTGTGGAGTCACCTCCTTCCCTATGCCCCAAGACTCAGCCTTTACCAGCCCTGTAGCCTGTGCTTCCATAGTTGTCTGGCCCTGGCTTGGTTGCATTCTTAGGTTCCCATTGGCCTCCTTTGTAACCTGGTTTTGCCTGACATAATGGCTCTCTGACAAGCCCACTTTGGCTCTACTGAGATAGATAGGCACTGCTGGGACAGCTGCCTCTTGTCTCTTTGCCCTCAATGTCTCTGGGGGAGACATTGGTCCTGGAGGTTGTTTCTGGGATGCATTAATATAGGCTAGATGTGTGAAACTACTAGTAAGGGATTGAAGGGAAGGGCATGGGTGCTTTGAAAGGACATGAGAGGGGTTTCAGGCTCTGCCTCTGTAGGAACAGAGCAGTGGGAGGTCCTGGTGTTTAGTTTGTGTTTATTGAGGTTAGGACAATAATTAATTATGTGGCTAAAGTGTTATGTTAAGACACCTGGGTGTGCTGCCGTCTTGGTGTCCTGGGTAGGAAGTGTGGTCCTTTAGAGGAGGCAGAGCAGCCTGGGTAGAAGCAGTGAGGGGATAGGGTAGTGGCTGAAGGGAAAGATGGTAGTAGGGACAGAGGCAGAGTGACTTTACTGCTGTGTAATTCTTGATAGACTAGCCTGAACAAACTGTGAGTAGTTTCACCCAAGGTGCACACACATTCTTTGCCTGTACACTCATGTGACACCATGCCTAATTTTTTCTAGGTTAGGAATCAGGACTTTCATGATTGCTAGACAGACACTCTACTAACTAAGCTACAGCCCAACCCCACCTTTCCCTTTTGCAGGAAGCTGGTGCAGGTACTCTGAAAGCTTTACAGAGTTCTTGACAAAATGTCAGGAAGGGGATGGTAGAAGGGTGGGCACTTATTTGGGGCCCTTACCCTTGCTCAGCTTTGTGGTAGCATTTTAGACCTAAGTTTACTCTGTAGAACATCCCTGTGCAGTCCTAATCTTTTTTTTTTTTTTTTTTTTTTTTTGAGACAGGGTTTCTCTGTATTGCTTTGGAGGTTGTCCTGGAATTGGCTCTGCAGACCAGGCTGGCCTTGAACTCACAGAGATCAGCCTGCCTCTACATGCCCCCCCCCAGGATCAAAGGTGTACGTCATCTACGCCTGGCTAGTCCTAATCATTTTATTAGCCCATTGTACAAATGATTCAGAGATGGTACAGCCACTCATTTAGGAAATGGGTAGGGAAACTGTAGCAGGGAGTTGTGTGAGATAGCTTTGCACATAGTCTGAGGGCACCTTTTTCTGGGTGGTACTTGGACTGGAATGCCTCTTTTTCTTTTTTGAGATAGGATGTCACCGTGCAGCTCTGTGTGTTTTCGAATTCCTTATGTAGACAGGGTTTCTCTGTGTAGCCCTGGCTGTCCTAGAATTAGTTGTGTAGACCAGGCTGGGTTTGAACTCACAGAGATCCACCTGCCTCTGCCTCCTGAAAGCTGGGATTAAAGGTGTGCACCACCACTGCCTGGCTCTTTAATTTTTCAAGTTAAAACATTATTACAATATTTTGTTCTTCCCTTCCTCCTTCCAATATCTTCCATGTACACCACCCCTTTAGTTCCCTCTTAAATTCATGGTCTCTTTTTCTTTGTTACTGTTGCATATATGTATGTATGTATGTAAATATATGAATACTAAGTTCATTTATACAGTGCTCCCTGAGCTTTAGGTACAGGAATTGTTATAGATGTATGTATGTATGTATCCATTGGGGTTTGGGTATCTGCATTTTGACCAGTTTGTTGTCACCTCCCCTTTTTTGGGGCAGGGGAGGGTCTCACTGTGTAGTCTTCACTGACCTGGAACTCAGAGATCTGCCTGCTTCTGCCTCCTGGAGTGTTGGGCTACCATGCATGGCTCTGAGGCTTTCTCTGATATTTTTGTTGATTTAAATTTTATTTTGTGCCAGGTGGTGGTGGCAGTCCAGAGGCAGAGGCAGGTGGATCTCAGTGAGTTTGAGGACAGCCAAGGCTACACAAAGAAACACAAAGAAAGACCAAAACAAAACATTATTTTGTGTGTTGGGGGGCAGGGGCATGTGGATATGTTCTATACCAAGTGGAAGTCAGAAGGCAGCTTGGGTACAGGACCTGGGCCTCCCTAGGATTGGATTCAGGTTGTCAAGCAGCTGCATCCTGCTAGACTGTCTCTCCCCCTTTAAATTAGTTTATGTGTCCTGATGTGTGATGTGTCTAAAAGTCAGGACCACCTATGGGAATTGTCTATC
The DNA here is from genome assembly GCF_003668045.3 of Cricetulus griseus. Lineage (NCBI taxonomy): Eukaryota > Metazoa > Chordata > Mammalia > Rodentia > Cricetidae > Cricetulus > Cricetulus griseus. The sequence goes on along the minus strand of NC_048597.1, from coordinate 72,086,589 downwards.
CTTCCTTGTGGCTTCTGGGAATCAAACTCAGGTTTGGTAGCGTGTGCCTTTCCGGATGAGCTATCTTGCTGGCCCACAAATGAGGTTCTTTTTCTTTTAAAATTACATGTTTTTTTTTTTTTTTTTTTTTTTTTTTTTTTTTTTTTTTTTTTTTTTTTTTTTTTTTTTTTTTTTTTTTTTTTTTAGAGGACAGGGAGCTGCTGCACATGTGGAGGTCAGAGAGCAACTTGGGGAAGTAGATTCCTTCTATTTTGTGGGTTTCAGGAACTAACTCAGGTGTCTAGGTTTGACAGCAAGCACCTTTACTTATTTTGATGGCTTTCAAAGCTGAAGGGTTCCCCCACCCAAGGGACTAGGAAGGTAGAGAAGGGCTCCCTGGATCATCATAACTTTAATCACAGCCCCTTGTTGGATTCCTGGTCTCTGGCTTGGTGCCTTTGCTGAATGACTCCAGAAGGCTGTAGCCACAGACCTGACAGCCTCCCTTCTCCTTGGGCTTTTTTTAGTGTGGGCAAATGAGAGGTGCTCAGTCACTGCCCTTGATAGTGTTAGGAGCAGGGTGGCCTTAGTAGATGAGCCCAGAGGTTGGAGCGAGGATGGGAGAAACTGAGCCACTCAGCCTTCTGAAAGTGCCTCCCGGTAATAAGGCACTGGGCTTGGATTGCCCTTTGGCTGTGATAAATGAACCTAAACTCCAGAGGGCCAGGTGTGAGCCTGAGGCAGCCCCCATACTGGCTGAGGGGAGAGGGTTGTTTCCAAAGTCCCACATTCCATGCATGTGTGGACGCTGATAAGAGTGCACTGCTTGCTTAGCCTTCTTTGGGTAGAAGGGGACTTTGACTTCATGCCCCCAGCAGGCAGCATGCTCATCCACATCCTGCTTCCTGGTAGCACCCTTCCCCCACTGGTCTCTGTTTCTTGTATCCACAGCCCTAGAGCCTGAGATGCCATTTCGAACAGCTCTTTCATTCATTTATTTAAAAATTGTTAACTCTAGCTCAGGGGTTCTCAACCTTCCTAATGCTGTGACTCTTTAATACAGTTGTAACCACAATCATACAATTATTTTGTTGCTACTTGGTAATTATTATTTTGCTATTGTTATTGTTATAAATATCTGATGCAGGATATCTGATATTTGACCCATCGGTTGGAAACTACTGCTCTAACTGGATGCATGCCTTGATCCTAGCATTTAGGAGACCAAGGCAGGTAGGGCCCGGAGTTCCAGGCTATCCATGGCTACATGGTGAAACCCTGTCTCAAAGAAAAGTTATACTTTAAAGTTTGCTAGGAAACCCTTTTACCCAGGATTTTGGTTTCTTTCTTTCTTTCTTTCTTTCTTTCTTTCTTTCTTTCTTTCTTTCTTTCTTTCGACAGGGTTTCTCTGTGTAGCTTTGGAACCTATCCCGGCACTCACTCTGGAGACCAGGCTGGCCTTCTAACTCACAGAGATCCTCCTGCCTCTGCCTCCCGAGTGCTGGGATTAAAGGCGTGCGCCACCAACGCCGGATTTTGGCGTTTTCATGGGAAAAAAATATTGCGGTGTCAGCCAGGAGGTGGTGGCACATACAGGCGGATCTCAGAGTTCAATGCCAGCCTTGTCTAGAGTGAGTTGCAGGACAGCCTCCAAAGCTGCACAGAGAAACCCTATCTTGAAAAAAAAAACAAAAACAAAAAAAAGAGAGAGAAGGGCTTTCGGGAGGGGCCTCAGGAGAGGGCATTTTTAGACATGGGATAATTTTTTTCTTTTTTAAAATTAAAAAACAGATTTCTTATCTATGTGTGTACACTCTAGCATGGAAGTCAGAGGACAGCTTGTGGAGTTGGTTCTTTCCTAGCATGTGGTTCCGTTGAAGTCAGCAAACACCTTTGGCTGCTGAGGTAATCTTGCTGTCCCCTTTGCTGCTGTGTTTGGGATGAAATCCCGCATTTTATACATGTTGGGCAAACTCGCAGACTGGCTCTGACTTTGCCATCTGGTCTACTTGTAAAGTTAGACATACCCACTCCTGCACAAGACAGTCTGGCCTTACATTAGGACTGGGTGATGCTTCATGTGTAGTCTCTTGTGGGACCTGAATCTTCCAAAGCCCCGCCCCCAACTCTGCATTGTTAATAGAGCTGTGCAATGTTGGTACCCCTGTACTGGCTGCTTGGGGATCCCCCACCCCTAGGGTTTATCTGTATAGCCCTAACTGTCCTAGAACTCACTTTGTAGATCAGGCTGGCCTCACTCAAAGATCTGCTTGCCTCTTCCTCCTAAGATTAAAGGCATGGGCCACCACTCTTGTCTTCCTTTGGGAGTTTTATATAGAGCAGTCTCAGCTCAGCTTCCCTAGTAGGTTTTAGAGATTAGCTCTAGGAAATTAGGATATTATTACCAACATTGTGGCCAGATGATATGAGTATATATACGCATCTTTTTTGTTTTTCAAGACAGGTTTTCTCTATTGCTTTGGAGGTTGTCCTGGAACTCGCTCTGTAGATGAGGCTGGCCTCAAACTCACAGAGATCCATCTGCCTCTGCCTCCAGAGTTCTGGGATTAAAGGCATGCGTCACCAACACCCGGCCAGTATGTATACATCTTAAAGAATGTAGAGATTAATAGTGGAAAACCTACTTCAGATGAAGTCAATATCCTACTAATAATCTTAGCTCTTCCAGTGTCAAGTAGAAAGCAACCCTTCACCACAGTGTCTGGACACACCCTTTGAGACAGGATTTCTCTGTGTAACAGCCCTGGGTGTCTTGGAACTAGCTCTATAGACCAGGCTGGCCTCAAACTCACAGAGATCAGCCTGCCTTCTGGAGTGTTGGGATTAAAGGCGTGCAGCATCACTGCCCCGTGAAATTTATTTTATTTTTAATGAGTGTTTTTCCTTCGTGTATTCGTGCATACAGTGTTGTACTGGTACCTTCAGAGGTCAGAAAGGGGCATTGGATTGCTTGGAACTGGTAATGGTTGTGAGTAGTCACCACATGGGTTCTGAGAGTTGAAACTGGGTCCTCTCTGTAAGAACAAGTGCTCTTAACTCCAGAGGCACCTACCTCTTCAGCCCCTAGATTTACTTATTTTTAGTTACATTTGTGTGTGGGTGTGTGTGCATGAATATAGGTGCCTTCAGGGAACAGAGTTTTGGGGCACCATATAATTTGGCATTAAGGGCATTTGTTGAGCTGCCTGAAATGGATTCTGGGAATAGAAACCCAGGGGTCTTGTAGAAGAGCAACAAGAACTCTTAACTGCTGAGGCATCTCTCTAGCCCTTTCTTTTATTTTAGATTTTGGTTTGGAGACAAAGTCTTTCACTGAGTTTCTAGGCAGGCCTTAAACTTGTGATTTTCTTGCTTCAGTTTCCTGAGTGGCTTGTATCTGTTCAAGACCAGCCTGGTTTACAGAGTGAGTTCCAGGACAGCCAGGGCTACTCAGTGAAACCCTGTCTCAGGAAACCAAAAATAAATAAATAAACAAAAACAAATAGGCAGTTTATTTATTTTAAATTACTATCTATCTGAAACAAGGACTCTTATCTCTGATTATCCTAGAACTCACTGTTTTGACCAGACTGGCCTTGAAATCACAGAGATCCACCCCCCTCTGTTGGGATTACACGGGTGTGCCACCACACCCAGCTAAAATAATTTTAAAAATCCATCATTACTTTCTGGCATGGAATTTTTAGGCTTATGATTTTGCTGATTCTCATGACTCATACCTTTTCAAAGTTTGTCCCAGTCAGAGGTCATACTGTCATGGGCAGAGTGGGTTTTGGTGTCTTTGAGACAGCCTTACTCTGTAGTATAGGTTCACCTCAGATTTGTGGTGATCTTTAGGCTTCAGACACTCAGTGCTAGAGCTGTCGGCAAGCGTCATCATGCCTGCCTCACTTCAGCTTTTACCTGTGAGTGAAGAAGCTCTTTCTTAGGAAGATGATTACATAGAAAGATATGTTTTATAAAGTTTCAGAGACCCTCATAGGTTTTTAAATTTTACTTCTGTAGAGTTCCTACCTGATTTCCTACTTTGGCTGCTAGGGTTGGTTTTAGGGAAGCTGGAGTCTTGTCTCCCACAGCCTTGGGCTAGGTGGCTGCCTAGTGACTCAGCTGTGACATATACCTCCCTCTGGGGTTCAGTTATCTCATTTGAAGGATGTCCCCAGGCAGAAGAGATGGTTGTGATAGTCCTTCCAGCTGGGTGGCCAGGCTTCCTGGTGCCCTTTCAACTCCTTGCCTGTGGAATTTCTGCTTGCTTGCCTCTGTGCTGTCACTGCTTGTCCTTCCTTCTCTTTTAGTGTTGGAGTTTGAACCCACAGCTTCTCTCATGCTTGGCATGTCCTGTACCAGAACACCTTCTCTTTCTCTTTAATCCAGCACTTGGGAGGCTGAGACTGTTAGATAGAGAAACCCTGTCTCAAAAAAAAAAAAGTATTTACCCAGTGGTGGTGGTGACATTAATTCCAGCACTTGGAATCAGAAGCAGGCGGAAGTTCGAGGCTAGCCTGGTTTCTATAGTTCCAGGACAGCCAGGGCTACATGGTGAGACATAGTGTGTGCATGTGCGGAAGTGCACACAGTGCTTTTGGAGATGAGAGGATAGCTTTTGTAGGAGTCATTCCTCCTGGTGTTAAATCCAGCTTGCTGAGCTTGGTGCTAATGTGCTGAACCATCTCACCAGCCCAGAGCCTCTTCTCTTCAAGCCACCATGCCTTCTCTCTCTCTCTCTCTCTCTCTCTCTCTCTCTCTCTCTCTCTCTCTCTCTCTCTCTCTCTCTCTTCTCCCCCCCTTCTCCTCTCCCCTCCCCTGTACCCGATACGGGGTTTCTCTGTGTAGCTCTGACTGTCTTGGAACTCACTCTGTAGACCAGGCTGGCCTTGAACTTCATGTGTCTCTGCCTCCCAAGTGCCAGGATTAAAGGTGTGTGCTACTACCATCCAATTTTTCTTTAAACAAGGTCTCACTCCTGATTGTGCTGGACTTCACAAGAGATCCGGCCTGCCTTTGCTTTCCAAGTGCTGGGATTAAGGCTGTGCACCTCCACACCCTGGCTTGAATTTCTGCTTTCCATTGCCTAGGAGTTTTTTTTTTTTTTTTTTTTAAGATGTATTTATTTATGCATATGAGTGCTCTATTTGCATTCGTGCCTGCATGACAGAAGATCCCAGTATAGATACTTGGGAGTCACCCTGTGGTTGATGGGAATTGAACTCAGGACCTCTGGAATCTTGAAGAGCAGCCTTTGTTTGCTCTTAACTGCTAAACCATCCCTCCAGCCCCTGTTTGTTTTTAAGCTCCTGTTGTGTTGCAGGTAATCTGGGTTTTGTAGTAGAACTCATCACAATCTCAAATTATTGTTCCACTTTGTCAGTGAGGATTCACCTCTGTCCTCAACTAGAATGGCCTAGACTCACCAGGGTAGATGTAGCAGGGGGTACCCTTGCTCTGGCCCTTGTTGGCTCTAAAGTTAAAGCAGGCTAGGGGGGTGAACAGATGAGGCTGTGCCTTTGAGGTCACAGGGTCTGGTGTGATATGGTGCTGCATAGTGCCTCTCTCCAGGCCTTCCTTGTAGCACCAGCCCCCTGTGTACTTTCTTAAACTGAGGGTTACTTGCCTAGCTGTGAGAGCAGAATGCTTGGGCAGGTGGTCTGGGTCCAGGCAGGTCTTAGCTTTGGGTAGACAGAAAGTTTCTAATAGAGCCCTGGAATGTTTTCAAGATAGACTTGGAAAAGGCCATAGGCTGGAGTAGGTGTCACTCTTCCCTCTGTGTCTTAGAGTTGGAGAGGAGGCCAGGCCTGGTGTCTGATACCACATCACGTATGTTCTTAATAGAACCCGACTGTTGCATTTCATAGAGGCTGTCGCAAGAGGAGGGCTGGGCTCTTGGCATTTAAAATGCCGATTGCTTTCCAGGAGGATGGCTTGGGAGAGAGCCAGAAGTGGCTGGCTAGTATCCAGGTCTGGGCCAAATTATTTGGCTGGGCTTGCCCAGAGCAATGAGCCCCACCCACTTCCAAGCCCAAACCTAAAGGGCAGGAGGTCACCACACCTGGCTAGGGGTATTGTTAGAGAGGCAGCAAGTCCCCTCTCCTCTATAGCATGCTGAATGCCACCTCACTTTGTTTTTTTCTGGTGGAAGATCTAGATCTGTGCCCTCACAATGAGTTCATGAGAAAAGGCAGGTGGAGACATTTTGTTTTTGTGAAGCTGGATTTGAACCTAAGGCCTTACCTTACATCAGTGAGCTAGTAGGCTTCCAGGCCTCCAGGGATGGGAGGGGAAGGAGCCTGAGTTCTCCCAAGCAGCTCTGTAGTTAGTGGCCCTTCCTGGGAGTGAGGAAAATTGACCATAGCCCCCCAAGTCAGGTTTTAGATCCTCACTCCGCTACTCTTTTTCTCTGGGCAAGTTGCTTAACCCCCAAGAACCTTATCTGCAGCTGGAGGTAGAGATAATGGTCCTCAAGAGCCTGTGGGAGGCTTCCACTAAGACCAGACCTGCTTAGACCTGTTCAGTCACTGTACAGCCCCCCACCCTAGAAAACCTATCTCACTTGGGCAGATGTCCCGGAAGGCTAGAATGGCTAGGGTTTCATGGAGGAGACCAGGACAGGGACAGGGTTAAATGGAATCTTGAGTTTGTGACTGTTTCCGTAGTTAGGTTTGGCCTAGGCTTTGGGAATCTTCTAGATTCTCAGTTGCTTGGTCTCTTTCATACAGTCTAGGCTTGGGGTGAACTGCATGTGGAATATGAGATTACCATCAAGGAGAGTGAGCCAACTACTCTCCCAATGAGGTTACAGTGGAGGTAGTAACATGTGTTTAAATCTCAGGTACAGAAGCTGCCTGGTGGCCATGTTGTGTTCATCAGTGCTCCTGGGCTCACAGCTTACCTCTTTCCTGGTAGTGGCACTCAGGCCATGGGTGGTGGAAAAACTCCTTGGGATGAGCCAGGCAGGAGCTTTTCCTCAGTCCTCCAGGCCTTCTGCAGAAGTACACCAGCTGCCAGGGGAGAGGCAGATGAAAAGATTCTCTTAGAGGGTTGGGTGAGATAGCCCCCTTTCCTGGCTTTTCTCCTTTTCGCCAGGCCTCCTGCCTGGGTGTGAAGCAGAGGAATTCCAGTCCAGGTGCCCTAGGATGCCTCCAGGAGGGTTCATTCCTGCCTGAGGGGATCAGGCATTGAGTAGAAGGGTGAGGAGTATCATGTGGCTTGAAACCACACCCTGGGTCTGGGCCTGGAGTCCTCTTGTCCTACAAGCTGAGCTACCAGCTTGGTGTCCAGAGGGAGTTACAGGAGGCACAGAACAGCACTGAGTGTGCAGCCTCTGGAGACCATGGCACTAAGCAAGGTGGGTATCTAGGTTGACTTGGGGCAGCACTTTTTGGAAGGGGTAGATTGGAGTCTTTCTCAGTTTCTTGCTTAAGAGTCATTTTCATCTTAAAATCTTTCTCGAGTCTTTAAACCCTGGGCCATAGCAATGCTCTCCTGTCCCGTTGTTGAGTACAGGGAAGAGAAGCCTTCTCCTTCACTAGTCCTTAAGGCTAGACGGACACTGTAACCTTTTTCTCAGCAGGGTCATGGTAGGTCATTCCCCCCAGTGACGTTCTGGTCTGAGGGGCAGGAAGCAGCAGGTTATGATGGGAAAGCCAGGCTCTGTCATCTGTTTCATTGAATGCTGCGTTCATTTAGGGAATTGGGGTGAATGAATACTGAGATTGTGAATGTGTTGGGGAAGGGAGGGAAGCTCTCCAGGATTGTGCTGGGCTGGGGCTTGGGCCGACTGGAGACACACCAATAGTGCCCCAATCAGAGGAGACAGGAGCGACAGGGCCTGTATTGCTTTGGCTACTCAGCCCATGCAAGCCTGCACTAATTTGTGTCAGTTTTGCCTTTTGTGGAGCTTGATGTAAATGATGTCTACTCATCCAGTGACTGGGATTTATCTGTCTGTGCTTTCATTGTATGGTGTGTGTGTGTGTGTGGGGGGGTGGTGTCAGAGGACAACCAGTCAGTTCAACTAGTCAGGACAACTTTACATAGCCCTGGCTGTCCTGGAACTCACTGTGTAGATTAAGCTGGTCTTGAACTCACTGGGATTAAAGGAGTGTGCCACTGCACCAGGCTGGCCCTTGTTTTTGAGACAGCTCTTACTCTGATGTCCACGACAGTTCTGAACATGTGATTCTTGTGCCCCAGCCTTCCAAGTATTAAGATTACAAGGCCTGAGCCATCACACCTGGTTTAAAATGCAAGAGAATACTGATTGTAGTTTGACTTACTTTTCTCAATGATTGGGCACAAAATCAGTAAGCAAGTATAAGTTGTTCAAGTGTTGAATATTGAGGCGGGTATGTGTTGCTTGTAATCCCAGTTTGGGAGATAGAGGTAGGAGGATCAGGTGAAGGTCACCCTGCTTGCCTGTAACAAGTTGGAAGCTAGCCTGGGATATATGCAACCCTATATGAAAGACAACAAAATATTAGATCCCGTGGGTCTTTGATTATTTGGTCCTGAGACCAAAGGGTAAAAATCATTATGGTGTCCTGTAGTGTGGAGTATTACTAGATTGTGATATTCTGTATTAAATGCATTTTTAAAAAATCTTGGAGGGAGCTGTATGGTATTTGCTGTGCTACATTTGTGTCCTATGCTAGCCCCTTCCTGGGCTCGCAGGCTACCTGATTTCTGTGATGGGAAGGAGAGGAAGAGGAGGATAAATGGGTGCATAGTAGCCCATCAAGGCCATAAGCTGATGTCTAATGTGAGGGCTGGGAACGTAATCTAGAATTGTATTAGTTCTTGTAATTGTTTTGTTGCTGTTGTTGTTGTTGTTTTTCGACACAGGGTTTCTCTGTGTAGCTTTGGTGCCTATCCTGGCACTCGCTCTGGAGACCAGGCTGGCCTGGAACTCACAGCGATCCGTCTGCCTCTGCCTACAGAGTGCTGGGATTAAAGGCGTGCGCCACCAACAACCAGCACTGTAGAGCTTTTACAGCTTTGCAGAAGTCAGACACAGAGGAAGCCTAGAGTTGAAGGTTCCTAGACAAGAGGTGGTTTCTATGCTGGCTTTCTCTTCCCTTTACTTGGCCTCTGAAGGATTTGTTTTGGTCAGCTCTGGGATCCAAGGTCATCCTGCCCCAATGTCCCAGATTGCTATAGGTGCCATTGTTCTGGGTTGGCAGTCCTGGACCAGGCTCACTAATAGACACTGCTACCTGTTAGGAGCTTCTGGGTGTTAACCCCCATGTGCCACTGTTTTCGGTTAAGTCTGTATCTGACTTCACCGGCTGGCGCATCTAGCCATGTTCTCAGTTCTCAGTCTCCCAGGTGCTGGTTTCTCCAAGGACAAGTAGGTAGGATAAGATAGTTACCTGGCCATTATCATTCAGATTGGGAAGAAAAGAGCTTGATTTGTAGGCTCTGGAGCCCTCCCATGGGGTGGTGACCTGAGTCAATAGGGGTGGCATCACCTCCCCCTGGTGGATGACATAGGAAGGATCATTATTCCTTACCTCCTAGACCTTTGTCAACCACTCGGGCCTAACCCTGCTGTGCAGCAGGCACTCCCTGCATGCTGTCTAGTCATATAGTCTAGTAGCTGTCACAGTCCCTAAGTAATTTCTGGATTTGGAAAGTATTGTGGCAGAAGACCGAGCAGGAGCTGGTTTAGGCTGCTTGGTAGGTGTCTGGAGGGTTAAGATGGGTTTCCTGGCTCTGTGGTCATTCACCCATCTCGCCAGTTTTGTTGGCTTCTCTTCTGTCCCTTGTCCTCTTGGGTGACCAGCTCATTAAACTGGAGCTCCAGAGCTGGGTCTTTGTTCTGTGGCCTTTTGGGATAATGAGCCCACTCAGAAACGGGAGCTGCTGGAGAAGACAGCTGACAGCCTGAAGCCAAGGACTGAGGCCTCTCAGCCTAAGGCCTGCACCCCAGGTCTGGTCACATTCCTGAGGGACCTGCCCTCATGGCCCAAGGGATGGTGTGGGGGAAGGGCTGGCAGAGATGGGTTCCTGGCTGCTGCAGGCTCCTTCTGCTGATTTCTGGGAGAGACCAGGCTGTTCTGTATGAAGTACAGGGACCTGGACTCTCAATCTTCCTTATCCTGTGGGACCCAGAGTGGTGGTGGTGATGGGAGCGCCCCTCACCTGGGGCTGCTGTTGATTGTTTTGTAGGGTTGAGAGCCTCTAGACAGATGCACCATGTTGCCTAGAGAAGGAGGCAGATTGCCTCTTAGAATGGCCCTTCCACAAGTAGCTCCATTTCGACCTTTTGTTATGTAAATATAGCCAACCTTACTTTAGCCTTCCAGGATGGCCTCCAGGGTTTTGTTTTCCTTTGTTTATTCCTTTTTTCTTTTCCTTATTTCTCTCTCTCTCTCTCTCTCTCTCTCTCTCTCTCTCTCTCTCTCTCTCTCTCTCTCTCTCTCTCTCTCTCTCCCTCCTCCCCTCCCTTCCCCTCCTCTCCCTCCTTTTTTGAGACAGGGTTTCTCCATGGCTGCCCTGGTTAGAATCCTCTTATGTAGAGCAGACTGGCCTTGAATTTACTTGCAGACATCTGCCTACCTCTGGGATTAAAGGTGTGGGACCTCTACAAGTGTGCCTTAGGTGTTAGGTAGTGCCTCCCAGCTGCTCGTACCTGGAACTAGGTTCCCTATTCTTTCTTCTTTTTTCTCTTGCTTTCCCCCAGATGTTAGTGGACCTGTTTGGGAGTAGAGTATGTGACCCCTCCTTCATGTCCCTCTCTCCTCCCTCATCACTGATGCCTGCCTGCCTTCTTCTTCCCAGGTAACCAGGCTTTGATGCGCCCTCAGGAAGTCTGCGCACTCAAGGAGGCCACCCCCGCCGGCTGCTGCTCACATGGTTTCTGGGCCCCTGGCACTCCGGTAGGCCTGGGAGAGAAGTAATCACCATGTTTTTTAGTCCTTGGGGCTTTCTGGGTCTCGCTTACAGCCTTGTAGTTTAGACTCGGTACTGGCCACAGTCTGTTATATGTGCACAGTGCAGGCAAGAAGCACATAGCCTCTTGTTTCTCCTGCTAGGTCTGAGGCAGTACATATTATTGCTAGCAGAGCTGGCACTGCCAGTGCCCTGGGGCTGATACCTAGGACCTGACGTGGAAACCATACCCTTAGGCTTGTCTTTTCTACCAAGCTGGTAGAGGAGTTCGGTTTTCATTACCTTGGCCACTCAGTCACCTCCTGACTTGCTTCAGCTGTTGTGGCCTGACAAGTGCTTTCTGTAAGGCTGAGCAGTAGCATTCTTACACATCTGTGTTAATTCACAGTGTACTCTGGAACTTTATGCCTGGGAAATGGGATTCTCTTTGAACAAGAGCAGGTGTTGGGCTGAAGAGAGAACCTTTTGTCAAGGGTGTGTGTGTGTGTGTGTGTGTGTGTGTGTGTGTGTGTGTGTGTGTGTGTGTGTGTGTTAGCAGGCCCACTCCGGTGGACAGGACTGGGAGTCTTTTGAGGAAAGAGCAGGGCATGGGTGGTGGAGAGCTTCAGAGGAATTCAGTGCTTTAACAAATTGGACTCAGAAGCCAGGCTTGGTGGTCACAGAACATTCCTTTAATGCTAGTGCTTCTAGAGGCACAGGGAGGTCAATTTTTGTAAGTCTAGGCCAGTCTGGTCTTCATATCGAGTTCCGGGCCAGGTGGGGCTACAGAGGGAGACCCTGTCAAAAAATAAAGGAAGGAAGGAAGGAAGGAAGGAAGGAAGGAAGGAAGGAAGGAAGGAAGGAAGGAAGGAAGGACGGACGGAAGGACCCTGAGTGGGGAAGTGCAGAGCTATCTATCTGTGTGTAAGCTGTTGGAGCCGCAGATTCTTCCTGCGGGTCTGGGTGCTGTGTCTCCATGACCTGTGGTTTCAGGAAGCTTTGGGGTGGGCTTAGGCAGCCACTTGGACACTGGAATGTGTCTCCCCCCTCCCCCCATGGTGTTGGGTAGACAACAAGGCTGGCCATATGGAGTTGAATGCAACTGAGATCTACTTGGAGTAACTTTTGACCTCCTGGGGCCTTTGGTACACTCTACCACCTGTGTGTTCCTGAAGCATGAACGTGGAGTGTCCTGCCTGACTGAGGCGCTTCTCTGCATAGATGGGCAGCATGCCTGAGCCCCACCTGCACACACTGCTTTCCACTGGCAGTTTCCTTTGGAGACTAGAGGCACTTGTGTGCTTATTAAACTAAGACTGCAGAGAGAGTCAGTCTGTGCATCCTGTCTGGAAGGGCCAGATAGCTGCCTTTCCCAGGACCCAGATCGCAAACAATGCTCAGTGTCTGCAGACTCCTGAATAGTGGAGAGTTTTGTTAAGTACCCAGCAGTTATGGGAGACAGGATACAGTATCTGGGTCAGGAACAGGAGCTAGCAAATGAGGAACCCTTGGCTGCCTGCAGGAGTATCCCAGGGTAGAAGAGCAAAGGAACCTGGCTTGGTTCATAGGGTTTTTTGTTTCCTTTTTCATCTTAAAATTTAACCTTTCAGCATAAGGAAATTACCACCACCAACAAAAAAATCTGGAAATCTGGGAAGACCAGTCCTGTGGGTTTGCATGCCTAGGCAGGACTGTCCAGTTTACTCTGTGGCCCCTCGTCTGTCAGAGGGGCACTTGCTCTCTGACTTCCATAGCCACCTGCTGTCCATTTTGTCGGTTCTCTGCATAACCCTCAGCCTGTGAATGACTCCTTTAGAATTGAGCAGTCAAAAAGTAAAATTCAAAGTCCATGTAAATGTTTTTAGGATAATTTTTATTCATGTGTGTGAGTGTTGTGCCTGCATGTATGTATATGTGTGCTCCGCTTGAGTGTCTGCTCTTGTGGAGGCCATAAGGGGCCAGATCCCCGGGAACTGGAGTTATAGATGGTTGTGAAGAGCAACAAGTGCTTACCCAACAAGCCATCTCTCCAGTCTGTAAAGCCATCTTTTGCTTGGCACCTTTATAACCTCCTTTTCTTATGTGGGTGAATGGCAGGGCCTGGGTGGATATACTCTTCTTTCTCAGGGATTGAGACCTGTCCCTCCCTGTACACTGTTTCTGAGGAGGGTGGAAGAATCGGGTGGAATTAGATCATGCCCTGTGCCAGGCCTTTATGCAGGCCGCAGGTTAACTATCATGCCTGTTCTTGCCCACAGGTGGTGCCCGTGGGCAGGGCGCAGGGACATGGGGCCAGACATGGAGCTGCCCAGCCATTCAAAACAGCTCCTGCTGCAACTGAACCAGCAAAGGACCAAGGGTTTCCTGTGTGATGTCATCATCATGGTGGAGAACTCTATCTTCCGGGCCCACAAGAATGTCTTGGCTGCTAGCAGCATCTACTTCAAGTCCCTGGTCCTGCATGATAACCTCATCAACCTAGATACAGACATGGTCAGTTCCACTGTGTTCCAGCAGATACTGGACTTCATCTACACTGGCAAGCTGTTGCCCAGTGACCAGCCATCTGAGCCCAACTTCAGCACTCTCCTCACTGCCGCCAGCTACCTCCAGTTGCCTGAGTTGGCAGCCCTCTGCCGCCGCAAACTGAAGCGAGCTGGCAAGCCCTTTGGCCCTGGACGAGTGGGTACTGCTGGCATGGGGCGACCAACCCGTAGTCAGCGGCTGTCCACAGCCTCTGTCATCCAGGCTCGGTATCCAGGGCTTGTAGATGGGCACAAAGGACACCCTGTTCCCCAAGAGCTCCCTCAGGCCAAAGGGTCAGATGATGAGCCTTTCCTGGGCAGCCCCACCCAGGAGAGTACCCATGGCCTGGGCCTGGGGGGCTGCAGCAACAGCACCAATGGGAGCAGTGGGGGCTGTGAGCAGGAGTTGGGTCTGGACCTGTCCAAAAAGAGCCCTCCCCTACCTCCTACCACTACCCCTGTCCCCCACCTCACTCCTGACGACCCGGCCCAGCTGAGTGACAGCCAGCACGACTCACCAGCATCCACTTCAACCTCCACCCTGCCTGTTGGCAACAGTGCCTCATATGTCGAGCTGGGGGCCACCCCTGATGAGCCCATGGATCTGGAAGGTGCTGAGGAAAACCACATGAGTCTGCTGGAAGGGCAGGGTGGGCAGCCTCGCAAGAGCCTCCGACATTCAGCCCGAAAAAAAGATTGGAACAAAAAGGAGCCTGTGGCTGGGTCCCCCTTTGATCGGAGAGAAACAGGGACCAAGGGTCCCAACCCAGGGGAAGAAGGTGAGGGGCTTGGGGACAGGGTTCCCAATGGCATTCTTGCGAGCAGTGTTGTTGGAAGTGGCCCCAGTGGGTCATATGGGGAGCCACCATACCCCTGCAAGGAGGAGGAAGAGAATGGCAAAGACGGGAGTGAGGACAGTGGGCAGAGTGGGAGCGAGGGGGGCAGTGGCCACACTGGTGCCCACTATGTGTACCGACAAGAAGGCTACGAGACAGTGTCGTATGGGGACAACCTCTATGTATGCATCCCTTGTGCTAAGGGCTTCCCCAGCTCTGAGCAGCTCAATGCACACGTGGAGACGCACACAGAGGAGGAGTTAGTCATCAAGGAAGAAGGGGCTTATGAGACCGGCAGTGGGGGTGCAGAGGAGGAGGCTGAGGACCTGTCAACACCTAGTGCGGCCTATGCAGCGGAGCCTCGTCCTTTCAAGTGCTCAGCCTGTGAGAAGACCTACAAGGACCCAGCCACACTGCGGCAACACGAGAAGACACACTGGTTGACCCGGCCCTTCCCCTGCAACATTTGTGGCAAGATGTTCACACAGCGAGGCACTATGACACGCCATATGCGGAGCCACCTGGGCCTGAAGCCCTTTGCCTGTGAGGAGTGTGGCATGCGCTTCACCCGCCAGTACCGCCTCACAGAGCACATGCGTGTACACTCAGGTGAGAAGCCCTATGAGTGCCAGCTCTGTGGGGGCAAGTTCACCCAGCAGCGCAACCTCATCAGCCACCTGCGCATGCATACCTCCCCTTCCTAGAAGCCAAAGACCCGAGGGAGCCCTCTGCAGACTTGCCACTTGGGAACTCACGGAAGGAGGAGTGAGAAAGCATGGCGGGAGGGGTTGAGCCCCAAAGTCTGGCACAAGGCTCCTTGCAGCTCCTCTGGCCTAGCCTCCCCACACCTAGAGCTTTAATCAACAGTGTACCAAGGGAAGCCAAGAGGAGAGAAGCTGCCTGGGCCAGCCCTGTGCGTGTGGTGCTGGTGACTATTCTACCTCCCCATCCCACTTGGCTCCTGAGTTCCATGAAGGGGCTGCTAAAGAGCTGGTGGGAGTCCATCATGTGGGTGTCAGTGGGACCTGGTCCCTTACCTGCAGTCTGGGCTAGGGGAGGCACAGGGCTTCCCATGGCTAAGATGGTGCCTGGAGCAGGCCCTCAGCTGCAGGGACCTCGACTGTGTGTGTGCATGTGTGCTTGTGTCTTTGCAGTGCAGTGTGACTCTGGTGTTGGGAAGCTGGTGCTGGGTGGCAGTTCCTTTCTCTTTGAGCTGGGGTGCAAACTGCTAGCTGGCACTGGGACAGTCAGGGTGACCCCACTGCCTACCTCTCTACAACTAAAGAGCCCTCTGGGCCTGTATTGCTGTTATTCCTACTGAGCTGTTCCTATTTCTTTTTTACAGTTTTTAAAATTTCTTTTTTAAAACCAAAATGAACAATATTTTCCTCCTGTCTCTTTGGGGATGAGCCTGGGTCTGCAGACTGAATGTAACTGGGGCAGCTGCCCCCTCCCTGTCATTTTCCCTGGTCCTGGTGCTGTGGGCATGGTTGAACCTGCCTCTCCAAGGCCCCAGAAACCTTTCTTGCCCAAAGGCTTACCTGACCCTGAGCCCTGCCTGTCTGGGCTTCCTCAGGAGAACATGCTTTTCCCATAATGTCCAAGGAGTATCACTTGTTAGAGGTACTTGTTTTTGTTGAGAACCCCCCACTCTCATATGTTTTTTGAGATGTTGGAATTGGAAGGTCTGAAGTTTCACAGGGTCGAGGGGAGGCTAGACTTGGTGCCAGGCCCATCGGTACTCTTGTGTATGTGTGCGTGTGTGTGCATGTGTTGTGTATGTTGCTTATGCACAGATGCTTTGCTTCCTTGCTCACTGAACAAGGTGGAGAGCCTTCTGACCTTTTGCTACCTCTTGAATTCAATACCACAGTACAGTTGAGGCTGAGCCACTTGGTTTTGTTTTCCTATAGTGGGAGTAAGCTGGGCTTGGGCTGGCCTGAGCCCCTTGTGGGCCCCATTGTTCTCTGAAGTGATGGTTGCTGCTCAGGGCATGCTGTATGTGGGGCAGGTGCTGGGCGCCTGAGTAACAGAAGCCATGAGGAGGGAGCAGCTCCCTGCATGGGCCAGGGTGAGGTGGAAGTGAGCCCACCCATCCTGTCTTCTCCTGAGCTCTGTGGTGAGTCTTAAGAACTCACTGCAGAGCCAGAGGTAAGGTTCGGCCTCTGCCTACAGACTTAGCAAGTATGGGGTCAAATGAACCCTTACATGTGTCAGCCAGCCTCAGATGCTTGCATGGGCTCCAGCAAGGGGCAAAGCCAGACCAAGATTGTCTGTGTTCTGCCCCAGATGAGCTACAGATCGGGTCCAGTAGGCCTTATCGTGTTGCTCGATGGCTTTTCTTTTTCCTTTTGATTTTTTTTTTTTTTTTACTGCAGACCAAAAAATTCTAGAGTCATCCCCTGTTCCCACCCTCCAAAGACCTTTCTGCCTGAGTTCAGGGACCCAGTGAGTGGCAGGTGTGGTAGTGAGGGCACCTGGCCAGGCTTCCACATTGCACTGAGCCAGATCGTTTTAACCCTTTGCCTGGTATCTTTTTTCTGCTCTTGCAAGTCAGACTGAACAGCTGAGTGAAGACCTGGGCCCATTCCTTCTCCACCCCACCCCACCCCACCAGCACTTAAGCCACAGGACACAAAGTCTGTACAGCATGGAGCCCCATGTGGCCTCCCAGGCTGTGGGCAGCCTCATCTGTTGTGCAGAAATTCAGGGACTGGGAGCCGAGCCCCTTAGCACGTCTGTGCGACAAAGTATTGTACCCACCTTAGTATTTTAATGAGAAATCAGAACACTAGTTTCCTATTTAAGATTTTAGGGATTGTTGGACTGGGCGGGGTTGACACTTGGTTTGTTTTCCTTTTCCTTTGTTTCCATGGGTGCATGCATGCTTATGAGTGTCTGTGTGTGTCTGTGTGTGAAGATGTTAAGAGCCTCAAGGAAATCAGGCCATAGGAGGCCAAGGTGGCTTACAGTTCTCTTTTAGTCATTTAATTACTGAATGTTTTGGAGAAACAGGAAACAGAAAATAGCAGATGTCATGTAGGGAAAAAAGATTAAAAAAAAATCAAAAGAAAAAAAAAAAAGCTCATACCCAAATTCACAAACCTATTTTTTAAACCAAAGCACATTTTGAATGAGTATGGAACCTCAGTGGGCTCAGAAAAAAAAAAGATACTAATATATTTATCTCATTGTTTACATAAACTTTTACAGTTTCAGACCTCAGCAGCTATAAGGCCAGTCCCAGGGAAACTCTCCCTCCCTCCCAGGTTCTTCCGAGTTCACCCTTGAGCAGCTCAAGGGCAGAGGCAGCCCTGGGTGCTGGGTAAGGACTAGAAGCCCCTCCCCCCTAGCTTCACCTGAGCCCTAATCCCCATTTTGGGGGCCTCTTCAAGCTCAGCTGCCACCAAAGAGCATGCACCAAGCTGACCAGCCCCCAGGCCTCCTGGCTGGATCCAAGGGGTGGATGTCAGCCCCGCCTGTGAGCCTTGTGTTACTGTGAGAGTCACTCAAGCCAAAAAGCAGGGAGCTTTATGAAGCTCAGCTGACTCTATCATCTCACATCCCACCCCAGGCAGCAGAAGGGTCTGACTTGAGTCTGGTCCTCACCAACAGATGGTGCGAACACTCTCAACAGTGTTGTTTTTGTATCCATGTTTGTGCAGTGATGAATGTATTTATTTCTCAGACTTAGGGTTAGCTGGTGGAAGCAGGCCCGGCTCTGCCAGTGCCCACTCCCACTGGACCGAGCTACTGCAAGGGCTCTTCCAAGATTGCAAAAAAGGAAATGATGAACTTGTGGACATGTAAGACGCAGACTTGCAGCATAGCCATACACCTCAGCCTGTGGCTTCTGACCCCACATGGCCCGGGAAGTGTGTTTCCGTCCATCAACGCTGAGGGGAGCCAGGTCCCCACCTGCTGCCCATACTGTCAGTATTCACTGGACCTCAGGTCCTTGTGCAGGAGTGCGATCTGCCGAGCTGTCAGCAGGCACACTGCTGCCTTCCTGGGTAGGGGGAGTCCTGGGCAGCCAGGAGGGCAGGGCTCAGGGAGCAAGTGCTGGGAACGGAGGCAGAAGCAAAGGGCTGGGCCTGAAGAATGGACAGGCTCCCAAGCCTTGCTGTGCTCCACTAAAGGGACCAAGGTCTTTCTTTCCCCAGTCACTATGGGGCCAATGTTACTGAACTATGAAATGGATGCCAGGAATGAGGAATAGAAAGGGACCCGACCTCAGTCTGACATTCCAACCCAGGAAGGGTGGAAGCTGTGGGAACTTGCTGCCCAGGGCCCCCTTCCTAGGACGCCTGCAGCTTCAGTCACCTTACTTTAACTCTCTACCAGGGACCCCTCCCCTACCTCACCTTGCTATTTATTGCTGTAATTTATTGACCTCAAAAATGCTGCATAACAGACCTCAACTTGGGTCAGGGAGAGTTCCCAGGGTCCTCCCCTCCACTTGGTGGGGCCCCATGGGGCCAGGTGCTTAAAAGGGACCTCCCTGTACCTAACCCATCACTCTTTCCTCCAGGGGCCCCAGGTTGGGCTCCATCCATCCCATTTGCAAATACCTCAGGAGGGATGGGGTACATCTGTTTCATTTGATTGGAACTGGAAGAGGGGTCACATCCTCCGTGCCCTTCCTGGAGCAGGGGAGGGGTGCGGGGACCGCACTCCTGTACTGGTCACCACTGTTGCCACTCATCACATTGACTTTACTTCCCTAGAGTCTGGATGGATGCATTCAGGTTAGAGCTGCATCTGTGCAGCTCTCCAATGTCAGAGTGATTTATCCATGACTGATCTCTCCATTCAAAAGCGTGCAGTCTTAATGTACAGTGATGAGAAACTGTTATTTTATGATCTTTTCATTAAAAGCTTGATTGAAAACTTGTGTGGTATCTGTCTTGTGGCTGTACCCTACAGCAAAGTGACAAGTCTTAGGAGAGCAGGCTGAACTGATGGCAGGGATGGCCTTTTGATGTGAGCATGGTCGGAACAATACTGGCTCACATTAGTTGAGGCTGTCCAGAAAGCAGACTTGGTGGAGAAGCTGGGCTGAGGTGTGACCAGTACCCAGGAGCACAGTTGTAACTAAAGGGCTGGGCAAGCCGGGCGTTGGTGGCAGGCAGAGGCAGGCGGATCTCTGAGTTTGAGACCAGCCTGGTCTACAAGAGCTAGATCCAGGAGAGCCTCCAAAGCCACAGGGAAACCCTGTCCCTAAAAACCAAAAAAAAAAAAAAAAAAGAGAGAGAGAGAAAGGGCTGGGCAAGATGAGGGCCCTTTCCATGGGCGATTTCCAGAACTAGTGCTGCTGGCCTGACTCTTGGTAGGCTCAAAGTGGATTCTTTCTCTCTTTCCTTCTTCCTTCCTTCCTTCCTTCCTTCCTTCCTTCCTTCCTTCCTTTCTCTTTCTTTTTTTTTCTTTCTTTTTTTTCCGAGACAGGGTTTCTCTGTATTGCTTTGGAGGTTATCCTGGAACTCACTCTGGAGACCAGGCTGACCTCGAACTCAAATCCACCTGCCTCTGCCTCCTGAGTGCTGGAATTAAAGGCATGTGCCACCAACTCTCTGCTCCAAGTGGATTCCTAAGGGCTGGTGGTGGTGTGGCCAAGCAATTTTCCCAGCATGTGCTAGGACACTAGGTTCAAACTCCCCTGTGTACACTTACAAGATGAGATGACTTAAAAAATAGGCTCATGAACATTAAAAACCTGACTCTTGCTCAAGACTGAGATTAAAGGCATTGGCCCCCACAACAAGCTAAGTCTATTTTTTATGTGTTTGTCTACTTAACTGTGTTATTGGTGTCCTCAGACCCCCCTGGAACTGGAGTAGATGGATGGTTGTGGGCTGCCATGTGAATGCTGGGGAACAAACCCTGGGTCCTCTGAAGAACAGCCAGTGAGCATCCTCTCTCCCTCAAATTCCTGAAGATGGTACAATGCTGTGGTCCAGCTCACTGGGGTATCCTTAACACCTGCCTGTCTCTGGTGATGAAAGTCTAGTTCCTGCTGGGTGTGCTGCATGCCTTTTAGTCCAGCACTCAGGAGGCAGGTGGATCTCGTGAGTTTGAGATCAGCCTGGTCTACAGAGTTCCAGGACAGTCAGAAACTTTTTTTTTTTTTTTTTAATTATGGGGTTGGAGAGCTAGCTCAGAGCACTGGCTGCTCTTCCAGGGACCCAGGTTCAATTCCCAGCACTCACATGGCAGCTAAAAACTATAATTCCAGTTTCAGGGTGTCTACCTGTGAGGAACCTTTTGTGGGGGACCTTGGCTGATTCCATGGCAGGTGAGGGTGACCAAGGTGGGGGACATGCACAACTACCCTCATAGAGACAGGTGCAGGGAAAACCCGAATGCAGGTAAAATAGGAATAAATCATTTTTAAAACTTAAAAAAGAAAGTCTAAATTTCTTCTGTGTGTTTCCTTGTTTCTGTGAGTGTCTGGGTATGCATGTGGAGTCTGGGCCTTTGTGTACAATAGTTAAGCACTACTGGATGAATTATATGTATCCTAGCTCCTATACCTGGTTTATTTTAAATTCCCATGGAAGTATTTCTTCCTTTCTCTTCCCTCCCACCCCCCTCTGTTCTTGAGGTACTATCTCACCTCTGCCCTGTAACTCAAATCCTCCTGCCTCTTGCTCCCCATTGTTGGGATTTAATGATTAGTCCCAATGTCTGTTTTATGTATATGAGTGCTCTGTTATGTGCGTAAACTCTATCTTGCATGCCAGAAGAAAGGGGTCGAATCCCATTACAGGTGGTTGTGAGCCACCAACCATTGTGGTCGCTGGGAATTAAACTCAGGACCTCTGGAAGATCAGCAAGGTTTTTGTTTGCTTTTTTTTTTTTAATGGAGAATTTAAAACAAGTTTAATTTATAGCTGAAAGTAAATTGGATTTGTCTATTTAAGATACCTGAAAATTCGTTTTTCTCCATTTTAAAATTTTATTTCATTTTACATTCCAACCACAGTTCTTTCTCCCCACCCCCATCCAGTGCTCTTAATCTCTGAGCCATCACTCTAGCCCTGAAAATTAAATTTTGATGACCAGCTCAGCTATCCCTTGCATGGCTTAAAGGCGTTCCCATCGCTCAAAACCCTGTCTTAGCTGGTTTCCTTCTGGGTTCCCTTTACAGTTTTCTTTTGCAGTGCTGGAGATGAATGTACAGCATGGTATCCGGGGCGCCGATCAAACCCTGAGCTGTGCTCAGTCCCGGTGCTCCGAGTTGGAAACATCTCTTTCCCAGAGCTGTGGAAGAGGCTTTTGACAGCTCTGGCTCCTAAGGGGACTACTTAGTGGGGTGGATGGCTCAAGCCTTCAGGACAGGCTAGTTTCCATTTACAGCATCAGCACCTAAGCTGCAGTAAAGATCTGGCCACAGTGTTATCTGGAAACAGGAAGGAGCCAGGATGAAAGAAGCAGTCTTGCCTCGTGAGTGGGACTGTGCTTGTGATGAGGAACCCTTTCTATGTCGAGACTCACTGTGTAACCAGGCTGGCCTGAAAGAGCTGGCTGCTCCTGAGTTCTGGTGTTAAAGGTTTGTGCCAACATACCTGGCATCCTCTTCTTAAGGTCTCATGTCACCCAGGCTAGCACTCTGGAAAGAAGTACGGGGAAAACAAGAGTCTGCGTCCTCTGCAGGAACAACAAGTGTTCTTAACCTCTGAGCAAGCTCCCCAGCCATGAAACTTGCTCTTTTGTTTAGTTTTGTTTTTTGAAACAGGGTTTCTCTGTGTAGCCCTCGCTGTCCTGTAACTTGCTCTGTAGACCAGGCTGGCCTTACAGAGATCCACCCTACCTCTTCCTCCTGAGCGCTGGGACTGAAGACATGCACCATTTCTGGCTTCAAAACTTGCTTTTTAATATGTGTGAGGTGTGTGAGTGCGTGTGCCATATGTGTGGGGACAGCCTTGCGTGTTAGCCTCAACTTCTATGTTGTTGGAGGCAATATCTTCGTCTTTATTTATTTAGTAGCTTCTAGGGATTCCTCCCAGTTTCCCACAGGAGCCCTGGGACTTGAGACAAACGCTTTATGTGGGTTCTGGGGGTTTGGACTTGAGTCTTCACACTTCACATTTCCCTAACCCCAAAGGGAACTTTTTTCTTTCTTTCTTTTTTTTTTAATTCAAGTTAGGGAACAAGCTTGTTTCACATGTAAGTCCCTTCTCCCTCTCCCTCCCCTCACCCCTATCCCTCCTCCCCCACCTCCTACCTACCCCCTACCCCATCCACCCACCACTCCCCAGGCAGGGTAGGGCCCTCAATGGGGCCTCTGCAAAGTCCACCAAATCTTCCTGTGCTGGGCCTGGGCCCTTCCCCATGTCCAAAGGGAACTTTTGATGTCTTATTCTCAGCATGTGCTGCAAACCAGGTAGGTGGTGGTGGTACCACCTACAGATGGTTAACATTGACTATCTGTAATGGTGGCTGCCCCCTTCACAGGCTGTTAGGTCATGTGTGGTCGTCTGTACTGGTTATTTTCTAGGATCTGAATAGGAATGTATGGCCTGGGCCACTGGAGGTCTGTGAGCCTGAGGGAGGCAGGAGCCAACTGGAGTCAACAAGGCTCTCCCCTAGACCAGGGAGCTCACTGGAGTCTCTGGAGGGAGTGGAGCTTGGTTGTGTGGTGGGACTGAGCAAGGGCAGATTCAGGCTCAGGGACCAGCTGAATGCTGACCTATAAAAACCAGACAAGCTGGGAGTGGAGGCGGAGGGGGAGTGCTGGTTCTTCTGGATAGGGTAGGAATACAGAAGGCACCGTTCTGTGTGCATGAGCCTGGCCTTGGGGTCATAGTCCCTGAAGATACAGAAATCTTGGGAACCTCGAGTGATGCTGAGAGTTCTACTCTGGCACTGGCACAGCTGCTGGGCAGCAAATTTAAAAACTAGCCCCATTTAATTTTGAAGTTAATCTATTAATTTCAGTTCTGTTCTTTCTGAGCACAGGTAATAAATCTGATCACCCCAAGGGTGTCCCTGGTGTAGCATTCAGAGCCATCATTGTTGGCTTCTGTGTCAGGAAGTGGTATATACAATCTATTCCAGAGGAGCCCAGGACACTTGCTCCTTCTCTGCTTGCTCTTCCTGCTGGATGGACAGCTGGTCTGAAAGATAAAAGCAACTCTGAATTACACAAAAGCTGCCACCCAGCCTCCTGTACAAGGCTCTTGAGTATAGTCTTCACAGTGAATTCTCTACCTTAACCAGTGCTATTGAGTCAGCAAATGTCTTAGGGTTATGTTGCTGTGAAGAGACACCATGACCCTGGCAGGCAACTCTTATGAAGAAAAACATTTAA
Source organism: Cricetulus griseus (assembly GCF_003668045.3). Lineage (NCBI taxonomy): Eukaryota > Metazoa > Chordata > Mammalia > Rodentia > Cricetidae > Cricetulus > Cricetulus griseus. Next base: position 72,063,052 of record NC_048597.1, on the reverse strand, counting down.
TTGGGGCTGGTTTAGTCCATCATCGTCATGGCAGAAGCAAGGCAGGTGCTGGAGAGGTACCTGAGAGTTCTACATTTTGATCCACAGGCAATAGGAAGTGAACTCTCCCTTTGTGGGTGTAGCTTGAACACAGGAGATTTCAAGGCCCACCCCTACAGTGACACTTCCTGCTACGAGATCAAATAGTGCCACTCCCTATAGGCCAAGCATTCAAACACATGAATCTATGGGAGCCATAGCTATTCAAACCACCACAACAAGCAGCCTGAGGCTCAATGTGGTTTGAGCTGTGCTTACCTCTTTTATAATACATTTGGTCTGCCTGGTGGTAGTGGCCTTTAATCCCAGCACTTGGGAGGCAGAGGCAGATGGATCTCTGGAGTTCGAGGCCCAGCCTGGTCTACAGAGTTAGTTCCAGGACAACTAGGGCTTATTACACAGAGACACCCTTGTCTTGATAAAACAAAACCACTTAGCAGCTTGGAAGATTTACCTGTATGTAGAATGTACACATATCTCTGAACAATGCACCTGGCAACCTTTTAGCAACCTAGGACCCTTCCAACAATAGGTTTCCCCTTATATGACCACCAAACTTAGATTCTATGCTGTATGTTGGTCAAGGTGTTTTGTTGTTGAGACAGGCTGACCTGGACCTCCTTGTGTAGACCTGCTGCCTGCGGGGATTACAGGCACGTCTGCCCCATACTTTATGTCCAGGCATGAAAGGAGGGAGGTCAATTGGCCTGAACTCGTTTTGAGTTCATGTGCACTATGGCAGATTGTGTCCTTAAAGTGAACTTTTAGAGGCAATTATCTTATTTAACACCTTAGGCCCAAGTACAGTTGTATAAGATGCTTTATGGGAAGGTACATGTATAACAAGAAATGAATATATAACTCAACCTGTCAATCAAAATAGAGAACCACCCAAACCATGCCCCATAGCAACTAGCCCCACGGTTTAGACCCCATCAGCATCCACGTCCTTGTCCATGACCTTCACACATCCAGCCTTGACCTTCAGACTCCACTTTCTCTGTGAAAGTGTTTGTGCCATTTTCCTTAAATTCATTCTTCGTAAGCCACTGAGACCCTGACCACCCATAACAGGATGAAGTCTTCAGTGTCACTTTAGTACTAAGTTGCCCCTTAGATAGATGTAGGTACAGTGGATTGGTATCCCAGGGAAAGAGCATTGCATGCAAGCATTGGAGCAGTCTCTGAGCTTGAGGCCAGCCTGGTCTACAGAGCAACTTCCAGGACAGCAGACAAAGCTGCACAGAGAAACTAGAAAACAAATGAAAGGCCAGACGTTGGTGGTGCATGCCTTTAATCCCAGCACTCGGGAGGCAGAGGCAGGCAGATCGCTGTGAGTTCGAGGCCAGCCTGGTCTCCAGAGCGAGTGCCAGGATAGGCTCCGAAGCTACACAGAGAAACCCTGTCTCGGAAAAAAAAAAAAAAAAAAAAAAAAAAAAAAAAGGAAAGGAAAGAATGGGGTAGTTATCTGGCATTTGCTAGAATTTTGAGTGGTGTATGGGGCAGAGACCAGGCACCAGCTGACTCAATGAAGGACCTTAAAAGTCAAGCCACAGGGTGATGAGATGGCTTCATGGATGTAGGGACTTGCACAACCTGAGCTTGACCCATGGGCCTCACATAATGGAGAGAACAGATTGCCTGCAAGTTCTTTGACCTGCGTGCTGTGAAGTATACACACACACACACACACACACACACACACACACACACACACACACTGTAAAAACTCACTGTCAAGTGCAGACAAGTTTCTGTTTCCCTGGTCCTATAGCTGCCTTTAAACCTGCCTTCAGTCAGGCTTGACTTTGGTAATGAAAGTGTCAAGTGTACCTTCCTGCCATCATCATCAAAGACCCTGCCCACAGACATTTATTTTGATGGCAAATGAAGCCACCACATGGCTGAAGTGACCACTATAGGGCAGGTCTGGGATTCAGTATGGACAGATGTGGCCCAGGATCCAGGGCACAGGAATTTGGGTAGTGTATCCGGACATATAACAGATACCAACTGCTGGCCCCTGGCCTACACCTACAGTGGGATTCGTTAGGTGTGGTGTGGGTGCTAACGAAGCAGGTCAGGTGTCCAGACTCCTCCCTTTTCTCCCCAGCGCACCATCAACAATCCATGTCTCACCTCGATGGCCTACTCACCAGGTGAGGGCCAAGACATATCATTCAGATAGCGCCAGGGAGAAGACTGTAACCAGCTCTAGCATCTTTGGTATGAATGGGAATGCTACTGAGAGATGGATGTAAAGTGGAAAGAAGTCATGGCTGCTTGATGGACCCCCACCCCCACCCCCCCCACCCCCTGCCTGCCATGATCCCAGTGGCCCAGTGGGCTTACAGATGCCCAGATGTGTCAGAGTGTCAGAGTTAGGGGCAGCAAACGGAAGAAGGGGAATCCTGGTAAGTTGGTGGATTTGGCTGTGGAATCTTGAGGCCATATCTACCTGGCTTTGGAATACCAGCTTCTCCCCCCAGGAGCCAGTGTCCTTGGTCACCAGGCCAGCTTTCTGTAGCAAAACTCTGTACAAACAATACCTTCTTACGTTCTGGACACTGTCCTGAGTTCCAGTGGCTGCCTACTGCTGAGCACCAAGGACACAGTGACCACATCGGGCAGGGTGGGTTGTTATTTGGGTGCTGGGATGCTGTAAAGGCACAGTGTCCTTGCAGGTACATGCCTAAGGAGCAGCAGGTGGCAGGGTTCTGTGCCTTGGAGCCCAGTGAGCACTGACTTGAACTTGGGTTTTGTGAAGTCACAGCCATGGAGGGTTTCTGGAAGGTTATTAGGGAGGTGACAAGGGAAGCAGACCTTGGGGAGTTTGGAGTGATCTGGTCTGAAGCTGCGGCAATGGGGGTGGCAACCAGTGAGTGGCACAAGGCAGCTAGTGCTGTCCTCCAGACCATGTCCCCAACCTCCTTGTTCATGGGGCCAAATGGAGCTCCCAAGTCATACTGGGCTGAGGCAGGGGGCTTCCCACCATAGTGGAGAAGTCTGGGGGATAGGTCTATAGTTTGCACTAGGAACTGGGGACATGAGGCTGGGGGCATCAGAACAGGACCAGCAAAGGGAGAGGACTGTTCAGGGTCTGCAGAAGCTGCCCAGGGGCACCCTAGTGGAGCTGAACAGTGAAGTGGACAGGTCAAAATGTTATAGAGGAGAGATCATTTTGGACCTTGGGTGAGGGGTGGAGAAGGCATGAGAGAGCCCTGAGGAAATGTCCAGAGAGCAAATTGGTGAGTGTCCCTTTAGGAGGGCCAACATTGACCATTTCCCTGGCAACTACAGCCTTGTACATAGTACCCATTGGAGCACTGACCCCCTTCCCAGGCAGGAGATGGTCCCTAGCCTGGTAGCAGGGAGAAACCCTCAGATCAGGAATATCCTTCACCCTCCCCAGGTGAGCCTGTCTGCAGCCAGGAAAAGGCCAAGATTCCCAAGCTGTAGACAGAGGTCAGCCTGCCAAGTCCTTAGTGAGCTGCTGTCATTTTGTATAGCCTTTGTCAAGGGAGGTGGGGACAAGGTGCCACTTCTGTCACAGCAGCCCAGCTCTGCCTCTGCCTACAAGTGCTGGGATTAAAGCTGTGTGCTACCACCACCCCCATACTTGAGGTTCTACTAAACATTTTTGGGGGCTGGTGAGACAGCTCAGCAGTTATTAACCCTTTCCCTGAAGAGTTGGTTGGATTCCCAGCACCCACAGCTCAAAACAATCTGTAACTCATTTTTAAGATCTGATGCCTTCTTCTGGCCTCCACAGTCACTGCATGCACACGGTGCATGGACATGCTGGTAAAACACCCATACACATAAAGAATAAAATGAGACTTATTATTTTGTGTGTCTTTGGTGTTGGGGGGTGGCACACTTGTGCCATGGCCTCCATGTGTAGAGGTCAGAGGACAGCCCTTCAGAGTTCTTTCCTGCGGGTCTATAAATTGAACTCAGTTTACTAGACTTGTCTGCTGAGCATGTCACTAGCCTAAGATATTACAGACTTTAAGCATGAGGGGTAAGAGATGGCAAGATGCTCAGAAGAAACGGTTCACCCAGAGCATAGGTGTGGGCTCCTCAAGGAAGCGAGATAGCCAAGTGTGGATGTGGGGGTCTCTTGTGGGAAGTTTTCCTTGGGAGAGGTGAACAAACTATTGTCTTCTGACCCCAGATAGGAAAACTGATGACCAAAGAATATATGGATACATTCCACCAAAGCCCAACATGGTGAAGCAGTTGGTGACAATGTGTTTCTTTGGGCTACCTACAGGGAGCTGTAAACCTGCACACAGCCTCCGGGCTGCTCAACACTGGGGAGGGTCTCTTCAAGGAAGTGGAGTTAGTCTGAACTTCCAGGCAGTGAGGCTGGTCTCCTGTGACCTTGAGGAAGGAGGTGTCTGATGCCTTTGCTCAGCCTCAGGTACTTCCTGAGTCTTAACAGCTTCACTTTAGACTTTGAATCTTGAGGCACCTCTCTGAGGAAACTGCTATACAATGGCTTTTAAAGGCAGATTCAAATGTTCTTTATGATGGTCACAGGTAGGATTTGAGCTGTTGTCTTCAAAGGTTGGCCAAGGAGCCTAGGTCTGAGATCACAGGGAGCTTTCAGAGGGTTATTTAATAGGATCACTGCTGATAAGACAGGGATGCAGAGTTACCAGAGATACTGAGTCTTGGAAGTGCATGCCCTTGTGCATGTGTGTGTGAGTGTGCCAGTGTGTGTGTTCACACATGTGTGTGCATGTGTGTGTTTGAACGTGCAAGTGTGTGTGTGTGTGTGTGTGTGTGTGTGTATGTGGTGATGCCCTAAGTGAGGTCACACACATTTAGGCATTAAGCAGAGTGGCAGAGTGCGTTGTCATGTTAGCATCCTGTGTCTGTGTGTCTGTAAACAAGTGGCTCATTACATCTGACACAGCAAATGTTGACCCTGGTGGGAGGCTCCAGGATGGGGGCGGGACTCCTATCCTTTCCCATGTCCTAATTTTGTTTCTCTATCTTGCCTCAACTTTTACCTTTCTAACATAGCATGGTGTTTTTCTTCTGCCAATTTTTAGCCAGGGATGGGGGTACAAGCCTTTGGACTCAAAAACAAGATTGCCACAACTTGGAGGCCAATCTGGGCTACAGACTAGCGAGGGCTCCTTAGCAAGAACCTTCCTCCTCCTCATTATTAAAGCAGCAGTTGACCACAAGAAAAGGCCAACACAGATGTGCCATCTATGGTCTCGGCACTTGGGCAGTGAGAGGGAGAGTAAGGAGGCCCAGCTCATCCTTGGCTACACAGTTGAGTTTCAGGCCAGTCTGAGCTACATGACACCCTGTATCAAAGGGAATAAAAGGGAACAAAATCAAACAAAGGACGAGCTGGCCCTAGACTGGTAAAGCTGAGTAGCTGCAGGTGTGCTTGTGCGGTGGCCAACAAAGGGAGCTGCTCAGAGGCAGAGGGGGAAGAAAGGCCTCGGAGGGCAGGCGATGGCTGATGAGGCGTCTGGTGGGAACAGCTGCTGGAGAAGAAGAAGCATTCTCAGAGGGAAAGACTCACCAGTCATCGAGCCTCTGTCTCTGCCCCCAGTTCAGCAAATACAAAAACCGAGTGTTCACACACCCTGTTCCAAATGCCTAGGCCAGACAGGTTTCAAAGACTTGGAGTTTTGAACTATTTGTATAGACATGACCACACAGCACCCTAACTTGGGAATCTGAAATGTGCTGACGGTATCTGAGAGCTATGGATGTCTAGGTCAGGCACATTTTGGCAGCAAGGGGAGTTCCAGGTTAGCCAGAGCTAACTGACACAGTCTGTTCTTTAAATAAGTGTGTGTATGTGTGTGTGTGTGTGTGTGTGTGTGTGTGTGTGTGTGTGTGTAATACTGGAGTTTTGAACCTAACACCTTGTATATGCAAGGATTCTTCGGACCAAGTTGTATCCCAAACACACTAAAAAAAAAAAAAAGTCTATTCATTGTTGTTTTTGTTTGTTTGTTTGAGACATGGCCTATGTAGTCCAGACTGGCTTCAAAACGTCACAGGCTTCAGTTAGAGCTCTTTGCTACTCTTCCAGAGACCTTGAACTTAGTTCCCAGTACTAGGCTCACATAGGTGGCTCACAACTGTCTGAAACTCCAGCTCCAAAGGATCAGAGGGCCTCCTAAGGCAGCTGCACACACGTGGTACATACCAACACACAAACATATGCACAACTGAAAACAAATTGTAGAATACATTTATTGAACCGAGTGTGATGGTGCACACCTGTAATCCAGTACCAGGGAGACGGAGGCAGGGGATAGGCCTGAGTTCAAGGCCAGGCTCTGTGCTAACAGAGCACCCACATCACAAAACACCATTATTCCCTTCCTACCCAGACCACCCAACAAGCCCAATCAGTTGGGTTTTCTAGAGCTAAAGTCAAGGAGGCAAAGAGAATGCCATGGCATTCTAGCGCCACAGATGCACCCCTCAGTCACTGCTTAGTGTCCTGTCACCCGGCACTCAGCAAGGCACAAAAGTCCATCCACAGAGACCACATCAAAGTCATCATGGTTGCAACATATGGGAGAGAAAATTAAGGAACTTAATTTCAAACATTTTTCTCAAAAATTCTAGTGTTCCCCTGCTTGGTCACTCAGAATGTAAGGTGAGTTACAACTGACTTATCCTGTAAGTACAGTTACTGTGCTAGTTCAGTCTTGCTTCTTGCTATATAGCTGTGCTGACCTTGAGCGCTAGGCGATCGGTCCTGTTGCCTTAATCTCTGGATTTCTGGGATTACAGACTTGAACCGTCAAGTCCGGTCTTTTACTTTTATTAATTTTTTATCAATCCGATTGAGAATCGATATTTTTGTTGTGGTTTTTGAGACAGGTTCGCAGGTAACCTTGACTAGCCTCAAATTCGATGTGTAGCAAAAGATGACCTTGAACTTCCGACCTTCATGTCCCCACACCCCAGGAGATAGGATTCTAGAGGGGCCACCTGCTTTGATGAAATTTGTAGACCTGAATTGATCGGGCGTGACCCCTGTCGGGTCGGGCTCTGGCGCCCCCCGCTGCCCATTGTGACGCGGGGCCAGCGGATAGTCCAGGCGGCGGAGGTCCGGGGAGAGTGCTGGAGCTATGATTGAGCCGCAGGAGCAGCTGCTGCAGCTGCAGAAGGACAACCGCGATGGCCGTCTGCGGAAGCAGGAGCTAGAAGAGCTGGTGCGTGGGTTGGAGGCCGAGAGCGAGAGCCTCACCGGGCGCCTGGACGAGCTGCGCGAGCGCGAGCGCAGGTGCGAGGGCACCGAGGCCCCAGGGCGGGCTTGTGGCAGTCTCGAGACTCTGGGCAGTGGGACCTCGGTCTGGAACTCTCGGGCTGGCGGCTGGGCCTTCCCGGAGGAGCCTGGGTCCTAGTTTCATCCCTGGTCTGTGTGTCTCTCCCCCCCCCCCCCCGCCCCGGCCGCGCAGCCTGCAGCGGAGACGAAGCCAAGCGTCGCGGGCTATCCGAGGGGAGGCGCGCGAGGCGGCGCGGGAGCGCGCGGAGCGGGCTCGTGGACTGCTGGAGGCCGCGGAGCAGCACCGGCTGGACCTGGTGAGGGCAAGGGCAAGAGGCAGGGCTCGGGGTGGCGAGGCTGGGGAACAGGCCTAGACAGCCCGGACCCCGTCCGTCCGCAGGAGCAACACAATCGGAAGCTGCAGGAAGAGTGGGAGGAGCTGTCCAGCCAGGTACGTACTGAGAGTCAGGCCACACCCTCGCCCCCAAGTCCCATAAGCCAGTCACTCACGAGCTCCGTCCCCAGCTTTTCTACTATGGAGGAGAACAGCTGAGTCAACAGCGAGCAGAGCAGCAACTGGGGACTCAGCTTATGGCGCTGCAGGTACTCGGGCGGGGCCGGGGGCGGAGTATGGCTGTGGGCGGGGCGGCGCGCTTGCCTGGGTGGAGCATCAGACCCTAAGGCCCGGGACCGAGCCTTGGGGCACAGAGGTGTGCGCAGGTTCTTGACATCCTTTGGATCCTCCCGAAGAAACATCTGGAGGTGGCAGAGGCCAAATTCACCAAGCAAGCAGAAGGCCTGCGACAGGTGCGAAGGGCGCTGGGCTCTGAGGGGAGGGCTCGGGGAGGGCGTGCCCTGGCGATGCTCATCCCAGCCCCTGGCTTCTAGGGCGCGCAGCGTACAGAAGAGGCCTGGGCCAGCTTTCAGGAGCAGAGTGGAGTTCTGCAGGTGCGGCCCCATTGGTTCTGAGAGCCGATCCCTTTCGAATGCCCCGCGGCCTCAACCCTTTCTCCTCACCCCCTGACCCGCGGTGGACCGCATCCTCCGCCCTGAGTCCCTGTTGCCACCCTCCAGGAGCTACAGGGAAAGGTGATGGAGGCAGCGGCTGCGCTGGAGGCTACGCGCGGTGGCTCGGAACCGTAAGGTTTGGGACTGGGGAGGATGGTAGGGCAGCGCAAGGCCAGCCCGGGTGGCCCATCTCCGTGCGGGTTCTGCAGGTGGAACTCGCAGCCTCGTCGGGTGCAGGGCTGTGCGGGCTCACTCATGGAGGAGGTGGCCAGAGCGGACTGTGTGAGCGCGGGCCGGGGCGTGCGGGCTGGAGCTGGGACCCGCCCGCTACGGGCGACCTGTTCTCCCGGCAAGAGACAGGTCTGGAACCTGGCCGCTGCCCTGGCGCAGAGCTGGATGCGGCCCTTTCTCTGCAGGAAAAGCGGCTGTTTGGCGGTGCGGGCGCGGGGAGCATCAGGTGAGTGGTTAGCGGGGGCCCGACGGTCCGGGTTCCCGGAGCCCCCAACCCGTGTCGCACGTTCGTTGGTGGTTCTACAGGCTGTGGGCGCTGAGTGCACTGCAGACGCTGCTGCTGCTCCCGCTGGGCTTCCTGGCGCTGCCGATGCTCTACGTGGCGCTGGCGAAGCCCGACACCTCCGGCACGGGACTCCCGAGTAGTTTTGGCTCGGACGCAGTCTTCCGCCGGCTGCGCTACACGCTGTCGCCTTTGCTTGAGTTGCGCGCTCGCGGACTGCTGCCTGCCTAGAGCGCATCATGCTGGCTTCGGCCGCCTGCACCTCTGTCTCCTTTGTGGTTTCTGGAGTGTGTCTGCCTGTGTGAAAAGGGCAGGGGTGGAGCTTGTGTGTTCCTTGTCACCTGGGCGTAGCGGGGCTGCTCGGATGCCCAGGCTGTTCTTTGTCACAGCCCTGGCTACTGAGCCCCAGCCCTATCCCCTAAGGAGTCATTTGCTACTGGGAGCCTGAGCTTTGGGCAGGGTGCTGGCCTGCCCGTTCCACTCTGAGGTGTGAGGATTATTTTCCTCGGATACGCAGTTACCCTAGATCCACCAGCAACACTAGGGTTCCCTCTGGGCAGGTTTGAATTCGCTAACCCCAAACTTCCTCACAGCATGTGAGCACACTGACTGTGTGTGCTTACCATTGTGGGCTTCGTGGGGAACATGCTAGTATATGAGCAATGTCCTGTTTAGTGGAAATGAATCTGGGTCGAATTTTGATCCTGCACATATAAGCTCTAGACTACTTATTTGGAGTCGGGTGTCTCATGGTAGGCCACCCCAGCTTTGAACTCACAATATAGCTGAGTGATCTTGAACTATTCCTGCCTCCACCTCCTGACTGTTTGGCCTGTAGGTATGAGCCACCAGGTGTGGTTTATTCTGTTCTGGGGATTGAACTAACCATTTGTGAATGCTGAGCTATAACCACAACAATTGCAGCTTTTCTAGTAAGTTTATTAGCGACTCGCTTAGTGGCCTAACAAAATGGTCTATAAAGACGAACACAGAGAAAGCACCTGCTGTGGTTAAGGTCAATGGTATCCAGCAGTCTATTAGTTCTACCCACTGGAGTCTCCAGCTCCCTGGACGGGTGATGGCTGTCTTGCAAGCATAAGGACCGGAGTTTGATCCCAAGAACCCATGAATAAATGCTATGTGGTGAGGGTGTCAGTGACTCCAGTGCTGTGAGGGGATAGAGTTAGGGGCATGCCAGAGCTCCAGCCAATGGGAGACTGTCCCAGGTAACTAGTTGGGGGCTGGAGAGATGGTTAAGGGCATTTGCTGGTCTTTTTAAAAAAATTATTATTTTTATTTTATGTGCATTGCTGTTCTGCCTGCATGTATGTATGTGTGAGGGTATCAGATCTTGGAGTTACGGATGGTTGTGAGCTGTCATGTGGGCCTGAGAACTGAATTCAGGACCTCTGGAAGAGCAGTCAGTGCTCTTAACTTCTTAGCCATCTCTCCAGCCCTCATTTGCTGCACTTAAAGAGGACCTGGTGCTCCATCAAATAAACCCCTGAACTTGGGCTGGAGTAGTACAATGGTTAAGAACACTGGCTGTTTTTCCAGAGGACTAGGGTTCAATTCCCAGCACCTACATGGCAGCTCACAACTGTCTGTAACTCCAGTTCCAGGGGATCCAACGCAAATAAAAATTAAAAAAAAAAAAAGAAGAATACCCATGGGCTGGAGAGATGGCTTAGAGGTTAAGAGCACTGGCTGCTCTTCCAGAGGACCTGAGTTCAGTTCCCAGCAATCACATGGTGATTCACAATCACGTGTAATGAGATCTGGTATCCTCTTTTGGCCTGCAGGCATACATGCAGACAGAACACTGTATACATAATAAATAAGTAAATCTTTAAAAAGAGGACCTGTGGATCTCTGTGAGTTTGAGGCCAGCCTGGTCTCCAGAGCGAGTGCCAGGATAGGCTCCAAGGCTACACAGAAAAACCCTGTCTCAAAACAACAACAACAACAACAACAAAAAACCAAAACAAAAAGAGGACCTGAGTTCGGTTTCTAGTATTCACACCAGTATCTGACAATATCCTGTAACTCTTGTTCCAGGGGATCTGATGCCCTCTTCTGACCCCCTCCCCAAGCACCAGGTATGGTCATGGTGCGTAAACTACATGCAGACACTCACACATAAACATAATCTTACAAAAACCAAAGCCAGCAGCAAGGTGGTGGCACACATCTTTAATCCCAGCATTGGGGAGGCAGAGGCAGGCAGATCTCTGAGTTCCAGGCCAGCCTGATCTACACAGTGAGTTCCAGGACAGCCAGGGCTACAGAAAGAAACCCTGTCTTGAAAAACAACAAAACCCAAACCAAACCAAACCAAAAGCAAGACCAGGTTTACAGATCTGGGCAGCTACTCTTGGGTTCATTTTGTTTGCTTTCTCAGTTTCATTTCCACACCTACTCTGCTTCCATTCCCACCTATTGACTGACATGTTCATTTTGGGGGCTCCCCGGGGATGGGCCTTATGCATACCAGGCAATAACTTTAACTACTGAACTACAGAGATACAGAGACAAAGGTCAGCCTAGAAGTCTTCCCTTGGAGAGGATGCCTGTTGGGAAGAGGCATTAATCCTGAGGTCACAGGCTGGGGCCATGGCTAAGGGTAGTGTGTTTGCCTAGCATGCATAGGCTGTGGGTTTGATCCTAGTACCAAAACCAAATCAGATTCCTTAAGCTAAGTGGGACTTAGAAGGATCAGGAATTCAAGGGCAGCTTCAACTACAGGGCAGAATTAAGGCTAGCTAACAACACAAATGCAGCACATTTTTGGGATTTTTATTTTTTTCCATGTTTATACAAGAAAATACTTCATGTACCTATGTAGTCAGACGGTGAACAAGTAGGGAATGTGTCCAGTGCAAACACTCACACCTGTGCATACAGCACCACCACACGCTTGTCAGGCTCCTGAACCAAAGCTTCATGTGCCTGTCACAGTGCCATGTCCAGGCGCAGTAACAGTATGAGGTGCTCCAGGCACCAGAGGCTTCAGAGCTGCCTGCCCCTAGTAGGGGATGTCATTCTGGTAGTACTGGATCATGTCATAGGTCCGGCTCCTGAAAGGCCAAGTGAGAGAGTGAAGGCCCTCATCTCGGGAGCCCTCCCCACCTGCTTGCCCTGGGGAAGGCTCAGGAATGCTGGGTGACTTGCCTGTTGCTGAGGAAACAGCTCTGGATGACCTTCATGATAAAATTTGCCGCCTCTCGCTCTGTCATGTTAGGGCTGAACCTGTGTCTGGGGAGATGAAAGGCTGCATTTGTGGGAATCTGCTCAGCTGTGGCCCCCTTCTGCTGGTGAGGCCTAATGTGTTCCCTGACCCTTTCCAGCAACTACTAGGTCACTTGGGGAGCTCAAGGCCATCTTGCTATTCTAGGAACCCTGTCTGCTCTGGGGTTCCAAGAATCCATAAAAGGTTTCTGGGCTCAGCAGATGGACAGCCCTTCCCCAAGTGGCACCTACTTCAAAAGCTTGATGGTCTGGCCTCGGAAACAGGGCAGGCCCGTGTCCAACATGAGTGTAACTAGGGAGACGACTGCATCCATATAGGGTCTGTGGAGACAGCAAGGGTGGGGAACAAAGCCAGCTTGAGCAGGGACCTGGCTCACAGTCCTGTCATCCAGCTGCCACTTTCCCATACAATCTGCTTGCTTCCCTGAGCCAGGCTCATGCAGGCTCAGCTTTATCCCCAGCAGGCCAGGCGTTCAGCTATGGTTTCAAGGATGCTCTGTGTGGTAACGACAGTAGCATGTGGGATGTGGCAAAGTGATACTCCATGGAACATCTGGCTGATGCCAGTCGCTATCATGTAGCTTTGGAGGTGCTAGGGCTATGGTGAAAGGGTGGGCAAGAAGTCCAGAGGGGTAGCTCAAGGCTGAAGGGTGCTGGTAAATGACGAGGTCCCTGTGGGAGACTGCAGGGTGTGGCTGGTGGTTCAGAGTGGGAAGTTGCCTACAAAGGTGGAATAGGTGGCTAGAGGGTAAGGCCCTTCCCTTTTTAAAGATTTACCAATGGCCTTTAGTTCCAGCACTCAGGAGGCAGAGGCTGGCCTCCCAAGTTCTAGATCGGCCTGGTCTACAAAGTAAGTTCTAGGACAGCCAGTGCTGTTGCACAGAGAAACCCTGTCTTGAAAAACAAAAGTCATTTTGGTTGTGAGTCTAGCCTTATTAAAGAGAGGGCTTGCCTGATCTACATAGTCAGAACTATATAGTGAGATCCTGTCTTGAAAGAACAGATTATCTGTGGTGTGTGTGTGTGCGCATGTGTTTGAGTGGATGTGTGTGTGCAGGTGCCGCAAGAGGCAAGAATGGGCAATGCACCTTGGAGCTGGAGTTACAGATGTCTGTCGGCTGCCTGCTGTGAATGGCAGGTGTGTGTGTGTGTGTGTGTGTGTGTGTGTATGTGTGTGTGTGTGTGTGTGTGTGTGTGTGTGTAGGGGAAGGGAGGGGGTCCCTTTTCAGTGCCATTGAGCCTGTTTCCCTCCAGGGGGCATGACTGTTCTTTCACACCTTGATATCCCTTCCACATTGCCCATGGGCTCACCGCACAGCCAGATAACCTCGGACACACATCTCCATGAACCATTTGAAGGGTGTGGCTTCCATCTTGCCCCCCATAATCATCACCATCTCATCTGTCAGCTTGATGTCTGGTTCCCAGCCAAGGTTACCACCCGGTGAGCTCTCAAACATGAAGCCAAAGTCTGCAAAATTCCAAAAAGCTGCCTGTAACTGGGGCAGGAGCGAGACCAGGGTGGGGTATTTCCAGCAGAGGAGGACTCAGGCACACATGGGCCAGAAGCGGGGGAGGAAGCAGGCTTGTATCAGGCTAGAGCAGAGACATTCCACCAGCTTTCCTGTCTACCAAGTCTGAGCTGCCTGCCATTCTAATTCCCAGCTCCCTAGGGCTCGGCTGGCTATTTCTGCAGTAGCATAGCCACTGGCTTTGGGTGCATACGCTTGCGCTCCACTGTGGGAAAAGGGAGAGTAGGGTGGCACAGCCTGGCTGACCGATGTGGATGATGTGGCCCTTCTTGTCCAGCATGATGTTGCCATTGTGCCTGTCCTTGATCTGCAGCAGGAACAGCAGGAGGCTGTAGGCGGCCATGCTTCGGATAAAGTTGTAGCGTGCCTGTGTGGAGAGGGCTGTGGTCTCACCCTGGCTCTGTGCCCCAGCTTAGAGGAAGGCAGAGCCAGCTCACAGCAGTGAGTGCGGCTGTGTGGTGTGCAGACAACAGCACTTTCTGCATCCTGGGGTTCTAGGCTTCTGTAACACTAAGAGAAAGCTATGGGGGACTGATTTAGCTCCTAATAGAGGAAGACAGAAGGTAATGAGGGGAGGCCCTGGGGCCAGCTACCTGCTGAAAGGCCAGGGTAGACTCATCCCCATACTGGCGTGTGAAGTAGTCATACATGCCAAAGTCAGTTTGGCGGCCCAGCTGGTCTCGGGAGGTGCAGTCCGGTATGCACTCAATCACTCCACACTAGGAAGGGAAGGAAGGACAGTTAGGTGGCATAGTAATGTGATGATCCCTCTGCCTATCATGCTCTAGGAACTCACCCCAGGGGCAGTAGCCACCACCCGGTAGGGAAAAACGAAGAGGTCCAGGCCAACCAGCTGGAAGATGTTCTTGAAGAGGTCGATGATCTGCAGGGCTAACATGTCCTGGACCAGAGAAGGCACAGGATACAGTCAGGGTCCTCCCTTCAGCCTCTGGACCACTTGGAAACTAGCAGCCCTCGAGGTTCACTCAGTAAAGACAGGCAGGCTGTGGCCAAATGAGAGTCCAAAGGTCTGGCCTCATGGCCCACCCAGGCTGGGCTGTCACGGGATTGCCCAGAGGATGTGAGTGGGGCTGGAAGGAGGGGTTTCTGGGTTTGTTCTAATTGTGAGGGGCTCTTCTTTGTTGTTACTAGGGGATAGTGCCTTGCCCTGCCAGCCTAAGTAAGGCCAGCTCTGTCACCTGTCGGCAGTCATCCCCCACTTTGAAGATGGCTGCTTGCCAGCAGATCTTCTTGCCATCAGCCTCCTGCCCTCGACACTCGTCCTCAGCATCGGAGCGGCACTGCAGACCTGGGGTGGGGGAGGGGTACTGTCTGTTAGCCTCAGGGTCTGAGAAAGAATGGGGATCTTGAGATCACCTCTGCAAAGCATTCAGAGGTTCCAAGAAACATCATGGGTTATCAGCAGAAATCACAGGGCCAGGAACACCCAAATTTACAATTTGTATGAAACAGAGCCCCCTGGGGAGCCAAGACGAAACAGAGCCAGGCCACTGAGGATATCTCTACATAGGTCTGTGTCCCCAACCACAACTGTGATCTTATTTGGAATTAGGTATTTGAAGATGCAATCATGTTAAAAGAGTCATACTAGGCTGGGCGTTGGTGGCGCATGCCTTTAATCCAGCACTCAGGAGGCAGAGGCAGGTGGATCACTGTGAGTTCGAGGTCAGCCTGGTCTCCAGAGTGAGTGCCAGGATAGGCTCCAAAGCTACACAGAGAAACCCTGTCTCGAAAAACCAAAAAAAAAAAAAAAAAAAAAATAGTCATACTAGATGACAAGTGCTTTTTTTTTTTTAATTATGTATACAACATTCTGCTTCTATGTATGTCTGCCCACCAGTAGAGGGCACCAGATCTCATAACAGATGGTTGTGAGCCACCATGTGGTTGCTGGGAATTGAATTCAGGACCTCTGGAAGAGCCATCTCTCCAAGTGCCCCTTTAAAAGAGATTTGTAAGGCCACACAAGGCCACTCCAGACAGGCAGAGATGGAGTGATACTAAGTAGTATCACCTACAGTCACAGGAGGGAAGAGCCAGAGAACACCCAGGCCAAAACTTGATTCCTGCGTGACCACAGCCTGACTCTCCCCTCACTGGAGCATGCCTAGTGATGTCAGCTTCCAGATCTGTGAGACTGCACGCTTGTCTGTGTGCCACTCAGACTACGCTCCTCTGTACAGAGCCTGACATAACCAGTGTGCCCCACAAAGGCTCAGTGAGGCGGGTCCCAGTGACTCGGGTGACAGATTCTAGGGTGAGCAAGGGCTACTGCAGAGCAGAGGGAGGGTGTGCCCGCAGGCAGATGCATGGCAAACATCTTTTACAGGTTGCTCGTAGTAAACCAGCACTAGTGAGGAGAGACATCTATACTGCAAGGAGCTCCTGACTGACCTTCTTTTTCAAGTTCGCTCACTCCACATCGCTTCACCTTAAACTTGGCTAGATACGGCGCTTTTGCGGCACTGAAAAGAGAATGTAGCACATGAGACAGCTAGAAGACTCCCGAGTGAGGCACAAGAGTGTGGGACAGGCACTCACCTCTGCATTGGTGTCCCTGACTTGTAGTCAATGTCTAGCACGATTGCTTCAGGGTTGCTGGGCAAGTAGCAGCCTGGGCAGGTACAAAAGGGAGCTACATGTCACCACAGGGAGCCACAGCAGTCCTCACCACAGGCTTCCCAGGCAGACTCATTCTGTCCTCACTGTGGGTCTGTCCTTCCTGACTCAGACCCTTCATGACCCATCCAGACAGCCAGCAAAAGAACCCCAGCCTGCCGGGTGTGCTAGACCTTAGCTTTGTGGCAACTACCCTGCTGCTGCCTGGGCAAGTTTTGGGTTTGCTACACTCTCAATGGAGACTCCCAACCTGGCTGCACTGGTCTGCTCTCAATACACTCCTCCATCTTTGTGTTCCGTGCATGGTTAGTTGCTCCCATTTCTCATGTGGTGGTCTGAATAGGAATGAGTCCCAGAGACTCAAGTGTGTGAATGCTTGGTCATAATGGCACTGTTAGGAGGAAGTGTGTCACTGTGGGATGGGATTTGAGGTCTCAGCTCAAGCCAGGCCTAGTGGCTGATAGTTTTCTTCCTGCTGCCCGTGGATCAATATGTAGAACTCTCAGCCACCTCTCCAGCACCATGTCTGCCTGCATGCCACCATGCTTCCCACTGTAAGGACAAAAACCTCTGAACTGTAATTACAGACCTAATTCCATGTTTTCTTTCTAAGAGTTGCTGTGGTCATGGTGTCTCTTCACAGCAATAGAAACCCTGACTGAGACAATAAGTATGTCCAGTAAGCAGACAAAAGGAAGTTCATCCCTCAGGTGTGGGATGCTGGAGGCCCTAAGTGTGTGATGTGGCTGATGAAGCCCTGTTTCCACACCAGCTGCACGGAAGGGTGTGTGTGTGGGGGGGACCACACACCACCACACACACACACCAGGACAGCAGCTCCCTCTTGCCCCGAGGCTGCTGGCTTACCAGGCTGCACCTTCACTTCAGACAGAGCTGACAGACACGCCTTCTTTCTTTCATCACCTTTAGGGAAGGGCCTGAGAAACAAGATAGAGATGCACAGTGGCGCAGAGCTGTAACGGCAGCTCTCAGATGTGGGGCTAAGGCTCCGGAGCTTACAGCATCTTCTGTTACCTAGTGAGTCTGAGGTCAGCTTGGGCTACCAAATCTGTCTAGCACACAAGGCTCTGCTCTGTCCTGTAGAAACTGGCTTCCAGGGACAGAGAACTCAGGAAACCACTCAAAGTGACACATTCCTCAGAGAAGCCAGATGGCCCCAGAAGGTGGTAGGGGCAGAAGTGGAGCTATTTCTTTTTTTTTTTTTTTTTTTTTTTTTTGGTTTTTTGAGACAGGGTTTCTCTGTGTAGCTTTGGAGCCTATCCTAGCACTCGCTCTGGAGACCAGGCTGGCCTCGAACTCACAGAGATCCACCTGCCTCTGCCTCCTGAGTGCTGGGATTAAAGGCGTGCACCACCAACACCCGGCATGGAGCTATTTCTTGATACCTCTGCCTGCACATTTGATGGTGTGTGAGATGCTGTTGAGGTACTGAGAGAACAGGGACTGTGGGGCCTGACCCAGTTCTGGGTAAAGGTTATTTCTATAACTTACTGTATGACCTTCACTGGTAAGCCCCTTCGACCTGGCTCAGCTAAGGTGAAGCCAAGGTTAACTGCACCTTTGTTGTCATGTCATGATGTCTGAGTTGAATCTGGGAGTGTTCCCCAAAGGCTCAGATGCTAAGGACAGGGCCTCACCTTCAACTCCCCAGTGAGGACCGGCATGGTGGTACATGCCTGTAGTTCCAGCACCCAGGAGGCAGATCTCTGAATTTGAGGCCAGCCTGGTCTACATGGCAAGTTCTAGGACAGTCAGGACTATAGAGAGACCCTGTCTCAACCCCCTCTTATTCTCTGGAGAGGAGTTTTAGGTCACTGGGGCCTTGCAGGGGGCTATGGGACATACTTCCCTACCTTTGTGTGTGATCAGAGCCCCTGGAAACATGGTGAGGACCCTCAGTGAAGGCGGCAGGAGCAGCCTGCATGTATACTGAGGGCAGGTTAGGGACTGGAAGAAGCTGGGAAGAGCTGTGCCCAGGTCACCTTGGGCAAATGTCAAATGCCAACGATGCTCTGCCTTGTCCCATGCTAATAGGCCATACCCCAAAAGCCACAAGAGTGCAGAAGAGCCCAGGCTACCACAGATGGGAACTGGGGGGATGAAGACAAGACATCTGTCTCTCAGGGCAGCCACTTACTTGATGATGGCTGACACGTTGGTGATCTTGTTAAAGAAATCAAATTCCCGTTGATAGAAATCTTTAGCTGGACCTGATAGGGACCCTGTGATCTCTTCTACTAACTGCTCCAGAAGGTCACCAATGTCAGCTGAGGAGACAAAAATGGTGAGTTTTATGGGCTGCCACAGAGACCCTTAAAAGAAAATGCTCCGGTAAGCAGTGGTGGCCCATACCAGCCAACACTCAGGTGGACCTCTAATTTTGAGGCTAGCCTGGTCTACAAAGTGAGTTCCAGGACAGAGAAACCCTGTCTTGAAAAACCATACCAAACCAACCCAACAAAAAGCCCTTAAATCCTAAAGATGTTTGCTACACAATCAGCTAGAGGTCTCCCAGGACCCTGCCTGCATGTGGAATGCACTCTGCCAGTCTGATGAAGCCCATAACACGCCATTGTTTGCCCTCTCTGGTGACATTGGCCATGCTGGTGGGTAAAATTGCTAGACCCTGGGCAAAGTTCCAAGCAGGGCCTATATGACCAGTTACCTAAGTCCCAGGTGAAGCAATATAATTGTTTGTTTTGAAATAGGGACAAAAGTAGCCCAGGGTGGCCCTGAACTTGCGACCCTTGTGCCTCTACTTCTCAAGCGCTGTTTACATGAGTGCCTCTACTCTTAACTTGGTGCTGGAGATTTAACTATGGGCTTTATGCACTCTGAGCAAGCATTGCACCAACTAGGACACTTGCCCAGCCTGAATTACTTGCTTTTGTTTTTAGACAGGGTCTAGCTACAGTGCTCAAGCTGCTCAGGAAGTTATGAGTCTCTTGTCCTAGCACCGGGTGCTGGCATTACAGGCATGCACCACATCTGGTTCCAGCTTTATTAATTCTACTCTGAAAACATGCCTTTTCACCATTGTGTGTGAGCAAACAGAATGTGTACTCAGGGCTGGCACATGTGAAGACCCCACGGTTCCCAGAAGCACCTGGCTGTCTGAGAGATGTTCCTTTGTATGTGGGCTGTGTATGTGTGTACATGGAGGCCACAGGTCAACCTCAGCCTTGTCCATTTTGGTTTCTTAAGGTGTGGTGAAGAATCTGGGCTGGCTAGCAGCCCTGAGGACCTGTGTATCTCAGCATTCCTAGCTCAGGGAATGCAAATCCCTGTGCCACTCCTGGTGTCATTACACATATAGGGGTGCACACAGGCCATGGCACTGTGTGGAGGTCAGAGGACAGTTTGGAGGAGCTGGCTTTCTCCTTCCACCTGGGAATGAAATATATGTCAGGTTTAATGGCTTTACCCACTGGGTCATCTAGATGGATTGATTATCTATTGATGTATTTGAGACAGGGTCTCATTTTCCTAGGGTGGAGCTGAGGTTGGAGTTTGGTCTTCCTGCTTCTGCCTCCTGAGTGAGAATGCTGTGATTACATGTACATGGCCCCATGTCTGGCTTCATGGTTTCCTATTTTACTTTTTTAATTTATATTTTTCTTTCCTTTTAAAAAAACAGCAACAACAACTATGGTCTCATGGAGTCCAGACTGGACTACATGCTACACAGCATGGAGAAGCTTGAAACTTCCGTTATTCCACTTCCAACTCCCAAATGGGAGGATCATGGGCACATGCACACCTGGCTTCTTGGAGTTAGGGTTGCAGGAATCCCCAGCTGACCTTGAAGATGTGCCTAAGCACCGGCATTACAGGTGTGCACCACCACATCTGGCATAGGTGGGATTGAGCATCGAACCTAAGGCTTTGTGCATGCTAGGCAGACATTCTATCAACTTTGATGCATCCCAACTACAGAAGGGCCTTAAAAGGCAGGGTTTCATGTAGTTGAGGCTAGATCTTCCTGCTTCTGCCCCCCAAATGTTGGCATGTGTTACCACACCCAGCTTTTTTTTTTTCTTTTTCTCTCGTGACAGGGTTTCTCTGTGTAGCTTTGGAGCCTGTCCTGGAACTAGCTCTTGTAGACCAGGCTGGCCTCGAACTCACAGAGATCTGCCTGCCTCTGCTCCTGAGTGCTGGGATTAAAGGCGTACACCACCACTGCCCAGCCTAACTATAAAGATATTTGAAATTACAGTGGACAACAATAATCAAATTATGGTCCAATGAGAGGGGGCAATGCTGGTTGATGATGCTCAGGTTCCTATGGTGGTGTAAGTGGGGGATATAGAACATTTCGTTTTGAGACAGGTCTTTGTGTAGCCTTACCTGGTCTGAACTTGCTTCTTAGACCAGGCTGGCCGTGAACTCACTGAGATTCACCTGCCTGTCTCCCAAATGTTGCAATTAAAAGGTGTGCCACCATGTCCAGCTCTTTACTTTTTATTTATTTATTTTTGTGTGTGGATGTACACACACTATGTCACACATGTGGGGGCCAGAGGACAACTTGCAGGAGTCTGTTCTCTCCTTCCACCATTTGTGTTCCAGGAATTAAACTCATTGTGCAGGTCTCATGGCAAGTGCCTTTATCTCCTTAGCCAGGTATGGGAATAGAGGCCCGGGAACCAGAGTAAGTTCTAGGGTACACAGCAAAGCCCTGTCACAGATAAGCAAGTGAGCAAGTAAACCAAAGACAAAGTAACCCGTAAGTGTGAACAGCTTACGGGTTACTCTGTTTGAGAACTGCTGCCCCTGAGTTCCAGGCTGTGCTAGACACAGACTCTGACAGGACAGGCAGCTGCAAATGCCATGAAATGACAGGACATGGGGAGTCTCCAGTCTGGGGTAGCACACACACAGAGGGCCTCTGAGAAAGCAGAAGCCCTGTGTAGGCTCTAAAGGGGATGGCGATGGGGAGAGGCCTGAGAGGCCAAAGTACTCACGGTCTTTCTGGTGCCCTTCTTCATCGAGGTAGATGTTAGTTTTCATATTCCAGATAAACTGGTGTGCCAGAAGCTGGGACTTGGCTGCCGCCCAGAGAATGTACTCACGCACATAGCCCATCTGTAGGAGGGTGAGGCCACAGTCAGCCTTTACACCTGGAAGAAAGTCTTCCTAACCTAGGATAAGAGGTAACCCCATGTCCTGGCTGTGTGGTTCCCAGCAATGTGGATGTACCTGTCAGGGTCAGTGCGCAGTGTAGCACTGGCCTGGCCCTACATGGCTAGGGCTCAGGGCATGAAGTCCACAATGCAGGCCTGGTGTCCTGTGTGGTCCCCTTGGTATTTAAGAACCATGACTGGTTTGTAAGGTTGTACAGAATGTCACTGTACAGTGACAGGATCCAGGAAGCTCTGAGGGTGTCCAGAGGAGCATGGCGCCAGCACATTGATGGTTACCATCTTACGGACCGCTTCTCTTTTTCCATCTCAGTTTTCCTACCATTATCTGGTAGCTCCTGTTCTTTTGTTTTGTTCCTTCTCTCTCTTTGGTATGTGTATGCATGGGCATGTATGCATGCATGTGGTTGTATGGGGAGGTCAAAGGTCAACACTGGGGTCCTTCTCCATCACTTTCCACCTTAATGTTGCAAATAATGGTCTCTTACCAAACTGGAAGCTTGCCGATTTGGCTAGACCAGCTGGCTGGTCTCAGGGAGCCTCTCACTTCTGCATCCCAGCTCTAGGTCTACATGGATGCCAGGATTTGAATTCAGATCCTTGTTTTACTAAGTCACCTCCATGTTCCTAGTAATTCTAGCTTTAATGACTGTGTCTTAGGTTAAGAGTGATCTGGAACTGGAGAGATGGTTCATCAGATAAGAACATTTGTGCACTTGGAAAGGACTGGAGTACAGCTCTTAGAATCACACCAGGCTGCTCACAACTGCCTGCAACTCCAGGTCTAGGGGATCTAAAATCTATGTACTCCACAAGTACCTGAACACATACATACACATGATTGAAAAGAACAATAATAAAAATAAAACTTGAGGGGGCTGGAGAGATGGCTCAGAGGTTAAGAGCACCAACTGCTCTTCCAGAGGTCCTGAGTTCAATTCCCAGCAACCACATGGTGGCTCACAACCATCTGTTATGAGATCTGGTGCCCTCTTCTGGTGTGCAGATATACATGGAAGCAGAATGTTGTATACATAATAAATAAATAAAATCTTAAAAAAAAAACTTGAAAAAAGTAAGCTGAAATAGCGGTAATAGCTCACATCTGTAACCTCAGCACTTGTAAGGCACATTTGAGGCCACCCTGGGCTGCAGAGTGAGAGCTGATAAAAACAAACAAAGAAACAAAGAAACAAAACACCAACAGATGGAAGGGGATGGAGAGATGGCTTAGCAGGTAAAGGCGTTTGTTGCCAAACCTGATGGATGACCTGACTACAATCCCAGGTACAAACACACACTTAACAGACATGTACACAGACACACACACACACACACACACACACACACACACACACACACACACACACAGAATCTTAAAAAAAAAATCTCCCAAACTAAAAAAAGAAAAGAGAGGAATAATGGTATTGCTATGAGGGGATGGCAGACCTTTCTTCAGAACTACCCTACCATATATAGCTATCCATCCTTCTCGCTACTCTGCCTAGCCTTCTGCCCTGGCCTCTCTCTGGTTCAGCAGCTCACCTTGTGGTGAGAGGACAGACATAAGCCTGCAGGTGTCACTGACCCAGGTAAGGCAAGGGACAGTCCCCATGAACACTCTAATTTGGAAGGACTTGGAACCAGTGTGTTGTCCTGGGCCTGATGGCCAGGTAGAGGAAACAGGAAAGTGGAGAGCCAGGTTCTCACTATGCAGCTCAGCCTGGCTGTTCTAGAACTGTCTCTGTAGACCAGGCTGGCCTCCAACTTAGAGATTCACCTGCCTCTGTCTCCCAAGTGCTGGGACAATAGGTGTGGACTACCAGGCCAGGCTCAGCATGAATTTCAGCTGTGGAGGTGGAAATAAGGGCCTCTAAACCCATGGTTCTCAAGCTTCCGGATGCTCTGAACCTTTAACACAGTTCTTCATGTTGTGCTGACCCCAACCTTAAAATTATTCCATTGCTACTCACAACTGTAATTTTGCTATGGTTATGAATCATAATGTAAATATCTGTGTTTTCTGATGGTCTTAGGTGACCCCTGTGAAAGGATCATTTAACCCCTAAAGGGTTCTCTACCTATAGGTTAAGAACAGCTGATCTAGGAGTTTAAGGCAAGCCTTGACTCACAACCCAGTCTGGGTTATATAACACCTTGTATCAGTAAACAAAAACAAAAATGCAACAGAACAAACTTGGTTGTCCAAATTCATAAGTTTCTTTTTTGTTTCTAATTCACTCTGTAGACCAGGCTGGTCTCAAACTCAAGAGATCTGCCTGCCTCTGCCTCCCGAGTTCTGGGACTAAAGGTGTGTGCCACCACTCCCTAATTCAAATCCACAAGTTTAAAATGATATTTAAAACTCATTGGTAACCTTTGAATAAATTAATCCAGAATTTTATTTTTAATTTTTTGGTTTTCAAGACAGGGTTTCTCTGTGTAGCACTGGCTATCCTGGAACTCACTTTGTAGACCAGGCTGGCTTCGAACTCAGAGATCTGCCTCCCTCTGTCTCCTGAATTCCGGGATTAAAGGTGTGTGCCACCACAGCTGGTAAAATGTATTTGGTTTTTTAAAAATTTCATTTACTATTTTGTGTTTGTGTGAGTGCCTGAGTGCCACAGTGCACATGTGGAGATCAGAAGACAACTCTACAAATGGCCCTCTTTTCCCACCATGGCATCAAGGACTGGGTTCCATGGTCAGGTTTCTGTGGCATGCACTTTTATCCTGAGTGCCATCTGACCTTCAAATTTACATGAAAACAAATGTCTTGTTTAAGCCACCTGGTTGTTGCCACTTTTATGTGCAGCATGATTAGAACACATCCTTTATTACCTAAGCCTCATCACTTTCCTATGACAACAGCCAGGCTCAGGGATGTCATGTGATTTGCTGAGACCTGATCCAACAAAAATCCTAGAACAGGCTGCCCACCCATAGGAAACAGCTAGACAATGTAGCAGATCCCGCCCTCTCTGCAGAGCTTGGCTGAACAATGTAGTAGAACCCGTCCCCTCTGCAGAGCTTGGCTCTACAATGTAGCAGATCCCGCACCCTCTGCAGAGCTTGGCTCTACAATGTAGCAGATCCCGCACCCTCTGCAGAGTTTGGCTCGACAACGTAGCAGATCCCGTCCCCTCTGGAGAGCTTGGCTCTACAATGTAGCAAATCCCGCCCCCTCTACAGAGCGTGGCTCTACAACGTAGCAGATCCTGCCCTCTCTGCAGAGGATGAGGCAGTAAGAGCAAAGGGCTCAGTTATGACTGCACAGTCCTGTTCCCGAGGGATCATAGAGGAAACCAGTTTGAGCTGGGGACTAGTGGCTAAGGGCAGCAATATGCACAGCTCTCAGAGGAAGTGGAAGGAAGGCTGTGCCAATACGTACCTTGTCATATCTGAGGGCCTGCACAATCTGGGGGATGTAGAACAGAATGGCATCCTGTAGAAGGAGGAAGGACTGTGACTTCAGAGTTAACAGTTAAAACAGTAATAAGCGCTGGATGTGCACATGGGATGCTGCCTCCTGCTGGAGAACTGGGGAAGGTGCAGAGGATAACAAGAAACATAGCCAAGGCTTTGTAACACATTGTTTGGTGAAAACAAACATGCAGGATAGGACCTCACCTATAAGGAGAGGAGCCTGCCCCAGATAAATGGGCTGAAAGTTACTACAGACTTTCTGGTGATGAAGCTATAGCAAGCAGAGCTCTAGAACATTCTACAGACCTTCCCCTGCTATAGACCCTCCATCATGGCTGCCACATAGAATTTCCAGGAGTTTGCTGCTGGGGTAAGAGGCATGGGTACACTGCTTACCTTTCATGGCAGGGACCACACTCAAGTAAACTTTCTCTTTAATCAAAAGATCCAATTAAAGCTTAAACAAAGCTAAAAACTAGAAAATACATGGGGGCTGGAGAGATGGCTCAGATGTTAGGAGCACTGACTGCTCTTCCAGAGGTCCTGAGTTCAATTCCCAGCAACCACATGGTGGCTCACAACCATCCATTATGAGATCTGGTGCCTTCTTCTGATGTGCAGATATACATGGAAGCAGAATGTTGTATACATAGTAAATAAATAAAATCTTTAAAAAACCCTAGAAAACACATGAATTGCA
The DNA here is from genome assembly GCF_003668045.3 of Cricetulus griseus. NCBI lineage: Eukaryota > Metazoa > Chordata > Mammalia > Rodentia > Cricetidae > Cricetulus > Cricetulus griseus. Next base: position 72,037,521 of record NC_048597.1, on the reverse strand, counting down.
ACTAAATTCTTTCTTTATTTTTGAGAAAGGTCTCACTGTGTAGCCCTAGCTGACCTAGAACCCAGATATCCACCTGCTTCTGCTTCCCTGGTGTTGATTTTAAAGGCGTGTGCCACCATAGCCCAAATTAATCTTCTGCAACTATTGGAGTTAGTAAGAAAGACATACTCTAGATGAACCCACACAGTTGGTTGCATCCCAGGCTGCACTGTCTTACATCTACCCACTTAGCCACACAGAGACAGCTCCACCCTAGGCTGGCTCTGCAGGGCTCTAACTCACCGGAGGGAAGGACCGCAGGACTTTCACTCCATACTGTGCAGTGAGAGGGTGTGGTGGGTACATGCTGGAGAAGTAGGAGAGGCCTGTGGGTGGGTCCGTGGGTGCCCAACATAGAACATGGCTGAGCTCCGGAGCGTCAGCATCGATGGTGTGCCAGGTGACAAGGAACTGGGGAAAAAGTCGGGAAACAGTCCTTTCAGTCATGGCCTACTCAAGAGTGGCCATAGCAAAGGGAAATAGGCTGGGTGTGGTAATGCACGTCTTCAATCCTAGCATGCAAGAGGTAAAGGTAAGTAGATCTCTGTGAGTTTGAGGCCAGCCTGGTCTACATACATAGCAAGCTCTAGGCCAAAAAAAGAAAAAAAAAGTGACAGTAAAAAAACCATTTATGATAGATAAAATGATTGATGTTTCTGACATGCTACATGAAGTAGCATAATTGTAAGAAATCCAAGTTGAGGGGCTGGGAATGTAGCTCAATGGGTAGTGTGTGTTCCTGGCTAGTACACACTGGTCCTCAGCACTGCATAAAGCCAGTTGTGGTTGTACACACCTGTAATCTTAGCACATGGCAGGTGGAAAATGGAGGATCAGAAATTCAAGGACAGCTTTAGCTATAAAGTGAACCTGAGGTTAGTGTGAGACATATGAAAACCCATCTATAAACAGAATTTAAACAGATGAAATATTTTCTTTCATAAACACAATACTTATTATATGCTTGGAGCAGAAAATGCAGGGAGTTAAGACAATTCTACCACTGAGGTTACCCAGTAACTTTCTGTCTGGTGTGATAGAATAATAATTTTGTTTCAGAGACAGAGTCTCACTCCACAGCCCAGGCTACTTGCCTCTGCCTTATGACTGCTGGTATTAAAAAAGGAGTGTATCACCACACCCAGCATCGATATCGTTTTATCTGGTAGTGCAGAGATTGAATCCAAGACTCACAGAAGCTCCACTGCTTTACCACTTTACCTGCAGTCATCTTTAACTTAACACTTAGTTTTCAGATTCTATTTATTTTATTTTTTAAAGATTCTATTTATTTATTATGTATACAACATTCTGCTTCCATGTATATCTGCACACCAGAAGAGGGAACCATATCTCATTACGGGTGGTTGTGAGCCAACATGTGGTTGCTGGGAATTGACCTTTGGAAGAGCAGTTGGTTCTCTTAACCTCGGAGCCATCTCTCCAGCCCCTATTTTTGTTTTTTTTTGCGACAGGGTTCCTCTGTGTAGCCCTGGTTTCCCTGTAACTCACTCTGTAAACCAGGCTGGTCTCATACTGTACCTGCCTCTGCCTCCCAAGTGCTGGGATTAAAGTCATGCACCATCACCACCTGGCCAAGATTTTATTTTTATGTGTATGAGTGTTTGCCTAAGTGTATGTCTGCACTGTGTGTGTGCACTGCCTGTATGGAACAGAACAGGGCTGGATCCCCTGGGACAGGAGGCACAGACAGGTGTGAGCTGCCATGTGGGTGCTGGGAATTGAACCCAGGCCCTCTGAAGAGTGCTCAACCACTGTGCCAATTCTCTAGCTCTACTTTTTATTTCTTTTACCTGAGACACAGTTCCACTCTGTGGACCAGGCAGGCCGTGAACTTTGATCCTTCTGCTTCAGTCTCCCAAGTATCGGGGATTACAGACCTGTACTGGTGACCAGGCCCAGCAGTGATGGAGTGACAGTTAATACTAACTGAAATGGTTTGAGAAATGTCTAGATTAATAAAATACACCATTCAGTTTGTCTGTGAGGTCCACAGAGGACTGGATCCTGAGGTCTCTGACCTGATGAACAGATGAATAGATAAACTGCCCCCTCCCCAAGACAAGGTTTCTCTGTGTGTAGACCTGGCTGTCCTGGAACTAGTTCTGTAGACCAGTCTTCCCTCGAACTCACAGAGATCCGCCTGCGTCTGCCCCCCAAGCACTGGGCCTAAAGGCATGCACCACCACTGCCCAACTTAATCTTTTGATGGATTCATAATATGATGGTATTATTTTGAGGTAGTGAAAAGTACATAGGGCCTGGTGGAGGAGATCAGTCACTGGAGCCATGTGTTTGGATGCTGTACTCTGCCTGGATCATTTCCTGTATTCTCTTGCTCTCTGTCCATATCCCAGGATGTGAACAGCCTCCTGCACATGGTCCTGCTGCCATGATGTTCTGCTCAACCATATGAGGCTGGGTCCTCTGACACTGATCAATATAACCCTTTCCAGGCCTTTCTGGAAGACATTCTAGATGTAGTTTGAACTTGAGCTGGTGTGTGTGGGCTGTACTACCTTGATGGCTTCAGGGACATCACTAACAGCTCCTGGGTCCAACCGAACGAGACGGGTCACTTCATTTCCAATGGCTTCTGTGTTTTTGAACCTACAGTGCACAGAGAATTTGGGTGGGGTAGCCTCACCTGCAGGTACATTCCTTCACTGCCACAGAAGAGCTAGAGAGAAACACTTAGCTGGAGGGATTTAGATCAACACTACATAATAGATAATTAAATGTTGTAGGTAAGTAATACATTACAAAGTCTGAAAAGGACCCTTTGAAAACTTACATCATTACAGCATTCACAAAGAGGTGACAAGATGAATGCCACAATTTGAGGCAACCCTGGTTACATTTTCTATGTAAGATGGCTTAGTGGACAAAGGTTGATGCCAACCTTGATAACCTAAGTTCCCTTCCTAGTCCCACATGGTAGAAAGAGAACCAACTCTAGCAAGTTGGCTCCCAATCTATACACACACACACACACACACACACACACACACACACGGGGGGGGGGGAGAGAGAGAGAGAGAGAGAGAGAGAGAGAGAGAGAGAGAGAGAGAGAGAGACTAAAAAAAATTCCTCCAAAGCAAAAAAAAAAAACAAAAAACCAAAACAAAACAAAACAAAAAACCAAAAACAAACCAAAAACAAAAGGGAAGGAAAAAAAAAGAAAACTTGCAGCATTACTAGATTGCTATGTGGGGACGGCAGACCTTTCTTCAGAACTACCCTACCGTATATAGCCATCCATCCTTCTCACTACTCTGCCTAGCCTTCTGCACTCTCTCTGATTCAGTATCTCACCTCACAGTCTACGCCCTTAAGGCCCCTACCTGGTAGTGAGAGGGCAGACATAAGCCTGTAGGTGTCACTGACAGGTAAGGCAAGGGGCAGTCCCCATGAACACTCTGATTTGGAAGGACTTAGAACCAGTGTGTTGTCTGGGCCTGATGGCCAGATAGATGAAACAGGAAAGTGCCAAGCTTGGCTCCCATCATAAACATCTATCCCTGGCTGTAGGGAAGAAGGCCAAGGGACCATGAAGGCCATGGGGCCTCTGCAGCTCATCTCACCTACTGTTCAGTCTAAAGGTTTTATTTCTGTCTGAGATTCTCGCCTTGAGAGAGCTGATGGTACACTAGGCAAACAGCCACAGCAAGAGTGTCTAACTCTCAGCTTGAGCTCAAAGATGGCATTATTCAAATCCAAATTAGCTCGGAGTTCTACCACTGAGCGCAGCCCCTAGTCATACTTGTGCTCTGAATTCATCCAGATATTACTTTCCTTGGATCTGGGTGTTATGGCACCCAGGTAGGAGCAGACAAGATTACAAGGGTCACTGTACAACCTCTGTAAAGACTAGATGAGAATCCTGCGTGTTCTGGACAGGAGCCACATTATCTTTCATGGTAGGCAGGTTACTGCCTTGGACCTCTGGTGAAGCTGGGGTGACTAAGAGGCCTACCTGGCTGGCAGCTGCACAGCGAGGTAGGGGGAGATGCTCCAGGCAAGGTTCACATTGTCCTTCCATTGCTTCTCACTCAGGCTGATGTACTTGGACCTCCAATTGGCCACACTGCTCTCTCCTGCCTGGTCCAGCTCTAGTTCTGGGGCTGACAGCGGGTTGTACCAAGTGATGAGGCGCTCGATTTCAGTGGCCTGGTGAGACCAAACAATGCCCAATGTATTTTCTGCAGGTGTCCACATGCTACTCCCACACCAGGGAGGTGCTGCACCATTACACAGTGGGAAGTGGCTGTGGCCATGGGTCTTACCAACAGTGACAACAGTAGCGTCCTGCGTTTCATGTAGTACTTGTGAAGCTGGGAACCCCGGTTGGTTTTCTTAGACATGCCTAGGGACAAAGACAAACATGGTCATTGTCCTTTGAGGCCACTTATCTGCCCTGGTGTGGTGATGACTGAACCAAAACCTTGGCCATGTTTTAGAGTCTAGAAGAAGTTGCCTTTTAATATTCTATTCTGCTATCTGAGTGAGTGTCCATCATACCACCAGGATGGGAACTCAAGACTGCAGAGAAGATGTAGGAGCCACCCCCTACCCTGACCAACCTGACTTTTTGGAGATGGTAGACATGCCACTGGAGAGGGGATAAGTGTTGATCCAGCCCTGTGTAGCCTGTTGTCGAGAGCCCACAGTTATATCCAGGTTGCTCCGGGTGTCTTGGTTATCTGTGGGCAAACACATTACAGACTCTGGGAAGAGGTGGCTCAAGACAAGGCACCAAGGGCAGAGAGTTTGGCAAGCCTTGCTCAGCACGCACAGATACCAAGGTTGACTTCCCTAGAACCTACATTGGATAACTTGGGTGTGGTGGAGCATTTTCATAGTCCTGATGCTAGATAGATGGAGACAGAGCTGGCTCGGTGTCTAGCCAACCCAGCAAGTTCCAGGCCAGTGAAAGACTTTGTCCAGAAAAAAAAGAAAGAAATCAGAGCCAGGCATGGCATCACATGTCTTTAATCCCAATTCAGGAGGCAGAGGCAGGCAGATCTCTGTGAGTTTGAGGCCAGCCTGGTCTACAGAGTGAGTTGTAGGACAGCCATGACTACACAGAGAATCCCTGTCTCGAAAAATCAAAATAGAATAAAATAAGTACTGTTTTTAAAAAAATATTTTTTGTGTGTGTATGTATGGAGGACAGAGAATTGTGTGGTATCTTCTGTTACAGATATTTGTGAGCCACCATATGGGTGCTAAGGATTGAAGCTGGGTCCTCTGGAAGAATAGAGTGCTCTCTTCTTTGTCCTGGAAAGTTATTTGTTCCAGTATACTCTGGCTTCATGTATGTATGTGTGTACTCACACATGCATGCTATGTATATGTATGTACATACCCACATACATACATTTCTGCTTCCTTCTAGACTGAGCTCAGAGGTCACTGTCTCCAATCTAACCTGATTGGGCCATGTGCCTGACCTGCAGGGGTGCCCCTCGAGGATATTTGACTGCCCTTATCATACGACAATGGATTGGGATGAATTCATCTAGGTATATTGGCCTTCCCCTACTCCGTGGGCATCTGGGAAGTGAGCCTGTCTGGGGCGAAGTTCTAAGGAAGAGTGTCCTGCACTTGCCATATGCATCAGCAAGGGTTGGAGGAAAGGCAGCAGGCAGACAATTAATGGTTTTTCAACAATATAAGGCACAGTCAAGATCAGGGCTCACTTGGGCCCTAATTGTTCTTGTCTGGCCTTTCTGGAACAACTCACGGAACACCCAATCCCTCCGGTACACTCCTGTCTGCACTCCCCGCTCCCCTCCCAAGCCCTCCTGTCTCTCTCCACCCCTCCTCTCCCATGCACCACTGTCTCTCTCCACCCCTCCCCTCCCGTGCACCCCTGTCTCTCTCCACCCCTCCCCTGCTGTGCACCACTGTCTCTCTCTCTCCACCCCTCCCCTGCTGTGCACCCCTGTCTGCACTCCATATGCAGCAGCTGCTATGCTACCTAGGGCAATGCTTACCTGGAGGAACAAGCTGGCTGGCAGTTAGATACTTCTTATCTGAAAACATGGCAGTCCAAAATTTAATCATTATGCTTATATCTTCACGCAGCCTCTTTTCTCCTTGAGTAGGGAACTTTGGTGGACAACTGCAGACAATCACGAGAGGGAAAAAGATTGGAAAGCGTCACAAGGCAGTGAGAACTGATGTCAGAGTTCACTCTCTCTTCTTTGGAGGTTAGCCTGGAGCTAACCCACAGCTTCCGTGGGAAGTGTGGCTGTCCTGATAGCCCAGGCCTGTCTGCCTGTCACCACCCTATGCATGCTGTTCAGCTTTATCACCAAGGTGGCATTGCATAGTGCAGACTGCCTGTAACTCTCTCTCTATTCCTACACATTGCAAGGTGGCCTTGATCATGACTTCCTGCCTCACAGCTTCTAGATCAATCAGAATGTAGTCCTGCACTACCATACCTGGTTCATATTGACAGCTTCTGGTGAGTAGCATGCTGTGGCAGATGGTAATTTAGCTGTCTTCACACAACCACACAGCCTATATTTGCAAAGACTCATACAGCTGATATCTGTAGGATTTTTGTAACAATCATTTACATTACCAGGAAAAGTAAATGTATGCATTAACCTCCCTTTCTTTTATAGGGTTTCTCTGTTCCTACAACTTGCTCTGTAGGCCTCAAACTCAGAGATCTGCCTGCCTTTGCCTCAAGTGCTGGGACTAAAGGTGTGTGCTGTCGCTGCCGCCACCACTTGGTTTAAGTACATTCTTATAGCTTTTGTATTCTTTGAAAAATCTCAGACATGTATGGCATGTTTCTTGATCACATGTACACCTTCCTCTCTAATCCCGCCCCTTTAACAATCTCCTTCCCAGCATCAACTATTTGCCCCTTGTTTTTAAACAAGATCTCTCTCTGTGTAGCCTTGGAGCATGCTACATAGATCAGGTGAGCACACCTAACTCTCCCTTCCCCTTTCTATTACCCACTGAATTCAGTTAGTGCTGTCTGTATATGTGTGGGTGTGGGTCATTCATGGTTTTGTCTTTGATATAGTAGTCTTTTTTTTTTTTTTGAGACAGGGTTTCTCTGTGGCTTTGGAGGCTGTCCTGGAACTAGCTCTTGTAGACCAGGCTGGTCTCGAACTCACAGAGATCCGCCTGCCTCTGCCTCCCGAGTGCTGGGATTAAAGGCGTGCGCCACCAAAGCCCGGCTTGATATAGCAGTCTTAATATATTATAGAAGCTGTTCTCAAATTCTGTTCTCAAGTGCTCCTCTGGCATTCAGCTTCACAAATAGCTGGACTGCAGGTATATGCTACTGTGTTTGGATGCTCTTAATTTAGACAAATAAAAATTAGACCAGAGTTAGAGATTGCTGTGTCACCTGAAATGGCTGGTGGGAACGGAACTCAGAACCTCTGGGAAAGTAGCAAGTGTTCTTAACTACTGAGCCATCTCTCCAGGTTTGCTCTTTGCTCTTGCTTTTCTACCTTTAAATCTTTTGTTTTAGCACAGTGAGTTTAGTTAGGGTTGGAGAAGCTGGGGTAAGAGATCATTACAGCAACATGGGCAACTAATTAGTTACAAAACCACTAAAGAAAATATCTCTGTGTCTTCCAGGAACCATTAACTACCTGTAGAGCCTCAGGACTGGGGCCCTGTGAGCCCCTGACCCCAATCTCTTAAATTAATTAAACTCAAGGGACAATCTGCAGGTATTTCACTGGGCACCGGCTCTGAGTACTCATGGCTGAGGATATTCCAGTCTAGTCATGCTTCCAGCAGGAGCCAAGCAAACTATGTCCTTATATAAGTAACTTCCTGGGGAATGAGAGTGCTATAAGCTGGGTTGCAGCTATATCTGGGCATGTGCACAACACAGCTTGAGGTAATACCTGAAATAGTCAAAGGCTGTTGAGTAGATCTTCTCTCGAAGCACGTTTCGAATGGTTGCATTTGGAACCACATCAGCATGTAGGAGGGACAGCCCCAGGGTCAGCAATCTGGGAGAGAACCAAAAGGTTGAAGCCCTAGGCAAGGGCTGAGCCTCAAGCCATATGGTCTAAGCAAACTTCAGAGGCCCTGAATATAGAGCCCAGTAAAAATTACCAGCCAGGGTATTATCATTTAGTTGTGTTCTCTCTCTCTCTCTCTCTCTCTCTCTCTCTCTCTCTCTCTCTCTCTCTCTCTCTCTTCTCTCTCCTCCTCCCCCCCCCACACATTCCAAGCCAGCCTTCAGTTCCCTTTTAGAATGTAAAGCTAAATTTGAATTTCTGATCCCCTTGCCTATGTCTTTTAGGTGCCAAGATTACAGATTTTTTTTTTTTAAAGGATGCTGGCACATACGTTTAATCCCAACACTTGGGAGGTAGAGTCAGGGGATCTCTGTGAGCTCGAGACCAGCCTGGTCTACAGAGTGAGTTCCAGGACAGGCTCCAGAGTTACAGAGAAACCCTGTCCCGAAAAACAAAAAACAAAATCTAAAGCCCTAAAGTTAAAATAATTAATTTAGTTAACTAAAAGAAAAGTTTTCCTATTCTAAGCTGTAGCTCATTAGTCTAGCACTTGTGTAGCAGAGTGAGGCCCTGAACCACATAAAAACCGAGGAGAGTAGAGCACTCATTCATAGTAAAGCACTCTGAATGAGTGGGCTGGGGATGGGGATGTAGCTCTGTTTGTAGAGTTCATGCCTAGCATGCTTGATGTCAAGTTCCAGCCCTAGCATTGCATAAAGTGGGTATAGAAAGACTTTTCTTTTCTTCTCCAGTCAGGGTTTCTCTGTGTAACCCTGGCTGTTCTAGAAATCCCTCTGTAGACCAGGCTGGCCTCAAGCTCACAGAAACATGCCTGCCTCTGCCTCCTGAGTGCTGGGATTAAAGGCATGCATCACCACTGGCCATGGTCTGGAGTTCTAATGAGTGATCAGTGGTCACAGGGTCATGGTGTGTAATTCTAATGAGTGGTCAGTGGTGATGGGGTCATGCATGGTCTGGAGTTTAGGGAAGAGGTAGACAGAGAGCCTCTACATGCTTGGGAAGAGAAGCACACTGGTACTAGCCACAGGCCCCATAGATGACAGCAGAGTCCATGTTCTAGTGAGAAAGACTCGACTAGGGGAGCAGCGACTTGAGAGGCTTTTACCTAGCCAGAGGCTCATGGGCTCAAGTCTTCTATACGTTCTTCCTGAGAACAGTGCCATAGGATTTTTCTCTCATTGCACAGAAGAATCACAGGACACACCTACCCACGCACACCATGATTCACATGTTACAGACATGCCCCCCACACCAGTAACAGGACACCAAGATGCCCCCAGAAAAAGAGCCCTCACTTGAAACGTGGTCCGATGGCTGCCACGTGCCTGTTCATGCTCCCCTTGGCTCCACCAATATTCAGGGACATGGAGCGCTGTAGCAGGCTTGAGAAGATCTCCACCTGGTCAGAGCTACAGTACTTGGCGATCTCAAAGCGCTGTACCAGGAACTGGGTAAGGAGGTAAACAAGCTGCGTAAGTTGGGGTGGGCCAGTCTCATCCTAGTGCTCATAAGAGCAGCTGGTAAGAGGGGTTCTGGGTGACAGGAAAGCAGGAAAGCAGGGAGAACCAGAGGAGGGGTCTGGACAGCACACATTCTCTCAGGCCAGGGCCCCTCGGCTGGCTGGTGTGCCAGCCTACTGCAGGTGTCCCTGTACAGAGGGGAGACTGACTGGACAAAGCACAGCAGAGCTTGGCAGGCACGTACATCGATCCAGATGTAGTGGGGAGTTACTTCGGGGGGACAAGGTCTTGGCTGACTTGCTTCTGATGCCGCCAGGGGGTCTGCTTCCTTTGTTTCAGCAGAAAAGAGGCCAGACTTCTGCTCCACTGTCATGTGCCAGGCCCCTGCCATCTCCCGCATGAACTGCAAGCGAGAAGAAGTGTCAGCTCCTGCAGACAGCACAAGGGTGGCTGTTTGTCTTTGATTTATTGTGTGCGTAAAGCTCAATTGGCAGCTCGTGCCTGTGGTCCCAGCACTCAGGAGCCCGGGGCAGGAGGACTGTAATGAGTTCAGGTTTGGTCTGGGCGAAAGAGTGAGTTTCAGGACAACTAATGCTACAGAATGAGGTGCCTTCTAAAAAAGCAAACAAAATAAAACAATACTGGATAAAATTAGAGGCCTAGAAAAGAATGAGATGGCATCACATAACCCCATGTCCCAGAGCAGCCATTTAAGTGTTTGGTATGTCTCTTCCAGCCTTTCTCCTGACTGTCACCCATATTATGGGCCCAGCAGGGCAGGGTGAAAGGTGAAGCACACCCATGATGTACCTAAGGCAGTGCAGGCCCTCTGCAGGCTCTGTCCTGGTCAATCTTGGAAACAATTTTGAAAAGTATCTGTGTTAAGGAGGGCAAGTACCATATGCAGGATTTCTAAGCCACAAAGGCGGGTCTCCATTAACTCATCAGATTTGACAGTAAACCTTAGGGTCCAAGGGAGGCAGGCTGCAACTGCCAGGGGCTGAGTCATTCCCTTGGCCTAGCTATACTGCTTGTAGGTAGAAGGGTTGTCCAGGTAAAACAGAGTAGTGACCTGGAACAAGTGGGTGCTAAATAGGAACTGTTCCCATCTGACCCCAGGGAAGCACCAGCAATGTGTGGGCTGCACAAGGCACAAATGAGGCAGATGCTCTGGCTCCCTTTCCAGCGCCAGTGTTTACCCTCTTGCAAGATGTGGCTCACAGGATGGGGACACTACAGCAGAGAGCTTGCCTCCTCATACTTGCAAGGTCATAGGTTCAATGCTAGTACCAACATACACACACACACAATGTGGCTAGTCACTGTAGTGGAATATTTGTTTACACTGAAAAGATGTGTCTCTGCCTAAGGAGCCTTCTGAATGGTTTAATAAAGAGCTAAAAGGCCAATAGCTAGGCAGAAGAGTATAGGGACTTCTCAGGAGAGAAAGGTCTTTAAGAAGAAGAGAGGTGGGGACGCCAGCGAGACATATGGTACAGAGGAGAGGTAACTGAGCCACATGGCAGGATGTAGATTAGTAGAAGCAGGTTAGGGGTTGGAGAGGTGGCTCAGCAGTTAAGAGCACTGGCTGCTCTTCCAGAGAACTGGGGTTCAATTCCCAGCAACCACATGGCAGCTCCCAACTGTATATAATTCCAGTTCCAAGGGATCCAACACCCTTACACAGATGCACATGTAGACAAACACCAATGCAAATAAATAAATCGTGAAAAAAAAATAGAAGAGCCGGGTGTTGGTGGCACACACCTTTAATCCCAGCACTCGGGAGGCAGAGGCAGGTGGATCTCTGTGAATTCGAGGCCAGCCTGGTCTCCAGAGCGAGTGCCAGGAGAGGCTCCAAAGCTACACAGAGAAATCCTGTCTCAAAAAAACAAAAACAAAAACAAAAACAAAAACAAAAACATTATATCTCCTTGCCGGGCATTGGTGGCGCACACCTTTAATCCCAGCACTCGGGAGGCAGAGGCAGTGGATCTCTGTGAGTTCGAGACCAGCCTGGTCTACAAGACAGAGAAACCCTGTCTCGAAAAACCAAAAAAAAAATAAAAAAATAAAAAAAAAAGAGCTAGTAGGGAAAAAGCCTAAGCTAAGGCCAAGCTTTCATAATAAATAATAAGTCTCTGTGTCATTATTTGCAGGCTGCGTCCTGATGAAAAAGTACTACCACAAGTCACAGGCATTTTTTCTTAGCTACTTTTCTATTGCTGTGATAAAACACCATGACCAAGGCAATGTACAAAAGAAGGAGTTTATTTGGGGCTCATGGTTCCATAGGGTTAGAGTTCATCATGGTAGAATGGGGGTAGCAGGAAACAGGCTGCTGGAGCAGCAACTGAGAGCTCACATCTCAAACTACAAGCAAGAAATGGAGCTAGCCCTGAAAGTCTTGAAACCTCAAAGCCCTGCTCCCCAGTGACACACCTCCTCCAGCAAGGCCACACCTCCTGCAGCTTCCCAAACTGCCACTAACTGGCTTCTTGAACAGCTAGCCACCAGGCCCAACTGTGTAGCTGACCCCAACTTTGTCAGTTGGGGTCCTCATCAGCTGCCCTGGTGGTGCTTGGTGGCAGGTGACTAGAATACACTTAAGACTGATGGTGCCAGGAATGCAGATGCTGGTAGTTTTGTAGGTGATGCTGTCCTGGCAGGAAAGGGACATTAGGGCATACATGCTGAGCCCTTCCTTCCTTCCTTCCTTCCTTCCTTCCTTCCTTCCTTCCTTCCTTCCTTCCTTCCTTCCTTCCTTCCCTCCCTCCCTCCCTTCCTCCCTCCCTCCCTCAGGTGGGATCAGGAGGCTGATCCCATAATTAGAAAATCAAAAAAGCAATTGTTCCCAGTCAGCTCCGGCATCAATGGGCATGTAAGACAGCCTGCTGGTCTCACCACGGAGACTGCTTTCTGTTCTGAGCCTTCCATTTACAGGCTCTATGAACACCACTCTGCCATCACGCCTTTTACTACATACAACATTCTTTCTGGAGACCAGGGATTAAGGAGTCACAATGCCCTGGTGGCAGAGCCAGGGCAGCAGCCCCTCCATCTCTCATCCCATTCACAGAGATAAGCTGGGCTCATCTCTTACCGGCACTTCTACTCCATTCTTGCCAGCCAGCAGCCACTCCCAGCAGGCCAGTGCAGTCTCCATGCCATGCTCATTGAACATCCGGAGAGGACCCCAACACAGGTGATGGAGCAGCTGCGGGTCACAATCTAGAACCAAACACAAATTAGTCAAAGGCCCTGATTCTGGCTTCCCTAGGCTGATGTGACAGCCAGCACTAGCTGGGCTAACAGTGCCTTTTATTTACCGCTGGCTCATGAGAGATGAGACAGAGCTCCAGCTCTTTGACCATTCACTTAGAAATGAACCAAGAACCCCATGAGGTTCTGTGCATTACCTTTGCTGCTAATGAGCATTGCAGTCAGCTTGAACATGGCCTGTGTATAGTGATGAGGATTACTGTGGTCCAAAGCTGTAATCAGATCCTGGACCATCATTTTGTTCAGGTCAGACATTTGGCCTGTGGCACCCGAGAACCGAATCATTCCATGTACCTGTGAAGAAGTATACTTATTAGCAGCTGTGCCAGTAAGCCAGCCCTGGCTACCAGCTGACCAAGCTCACAACGGTACTGCCCTGTGATTCACTGTCCCAACTACAGCTCATTTCAATGATGCTGTAATTGAGCATCTTCTCTAGAAATGTAAGTTGGTGTTTTCATCACCTCTGTTCCTTGAAGGTGGTGACATGGACTGGTCCTAAGCCTGGACAGGGCATGTGAACATAAGCTAGATAAACCAACTTCTTTAGAGTCAATGTGACTCAAACAACACCACCAGCTGCACTATTTTTTCATACATATTTTTTCCCCAGAAAGTGTTCCTTTATTACTCATATACCTGGCTATATAGGAGATAGGACTTATTCCAAAAAATAAATCTATGCCCTAAAGACAAATTTCCTGCTGCCACAACAGCATTCAAAAGGCCATGGAATAAGCTCTCTCAGCAATTCCCAGCATGTGGTTAGCACATGCTGAGTACGCCACAGGACTCTGCCAAGGCTCACTGGAGAAGAACAGCCATTGAATTAAGCAAGAAGCAGAATATTCAGGGGAGGTGAGCCAACTCTCAGAGAGCACTCTGATAAACCTTGTGAGATGCCCATCTCCTTGTCAGTGTTAGCCTCGAACAACTCTGGTGTGAGTGGAAGCCCTCTGTGGAGCCAGCAGATGTAGTTCCTGAGCCTACTTTTGGCAAGCTATGTAATCTCAGGAGTCTCTGTTTCGTTGCCTGTAAGGCTAGGATATTGGTACATACACTTTAGCACATGTCATGGAGACACCAGCACAGGTTTGCTACCACTTAGCAGAATGCCTTGGCATGCCTGAGTGTGCCCACGTGATACCACTTTCTTGCAGAGGTGCTAAGTAAGTGTCATAAATGCACTAGAATGTGCCACTGATTTTGCTTGTTTCCAGGCTCCTCAAGTCACCTGAAATGAGTAAATCCTATCATCCAGATCCCTCATTCATGTTCTACTGTGAAATAGTCACATGGCATAAATCAAGATGCTCAGAACAGCCTCTGACATAAGGGCAAGAGAAATACCTCGCCTGCATAGCGGTTACGCAGATTCAAGGATGCCATGAAGTTGGAGTAATCTTTCTTCACACAGGCTGGCCGTTCAGTTAGCTGAGTTGCCTACCAGACAAGTAGAGAGAATTATTTTAGATGGCGAAACATCATCTTTTTATTATGTTTAACTTGGTAAACCAGGTAAGAAGTTGAGTTCTGAGGCAAAGACTATTAAGTTTTCAGTGCTGGCAAGCTAATGTAGCACAACATTACAGAGCAAAGTCCTGGCTGTCCTTGAACTCACTCCGTAGACCAGGCTGGCCTTGAACTCACAGAGATCTGCCTGCCTCTGCCTTCCCAGTGCTGGGATTAAAGGTATGTACCACCCACAGCTCGGTTTCTAAATTAATCTTAAACAAACAAAACGAAGCTGGGGGGCACATGTGTATTTGAGCACCTGCAGGAAAGAGACTCACAAGCAAGTCCAGAGAATGGTTCAGACAAGCAGTTCTCAACCTGTGGGTCATGACCCCTTTAAGGTCCACATACCATATATCCTATGTATCAGACATTTACATTATGATTCATAATAGTAGCAAAATTACAGTTATGAAGTAGCAATGAAACAATTTTATGGTTGGGGTCACAACATGAGAAACTGTATTAAAGTGTTGCAGCATTAGGAAGACTGAAACCACGGCTCCGGGCAAATATGACTATGATTTAATGCTGTGCATGTCTGAGAGGCCAGTTTCTTTCCTCTTTCTAGACACTAGAAAGTCAGATTGCATTAATGCACCAAGTTTTACCTTCAAAATCATATATATATTTCAGAACTTAAGCACAATAGGGAAATGTTTGTGTGGGTGGCCACCTCTTTTGGACCCTCATCAAATTTCCATCTGTCAACAGATATCCCATGCACCCCACCAATGCGTGGGATATGAGTGCCAAGGGGTCTCTGATGAAAATCTCTATGTAGGCTGAGTCCTCCACCCTATAATATTCTCTCCCAGATGAGGGGCTCACTGTTCCATAGGATGTTTGCACATACTCCAAGAGTCGTGTTCTGCTTGTTGTAGCCGGCAAAGTGAAGGATGCTCTCAGTGGCCATGGCCAATCCCGTGTGCTGGGACAGTCCTGACACCCAGTTCTGATGTTTGTTCAGATATTCCTGAAATGGAGAAAACAAGCTACTTCACTCTAAAAGTATAAAGCAGCAGGTCAGACTCCATGCTTCAGAGCTGACTCTGCCCTGATCTGCCAACTGTGGGACCTGACACCAGCGAGTCCAGCCCTTTCCTGACTGAGGGGGAGGCCCTGATCTCTTAGTGGTAGTCACACAGTTGGCAGGCTATGTCATGATCTACATGAAGACCATTCTTGACTGGAAATCTGCTATCTGCCATGTGCCAGCTTCTGGAGAAAAAGCTGCACAGCCTCAGGTCAACTGTGAACATGTAAACCATATGGAGGCCATGTGCAGGTCTCGGTTCTGCTACTGTAGTATTCTAATGACACTGGGATCTCAGGACAAGTATGGGAGCATGTGTACTGGAGAGCAGGAGGGCACTGGGGCAAAGGAATCCATGGCAGAGCAAGAGCAAAAGGGAAAAGGTTTTCCACTCTCTGGGACAGCATGGTCTGTCTCATCACCACAGGAGCAGGAACAGAAGAATGCATTAATCCAACAGTGTTAGGATTTCTGTAGCTGGGGGATCCATCTGGACCAGACTGTATGGTGATGGGGACTGAGTAATGGTTAAGTTAAAGACAAAATCACACTTGCTGCTAAGACGGGACCACTGTGGGGGGACACTGAGGGAAGACTTGAGGTGGCTGAGGCTGGGGACAGAGGGCCAGGCAGTGAAACTGGCTAATGAGCACTGCACGAAGTCAGGGACTCAGAAGGGATGGGTTGATGGGGAAAGCAGGACAAAAGGTTACAGTATGCCTGGTAAAAATCTTATGGCCTTTCCAAGCCTTGTTATAGTCTGTTTTCTTCTTCAGACTAAGTTTGCCAGAAACAATGCTAGGGTGGGGAGGAAGCTCTACGACTGATTGCATGTTTGTTTCCTCATCCCTTCAGGACTAAAGGACTCCTGATTTCTTTAGTAGCCACGGCTCTTTTCCTTCACATGATATGAGGGAAACCAGTCTGAAGAATTCCAGGGGGCAAATCTTAAGACTGCATGGTGTCAAATGGTAGCCTTTTATAACCAGCTTGGCTGTCCTACTTTGTGCGTAACTCTACCCTACATTGCGTCCAGATGATCTCTCTTCCAGCATTAATTCTTCCTGTTCAGCCCCTCTGTAGAAGGAGGAACCTCACAGTAATCCTAGGCATAAGCCATGGGTTCTTGCTCAACTCATTATCAAAACTTCCTCCAAGTCTCTCAGAGCCAGCTGTTGTAGCCTTCTTGGGCTTCACCAAAAGGAATATTTTTTTAAACAGCTTCCCTTGAATCTGGTATGGTGGTGCACACCTTTAATCCCAGTGCTCTGGAAACAGGCAGATCTCTGTGAGTTTGAGACCAGCCTGGTTTACAGAGCAAGTTCCAGGACAGACAGGGCTATCACACAGAAAACTTGTCTCAAAACCCAAACAAATCAACTCCCCCACAAACCAACTAACAAAATTAGCTCTCCTTGAAAAGTCCTACTAAAGGCAATTCATAGGTTTCACTCAACAGTAGTTCAGATTCCTTCTAGTGGTACCGTTTTAAAAATCTTTGATTCCTTCTAAGACAACTTTTTCCCTTCCATAAACTGGTATTTTTGTTCTCTTTGCAAGCCAGCACTTCTGTCTGAAGAAATGCAGATATATGTAGGCATGTAGCCTAGACAAAGCTCCACTGGAATGCAAATCTTTGCTTTCGTCTGCTCACCAGCCCCTATCAAGGCTCTGTACTGAGGTACACATAACCCACCATGCCTGGGTTGTACAGCTGCTGGCTTATGGCACTGTCCCTGCCCCCCCACCCCCAATATGGATCCAACTCACCTTGTAAGCAGCCACAAGTCCTCCCACAACCTTAACACCTTACTTAGTGTTGATATTGTGGCTTCTCCCTTTCCCTGGGTCCTGGGCAACCTGGTCCTGTTCCTGCTCCCAACTCTTCTCCTTCTCCTGCTCTAGTGTTTGCCCCTCAGCACCTGCCTGCCACTCCGAGCCAGCTCTCTCCTGGGCCTGTGTCTTTTCCTTAGGGAACCTTTCTTGTTCCTGGGGCCTCTCTAATCCTTGGGTTCTCTCCACCCCAGGATCTGTCTTTGCTGGGTGACCTTCCCTTGCCATGGGATCTGTCTTCACTGGGTGGTCACTCCTTGCTGTGCTCCTTGTTGATATCCTCGCATTATGCTGACAGCTCAAAGGCTGTCAAAGTTTGCATGGCTACATTGTGCATACGTTAGGTGGCTGCATAAGGACTGTATGCAGAAACCATGTGGAGCTGGGGATACATGGAGCTGGGCCAACAGCAGCTCCATGACTCCAGTTTCAAGGTCCCCAACTTCTGAGCCTCGTTCTAAACTGCTCCTGTTCCCTTTATAAGCAAGTGCCTCCTGCTTGTTCTCTCTTTCCATTTCTGCTCCTGATTGGTTAATACCTACCCCTCCCTTTGGTCCCTTTCTCAATAAACTCCTTGTGGGTTTGCCAGTGACTCATGTTTCATTGCCTGAAGCTGCAGCAAAGAACAACACCTAATGCAGTGGTCAGACCCAAGCCCACTTGTCCTTGACAGCATACTTACCCAAAAGGTGTATCCAACAGTATGTTCCCTGAGCACCAACTATTCTCAGGCTTAGATTTATGTTCCTGGTCTCTGTTTATTCACATTAGTGTTATTTATAGTTTGACTACTGTTTGATATTTGGAGAAAGTACCTGTAGGTGGGACTTGGTGACAGTGGGTGCCCACTTCATGGCTTCTTGCAGGATCATCCCACATCGTGCAGCAAAGTCCTTTACGATGCTCTGGAAGTTGAAAAACCTGAAGTCAGCCTATCTAGGTTGTCATGACTGTCACGGACTGACCTGAGTCCTCTCAAAGTCTTACATTGAAACCCTGATCCTCAGAAACTCAGAATGAGATTGCACTTGGAGACAGCCTTTGAAAGAGGTGATTACATTAAAAGGCCATTGGGGTGAGCTGGAACGAACCAGTGCACCTGGTACATTTATGCACAGAAGAAACGTGGAACTATGATGGACACCACCCTCAGAGGGAGGGTCACATGGGAACACAGGGAGAAGGTGGCCACCTGCACTGCAAGGAGAGTGACCTCAGAACACCCCCCTGTCAACACTTCATTCTTAGACTTTTTATCCCCATAACTGTGAGGAAATAAATCTCTTTCTTTATGCCATATAGTGTATGGTCTGTAGTTTTTGCATAAGGCTGTGTGGCAGAGCCACAACATAAACAGTGTATCCTAGGTCCACTGTGCAACATGTCCCAAGCCAGTGACTAAAGGGAAACACATGTTCTAGGTGAGAAAAAAGTCCTCACAGGTGCCACATCACTGTGTCTGGATTCTCACTATGACATCTTGTCCAGCTGGGGAGGCCCAAGTTATGACACATCCCTGCTCAGGGCTGGAAGAATCCTGAGCCTGGCCCCGATTCAGTCCTCTGCAGCAGGGGCTCCAACTCAGACTCAGTGGGGAAAGGAGCATCTTCTGGGGCATCTTCCTCATCTGGGGCTATTTATTCTACCCATTTGCCAAGGGTAAGGCAAAGGTAGAGCCTGTCATTCTGTTCTACAGTGAAAAGGTTGGCGTGTCTTGGAGGACTGAGCTCTGGAACCCATTCTTGCTCAATGCATTTCTGAGGGGCCGGTAGCTGACTCAAAGCTGGAAATGCCTTTGGCAGCTAATGCAGAAATGAATATTGCAGAGTCTGGATGGCTAAGTGGGAAGCACAGGCCTGGGACACACATAGGCTCGTGAATTCAGGTGCTCTTCCTACAGTGGGACAGTGCCAAAAACCATCATAGTGCTAAATGCTGGGGACTTAGGGACATAAGGTATGTTGAGAACCTGTTTTGACATCCCCAGGGAAGCCCTCATTCTAGAGGACTAAGTAGGACTTACCTCTCGGGCTTCGTATGTGTCAGGGACTGTGATCCGATATGGGGCATCAGGAATGTCATAGTAAGGCTGGTCCTTGTGAATATCCTGGAAACATACAGACACCTAATCCACTAAGGCTGTTTCTGCCAAGAATGTGACACAGGCAACAGTGTGTCTGCTACCCCTGCCCACCATATGCTCCATATGGATTCCAAACTTGCTGCAGCCTAGTAGGGGACATTAGGGAACAATTTTGTACCCACTCCATTGACCACCTGTAGCATAAGTGAGGCTCAAGCGTATTACTGGAGGAGCATAAGGACAACACACAATGGCTAGCCAGCTCATGTGTTAAGCAGAGCCAAGTCAATGGAACACTCACAGCACTTAGTGATAGTGACAGGGTCTGCAGGATGTCCAGCATGGTCTTCAGCACAGTTCCACTCCAGAGCAAATGTGGAAACCTACAGCAAGAAAAGGGTCTCAGGGCTAAGGAGATGAATTTTCTAGGAATGGACACTTTTCACCTCTGTTCCTCCCCTGCACCAGCATGAGCCCTGAGACATGGCACCACCCTAGGCTCTCCACACTGAGGTGTATGGAGCCTCATCAGAAATGTTCTCAGCCCTGAGGCCAAATACAGGCTACACAGGTCCTCCTTCCCAAAGCTGGTCTAGTTTTTGATGGAGGAGCCTCAGCATTTCTCATGATACGGCACCAACAGAAAACAATAATGAAGTAAAGCATTGTCTGGTCCTAAAAGTAACAGGTCATGGGGTTGACAGCCCCAGGATTGGAAGGACACTGCCTGTGTGCACTGCTCATTTTATATGTGGCTCACTGTTGAAGCGGCCTGACTTAGAGGCATGTCATACATGCCTGGCTGGCTCGTAACCCATTCTTAGATTCTGCACCTTCTTGCATGTTGCCTCTGTGACAGGCTCCAGAACCCCTGGACGCTCTTGGGAAGCTGAAGGCAGGCTGTGTGTGTAAATTTGGCATTTACACCTCAGAGGCAACGCCAGCTTACCTTCCAAAGGTCTCACTACACTGTCATGTTCTAACACTGCTTTCCTCTCAGCATGAGCAGTGGGAAATGCTTTTGTTCTGAGAAGGCCACAGGATCCCTATTCTACCTGGGACTTCTAGCTAGATCCTGGATTAGGAGATGGTAAGTTCAGTCTTACCAAATTATTTTAGGTATCACCAATGGCTCAGAATGAGCATGTTTTCTAGATTAAAATGCAGGCTGTAACAAACTCACTGATATCTTGGCGAGGCTGCATCAGCCTTGACTTTGTTATTTTCTGGGCTAAGGATGTACCAATGGTTTCTCTGTGCTCCAAACTGCTAACATTTACATACAAAGCCTTAGAGGGAAATCAGACTCACTTATCCACCAGACCAGACAGGTATTTATCAGCCACCCTCCTTATCCTCTTGTGAATGTGGTTGAAGTTCACCAGCAGAAACTGGGCATGCCGTTCCAGCTCTTCTTCATTCTCCTTGGTCTTAGCCTAGAGTGAGAAGACAGGTACCATAGGGCTTTCCCGTGTGCCTCCAGCAGGCACACGCTGGCCCTCTGGTGAGGCTTACTTTATCTGCCATCATGTTCAGGAAGGCATCAAACACTTTGTCAGCCACAGCAATGACACACTGCATCATCCCTGAAACGAAACAGTGGTTCCAGGGATTAGTAAAGTCACAAAAACTACCAACAGGCGCAAACTCACAGAACTACAAAGTAGTATGCAGTTCTCCTGTACCTTCCTTGGCTTACAGTACTAACATCTGCCATAAGCAGCCTGCACTGTTATCACCTGAACTTCAGCATGTACATGGGTTTTTCTAATTCTCCTGCTCATGTCCCCTTCTGTTCCTGGGGCTAATCCTGGACACCACCCAGAATTTTCTCACATGTCTTGGTCTCTTATAATATGTTGATTCCTCAATCCATTTCTGGACTTCATGACTTTGGTATATTAAGAGCACAGGAAATTCATAGACCCAGGTATAGACGGTCTCTCAATTTGCTATCTGACACCTGTTCATTAGGGTAGGATTTGAGAGACTTACAGGGAATGCTAGAGGTGATAAGCTTTCTTTTCTTTCGTTTTAAAAATTATTTATTTTTTTACTTAATGTGCATCAGTGTTTTGCCTTCCTGTTTGTCTGATCTTGGAGTTACAGACAGTTGTTAGCTGCTGTGTGGGTTCTGGGAATTGCACCTGGGTCCTCTGGAAGAACAGCCAGTGCTCTTAACCACCGAGTTATCTCTCCAGCCAATTTTCTGTTTTTTTTTGAGACATGGTTTGACTGGCTTGCTACTTATTATCTAGCCCAGGCTAGACTTGAACTCACTTACCTCAGACATCTGGGTGCTGGGTTATAGGTGTGTAACCTGGCTGTGTATTTTTCTTATCTCATCCTATCAGGGGACTATGACACCTATAGCTCTTATCATTTCTGAAGTGAACTGTCATCACATGATCTGAGTGATTACTTTTTCCTTTCTATACTTATAAAACTTCCACTCTGAGCTGAGGAACTAAATGATACTCTGGAAGGGGAGAGGAGAGCGAGTTAAACCCACCATCACAGGTAACATCTCCTTGGGGGAGATACATGCAATCATGTAGCTGTCTAATTTCTCTTTGAGATTTTGCTAGTTTTGGCCACTTCAATGGATTATGTTGTGGTAAGTACTGTGGCTGCCCATGGGGATTTTCTACTTTTATTACCTGGAGTTCTTTAAGAAAGAGTTGCCTTCTCTTTACTTATTTTGTATTTATTTAAAAATTAGTATGGACTCATGCCTTAAATTATATACATTTAAATATATATTAAAATAATATATGAAATGCAAATTGAGGGTATATCTGCGGTGGAGCATTGGCTTAGTATATGTGAGACTTGGGGTTTGATCCTCAGCACCACTAAAAAGAGTCAAAATCTGAAATGCCCCCAAATCGGAAACTTAAAAAATTGTTTTTGTAAAAGTGATTTATTTATGTGTGTGTCTCTGTGTCTTTATTGCACATGTATGTACAGGTGCCCACTGAGGCCAGAGGGGCACTGGACTCCTTGGAGTGCTGTTACAGGGATTTGCCTGATGTGGGTGCTGGGATCTGAACTCCAGCCCTTTGATAGAGCAGTAGGTTCTTTTAACAGTTGAGCCATTGCTCTAGGCCCCAAATTGAAAGTCTTTTAAGGGCTGACATGATGTTCAAAGACTTTCAGGTATTAGAGCCAGTCACGGCAAACTCTACTGTAATATTGGTACTCAAGTGGTAAAGATAGGGTCACAAAGAAAACAAAACTCAGCCAGGTGCGGTGGCAGAGAAAGTTGGATCCCTGAGTTTGAGGCCAGCCTGGACTATAGAGCACTTCCAGGACAGCCAGGGATACACAGAAAAACCCTGACTCAAAAACAAAACACAAAAACAGAAACAAACCAATAAACAAAAGAAAAGAAAAAAAAGAAAAGAAAGAATAAAATCCAAACTCAATAATACACATGGTGCGCCTACATACACGCAGGCAAACACTCACAGTGGAAATGGTGTGAGGATTTACATAGTGGTCACAGTGTAGGGGGCAATCTGAGTAATACAGACATGATTTAAAGCATGGCTGCAGATGTGTGTGGCTTCTATGCAAACCCTATGCCTTTTACAAAAGAGACAACAGCACAAAAGCTCCGAAAGGAGTCTCCCTATTTTTGGTTTACATTTTATATTAAACTTCACTGTTTTTAGAGCATCATTATGATTACTACCTTCCATAATGTAAACTCACTTCAATTAAGCAAAATTATGAAAGAGACTATATATATTTACATTCAAATTATGACAACTGGTTCCTTGATTGGCTCAGCCTGCTCTTGTAGTTTAAAGCAGAACTGCCCCTGGCAACAGAAAGATGCTGCAGCTCCATAACTAACTGTCTGAGGAGCTCTGGCTCTCTTTAGTGGAGATAGTATTAGGAACCAATGTCTGGATGTGGGTGCACTTTCCAGCAGATTGAATACTCCTAGTTGAGGTCCTTGCAGCAGTGGCAAAATCAGAAAGATGTATGCTTTAGATTAAACTAAAAATTTCTTTTTGTGGTTCTGGGTATTGAATCTAGGGTCCCCATACACGCCCTCCACCATCAATGAGCTTCAGGAAACCGTTGTCTTGGTCTCACAGCACTGAGATTACAGGGACACACAGACATTTTCAGCTTTTGTACATGAGTGCTGAGAATTTGATCTCAGATCCTCATGGCAAGTACTCTTGCCTACTAAGACATTTCCCAGCCCTCTTTTTGCTTGAGAGTTTCTATGTTATTCAGGTTTGCCTTGAATTTGCAATTCTCCTGCTTCAGTCTCCCAGGGAGCCTGGATAGCTACCTCTGTCCCCTTGACAGCTTCTCAAGTTTCCTGCCTTCCCCCTGAATTTCTTATGTACTGAGAATGACCTTGAATTTGATCCTTCTGCCTCCACAACCAAGTGCTGGGAAACAGTGTACACTACTGTATGAGGTATGTGGCTCTGTACACTGAACACAGGGCTTTATGCCCACTAGGCAAACACTTTATAAACTGAACTACATCCCAGGCCACCCTGGATGGAATATTTAAAAAAAAATAGTATTTGGGGTGGGGCTGGAGAGATGGCTCAGTGGTTAAGATCACTGGCTGCTCTTCCAGAGGATCAGGGTTCAATTCCCAGCACTGACATGGCAGCTCACAACAGTCTGTAACAGTTCCAGGGGATTTGACAATTTCACACAAACATACATGCAGGCAAAGCACCAATGTACAGAAAAGAAAAATAAATAGATAATTAAAAAAAAAAAAAAAAAAGGCCAGGTGGTAGTGGTGGCACACACCTTTAATCTCAGCCTTTGGGAGGCAGTTCCATGACAGCTAATGTTACACAGAGAAACCCTGTCTTGAAAACCAAAAATAAATAAAAATCTTTCACATTTGTAATTTACTTTGTATGCATGTGTGCACTTGTATTTCATAGTGTAGTGTAAATGGACTGTAGGGTCAGAAGACAATTTATGGAGTCAGTTTTCTCCTCCCACTGTGTAGGTCCCAGGGATCGAACTCATGCTGTCAGTCTTGGCAGCAAGCGCCTTACCTGCTGAGCCAGCCTTTTTTTTTTTTTTTTTCTCAAGACAGGGTTTCTCTGTGTAGCTTTGGAGCCTATCCTGGCACTCACTCTGGAGACCAGGCTGGCCTTGAACTTACAGAGATCTGCCTGCCTCTGCCTCCTGAGTGCTGGGAGTAAAGGCGTGCGCCACCAACGCCCAGCCTATTTTTTAGTTTTTCAAGACAGGGTTTCTCTGTGTAGCCCTGGCTGTCTTGGAACTCACTCTGTAGACCATGCTGGCCTTGAACTCACAGTGATCCGCCTGCCTCTGCCTCCTGAGTGCTGGGATTAAAGGCATGTGCTACCACCCACCCAACCCCCTGCAGTATTTTTTAAGGTTATATATTTTATGAAGATGTTTCCAATGGAGAATGTAACTTTATAAAACTATTTTCTCTATATGACAAGAAAATATGAAACATTCTTTTTTTTTTTCCCTAGTCAATTATCATGAAGTACCATGACAATAAGCTTACCAGATTTGTCCTTCTGAATAGCTTTATCCTCAAAGTAGCAGAACATTACCTGGAAGCGATCAGGGTCTGTGGAACGCAGCACCCTAACAAGAAGAACAGCTTTGAATACACTTTGCAAACCCTAACCCTCCCACTAGAGACCTGGCACTGCTCTGGTTTGGCTTAAATGATGGCATCGCTACTGTTTATAGGAGCGAGCGCTACTCACCTGAACTTTCTACCAGTGACCTATACCATCTAGTACTACATTCCTATCTTTTTCAATCCAGCAATCATACCACTAGTGACACATCTTGAGGTCACATGAACCAAGACCCTTTATAAGTGTAGGCTGCATTACTCCAGACAGAGCTAATCTGAATTCCTCATCGATAGGATGTATATCTATTTAACCACACATCATCACTGCCAAAAGCAGAGGCTACTTCACACACTCACACCATGGCAGAAACATACCCACAATATACTATTAACTGAGAAGGATAACATGCAGTGGAACAGGTCAGCACAGCCCCACCGACAGGTTTCTTAAGGCTGTGTGTGTATATGTGTGCCTGTGCAGAGGACACTGAAGAAGAAGTGAGCAAATGAACATGGGTGTCTCTCCACAGAAGGGATGAGGGAATTGAGACTAAGAAAGTAAGACCTGAATTTTTTTTTTTCTCAAAGACTGGGTCTCACTATGTAGTCCTGGCTTGCCCAGAAATTACTATGTAGACCAGGCTGGCCTTGAACTCACAGAGATCCAACTACTTCTGCCTCCTGAGTGCTGGGATTGAAGTCATGTGCCACTGTGCCCAGCCTGAGACCAGCATTCTTTACTCTTTAACCTTTGGCATGTTTTGTACCATTCTTGGGAGTGTCTTGTTTTCTTTTCCTTTTTAAAGGTTTCATTTACATTCAAATGCATTTGTGCAAGGCCACAAGAAGGCTTTGGACCACTGGAGGCTGGAGCTACAGGAGACTGTAGGCTGCCTCATGTGGGTGCTGGGAACCAAATCCCAGTCCTCCGGAGGGACAGGCAGTGCTCTGAACCTCTGTGACACCTCTCCAGCTCTTTCTTTATTGTTGGGAGACAGGGTCTCTCTCAAACTCACACTAATCCTTCTGCCTTGACTCCACAAGTACTGAGGTTTTATTTTTACTTTTATGGGGGAGGGGGAACACTATCTGGGCCAGCCAGACAGCTCAGTGGGTAAAGGTACCTGCCCCCGCTCACTGACAATCTGAGTTTGCTAGAAGAGGACTGACTCCTGCAAGTTACCTCACAACCTGTGCTCCATGCCTGGCATCCATGTAACCACAGTCATATGCATATACAAAATAAATAAAGTGTAAGAAGACAAAAACAAAATACTTATAACCTTTAGAGAAAAAGAAGGAAAAAGAAATAAATCCACACATTTGAAGCATAGCGACCCTGATCAGGTCCTAGAAGCTGCAGAAAGAAAGCAGGGGTCCAACAGTCTGCATTTAACAATCTGCCCCCACACCAGCCTTCCAAGAGGCACCTAAGTCTTTGTAAAGCAAAGCCAGGATGTTGAAGTAAACACATTTGTGCAGGCTCAGGTGCTTTCAACTTCTCATATTGCAGTTTCAAAGTTTCCTTAATAATTAGCAGCTGGGAATCAAAGCCTCTTTCTTGAATCAGAGTTTTGGGGTTGTTCCTCCATGCTTGCATAGGGTTCTTGTGGGGTGGTCTATAGGGAGCATAACTTGGGGATACTCCTAAGCGCCACACTTGAGGGGCAGGAGACAGCTCTTCTGGTTATGAGCACTAGCATTGAATCTGTGTTTATCATACTCTGTTTTCCTCTTAGTTTCTTTCTTTCTTTTCTAATGATGGGATGAAACCTTGCACACGTGAGACAAGAACTCTACTACTGAGCTACATCCTTAGCTCTCTGGCTTGCTTTACAGAGGAAAAAAGGGAGGAGCTACAATAACACTATAGGAGACCGTAATGGTCATTTTCTTACAATAAGCATCCTGCTTTTAGATTTGTCTGTGTGTGGAGGTGAGAAGGTAATTTGTTTTCTCTTCCTACCTTGTGTGGTCCAGCGACTGAACTTGTGGTAGCAAATTCCTTTTACCCACTCAGCCATCTCACCAGCCTTGTTTGTTTTTTTACTTTTATTTATTATTTATTTATTTGTGAGATAGGGCTCTCTGTTATATAGCTCCAGCTGTCCCGGAACTCGCTCTGTAGACCAGGCTGTCCTGGAACTCACAGAGATCCGCCTGCCTCTACCTCCTGAGTGCTGGGATGAAAGGCATGCGCCCCTCCCAGCAGTTGTTTGCTTTTTAAAAGCTTGTAGGTCTTGAGAGGAGCTGAAAAAGTCCCATGTCTATCAAGACACAATCATTAACATGTTTCAATGTGTGGAAAGTGAAGGCTCATGTACCTCATGTATTCCAGCCGATACACAGACAAGAGATAGGTAGACATGGCAAAGTCCAGCTTGTTGATGAGGGCTGAGACCTCAGGAGGAGGGTCTAGCAGGTTGATGATGGTGCTTCGCAGCTCACTCAGTTCAGCCTGGAGAGAAGGCAACATGCAAAGGCTCATGAGGTCCAAGACACCTTCCCAGAAGGAGCCCAGTGAGGGAAGGGAAGACAGGGGCTCGAGAGGGTGAGGGCACCTTCTCAGAAGGAGCCCAGGCTTAGTAAGGATTCGGAAAGGGTCTGCTCTAATTTCTTTCTGGACAGTTAATGAGAGAGAGGAGAGTCCTTACAGGCGTGACCGTGTCATTTTTCATGGCTGAGTTGTACTGGAGGACTGACCGAAGGGGCTCCTTGCTGGGAAAGGTGAGCAGAGGTGACTTGGTGGCTATTTCGCAGACTCCCTCATACCATTCTTCTGGCCAGAGTCCTGTAAGAGAGGGTGTGAGTGAGATAAGGGCTGGTACAAACCAGCAGACCACCTGACTAACATGCAGGAGAGAAGACAGGGAGGGGGAAGAGAGTGAAAATATACGAGACTACTGAGTATCTAGTTAAAGAAGTCTTACATCAGTATTGACTCTGGCAATTTCTAGAGTCCTGGATCCCTAACACAATTATTCCCACAATGAGACCCAGAAACAAGTCTGCTACACAACTTTCTACAGTCATGTTTCTAGGTTCCTGTGGGAACAAGCAGCTACATTTGGGCTCAGAGCAGATGTGCTCAGACTCTGGGGTGGATGAGTCCAACTGTAGCTGTTTCTACTGCACACTCAGCCTTTCCCTACCTGAGCCTTCCACAGCGAATCCCATCAATACAGAGTAGAGCCAGAAGTCCCGGAAAAGCTTCTGTAGCCTAGGTTTAGCTTCTTTGATGGGTGGCAACCGTCGGGTGAGCTGATGTGGGAGGAGGGGGGAAAGGCTGTTGGTTAGTAAAACTATACAAAGTATAAAACCACACACACATTCTCCAAGAGCCCCATCCCCGACTTAGCCAGTCAGAATGGATACAAATAGGTGCACTGAGCAGTGGCTGATAAGTCTCAAGTATTCTACCAATTAGCAGGTTCATTTTCTCACTGGTATATGGAATGCTGACTGTGAGCCAGGCACTCTGTCTAACCGGGAGGAAAACAACTCCAGTGGGATAGAGTTCCTGGAAGTGTCATCATGGGTCTCACATAAAGTTTGGCAGAGAACAGAGAGGAAACACCAGTTGCTATAAGAAGCCTCAGGCCCCAGGGCTGGGACTGGGAGGGCCCTCAGAGAAGGTAACACAATTGGAGTGGCAGACTGAGCAGTCTTATGGACAGAACACAAGAAGTAGCTTTCAAACCCTTGTTAGCACATGAGTGTTCAAACAGTAATCTTGGGCAGAACCTCGACATGCAGTAAAAGCAGACTAGTTTGAGTGCAGTATGAGAAGTCAAATTCCCTGAACCCTGCTTGAGAGAGCAGCCTGCCTGCTCGAAGGCACACAGCTGCATGACAGGCATAAAACTGCTTCACTCTGTACAAAGCACTCCACTGAGCACACTGGGCCTCACAGCTCCCATACAGTGATGACAACCACTCCTATGTACCTGTAGCGTGGGGTTTGCCGCCCAAACACTAGGTCCTGAACCAGGAATACAGAGTAGGGAGAGACGATATCAAATGTCAGGACACTTTCATACGCATCTGGTAGGAGTGTAAACTGGTACAGCAGTCATTGGGAAGGGTATGGCAGTGTGCATCAAAAAGCTAAATATCAAGAAGAGTGTGATGAAGCACACGCCTATAATCCCAGCACATAGGAGGTAGAAGCGGAGGATCAGGAATTCAAAGTCATCCTTGGCTACACCGTGAGTTTAAAAGCCAGCATGAGCTACATGAGATCTGTCTTGAAAAAAAAAAAACATATTTTCTATGGTCATCTGTTAGTATAGGTAGAATTCACAATGTCAAGTAAAATATGCAAAACATACAGATGCAGATTTCAGTATACGTTTTATATTTTCAATATCCATATATTTCAAATACATTGCAGTGTAAATGCATAAGCACAGAACAAAGATGGAAAAAAAATTCCCCATGTGCCTGATAACAATTACTTTTGAATACCTGAGTACTCAAGGGTTTCAGTTCTCCCCTTTGAGACTGTACTTCCTGGAGCTCCGTAGGAAGCATCTCTCCATAAGCACAGGGAGGACACAGGTGCCTGTCTGGAGCTCAGCAGCCCATGTGGCAGAGGGTCTACCAGGGCACTTGGCCTGGGGACAGTTGGTTTGGGGCAGACTTTGGAGGTAGTAAGGAGATGGGGAGTGCAATAATAGATGGAGGAACCACAGGGCAGGAAGCCCAAGGTTGCACACAACATGAGCCACCAAGAACAAATGACAAAGTGCTTCCAGTTTGGCCAGTGGCCAAGGATGGCAAGCCAAAGTAACTATGTGACTGACTATGGTGATAGGTATGCCTAAGATGAGGTTATAAGAGGGAGGTGGAGGCCCAAATGGGGTCCCAGATAGCAGATTTCAAGGTGAATGTTGCTAAGAGGGTCTGGTGGCAGGTGGGTTTGAGGCCAGCCTGGTCTACACAGTGAGTTCTGGACCAGCCAGGATATAGTAAGTCCTTGTCTTAAAACAAACAAACAAACAAGCAAGCAAACAAAAACCTTCATGTGGCAGAGAAGCCCAACACAGTTTTGATTGGCAAGACAAAGTAGTTAAACTTCCTGTGATTTGGGTTCCTACTCTTCACCCTGGGACCTCCATGGCTCCCTCCTAAGGACTGGGCTTGAGAGTAAGCCATGGGCTATCCCTATTCTCTCACTTCTCCTGGTCCATTGGTTATTATCTCAGCTAAGACTCCTCTAGTGCCTAGGAAGGGAACATGGGGGTCACTTTAGGGAAGAAAGCAGCAGTTCTTTGACATATCCTAAGATAATGACAAGGCATCATGGCAGGTAAGTGCAGGGCTTCAAGAAAGATGTGGAGGAGGGGGGCTTGGGAGACTCTAGAGACGGTCCCTTAACACAGGACAGGCAGGGGCTACTAGATAGAAGACCTGCTTATGCTTAAAAAGAAATCAAAATCCTAGGACAAGTGGGAGAGACAGACGAAGGAGTCTAGAGTCATGACAGACAAATGCAAAAATGGTTGGACCACTCATCCCTGTTTCCCATCTCCATGGGAGTGCTGCGATTTATGTGTGACCCAATTCCAGAGACTGAAACTGGTCCTCAGGCTTGAGAAGATACTGCTACTCACTGAGAAACCCCCTCTTCCCTTCACTAAACAAAAGCTTTAGGGGAGGGAGAGATGGTTCTGCAGTTAAGAGCATTGGTTGCTCTTCTAATGGAGCTGGATTTGATTTCCAGCACCCACATGGCAGCTAGCACAAGTCAGTAATTGCAGCAACAGAATAAATCTGATGCCCTCTTCTGGTCTCCATGGGCACTGCATGCATGTGGTACACAGGCAAAACACACAGATGAAAAAAAATTTTTTTTTTTTTTTAAATAAAGAAAAGCAGTCGGGTGGTGGTGGTTCACACCTTTAACCCCAGCACTTAGGAGGCTGAGGCAGGTGGATCTCTGTAAGTTTGAGGCCAGCCTGGTCTACAGAGTGAGTGCCAGGACAGCCAGAGCTACACACAGAAAAACCCTGTCTTGAAAAAAAAAAAACATAACAAAACAAACAAACAAAAACAAAAAGAAGAGAAAAGCTTTAAAAGCTTTAAGGGTCATTTGAAAAGATTTATTTATGTCTGTGTGTATGGACCTGCATTAGTGTATGCACCATGTAAATACAGGTGCCTGTGGGGGTCAGAGTATCAGATCCCTAAAACCACCCTGCTCCCAGAACATTGAACAGTGCCTCAGACATCTTAGCTTCAGCAAGCATGTCTAACAAGACTGCAGACATGCTGACAGTAACATCCAAAACCCCAGCAACAGAGGAACTGTAGTTTGGAAGAGCCTGTCACCAAGCAGGGATCAAAGACACAGTTGAAAGGTTTTCTGCTGACAAAGCTAGTGAGTGGTGTTTGAATAGGGACATATTTGCTTTGGAAAATACACAACAGCCCAGCACCAAAGTTCACACTGAAACCCTGTTGGTGGCCCTTTCTGATTTCATCTCTGTAAAGACACTGCTCAGAGGCACACAGGTAAGTTTGGTTTCTAACATTTTTTTGTCAATTATAATTTTTTGTTTTTAATGTTTTGAGGTAGGCGATTGGTTCCTTTATTGGAGTACAAATTGAGAAAAAGAAAATATTATTACTTTTAAAGTTCAGAATAAAATTCTACCAGTTGTACTCGTGGCACAACTGACAAAACTGGAATTGGAATTATAAGAGACAAGAATATTAAATCTTTGATACTTTAAACTGGAGATTGGTGGCATAAGGCTGAAATCCAGAATTTAAGGGATTAGGCCAGAGGATGGGCTTGCAGTCCCTGTGTACATATCACCCTAGGGCCAAAAATCATTTTCTTTCCAAATTCATAATTGTCTAATGATTAAGTATGAGAATAACCTTGTTCTTAGGAAGTTTCCCCCAAGTATAACTATTGAAGGTTAGAGGAATGTAAGAAGTCTAACTTCAAAAGGCTCAGAAAACATTTGTATAGGTTGATACATACACATGTACACAACACACACACACCACACATACACCCCATATACCACACACCTCCATACACAGACTGCCCCCCCATGACAGCAGCTGCTCCACTAGTCTATTCTTTCAATTTTTCTGTAAGTTTGAAGTTATTTCAATATAAAAAGGTTCTCCAGCACTGGGGAGGCAGAGGCAGGTGGATCTGTGTGAGTTCAAGGCCAGCCTGGTCTATAGAGCGAGTTCTAGGACAGAGAAACCCAGTCTCGAAAAAAGTTTCCATAATTACTGACAACTACTTTTTTCCCTTCCTGTTTGTTCTGGTCTGGATCTGGAGACATCAAGGCAAGAGAGGGTGTTCTCTGTGACGCATGACCAAAAATGTCAACTCTACTCATGCAACTCATAAGAATATGATATATGATGTTCCCATGAAAACACAAAGTTTTGATGGTGTATCTTAAAATTATAGTACTTCAATTAAGACAGCAACTTGAATGTATATACAACTCAGGGATGTTTTTAAAAGCCTTAATGTAAATGACTACAAAAACAGAAAGATTTACCTGTTGGAGCTCTAGTTTTTCAATGCAAACAAAACAAAACAAAACAAAACAAAAACACCTTTACATCTCCTTTCTCTAGTAAGAGAATCATGAAAATTATGGCTTATGGTTTTGAACATACAATGCAGAAACAGAGTAGATGATGCTCTAACCCCCTAAACCAAGTCGTACTGGCTTCCAAGCATACTCTCTTAGTTCCAGGAGAGGATGAAGATCTTTACTTTGTGGCTCAGACTCATCTCCTAAGCCTGCATGGATTCAAGCTGCCTTCTGTTTTGTTCTTTAACACTGTAATTACTAACTACTGTGTTAGCTGAGGATACTTTCCAGTGTGGTCATAAAAAAGACTTCCACTAAGTTGCTTCTGTTCTTTTCATAAAGGTTTGTTTTATTTTTATTTGTGTATATGCATTTGTCTGCTCAAGTGTGTGCCACATGCAGATGCCCAGAAGGGTGTCAAAATTCTTTGGAGCCAGAGTTAGAGATGGGTGTGAGCCACCTGACTTGTAATGTCAATGATAATTGTGCTTGATTCTATTTTAAAACTAGCCCAGTTGGGCTGGAGAGAAGGCTCAGAGGTTAAGAGCACCGGCTGCTCTTTCAGAGGTCCTGAGTTCAATTTCCAGCAACCACATGGTGGCTCACAACCATCCGTTATGAGATCTGGTGCCCTCTTCTGATGTGCAGATATACATGGAAGCAGAATGTTGTATACATAATAAATAAATAAAATCTTAAAAAAAGAATGTCCTGATGGATTTAAAAAAAAAAAAACTAGGCCAGTTCTATTTGAAGCTACATACATTAGACACCATTTCTAGAAATTGTTCCACATATGCAGACTATGTAGCCACCAATCTCAGCAAAGTGCTGAGGAGGATCAGAAAAGACAACAGACATATTCAAAATCAGAAACCATTGACTCTTTCTCCAAAAAAAGCAATTCAGAAGTCTCTCAGTTAGCTGTAGATGTAATTCATTTGGTAGAATGCCAGATGATCACTGACGATCCATGTTTCATCCCCAATAGTGTGCAGATTAGTTATGCAGAGGGGAGGGGGCGCACAGGCCTGTAGCTAAGGTGGTGGAGGCAAAGGACCAGAAATTTATGGTCACCCTCGGCTAAACAGGGCTTTTGGCTAGCCTGAGATACACAATGCCTTTTAAAAAGTTCCTCAGTTATGACTAAAAATGCTGGAAATGCTAATTTTAACCATATTCTAGAGGATAGGTCCTAAGGACAAAGACTAGCAACAGTTGTTCCCAAGTGTGGGTAGTTTTGAGTGTGCTGTCGCTCAAAGACAAGCAAGGCAGAACACTTGACATCAGGGAGCTGGGGGCTTAACCAGCTCAAGTCTAGTCATTCAAATCTAGTCATTACCTACCATCCATCAATCCCTACATTTTGGTGCTAGGGACTGAGCCCTGATCCCATGCTGGGTGGGTGAGAGTAATTAATATTTACCTACATTCCTAACTCAAACCACTGCCATCTCTTAGTAGCAGCAAAGGAAGGCTACATCTCATGATAGGTTAAACTGGCAGGAGTATTCAAAGTAGGGCATCCACACAGCTAGTTCCTAACTGTAAAGGCCTAACAAATCCAAATGCTTAGACAGGAGCCAGTAACTCTTATTTGATCTAGACTGGCAACAGCCAGGTGGTGGTGGCACACACCTTTAATCCCAGCACTTAGGAGGCAGAGGCAGGTGGCTCTCTGTGAGATTGAGGCCAGCCTGGTCTATAAAGCAAGTTCCAGAACAGGCTCCAAAGCTACATAGAGAAACCCTGACTCTAAAAACAAAACAAAACAAAAACAACAACAAAAAATAGAATGGCAACAGATGCTCTAAACCAGGAAATGGTCACAGGCACAAAACAGACTCTTCCTAGGAAGATACACCTAACTGGTGAAACGGAAGAAGCAACAAAAGAGAGGTCATCTACCTAGTTAATAATTGAGATATGGAAAAACCAAGTCAAAGCCACTGGGAAGAAAGATAGGATTTGACAAGGATACGCAGCTAAGTACAAGAAGAGGGTCTGTATAAGAGATCTCGCTTGTCTACAGACCTTTATAAAGGGTGAGCTCTGATATCACCCTCCCATAGATCCTGTCTGCATTGAGAAATTGGGAGCAGGAAGTAGAAAGATTTCTTTCTCCTAGAAGCAAAATTCTTCTGGCAGCAAGTCATATAACCCAATAACCTTTGAGAGTGCCAGGAGACATAGGCTCCCAGCCATATTACTTCAGTAGGTCCTAAGGGAGTCTTGCTAGGTTCCAAATCTTAAACAAATTAGTCCCAAATGACTACATAGAGTACAGCCATCCAAGATATGTTTTTAGAAGGCTGGCTCATAATCATGCATAATGCCCCCCTCCTCCGTCCCCACTGAGCAGTAGTTTGGGCTTACAGGTAGGGCTAAGTCTATCTATTGGAAATTCCCCTCCTGTCTCGGGTACTCACTGAAGCTCATCTCTTATGAAACCTCTTTAGCTTTCTGGGCACCCTACTCTTACTCTAAGAGGTACAGCCATACCCCATGAGTCCTTCAGTAAGAAGACCTTAATGTCTCTAGTGTCAGCTATGTTTTCTGGAAACAGTCGAGGGTGTTCAGTGAATAAATGAAAAAGAAACTCTAGGAATCTCCTAAGTTCCCTCTTTTTAACTGCATTAAAAAAAGGGGCTCTCAGGTCTGCAGGCAAAGGTGCTTGTTGTGCAAGCATGGCTACCAGAGTTTGATCTCCAGAACTCACATGAAGGTGGAAGGAGAGAACTGTCTCCATCCAATCATCCGACTGTAGCATGCATGTCTACATGTGTGTGCCCACCCCACATAATAAAAAAACTTGGGCTGATGAGATGGTCCAGCAGGTAAAGGTGCCTGCTGCCACCGCTGATGACTTGAGTTTAATCCCTGGGACCTACATGGTCGGAGTGACTGCTACAAGTTGTCCCATGACCTACTCACATGTAACATGGCAAACCTGTCCACCCATACAAATGAATGAATAAAAAGAATCTTTTAAAAAAACTAAAGAAGAATTTTTTTTTTTCATTTAGGGAGGTATTTTTCAACCTGTGGGTTATGACTCCCTTGGGGTTACATATTAGATATCCTGTATATCAGATATTTATGATCCATAGCAGTAGCAAAATTATAGTTATGAAGTATCAATGAAATAATGTTATGGTGGGGGTCACCACAACCTGAGGAACTGTATTAAAGGTCACAGCATTAGGAAGGTTGAGAATCACTGGTCTGGAGGTTCCTATATCCCAGGAGGTGTATGAAATACACAAAACACTAACACTAGTTGTATGTTTATTTCTTACCAGATTCTCTTAAAGTTTAGCGATCTAAGCTGGTGTAAGAACTGGTGCTGTGACAGGCCTCTTTCTGTGTTAAACCACGGAGAGCCCAGCAAGATGGAGCCAGGCTGCCTCTTATTGTTGTCTGTTTTCTACACCAGCTTTAGCTCTGCAAAAATGAAGCATCCATTGCACCCTCTACTTCTTTCTGTCATCTTGTCTGTATGTGTTGGGAGCAATGGCCTTGCTGAGCAGGTGGCTAACGAAAATGTGAGCGTGTCCTTTCTGCCTGCCAACTTCCACAAAGAAAACACAGTCACCAACGACTGGATTCCGGAGGGGGAGGAGGAGGACGACTATCTGGACCTGGAGAAGTTGTTCAGTGAAGATGATGACTATATTTACATCATTGATGCAGTTTCCCCGACAGATGCAGAATCAAGTGCTGGGAACATCCTGCAGCTTTTCCAAGGCAAGAGCCGGATCCAGCGTCTTAATATCATCAATGCAAAGTTCGCCTTCAACCTTTACCGAGTCCTGAAGGACAAGGCTACCACTTCTGAGAACATCTTCATAGCACCTGTTGGCATTTCTACTGCCATGGGGATGCTTTCCTTAGGCTTGAGTGGAGAAACCCATGAGGAAGTACACTCAGTTCTACACTTTAAAGACTTTGTCAATGCTAGCAGCAAGTATGAGATTACCACCATTCATAATCTCTTTCGAAAGCTGACCCATCGCCTGTTCAGGAGGAACTTTGGGTACACGCTCCAGTCAGCTAATGGCCTTTACATTCAGAAGCAGCTTCCCGTCCGGGAGGACTTCAAAGCTGACATGAGAGAGTTTTACTTTGCTGAGGCCCAGGTGGCTGACTTCTCAGATCCCGCCTTCATACTGAAGGCGAACAACCACATTTTGAAGCTCACCAAGGGCCTCATAAAAGCAGCTCTGGAGAATATAGACCCTGCTACTCAGATGATGATTCTGAACTGCATCTACTTCAAAGGTAAGACACACTTCCATAATTCCCAAAGGAGACTCACAAAACAGCCATCTGCTATACAAAAGACAACGCTAAGAACTGTAGTGTAGGCCGGGCATTGGTGGTGCATGCCTTTAATCCCACTTGGGAAACAGGTGCAAAGGCAGATAGATGGATCTCTGTGAGTTTGAGGCCAGCCTAGTCTACAGAGTGAGTTCCAGGACAGCCAGGGCTGTTGTGTAGAGAAACCCTGTCTTGAAAAACCGAAAGCCAACCCGCCTCCTCCCCAAAAGATAGATGCCCCAAGGGTAAAGGCTGCAGGGGCAGTGTTCAAGGCAGATCTCAGTAAGCTATCTCTAATGATTTGTTAATTAGAAGAAATAATATAAGCTCCCTCTTTTTAGTATTTGGCCAGCATGGATTAAGATTTCGTTTCCCTTCCAAATTATCAGTGAGTAGAAATACGGACAAAAGGCTAAAGAAATATGTCTGGAAACTGTTTAGCTACAGAACTGTTAACTTCTTCTCAGGGTACTTGCTATTTTTTGAGACAGGGTCCCTCTATGTAGCCTTGGCTAGTCTGGAGCTTGCTATGTAGACCAGGCTAGCCTGCTAGGATCAAAGGCACATGCCACCATAACTAGCTTTATTAGGGGACTTTTGTATTGATGGGTGGGTGGGAAATACACAATTAATTCTGTTCCTCTTTTAGTTTTTTTCTTTGTTGTTGTTTTTCCTTTGAGACAGCCAGTGCTCTCCTCCTCCTTCTCCTTTTTTTTTTTTTTTTTCGAGACAGGGTTTCTCTGTGGCTTTGGAGGCTGTCCTGGAATAGCTTTTGTAGACTAGGCTGGTCTTGAACTCACAGAGATCCTCCTGCCTCTGCCTCCAAAGTGCTGGGATTAAAGGTGTGCGCCACCACCACCTGGCCCAGTGCTCTCCTTCTATAATGTGGTCTCTGTGATGGAACCCAAGTTGGCAGGCCTGGCAGCATTTTTACCTGCTGAGCCATCTTTCTGGTCCTAAATATTTATTTCTTTAAAAAGTCTTACAGGCTAAGCATGAAAGCACTTTTAAAGAAAGTACTATCTCCCACTAACATACATACACATGCACATACATGTGTGTATCTATACCATAAGACCCAACTCAAATGTTATTTTTTAAAAAAGGTCTTGCTATGTAGCCAGGCTGACCTAAAACTAAGACCCCGCTGCCTTGCCTCCTACAAATCTGGGGCTACAGACAAAATACAAACCTCTTTTGGAATCTGATCAAAATAAATTTGTACCTCACTTAAGCCAAGGACAGTCATAGGGGAGGCTTAGCACCAGAGCTAATGGCAGCACTGTAGCCACATTTGTTTGTTGTCACTGAGTTCAGGATCCTGGTGAAGGCGAAGGTGCTGGGAAGCCTACACTTCCTATTTGCTCACCCCAGTGGTTGTACTGCTTGGGTATTTGAAGGGCAGAAGCTGGTTTCTGCACATCGGGTCGGGCCACAGCTCTGCTAACCTGTCTATGTGCTACACAGAACTCCCAGTTCTGCAAAATAAGCATCCTGCCAGACTGGGCTGCTAAGCAGCACTGCAGAGGTAAAGACTTCAGGGGGCTTGGGAGTCTGAGATTTGGCCCCAGGCTTCCTTCCAGAGCCAGGCACAGCAATCAAGTTTTAGCTAAATCTCTAATGAGCCTATGACCAAAACTAAATCTCTAATGAGCCTATGACCATAGACAGACAAACATATAGTACATATTTATGATGAAAATACATTTTTCTTTTTCATTACTGGTTCTAAGTACAAGTTTTGGAACTGAGCAAACAAGAGTCTATGTTCTGTTTTCACCCTTCTCATTTGTGTGACCCTGGGACACTCATTTGACATCTCATCATGGAAGAGTTAGATCTACTCTGACAGGGTGCAGAGAACTGAAGAGACAGTGATGCAGCCCTGTAAACAGTAAGAGCATGATGAACTTGAAGGAGTGTATATAATATAGTTCAATTCAACAAGACGTAGTGTGATATTGCGGGTAACATTTATTCTCATAAACAATCAGGCTATGCTTGGTAATGGCTTCAGAACAGGCTGGTGGGCCATCCCCAAAGCCCTCAGTGTTCAGTTTGCTGGTTGCCCGCAGCCTCTACATTAATTAGTCATATTGAAATTCTGAACCAAAAGGCTACTGTGTCAGCACTGGAACAGAACAGACTAGATGTGATCATAATATCTCAAGTGCTATATCCACCTTACACTGAGGTGCCTTTCCCGACTGCGCTAGAACACTGACTTGACTCATTGCTGGGAATCATAGGGTACATCTTTTTGTTTGTTTGTTTTGAGACAGAGTTTCACTATGTAGCTCTGGCTGTCTAGAACTCACTATGTAGACCAGGCTGGCCTTAAACTCACAGAGATCTGCCTGCCTCTGCCTCTGGAGTGCTGGGACTAAAGGTGTGCTCCACCACACCTGACTGAGAGGGATGCACAATTTTAGTTTCTAATCCCCAAATCTCTGTTACTAATTTACCTCTGTGTTATAGCTGCTTTGTGGGAGTTGCTTCACATCACTGCTGGAAGACCAGGGATTTCCAATGGGTCTTAAGTGCCTCTGTAGGCACTAGTAACTGTTACAACGTAAGCTGCTATCATGCTGGGAGGGCCTAAGAATGCTGTTAAAATCTCACAGAGCAGATCCCACACTATAGCGAATTATTTGGTTTAGAAACCCTGGGTGTGGCTGACTTAGAGGTAGCAGCTGAGCAGCAACCATAAGCAGGCCAGAACTGTCTGGTGTTTAAAAGTCCCTCAAAGATCCCTGTTTTTCTCATCTCAGCTGCTCTATATACCAGATGGAAACAGTGAACAAGTCACCTTACTTCATGTGTCTCTGTTACCTTATCTAAAAAGTATGGATGAAAATTAAAATCATCTATTATGGGAGCTGAGAATGAGATAACACAAGAAAGGCGCTAATGCCTGGCATGTGGCCTGTTGGCAACCAGTTACTAACATTAATGATGAGTGTCTTAGAGTTAAGATTTACTCCTGAATAATCTATACCCAGTTGACATGGTAGATCGTGAGGATACTGCTGTATCAGATATGTGTTCTGCCAAATGCTAGAGAACCATAGTGTGAGGTCTCAAAGGGTTACTCACTTTACAAATAGTTAAATGAGAGGCCCAGGCAAATTATGTATCTGTCAGGGACAAATAAGTAGTGTCAGAATCTAACCCATAATGTCTTGTGGTTTTTTAAATTTCTTTTGTTAAGACTGGGGATTAGTCCTAGAGAGCCCTCCTCGGGAAAATGTTCAAGAGCAAAGGCAATATTCTAAAGGGACATCCTACCAACTATTTGCTCCTTTTGACTTTATAGGAACCTGGGTGAACAAATTCCCAGTAGAAATGACACACAGCCACAACTTCCGGCTCAATGAGCGAGAAGTAATTAAAGTCTCCATGATGCAGACTAAGGGGAATTTCCTCGCAGCAAGTGACCAGGAGCTGGACTGTGACATTCTCCAGTTGGAGTATGTAGGGGGCATCAGCATGCTGATTGTGATCCCACGCAAGCTCTCGGGAATGAAGACTCTTGAAGCACAGCTCACGCCCCAGGTAGTAGAGAGATGGCAAAAAAGCATGACAAACAGGTAATTCAAGTCATTTGTCCTTTTGCTTTCTTGGGCTGGGGTATCTAACAGTACTGCAGCCATGGCTAATTTCTGCCCCTTCCCTCCCCCTCCTCCCCTTCCTTCTGAGTCAGGGTCTCACTCTGTAGCCCAGATTGACCTGGAACTCATTATGTAGTGCAGATGGGCCTCAAACGTGCAGTGACCCTCCTCCCTCATCAGCCAGGATGACAAGTGTGAGCCATCCTACTAAGTTTCACCAGTTTTTGTAAAGGGGGAAAGTATGTAAAAGAAACCAAGAATTGCCACATAGGCCGTGCTTACTTATTTCAGCCTGAGTTTCCTGTTCAGTGGGAGCACTGATGAGAAAGCCACCTCCTTCACAAAGCTGTTTCAGAAGGCAGGGACAGATGGCTTCAGGTCGTCTTAGGAATAACGTCCATCCATCTATCTACTAAACCACACTCTGTTCAATCGACCCCCAGGTGAGACTAATCACTTTACTTATCAGGACTCAAGGTGAGAGATAAATACAATAGGTAGGTTGACTGCTCCCAACCCCAGCTCCCTTCCCAGTGCCTAGAACAAGAAGCTCCCAGCAAAGACAGCTCTCTCCTTCCTGCCAGGAAATCCCGAGTTCTTTTTTACTCATTGAAAACTTGTCACTAATTATTTTCCTTGATTATTATTTATTATTTATAGTTGAAACAGTTGATGTTAAACATTTGCTGAAGTTATTATTGGATCTCAGCAGAAAGAATAGAGAAATGGGATATATTTCTAGGATATATATATGTTACTAGGTAATTACTGTTAGGCTCATAATGAGAGGTGATACCTATTGGACAAAAATACAAAAAAAAATGCAACAAACTGAAAATATTGCTGGGCATAGTATCGTACTGTGTAATCCCAGCACTGGAGAAGCTGAGGCAGGGAATCACAAGTACAAGGTCAGTCTAGGAACAATAAGACCTGCTTCAAAACACAAAAACACAGGCCAGCGAGATGGATGAGCAGGCTAATGTGCTCACTGCCAAGCCTAACTACCTGAGTTCAATCCCTGGGACCCATGTGGTAGAAGGAGAGTCCTCCTTTATCTTATCTCTATACACATACTACATACCCTGGGCAATATGCATGCATGCATGAAATATGTAAATAAGCATACTAAAAATTAAAGCAAGCCTGGAGGTGGTGGTAGTGGCGCACACCTTTACTTCCAGCATTCAGGAGGCAGAGGATCTCTGAGTTTGAGGCCAACCTGGTCTACTGATCAAGTTCCAGGACAGGCTCCAAAGCTACTCAGAGAAACTGTGTCTTGAAAAACAAACAAAATAAAAGCAAAATAAAAACCATAAAATATAAAACCTTAGAAGTAGATTTTTAGAGTAAGGTGGATTTCCCAGGTAGGTGAGTCACTGAGGCCAAGCCACCCTGAGTTCTGCCCCTAGTCCAGCATAGCACCCTCATCCCTCACTTCTTCCTCCCTGTCTATTCTCAACAAGAGGGGCCTGGCCAGCTTCTAGCAGGTCCTGAGTTTGCCCTCCCTGGTCAGCTCTGTTTAACATCTTTCCTTTATCCCTCACTTGGCCCTTTCCTTCATGCTCCACTCAGATCCAAGGCCTTCATGTTCCTTGTATATAAAATAGTACAACATATATCCTATGCACATTTCCCCCATAGACTGTAAGTCATATACCTTACTTAGTATACCTAACACAATATGAATACTTGTAAATAGCTGTTCTACTATATAGAATGATGAGAATGGAAATTCTGTACATGTACAGATACAGTTTTTCTGGTAACTGGAATCTGTGGCTCGTGAAACTCATTAGTATAAGGGCTAACTGTGACTGGACCTACAGTGGGTGGCTTTTCCAAAACTCTCAACTGACAGTACCAACATAAAAATTTTAAATGCCAAGAAATGCTATGCCAATTCTGTGGTAAAGGCAATCCCTGCAGGCCATGTAAAATTAGCAGGGAAAATGTAATTATTCTGTCATTTGTAGCCATAAAATTGACTCCCTCCTTCTCCAACTAGAACTCGAGAGGTACTTCTGCCCAAGTTTAAGCTTGAGAAGAACTACAACCTGGTGGAGGTGCTTAAGTCTATGGGAATCACAAAGGTGTTCGACAAGAATGGCAACATGTCAGGCATCTCAGACCAAAGGATCACTGTTGATCTGGTAAGGGCTCCCTCCCGTTAGTCCCCGGATCCTGCCTTGCAATGTTGCCGGCTCTTTCCCTAGCCTCCTGGTGGGCGTGTGATCCAAATTTGAAGGACACAGGGTCCGCGTGGTGATTTTGGCTTTCAAGGTCTCTCAGACTCCAGCCATGGTCAGTAGGGACTGTAGTGTAGTGTTTAAAGGTAAGTACATGTGCTGTGGCAGAGACTGTAGCCACAATGACCAGGCACTCAAAGACCATGTGGGGTCATTGTGATAGAAGTGACTTTGTCTTGTGTGAGGCCACTTGGGCTTTTCTCTGACGGTGAATCTTAACCGGGTGCTCCACCTCTGGTGACAACCTCCACAGCTGACAACTCTCCTTTCTGCTTTTAAACAGTTCAAGCACCAAAGCACCATCACGGTGGATGAAGAGGGCACGCAAGCCGCAGCTGTAACCACCGTGGGATTTATGCCACTGTCTACCCAAGTCAGGTTCGCTGTTGACCGTCCTTTCCTGTTTCTAGTGTATGAGCACCGAACCAGCTGCCTGCTTTTCATGGGGAGAGTGGCCAACCCCACCAGGTCTTAACAGTGCCACGTGGTCTGGGCACCTGGTGTAGTTTGGGACACTCTGTAATTCTGTTCTAAGTCTAACAAAGAGGACAAAGATATTTTGATATGATAACTTATGTGGTTTGTGATAATATCTGCATTTAAGGCCCATATAGGAGAAGAAAGTTATCAAGGACTAAGAAGCTGACACAGTAAACAATGCCACAAGACCACAGAAGTTAATGTAGCAAGTTCAGTGCCAGCTATTCCCCAGAGGTCCTAGCAACATACAGACTGCCTCAGCCCCACTCCTGTGCCCCTAAGAGCAAACCGCCAGAGTGTATGTGATGCTTTCTCTGCACGCAGCCCCATCAGCTTTACTT
The DNA here is from genome assembly GCF_003668045.3 of Cricetulus griseus. Taxonomy (NCBI): domain Eukaryota; kingdom Metazoa; phylum Chordata; class Mammalia; order Rodentia; family Cricetidae; genus Cricetulus; species Cricetulus griseus. Next base: position 71,994,024 of record NC_048597.1, on the reverse strand, counting down.
CTCAAGGCTTTTTCTCAACCAGCCCCCATCTAAATGGTAGTCAGGAGGCTTCACCCCTTCTAGGGAGGATGGCCAACAGCACCATTCCTGCCCAGTGGAAGAGAAACCTCAACAAGCCCAACCTTCTAAATTCATGCGACCATCTCCTCCCCTACTGCCTCAGGGTTACCTAGGTGTGTACACAAGGCTACACAGATCCTATCCTAGAGATAAATAAACAACTATATTTACTGTGTATCTGTTATAATTCTCTTTAAAAAAAAAAAAGACTGACGTTTTTCACTATATAGCTTTGGCTGGACTGGAACTAGCTAAGTATACCAATCTGGCCTTAAACTCATAGCATCTGCCTACTTTTGCCTCCTGAGTGCTGGGATCACTAAAGGCATATGTTGCAATATCTAGCATAATCTATTTTTTTTTTTTTGCAGCTCAAATAACAAAGGGCAAGCTGAAAAACACCCTTAAGAAAGACAAAGGGCCAGGCACTGGTGGCACACGCCTTTAATCCCAGCACTCAGAAGGCAGTGGCAGGCAGATCTCTGTAAGTTTGAGGCCAGTCTGGTCTACAGGGTGAGTTCCAGGACAATGTCCAAAGCAATACAGAGAAACCCTGTCTCGAAAAACCAAAAAAAAAAAAAAAAAAAAAAGACAAAGGTTGAAGAAAGTCACACAAGTGTTACTCAAGTGTTGCACAGTGACTAATAAATTATAGAAGGCAAGTCCTAGGATATCGGTGAGGCCTGTGGCCGAGTCCTAGGTACCAGTCTGATGGAATTCCTGAGTCCTGGGTACCAGTCTGATGGACTACCTGAGACAGGTGCTCTAGTGCCATGAGCTGGAAACTCAGTCTTCAGTGAGGTGAACACTTCAACTTTCATCTCTCAAGACGTGGCCCTGTAGTAGATCTGGTCTGATATTTGGATGGTTTGGGGTCATCCACAACACTCCAAAGGCTGCTCAGAAGGCATGGATCAAGAAGTGCTTTTAGTGGGGAGACTGGCAGCTGTAATAGGAGCAGCAGCCAGCTCTGTGCATATGGGCTAAATAACTGTAATCCCCACACCTTAGAGGAAGAAATTTTATTTCCCTGTAATGCAAGAGCTGGAAGGGGTCTAAAACATGCACAAAATACAGCTACAAAGTGAGGCTGGGGACAAGGCCAGGCTTGCTTGATTGGAAAGTCTTGTAGGGAGTCTTAGTCACAGAAGACTGACCACATGAAGCAATAACAGTAATGGGAACAGCTAAGAGGAGCATGCTACTTCTAGTGCAAAACACATATGCAGACGCTACTATATGCCCGATGCTGCTGGCTTTGGAGTACATACTCTCATCACCTTCTCTTGACAGCTGATAAAGCAACTTACAGAAGGGGAGTAATCTGATGAGACCTAGGTCTAACCCCAGGTAGGTAGGCTCCAGGGCCTGTACTCCTTGCTAACTATCTTATATCTACACCAGCACTCTACTGAGAAAAGGCAGTACAGGACTGAGGCAAAATCTCCCCACTCTATCTTTTCAGCTTCTTCCAATTTGCAATTTGTTTTAACACTGTTTTTTGCTGGTGTTTGCTCTATATATTTTATCTTGTTGGTAATTATTCTTGTCCTTTACATCTGTCAATGTAGTTATCTTAGAATTGTGTCCTACAAAGTTGGATGGATATATCCCTGTAATCCCAGTTATTCTGGAGGCTGAGGTTAGGAGGACTGGTTGAGCCTAAAAGTTAGAGCCTGGACTGTAAGGTGAAATCCTGTCTCAAAACAAATACCTCCTTTATCCTAGATCTTTAGCCCTTTGTCATGTGTCCTTTTGCAGTCCCAACCTCAGCCACAGCCAGCCTAGGCTGCTCCAGGCTCCTGCACAGGGCAGGACCCTCTTGTCTCCATGCTCCTAACTTACCTAGAATCCCTGTGATCTCCTCTTAAAGAGACTAGCCTACCATTTCTCAAAGCAGTAGAGGATCAACTCAAGTCAGCACAGGCTCTGGGCCAAGCTTCCTGGACTCAAATCCAATGCCTAGTAGCTATGAGATGTTGAGCAGGTTTTATATCTCACTATGCATATTTATAAAGTGGAAATAAAGGCAGCAGTCACAGGGCTGTTGTGAGGCGGCAATGCCTGGACAAGGTCTAGAGCACAGGTAACATTTCTTGTTCTGGTCTAAGAAAGCACCTTACCTGGGGCTCCTAACTTAGTGTTTTCATGAGACATATTGTGAACCAAGAAGTATTTCTTTGGAAAAGAAGTATAAAACTTGCAAGTGTCTATGACCTAGAAAAGGATATACCCTGTCCAAGTCCACAAAAACTACTCAGGTGAGGACGAACCTGATCTCAGTGGGGCACCACTGCCTTCTAACCGAGTAGACGGGGGTCTAAGTGTTACACAGCCTTCAAAATGCTTACATGTGGACTATAGCAGCGAAAGAAATGAAGAAATAAGTCTGCAAAGTTAGGGAAGATAAAGATCACCTAACTAAGCAGGAAGGAGTCCCTCAACCACGTGACTGAGCTCCAAAGCAACTCGAGCGCTCCAGTTCAGGAGGTCACTGGGTGTTGACCAATGCATTAAGGCAAGAGCCAAGCTTTTTGCTCCAAATCCACAGCCCTTTTGAATCATTAAAAGTCCAAAAAAGACTATCTCTTTCTCTTTGAAAAACAACAACAACAACAGTACAAATCACACACACACACACACACACACACATACACACACACACACACACACACACAAACAAAATCAATTTCTCTCAGAAGGTACAAGAGGTCACTAAAAAGCAAATGCAAAAACCCATGATCCTCTGGCTCTCTGTTGAGCAATTAGATCAAATATTTGTTTCCTCCCCCATAAAATAACCATTAACTTTTGTTAAAAATACACCTGGGAAGCCCACACCTATCCTTGGGTGTGTATAATTGCCTTTAAGTATGTGCCTGGCTGCCTGGCTGTGTTCCCGGGTCTCCTCTTTCAATACCATGCTTAAATCTGCATTAAAATCTTTTTCTTAATTCCAGTTAAAAATGATAACATTCAGCAGGGAGGTGGTGCACACCTTTAATTCCAGCACTCAGGAGGTAGAGGCAGGAGGTGTGAGTTCGAGGACAGCCTGGTCTACAAAGTAAGTTCCAGGACAGCCAGGGCTACACAGAGAAACCATGTCTGAAATTACAAAAACCAACCAACCAACCAACCAAGAAAGATAATACTTATTCTAGTCACACAACTTTCAAAGGCTGGGGGACTAGAATGCTTGTCCTGAGAAGTCCTTCATTATAGTAATGCCTGAGAGGCTCAGACACTCAGAACCCCACAAATGCAAACACTACAAGTTCAACCTTGGCTTTTATGACCCTGAAACGTGGGTGCTCCCATGAAACTTCACTTGTCATTGCTACCCTCGAAGAGCAAAATGTCCCTGGAAGATTTCTTGAATGAACTTTTTACACTCTAAATGAGCATTAATAGACATACTTGAAAGTTCACTAGGGGAAGGTGACAAATGAGAACAATTGAGGATTGAGTTGGGCCAGGTATGGTAGCACACACCTTTAATGCCACTCAGGAGACAGGGAGACAGGCAGGTGGAGTTGCATGAGTTTGAGACCATAATCAAACTGTTACACAATCAAAGTATGCAGTGAGATCCTCTCTACCTTGCTCAGACTGACTGTTAGGCTGGAGAGATGCTCAGCAGTTAAGAGCACTGGCTGTTTTTCCAGAGGTTCTGGGTTCAATTCCCAGCAACCACATGGAAGCTCACAACTGGTCCAATTACAGGGGATCTGGCACTTTCACAGGCATACTTGCAGGCAAAATACAAATGCATATAAAATAAAAATAAATTTTTAAAAATTGTTCCTGGGCAGTGGTGGCACACACCTTTAATCCCAGCACTCGGGAAGCAGAGGCAGGTGGATCTCTGAGTTGGAGGCCAACCTGGTTTCAATACAGCCAGGGACTCACAAAGAAACCCTGCCTTGAAAAACAAAACCAACGACAACTAACCCCACCTCCTCTGCTTTTGCTGAGGGTGGAGGAGGGCAAGATCCCAGGGATATCAGTCATAGAGTATTCAAAGAGCTCAGAGCTCTGGATGACGCTGTCAGTCTTTCCTATCTAGCCATGCTTTTCAATGGGCCCTGTGGACTATGCCGAGGAAGTACCTACTGGGCTTCATGCTCCTCACCGTTGCTCTAGGCCAAACAGAGGCTAACTGTGAGAGGACTTACGGAGACACAGCTCAACTTCTGCTGCTAGCAGTCTAACCCAGAGCCTTGCATGTACTAGCTAAGCTCTATCATTGAGCTGAACCTTCAAGCCACTAAGACGCTTCAAAACACAGTTGTATATTGGATGATATTAATGGAGAAGTAGAAGAACTTGTCTTTTTTTTAAAAAAAAATAATCAATAGGGGAAATGCCTTTATAGAAAGGATTTTGCAACCCTGAAAATCTGGTTGTTTTTGTTGTAAATGTGTATGGGTGTTTTGCCTACATATATCTTTATACCATGTGTGGGCCTAGTGCCATGGAAGTCAGAAGAGGGTGTCAGATCTTCTGGAACTGGAGTTGCAGATGGTTGTGAGGTCCATGTAGGAGTCAAACCCAGGTCCTTTGTAAGAGCAACAGTGCTCTTACCCACCTGTACTCAGGAGACAGGGCATGTGGATCTCTGTGAGTTGTCCTGGAACTCACTCTGTAGACCAGGCTGGCCTACAACTCACAGAGATCCACTTGCCTCTGTCCCTTGCCGCCGCCCCCCCTTGAGTGTAAGGATTAAAGGCGTGCACCATTCTGCTGGTTGAATTACTGAGATTTTAGAAAACATTTAATAAGGAATTTGCTCAACATGAGTAGCTGGGCCTGAAGTCATCTGACAGGTAAATACTCACCACAGCAATCACAGGAATGAGCACTCCCAGGTTCCCTGCACTGCTGGAAGCCTAGAAAAAAATATATATATCACTGACAAAAAATTTCTTTTACAAACAAACAAAAAACCCAACAGTATTGTACAGACAAGAGACAGGACCATAAAGCCACCCATCTGGTGCAATACTTGGTCCTAGCACCTTTTACATGCTAAGCACTTAAACTATAAACCCTAGTCCCCAGGCCGCATAACTCAACTGCTGTGCCCGTGGTGCTGAGGACTCACCCTGGAGCCCTGCACATGCTGCACAAGTGCTCCACCATCAGACTACGTGCTTAGCCCTAGAATAATTACAATGGGGGTGGCAGAGACAACTTAAATGCCAAACACAAACCATTAATTTATGATTGCATAAGAGGTGACAATTCTACATAATTATGAGATAGTCATTAAGAAACAACTTTTTGAAAAAATTTAGTCACCTTGGGAGAGTGCTGACAGAAATGTTTGAAAACAAATCAGGAGTTTAAGAGTATCCTTTGATTCAATTATAGTTCTATAATATATACATGCAGAGAAAATATGCCAAAATATTATCAGTGATTTCATCTAAGTAGAGGATTATGGCTTCTTACTTTATAAGTTTCTGTATCTTTTCTATAAGTTAGGAAATCCCAGAAAATTTGATAATTAAATGGTTAAGTTCTCTAGATAGGCCCCAAAACATGGGTAAACTACAACAAACACTTGTGGGAAGCTGAGGAAGCCCTGAGCAAATGTGTATTCTTGATTCAGATGGGGTAAGGCTCTTAGGGATGGCAAAGCCTCTCCTCTGGTCCCAATGCAAATGATGACAGTGTGACAACAGTTGACTTTCAACAGCAGCTTCCTCCTCCTGAATGACTGCAGCCTGAGATGGCCCCCTACCAAGCCCTGCCCCTTGTGCTATACACAATAAATGAACAGAGGTTCCGTGTTCTTGAGTAGGTGTGCTCCATTACAGTAAGCACAGCCCACAGGATCTCAGCATTTCTGCATCCAAGTTTCTTTCTTTATTCCCTCATTGCTCCAGTCAGGTTTCCCTGACTTGGCAGACGATGATGGCAAACCTTTAGAAGAACGCACTTAGAACACTGAACTATGCTCTGTATTTATAACAGTGACAACAGATATGGGTGCTGAGGACCCACGGTGACCAGGAACTGTTCTGAGTGCTCTCCTTGCATTAACTTTGGCGAGATTCACCAAGGATCAGAGTGGTTTGGCAAGGCCATGTGGTCACTTGGGGAGAAGCAGACAGAATCCCATTCTGGTTTTCCTGGGCTGTAGCAGATGAACAGTGGTCCTCTTGACTCTGAACTGGAGAACCCAAAGCCTCAGGGCTCCTGCACAATGACGTGGAACCCTCTCTATAGGTCTTAGTTTATCTTTATCTTTCTTTCTTTCTTTTTTTTCTTTTTTCTTTTTTTTTTGAGAAAGGGTCTCACTGTGTAGCCCTGGCTGGTCTGGAACTTGCTATGAAGACTAGGCTAGTCTTGAACTCAAGAGAGATCCACTCTACCTCCTGAGGACTGGGATTAAAGGTGTGTGCCATCACATCTGGCATTTATGAGTAGTTATGAGCCAGCATCTTCCTCTCGCTTCTACAGGCTCTCCTTACCCAAGAAGGTCCCATTTCAGCAAATACTTAGCAAATAGTAACTACTCTACAGAGAACAGCGTTCCCACGTTTGTACTTAGGAGAAAATGGCATCCTGGTGTTGCTCTTCTGGCCTGTGAATAAGCATTAATTTTCAGGATTCTTGAGACTCTGTAAGTGTGACAAGAGGAAGCAAATAGGAATGGCCACAGGTCCCAGTGGGTCAGCAGGCACTGGGCCCACTTCCTGTGGGAGAGAAGGTTCCTGAGATATGACCACACTTCCTCACTGTGTTTATGCCTCCCTGTGTCACCAGCCCTTCTCTCCATCAACCTGATACTTAGTCTCTCCTGAGAACCGAGAAAGTCACCATCCTGGGAATCTTGATAAATTGGTCAGAAGAACAAGGTTGAATTATGGACAAGGTCTTTGTTTATTTTTATTTTGTATGCATTGGTGTTTTACCTGCATGTGTGTTTGTGTGAGGGTGTCAGGTCCCCTGTGCCATCTCTCCAGCCCCTACGGGTATCAGCTACTCCTTGACCAACACTTTCATAGGAAGAGTTCCATGGAGATGCCCACTCAGTATTAACCCCACAAGGCATTCCTGACCAGCCTAGTCTAAAGTACTCCTTGCTGGACTGCCCTGTTCTATACTCCCACAAAGCTTCTCAAGTAGAGGGTGCTATCTTATTTACTTGACCCCTCACCTGGAACAACAGCCCTGCAGCCCACGGGCCAAATACAAACATTACCTGTCTCTTGCACCTGCCTACAGCTGCTGTCGGCTACCACAGCAGAGTGGAGGGAGCTGTTGCAACAGAAACTACCTTGAGCCTACAAAGCCTGCAATATTGATGGCCTTGTTCTTTATAGTAAGTGGACTGACCCTGACCGGTGACAGTACCTGGCACATAGTGGATGAATAGTAACTGGGAAGTAAAGGGAAAGAAGAGGGAACAGTGTGAGAGTGTGGAAATGGAAATGTGGGGAAGGCTTGTTGTTAATGGGAGGTGATGTGGTAAGAGGTCTCCACTGTCTTAAACACTCCCAAACAATCAACTTGAGCATTTAAAAGGTAGCATTTTGTGTGTCCATGTGGACCTGCCTTTCTAGGACAGGCTGAGAGCACATAAAAGACAGCATGCCTTATGTTCCAAAGGCAGCATGTAAGTTCCTCCTCAGCATAGGCTCAGGTCCGGGACACCCTCAACACCTGCTTCCTGATGAGTGACACAGGGAGAGAGCTGCCTAGGAAGAAGCAGCCCATGCTGCTGCTGTCCTCAGATGCAGTCTGGTGAGGAAACACGCTCCTCCCTAACCCACTAGCATCCCCAGGGAGAACCCACTTTTTCTTGTTTTCTCCAGATGTTCTTAAACCAACTAACAGGTGGCAAGGTGTAACTCAGGGTGGAACACGTACTTAGAATATGTGAAATCTTGGGTTTGAGCCCCACAACCAAAACCAGAATAATTTTAAAAATTAAATAATTTAACACAGAAAGCATCATATTTCAACCAAGACAGTGTCTCAAAACCCAGCAACCTCTTTCCTCCTACCTTCAGGGCGGGGCCCTTCTCACTGGCCCTCTCGCTGGCTCTTTTCCCCTCCAGGCCTAGCTGCACAAACAGTTCCAGCAGGTTCATCAACAGCTCATCTACAAGGTGCTCTTCCTGAATGTTGGCTGCAATGTTGGCCAGGGCATTGATCACAGCTAGGGAACAGTGCCTAAAGAAAAGGAACATAGTCAAACCACTGGCCAACCCTCAGCTATGCTGGGCCACGTGCTGGAGGGAGAGCTACTGGCTCTAAGTGGGCCCAGTCTACCTCACCATGCACAAGGAACTTCCAAAAGGTTCTGAACATGCCATCTTCATGACAAACAGACCCTGAAAGTGAATGACTGGATAAATGACTGTGGACCTTGGCCAAGGATCTGGTCCAAGGAGCTGGATACCAGGGACCCTGACTTTCCTCTGAATGTTAAAAGTCTACTGAGTATCCCAATGTAGAATAACTCAGTTCTAGGCTTCTCTGCTTGAGTTCTGAGAACCTAAACATCATTTCACCTGATGACCAGCTTCTTGCCAATGCTCCCCACAGCCCTGGGGATGATGTTACTATTAGCAGACAGTGAACACAAAGGAGTCCGAGGACTACCTGCCCCTGGATTGTGGACACCCTACCAAAACCCCAGGTGTGAAACTGATGTTGCCCCTTAGCCAGATGCCATGGGCCAGGCCTCTGCAGCTCTGCAATCAGCAGCTGATACTCCCATGGTATGTTACTAACTGGGGCATGTAAGCTTTTGAGCTGTGGTTTCTTCCTGTGTGTATAGTAATTCCCTCTTCATAAGCAGGAGGAGCTAAGCACTGAACACAGTCTGGTCCCTAGTAAATGCTAGTCATGACAAAAGACACTCCTTTCCCTGTTAGTAAAGCCTGGTAGGTCAAGGGAAAACAAAAGCTATCAAATATTCCTATTAGTGAGAAGACAGATTTTGGAGGTGTGTAGGGGCTGGAACCCAGGGTCTTGTGCATGCCAGGCAAGTGCTGTAACAGTGAGCTACATCCTTAGACTGACAAATCATTTTGACAGCAATAAGAGGCTGCATGGGAAAAGAGGCCATTTTGACTAGAAACTGAAGAGATTGCCGCATGATTTTAGCAGGGACTGCACAGAGTGAAGAAGAGACGACCAGCACAAGGGCCAGAAAGAGGCCAGTGGGAGTAAGGATGGAGAGCAGGAGGGGCCAGGGACAAGGAGCCCAGAAGATCCGCTCACATGAAGGGAACGACATGGGAAAGAGGTGTCAGTTCCTCTGCAGAGACCAAGATAGACAGAAAAAGGTGCAGGCCAGTTTGGCTGGGACCCAAATTGAGTCCCCAGACTGTTTATAGACTGGACACATGTGGAGGCAGTGAGAAAACACTGAGGTACAACTGTTCTTCACTACCCATGGAAAACTGGCTGCAAAACTCCCAAGGATATAAACAATCCTTTCACTTAAATGGTGTGGCAGCTGGGTGTAATAGCAAAGAGCATCCACTTGTAACCTCAGTGCTTAGATGGTAGAGGCAGGAGCATCATAAGTTTGAGGCCAGTCTGAGCTACCACAGCAAGAATGTATCTTAATAAAACAACAACAACAAAAAAACTAGCATAGTATTTGCATATAACTATGCATACATTCTTGCATATACTAAATCATTTCAAAATTACTGATAGTACTTAATATAATGTAAGTATCACAAAAAGTGTTTTTGTTTTTTAAAGATAGAATTTCACTATGCAGCACAAGGCAATTTGGAACTTGCTATGTGGCTCAGGTGAGCCTCTGACTCTCAGTTCTCTTGCCTCAACCTCCTAAGTGGTAGTATTACAGTGTGTATCACCTCCCAGGCTTGAGCACATTTTATCGTTTGGAGAATGTTGGTGAGGAAATCTGAATATGGACAGGATAGACCCCCGTTGGTGGAGACAACTGTGTAACAATGCCAAGCGCTCACACAGGTCAAGAATTTTCACATATATATCCTCCCACCGAAGTACTAACCAGACTCACGCCTGCTTCACTTCTGGGATCAAATGAGATAGGCAGGGTGGACTCCAGGTGGTCTGGTGGCCAACAAATCCCATGCACATTTCTGCTCTCTCATACAACTGCAGCTGTGCTCTTTGGCCAGTGAAGAAACTGAAGCACAGGCAAGTTGAGCATTACTGGGGCTAGGAAGCTGTACTGCTGCCCACTAAACTGACATGAAGAGGGTCTTCGAGGAAAAGCAGAGTTGCCTGATGACCAGGAAGAGTAATGCCATCACAGGGGCCTCTCCACCAAGCTCACATCTTTGTCTGACTTTTCCTCCTGCCTTCTATCTCTTCTGATCTGACAAACTCTTGTGCAATCCTTTAAACATGAAGAGACATGGCTCTTCCTCAAGGCATTCTAGGTAAAGTCAAGAAGACTTCTCAGTCTGCCGAGGAAAACTGACCAGACTTTGTACAAACACAGAATGCTCAAAGATATAAACACCTACCCCCTCTGGCCCTCCAAATTCCAACTGCCTCCCTACCCCCACCCATGCCTTTTTTTCCCCCCCTTTGGTGCTAAAGTGTGTGGTGGTGGCACATGCATTAAATCCCAACACTTGGGAGGCAGATGCATTATGGGCCTGTGTAGCAGAGCAGATGGTCATAGGTGTAGTTCAACAATGAACTGTTGCCATGTGCAGGTTTTCATGTATTATCTTAGATGTACACTAATTTATAGCATACAGTACTTCTGTAAGAAGGCTAACACCCACAGGCAAATCCCCAAACATCCCTCAAACAGAGTTAAACACTGTCAAGATCTAAAGCAATGAGGTACAGAATACCTGTAGCCATGGTCTTTGTAGTCTTTGGTGGCTGAATACACAACTGAACTGGCCTTCACACTGATTTGCTGGAAGAGATTCCACACTTCCTGATAAATGTATTGCTGGAAGAGAACAAGAGATACTGTCACCATTCCATGATTCCTGAGGTCACTCGTAGACATGGGAAAGCTCTGGAATCTGATAACAATAAGACCATGCAGGGCATACTTTTGTATGCAAATGTTTGTTTAAGTGCCAAAGCATTTCTATGGTGATGAGAGGAAAACTTGTGGGAGTTGGTTTTCTCCTTCCATCCCTCAGGTTCCAGGGACTGAACTCAAGTCAACAGGCTGTCAGCAAGTCTTTTTACCCACTAAGCTGTCTTTGCCAGCCATGTTTATTTTATTGGTTGACTGATTCATACACAGGGTCTTACTACAAAGCCCTTGCTGACCTAGAATTTAGAGCAAGGTGGCTTTGGATTCACAGAAATCCTCCTGCCTCTGGGTTCCCAAGTGCTGTGATTAAAGGTGTATACACCATGCCTGGCCTAGATATTTTATTGTTTTAAGATTCTATTTTTAAATTATATATATATATATATGTGGGTGTCTGCATGGGAGTATATGTATATGTTGAAGGTACCCTCAGAGGCCAGAAGTGAGCACCAGACCTCCTGGAGCTGCAGTCTTGGGAGGTTCTGAGTCACCTGACTAGGAGCTTAGGACTGAACTCAGGGCTTCTAAAAGAGTAGCATGCATTAACCACCAAACAATCTTTCCAACCCTCTAGTTTTTTGTTTTTATTATGTATACAGTGTTCTGCCTGGAGCATGTATTCCTGCAGGTCAGAGACAGCACCAGATCTCATTACAGATGGTTGTGAGCCACCATGTGGTTCCTAGGAATCGAACTCAGGACCTTTGGAAGAGCAGTGAGTGCTCTTAACCTCAGAGGCATCTCTCCAGTGTCCCCCCCACCCCATTTTTTTTTCTTGAGACAAGGTCTTATATATAGCAAAAATTAGGTTTGAAGTCCTAATCCTCTACTTCCCAAGTCCTGGGACTATAAGCATTTGTCATGGTGCTTGCCTAAGGGGATCCATTTCTAGAGCTCTAAGAAAACCTAAATCAAAAGTGAAAGAGAAGCAGCTTTTATTTAGATGCAATTTTATGCTAGCTAGGTTGATAAGAAATGACTTTAAACGTCTTTCCTGAGATCCAAGCAACCACTTATTACATTATTCTCACCATATAGTGTTGAAGCCATTCTGAGAATTTAGCTCAGTTTCAAAGTACAGTAACAGTGCGATTTTATACTCTTATAATCAAAGGTTTCCAGCTCTGTCCTTACTGCAGGGCTCTTCCTTACATTTCCAGTGATAACCAGGCAGCCCAGCTGGTCAATGATGAGCACATCAAGGGGTGAGGGAGGCTGGCAGAATTTCTGCTGCAGGATCTGCAGAATTGGCTCCATGACCTTTGGGGTGTCCCTCAGAGCCACTGCAATGTGTCCCAAGGCACGGATGGTATGGTCAGGAATCAAGTGAGCATCCCTATGAGAGTCAAGAAGAGAGGTGTCTGAGAAAAGCTCTGGGAGCCAGGTGGTGGTGGCACTCGCCTTTAATCTCAGCAATTGGAAGGAGGATCTCTGAGTTTCTGGCCAGCCTGGTCTACAGAGCGAGTTCCAGGACAACCAGGGCTCCACAGAGAAACCCTGAAAACGAACAAACAAATGAACAAACAAACAGAAAATTCTCCAAAAGTAAAAAAGGCTCTGAGACATGCAGTGTGAAATAAAATCAAGAGACTAGAGCGAAGCCTTGGACTTCCCCATGCCCATGAAGAAGCACTCTTCTGAAGGGACTGCTGTGGGCTCTCAGACATTCACAGACAGAGACCCAGGCTCCAACTGTAGCACTGTGGTCCAGAATGTACATTTGTGGGTGGGATTGACCTTGCCCCTTCAGCAGACCCAATGCATGCCTACACTGTGAGCAGGGAGGAGGCACACACACACACAGTGGCAAGCACTGTGACTGAGCCTGCAAAGCACAGCTGTGCTTCCAAACAATAGACACATACTTGTCACTCTCTTGGGAGATGTAGAGCCGGTTGGAGAGGCTAGCCAGGAAGGCCTCCACTATCACTGGGTCCACGGTCAGGCCAGCCTTCAGGCACCTGTGCAACAAACAAGTCCAAGTGAGATCAGGTGTTAAGACAACGGAATGGTTTTGTTTGCTTTTCGCTTGGTTTGCTCTTTGCTGAGGTGAACAACATTTTACACAGCAGCTCTGAAGCTTCTAATCCAGAAATCTGAATGAAAAGCCATTCCACTGGATGAATTTAAGGAATAGTGGACTTCACCTGCTCACTTGGTAGTGAAACTTCTGGAAACAATAACTTAAATCACTTTGCCTGTTGTGAAGGAACAGCTTCCTTCAGAATAATGTACCCATGCTAATTCTAGTTTTACACTTCCTTTACCATTCATAGCAACTGTTTCCAGATATCTGACCACCTCTCCATTAACTCCAGTCCTTCACAAAGGCAAAGCATGAGTCCTCCCACTAAGCTGCACTCCTGCTCCCTACCAAGGTCTTTTATTAAGGAGAGATTCTTCTGCTGTAGAGAAAATGGGAACCTTTAAAAGCCCCCCAGAATGTAAAGTCTTGTTTCTTTACGTCTTGCTCGCAGGTGTGTCTTGCTCACCTCATCTGTTTGGTTCTTCAGGTATACTGAGAATGGGGAACTAGAATTCAAATGGAGGCACAATTCCTAACTCATACAAATTAGAAGACATCTGATTGTCAGCCGGGGAGAGCAAGAGCATGCAGCAAGTCTCCACAGCAAAGAACACTTAATCTCATTGAAAACAACAGCAAAAACTGTTGCAGGAAATGTGATGGCACTGTGAAGATGTATCTCTGCTAAGGCACCTTCTGAATGGTTTAATAATGAGCTGAATGGCCAAAAGCTAGGCAGGAAGGGACAGACGGGACTTGGGGAGAGAGAGGAACTTGGAGGAAGAATCTGAGAGGCAGGGGATTTGCCAGCCAGACACAACGGAAATGGGATATATTGCACTGAGGAGAGGTAATGAGCCATGTGGTAGAATGTAGATTATTACAAATTTTCTCTAATAAGCATTTATATTTTTCTGACCAAGAAAAGGAAGGCAGCTTTATTTAAAAAACAAACAACTCTTTTTATAAATATATAACAAATAGAAACAAGCTTTAAATGAAAAGGATAACCTCATTCCTTTTGCAACAAGTTTTTGCCTCCTCAACCCCCATCCCCATTCCCCCACCCCCCTCAGGCTTCCTTCAGCTAAAGCCCCTACCTGCAGATGTTGTCAATGGCGATGTCCCGGAGCTGCTCGTACATGGATGGTTGGTTCTTCTTACCCGGCAAGACATTCAGAGTTGACTCGGAATGCTCATTGGTGACACTGATTTTTATATCATTGCCAGCAACTAAAAGTAAAAATTCAAATTTGTGTCTGATTCAGTTTCATTTTCATCCCCTTCTTTGTCTCAAACTAAGATTACAAGATGGTCAACTTCAGCCCGTGCAAACAAGCACTCAACAACCAAACCACATCTTACCCACTGGCTTTTTTTTTTTTTTTTTTTTTTTTTTTTTCTGAGACAGTATCTTACCAGGTCGCCCTGGCCTGCTTGGAGCTCACTATGTAGACCATGCTTGCCTCCTTAAAGGCATGCACCACCACACCTGACTAACTGACCAGACCAAACATTTTAGAATCAAGACTCTGAGACTGACAGGAAGGGTGAAGGAGCATGTTTAAATAAAAAGGACAGGTGGCTTATAAAGTGTTAAATTTATAAAGTAAGCTCGGCAATTTCTTAATGAACCATTTGTAAAAAATGACAAAGCCAGGCATGGTGGCACATACTTTTAATCCCAGAACTCCAGAGACAGAGGCAGGCAAATCTCTGTAAATTCAAGGTCAGCCTGGTCTACAGAGCGAGTACCATGACAGCCAGGACTACACAGAGAAACCCTTTCTCAAACAACAACAACAACAAATAAAGAAATGACAAATATTTATATGGATGCAGCTATGCAGCTTTGATGTTTAGTGAGGCACAGTCCTGCCCTGGGAGGTATAGAGTAGGGTGTGTGTGTGTGTGTGTGTGTGTGTGTGTGTGTGTGTAGGTATAGAGTAGGGGTGTGTGTGTGTGTGTGTGTGTGTGTGTGTGTGTGTGTGTTGGTCCACATGATAGAAGTGTGTGTGTGTGTGTGTGTGTGTGTGTGTTGGTCCACATGATAGAAACCTGGGAGATCCTAAGCACAAACTTAAACATATACACTATTCCTTAACAAAGTTACAATGACTGATTCAAAAGACAGTTCCCCAAGCTAGAAAACATCACAATTGTAAATCAAAGATTCCCCCCCCCTTCTGTTTGTATGTCTTTACTATAAGGAACGGGGGAGTTTTCTGATGGCTAGGTTTCTGCTTCTTCATCTGCAGGGAAAAGATATCATTGTAACTATGTACATTAGTGCCTCACATCCACAGAATTAGGACTAATTAATTAGCTAATTAATCGATCTGCACTAATTACTACTGTATGAGAAGACCTGTGCTGAGCCTACATCCTCTTATGGGCAGTGGGGACCAAATAACACAGTGTACATGAGACTTCTAGCTCAGCTCTGAAGCATTTAGGGCTCCTCCTACTTACTTCCTCAAGAGAAAATGCCAAACAACAAAACAAAAACCAAAACCAAGATTACAAGGGGCCTTCAGTGGGAGGCAGAGAAAGGCCTGAAACCTAGGGAATGGGGGTCTGTAAACAAAGACAGAAGGAAAGATGTAGGAGAGAGAAATGGCCCAAACAAATATAGTCAGAACTCAAATACACAGCTCCTCTCTCAAGGGCCCCGAAGCTCCAAATACTGAAGATGAGAGCTTGTGGTAAAATATTAGTTTAAGGTATGCTACATTTGTTCACGCTGTGGAATTTGCTTAATGATGCAAAGATGTGTTGCATTCTTTTATGTTGCATTTGTTTAACTCTGTGAAGCTGTGTTACTTTGCCTGTCTAAAACACCTGATGGTCTAATAAAGAGCTGAATGGCCAGAGGCAGAGAAAGGATAGGTGGGGCTGGCAAACGGAGAGAATAAATAGGAGGAGAAATCTGGGAAGAGAGAATCAAGGAGCAAGAGAAAAGGAGGAGAGGAGGATGCCAGGGGCCAGCCACCCAGACAGACATGGAATAAAAAGGAAAGAAAAGATATACAGAAACAGAAAAAGGTAAAAGCCCAGAGGCAAAAGGTAGATGGGATAATTTAAGAAAAGCTGGCTAGAAATAAGCCAAGCTAAGGGTGGGCATTCATAAGTAAGGTGCATTTATTTGGGAGCTGGGTGGTGGTTCCCCCAAAGAGCAAAGAGTGAAAAGCAAACAACTTCTAGAACTATTACCTGTGTGATACTGACTGTGGTACTTATAGAGCTTCACCAGCACCGGGGATGGAATCACCAGAAAGTCTCTCAAAGATGGTGTCACTGAGTGCACCACTACGGGAAACCTTTCACACAGGCGGCCCAGACCCTGTGTGAACACAACACAACATTAAACCATCAGGCTGTCTGCAAAGGACCATCCACAAGGCCCTACAATGCTTAAGTCTTCTGATGTACAAAAGCCTGACCCAAACTTCCAAAGTCAAAGCTCCCAGAGGCTACCTGCTCATGCATTAAGCAAAGGAAATGGTGCGGATTCTTTACCAATCAAGGCACATACATATTGCTAAGACTGTTTGTGTCTTTTAAGTAAACAAATTAAGGTACAGAGTAGGCTGTTAAGCAATGGCAGGTGTGTGGTGGAGTCAATGGGGTCTATATCAAGGAGCGCCTTAGCCCAGCAGAACTGGGCATCTCTCTGTGAGTCCCTGTGGGTTATGTCTATAGTTTACCTGCTGCCTTGAGTCTCACATCAAGGAGGACCACAGGTCCTCTTTAAGGCAAGCAGCTCTTGCAGAAATGCATGGCCCTATACAAAGCCGCCTACCCTCAGTTCACAGTAGGCTCTAATAGGACTTTTGTTTTGTTTTGTTTTGTTTTTTGAGACAGGGTTTCTTTGTGTAGCTTTGGAGCCTATCCTGGCACTTGCTCTGGAGACCAGGCTGGCCTCGCACTCACAGAGATCCGCCTGCCTCCCATATAATAGGACTTTTTAAAGAACAACTTTGTAGCCTCTTGTTTGACATTAGAGAATCAACTATAGCCTGAGCAACAATAAAGTCACCTGTGAATGGGAATCTATGGGACTGACCTGTAGGCAGCAGATTAGCAGGGGCAAATGGGCAATGATGACCTTGCTGGATGTCTTGGATTGCAGCTTTTCAGACAGCTTAATGCAAAGGTTTTCTGCACCTTAATTTAAAATCAGAAGAGATACAAATGATCACCATTTGCAACTTTCAGAAAATATGTTTTTTCCCACCTCAGAGCTAAGGACAGAACCAGGGCCTACCACTGAGCTAAATCCCCAACACCAGGAAGTATGTTCTTACTGCTTAATCACAGGACATATATAGTAAACCCAACACTGAGAGGCAACATCAGGCACCCACATGATGTGAGCTTATACTGTCTTCGCTGTGGGTGAGACCTCTCTTGTCTCATAGAGTTCTACTCTGCAAGAACGTTTCCCTGACTTCCCCACCCACTGAACCAGCCTCTATGAACCTCCACCTCTCCAGAGCAAAGTCTAAAATCCCATCAAAAAATAGCAGGGAGAATGCATGGGCTTGGTGGCCTTGGGCTTCCCCTTGCTTTCAGGCCTACTGCCTCATGTTGCAGGAAAGGGCAGCAAATGACTGGGCCAAGCATTCTAAGAAGTCATTTTGGGAAATACATAGGAGGATCGCTGGGCAGGCCAAGAGCTCACAGGATGCAAGGAGGCAGCTTGTGGCTCACCCTGCTCATCCTTCACAGCCCACACCATGAGGTCCACGCAGGCAGCATTTGCTTGGCAGCGCAGTTTGAGGGGGCTCATCTCACTGTGGACCCTGTCTGCATCATGTAGAATCTTCTGGAGTTCCCCTTGGCTCATGTTGAACTGCTCCAACACAAAATCATGAATCTCTTTCACAAAGGAGGTGGGGAGGTCTGTGAGAAAGAAAGTTTGGTGTGAGGGCAGGGGATAGATGGAGATAGCCACACCACACCACAGGCAGCAGGTGCTTATGGCTAAGGCTGTTCCCTCTCAACAAAAACAAAGGTGATGTTTGAGGTAGCTACTGTAGTTCTAAGAATGACTACAGGGTCAAGCATGAACAGGCTAGGTTGTAATTCTCCAAAAGCACACAGTATTGGTCAGAGGAAAAGAGTTCTCCTCGGGCTGGGCAGTGGTGGTGCATGCCTTTAATCCCAGCATTTGGGAGGCAGAGGCAGGCAAATCTCTGAGTTTGAGGCCAGCCTGATATACAGAGCATGTTCCAGGACAACCAGGACTGTTACTCAGAGAAACCCTGTCTCAAGAAAAAAAAAAAAAGTTCTTCTGGGAAGTGAGACCAGGCTTCTGTTTTGTTCTGGGTTATTCTGCTTCTGTTCTGGTGGTGCTGGGGATTGATCCAGATGCTTCTTCCACCTGTAGGGAAGTGCTCTACACTGAGCTACACTCCAAGCACACAGAACTGTCTTTTAAGCAGTCAAAAACTAAAACTAAACCTAAAAAGGGATGCTATCATCAAAGGGTCCGTTCAGTTGAAAGATTATAGAGACTTCCCAAATTTCTGTCCTTGGGGCTATCACAGTGGTTCTAACATTTTCAGGCACCTGAAGAGTCTGTTTCTCAGGGGCCCTCCTAATTAGATTTGGAATAGCTAATGAGATCTGGTGCCCTATTCTGGCCTACAGGCATACATGCATAAGAAACACTGTACACATAGTAAGTAAATAAATCTTTTAAAAAAAATCTATGTAGTCATCAAAACATTTAAAAGGAACATTTAATGTTATGAAGAAACAGAATGGGAAAAACACATGAGAAATTGGGAGTAAAGGCTAAACCTTTTATTTTCTAAAATGTCTAGATGTGATACGTAAAACAGGACAATGATACAATGTGTGTAGAAAAATATATTAGGAAAAAAACATCTCTTCAGCAATCATTGGCAGTATTAGCATTAGGAACAGATTTTTAAAAATTTCCTATAAAGTTCAGTCATGTGATCATGTTGTTCACATGTGGTCTTTTATTTTTGGAGACAGAGGGATCTTGTTATAGTGTCCAGACAAGTCTCAGACTCTTGGGCTCAGCCCATCCTTCTGAGCAGCTAGGACTACACCAGAAACCACATCTGGCTTTCATATGTGATTTCTAAGTTGGCACCAACAGAGAGCAAGTACCAGACTGTAAGGCTCCAGGAGCAGCCCTGCATTCACACCCACCAGCATCCTTACCTCTCATGTAGTACAGAGTGTCTCGAAGCATCTTGAACATGGTCAAGTAGAGGGGATCACTGAAGGCTGTATAGTAGAGGTCAGCACTGGGATTGGCCTGCAGAGGAAACAGGCACATGGCCACAGTGCAGAGACTCTGCACCTCGTTTGGTCCTGCATACAGCCCAGCAAGCAGCCATACTGTAAACTGAGGACCCACTTCCTGTAGCTGGTAGCAGACATTTTTATTACCCTCTTCATCCTCCCCAGTAAAAGGCAAAAGTAAACAGGAGGTCCATGACTGTCCTGATGACTACAGGCATGAGTTATACAGATCTATAGAAACAACAACAAAAATCACTAGCATTTCACTGTCTTCAGACTGGCATGGAAATGATGGAGGTGAAAGACATAGAAGGGGCCACCAGACCAGAGGGGACCCAACACTACCCACATTTCGAAGGAAGACAGTATAGCCTGGGCACTTCCATATTTAGCCTACATTTGTTTTTCTTTCTCTCTCTTTCTTTTCTTTTTTTTTGTGTTTTCATATTTTTTATCATTTTTTATTTGAATTAGAAACAAGATTGAATTACATGACAATCCCAGTTCCCTCTCCCTCCCTTCCTCCCCTACCACCCCCCAACTGAAACCCTACCTATCACATATCCTTTCTTCTAATCTACACCTGACTCAACCTTTCTGCTCCCTCATGACCTCTGCATCCTTCCTCTTCTTCCCTTCTCATTCTCATAGCCCCTCCCCCCTCTTCCCATGCTCTCAATTTGCTCATTAGCCTACATTTTATAATTAAAATTAATTTGAATTATTCCCCCCCTTTCGAGGCAGGGTTTCCCTGTCTAGCCCTGGCTGTCTGGGAACTCACTTTATAGATCAGGCTGGCCTCAGACTCAGAGATCTGCCTGCCTCTGTCTCTGCCTCCAATGTGATGGGATTAAAGGGGTGCGCCACAACTGCCTGGCCTAAAGTCCAAAACTAACACAAATGAAACTGCTCCAATTCACCTTGGTACATTCACAGGAAAAGAGCCCTAGGACTTCACATTAAAGCCCTATAGAGCTGAAGAGATAGGCCATGGCTCAGAGCACTTTCTGCTCTTCTAGAAGATCTGGGTTCAATTCCCAGCACCTTCATGGAGAATCACAACTGTCTGTAGTTCCAGTTCCAATGCCTTCTCCTGGCTTCCGTGGTCACCAAGCAAGCATGTAGTACCCAAGCATACATGCAGTTGAAACACTCATGCACATTAAAAAAAAAAAAAAGTCCTAAGGGGGAATCTCCAGAAAGGCACAACTCTTCCTTAGGATCCATACTGACTTCATTACAGGTAGTGTGTAAACCAAACAAGTTTCTAGATCAGTAGTTATCAACTTGTGGGTCATGACCCTTTGCATATCAGATATTTACATTACAATTTGTAACAGTAGCAAAATTATAGTTATGAAGTAGCAACAAAATAATTTTATGGTTGGGGATCAGCACAACATGAGGAATTGTATTAAAGGGGCACAGCATTAGAAAGGTTGAGACCACTGGTCTAGATGTAGATTGTCCAAGGCCAGCTCTTAGGCCTTGTAGGGCACACGAGCCAGTCAAAGATGGTGCTGAGGGAAAGTCAGATGGGCGAGTCCTGAGTTGTTTACAAAAAAAAGGTGATTGGTTGTCTAGATTGAACCAGATGAGGTCACTGCATGAACAGCTCATGTTAGGTGTGTGATAGGCTGACCTTTAAAACCATTGGCTGGCTGTTTTCCCCACTCTGTAGTTTTTTGCTTTAAAGGATGCTTCCTGTGGGATAATAAATGAGTTCCTGCTTGACTAGACTCCCTGCTGCATCTGACTGTCTCCAGGATTCCAGGGAGGTTGGGGAATGGGTGTGCAGCGCACTTACCCTTCCTCTGTCCCAACTCAGCCTTCCGTGGTTGGGCTAACACCCTGCAAGGCCTCAGTTTCCTGGCATATCCTCAGTCCTGTATGACTATATACTAATAAAAGAAACTGAGGCTAGACAGATGCCTTAGTGGTTAAGAGCACTGACTGTTATTCCAGAGGACCCAGGTTCAATTCTTAGCCCCCACATGGGAGTTCACAACTGTCTGTAACTTCAATTTTAAGGGTAGCTTAAAATTTTGGTCTCTGTGGATTCTATACAAACATGGTATACAGACATACAAGCAAAACATCCATACATATAAAATAAAATAAAATAAAATTAAACCTCAAAGAAAGAAAGAGAGGGAGGGAGGGAAGGAGGGAAGGAAGAAAGGAAGGAACTGACAGGGTTTTGAGTCCACAAACTCAACCTTCAGTGAGGACGAGAGCTAAAACTAAGGTTGACAGGAAGGACAATGACTTGCAAATGGCTAAGATCTGTAGAAATGTGCCAGACTACAACCTAGAGTTATGGCAATGAGTCCTTAGTCAGGATCCATCAAGAGCAAACTACACACCCCACAAATGCTAATATCAAAGCTTGATGATGGCAAATGCAGAGTAGACCTTGGTGCCAAATACATTTTTAAAACAGTCCCTCAGATACATACCACATACACTTAAAATTCAGGACTTGCATGTCCCTATAAGTACACCTTGCAGCTTTGGAAGCAACAAAGGAGCAAGGAAGATAAAATCCAGAAAGACCCAGGCTGACTGCAAGTTTCCTAAGTGTGTGACATGGGCACATTAGTTAACTGTCATGAATGACCCTTCCAATTGGGAAATGGAGACACTGACCAGCAGTCAGAGGCACTGTGTGGTGATGTAATGAAAAGAGTCAGGGTGGGCAGGCAGGTGGGAGGGGTGCTGGGACTAGGGTTAAAATACGCTGAGCACTCACTGCAAGCTACCCGTCACTCCAGCCCTCTTGCAAACACTTCTGTCTCTTTGCACATGCTTAAGTCAGGCTAATTTCACGGTAATGTCCTCAAAGGTACATACTTCTGTTACGCTGGCTACAACTGCATCTAAGGATTTGAGAACAGGCTCCTCCACAATCTTCTTCACCTGTTAGAGAGACAGAAATCACATGAGGCACCTTTCACAGAGAGACAGGAATGCTAGCTTCTTTTACATAACCACAAATGCTTTGATAGACAACCCACAATAAGGCTGAGGTGGAGCTCAATGCTAAGGAACAGCTTAGCATGCCCAATACACTGTGTTCAATCCTCAATTTTTTTTTTTTTCAGAGACAGGGTTTCTCTGTGGTTTTAGAGACGATCCTGGAACTCACTCTGTATACCAGGCTGGCCTCCAACTCACAGAGATCCACCTGCCTCTGCCTCCCGAGTGCTGGGATTAAAGGCTTGCACCAACACAGCCCGGCAATCCTCAAACTTTTTAAAAAGAAAAACACCAGGGATAGAGATGGTTCAGTGGTTAAGAGCATTTGTTGCTCTTGCAGAGGATCCAGGTTTGGCTCCTAATACCACATGAGGTCTCACAACTGCCTTTAACTCTAGTTTGAGGGGATCTGATGCTATCTTCTGACTTCCATGGGCACCAGACACGCACATGATGCACATACATATGTAGGCAAAACATTTACACACATAAAGAAAATAAATCTAGCCAGGTGGTGTTGGCTTACGCCTTTAATCCCAGCACTTGGGAGGCAGAGGCAGGTGGATCTCTGAGTTCGAGGCCAGCTTGGTCTACAAGAGCTAGTTCCAGGACAGCCTCCAAAGCCACAGAGAAACCCTGTCTTGAAAAACCATAAAAAAAAAAAGAAAAGAAAAATCTAAACAAAATTTAAAAGAAAACTGAAAAGAACCCCATAAATTTGTAATGATAACTGTGATGGAAAGTAGCTCAACAACAAATCAACTTAACAATGATTAAGCCATATTTGGAAAATCCCCTTACTATTCTAGCATCACTTGGGTCTTTCTTACCCTGAATATGAATGACAATAAAAGTAAAGGCATCGGCTGACCAACTCCCTCAAAGTTGCCAAGGTTAGATTTCTCTCACTCTTTCTGAGACAGGGTTTCTTTGTGTAGCCTTGGCTGTCCTAGAACTAGTTCTGTGGACCAGGCTGCCCTCAAACTCAGATATCAGCCTGCCTCTGCCTCCTGAGTGCTGGGATAAAAAGCGTGTGCCACCACCACCTGGCTGCCAATGTTAGATTTCTATTTTCAAGCTGTCCGAGTATTCAGACTCCAGTTCTGCTCAGCTACCAAGTACAGTTATGAGAAAGATTCATGCAATATAATCCTCTCCTAGACATCAAGAACTTTAGACACTGATGGCTCCTGGGACAGCAGCTCACTGGTTCTTCTCTGTACTGTAGTTAAGCTTGAGCATACATAATACATGCTCCATAGAGACAGGATTTTATTATGTAGCCCTGGCTGGCCTCAAACTCACAGAAATTCTACCTCTACTTCCCTGGTGCTGGGATTAAAGGTATGTACCACATTCTACCTTATTTTAGTTTTTGTTTTTGAGACAGGGTCTTACTCTATAACCTTGAACCTTACTGCAATCTTCCTCTAAAGATCCACTTATTTCAGCACACAAACAGTGGCACCAAAGCCTCCTGTGATGTCACCTCAGAGGCTGCACAAAAAACTCAAATTAGAAAAACTCAGGTTTTACATTAACACAACTCCTCCGAGTAAATCAAATGCAAAGGAAAGGCACTGATTGTTGTAGAGTCTCAGAGCTTGGACTGAGCCTGTTCCTGTCCTGGATCTGCATACTCTTGAGGTACTTGACACTGGCCTCTTCTCAATGGAAGTGTAGGACGCCGCCTCTCCCACATACTCAGGGTAAGGTTTAAATGAAAACGTACTAGAGAATGTGTCCTGAGTGAATGTGCTCAAAGCCAAAAGCAACCGTCATCCAGTTGAGTTCACCTATGCCCCCACACCCCATAAAAGATCATCCCAGAATGACTGGCTTATTGTCCACAACCATCCCCCAGAAGCTTCGAGTAGGGCACAGGATTCTCCACAAAGTACCTGCTGCTCCTACCGCCTGGTGATGCTGCACATGGCTATGGAAGGGGCTAGAGCATGTAGAGACTGGAAAAGCCTGGGGGGCGGGGAGCCCTCACTAGTACTGGGTAAGGCTTTCCAGATGTGCTGAGTGGGGAGGGGTGTCCGAACCCCTCTAAGGAACCCCTAGACCCCATCTAGGCTCTAGAGAGATACCCAATAAATTCACTGGTTTTCTAGAGTGAATTTTGGAGGAATTCTGCCTCAGTTTGTCCTTGGGACCTGGGGAGACATAGACACTGCTTTATCTCTCTCCTAGGGAAAGGCTTTTACTCTCCTTCCCTCTGTAATTTGTCAGTTCTTTACATAATTACATAATAGACATCTATTGTACCCGGAAATGAATGCCCTATGCTAAAAATCTGAAATCCCAAATGTTCCCAAATCCAAACTATTTTTACAACAATATTGCTCTAAGTAGAAAATTCCACATCTGACAAAATTATTCAAGACACTGCATGAGCCCGGCATAGGAGGCAGCCTGTGGTCCAGACACACACAAGGCCAAGACAGGAGGATCTCTTGAGCTCAGATGTTTGAGTTTGGCCTGGGCAACAGAGAAAGACTGTTCCAAATAAAAGAAAATAAAGCTATAAAACCTTCTATAACCTTCTATATGTGTAAGGTGCATGGATAGGAAGAACAAATGAGGGTGGAGAGATGGCTCGGAGGTTAGGAGCACTGGCTGCTTTCTTCCTCCAGAGGTCCTGAATTCAATTCCCAGCACCCACATGGTAGCTCACAACCATCTGTAATGGGATCTGATGCAATCTTCTGCCATGTTGATACAGCACTCATATATATAAAATAAATAAATCTAAAACAAGAACAAATGAATTTCATGTTTAGATGAGGGTTTCATTCTAAGATATCTCATTATACATAGGAAAAAATTTAAAAATCTGTAAATGACCCCAAATCCTAAATATTTTGGGTACCAAGCATTCTGAATGAGAGATATTCAACATATAAATAAAAATTAGAGGTTTCTGAAGGGCCTAGTGACACAAATCTGTACTCCTAGCTACTTGGGAGGCTGAAACAGGAAGAACTGCAGTTCAAGGCCTGGCTGGGTAAAATGGCTGAGACCCTGTTTCAAAATTAAAAGTGTGTAGTTTTTGTTTTTGTTTTAAGCCTAGGAATATGGCTCATTGATAGTGATTCAACCCCAGTAACATGATAGCCTGGCATAGTAATGCATGTTATCTTAGCACTCAGGAGGTGCAGGCAGGAGGACTGTCCGTTCATGGCCAGCCAGAGCTACACTGCTCTCAAGGATAAACAGCAGCAAGAGTCTGCTGCCTGATTGTCCTGTGGTCTATTAACTATCACAGCTTGCTTACCAAGGTTAAGAGTTCCCGAAGCATTTCCAGTGGAATACTAAACTCCTTATAGGTGATGCCATTGAACAGGGGGGAGACAGAAAAGCTGGAGCTGATGGTGGAGAAGTAGTACTCAGGCTCCAAGGCAGTCCCGTCAGGCAGGCAAGAGGCTGTTAGGAGAAAACAAAGCAAAACAAAAAGACATGACCGACCCAGATAATTCCCATAACCAACATTGTTGTGGATTATCATCTTTAGATGTGTTACATTTGTTTATGCTGTGGAACATTTGTTTAATGATGTAAAGGTTTGCTGCATTCTTTTAGGTCACATTTGTTTAACTCTGTGAAGCTCTGTTACTTTGCCTGTCTAAAACACCTGATGGTCTAATAAAGCACTGAATGGCCAATAGCGAGGCAGGAAAAATGATAGACTGGCAGGCAGAGAGAATAAACAGAAGAAGAAAAAGAGAAGAGGGAGGAGTGATAAAAGGAGGAGAGGAGGACTTCAGGGACCAGCCACACAGCAAGTCCTGGAGTAAGAAGTAAAGAAAGATAAAAGTCCAGAGGCAAAAGATAGATGGGATAATTTAAGTTAGAAAAGCTGGCTAGAAATAAGACAAGTTAAGACAGGGCATTCATAAGAAAAAATAAGTCTCCATGTATTTATTTTGGAGCTGGGTGGGGGGGCCTCCAAAGAGTTAAAAAAAAAAAACCTACTATACAACATAGCTGTACATATTGTCTTTGTTGATACCACAATTCCTTTTTACCCCTGCTTCTCTGCACTCACAGCTGCTCTCTTCTTCAGCCGCCCAAGTGTTGAGATTACAGGAGTGCACCCACAGCTGTCCCTGCTTTTGAGATGGGGGTTATCCTGGCTCCTATTTTGAGGGCACAATCCATGACAGTGATGACAGTGTGGCAGTGGAAGTCATGGTGTAGAAAGCTCCGGTATGCTTGATCACATCTGGGAGAGAGATGTACGTCTATTCTATTCTTTTTTTTTTTTAAGACTTATTTATTTATTATGAATACAACATTCTGCTTCCATGTATATCTGCACACCAGAAGAAGGCACCATATCTCATTACAGATGGTTGTGAGCCACCATGTGGTTGCTGGGAATTGAACTCAGGACCTTTGGAAGAGCAGTCGGTGCTCTTAACCTCTGAGCCATCTCTCCAGCCCGATAGCTCAGTCTTAATTATCATAAATCTAAATATTTTATAAGACTTATCAGACACCAGCAGAAGTGTCCTATCATCCTGGGCTCACATGATGACTCTGAGCTTTCTCCTACCTTTCCCAGAATCCTCCTTGACTCCTAGTCAAATGGCTGTGAACTACCGTGTGGATGCTGGGACATGAACCCAGATCCTCTGCAAGAGCAACAAATGCTCTAACCACTGAGCCCCCTCTTCAGCCCCTAAAGGCTTTCTTGTATAAGTTGAATGGTGTCTCTTCACAGCAACAGAATAGTGACTATACTGTTAACTTTACACGTCTCTAAAAAAGTCACATAAGGATCAATATGGACCCCAAAGTAAATAATAGATCAAAAAGTCATTTTTTTATTTTAATTATGTATATGTGTGTGAGTATATGCACACGAATGCAAAATGCCCACAGAGGTCCCAGGTGTCAGATCCTCCAGGAGCTGGAGTTACACACAGCTGTGAGCAACCTGATGTGAGTGCTAGGAATCGAACTCAGGTCCTTGGGAAGAGCAGTATGTGCTCTCAGCCACTGAGCCATTCTCCAGCCCCTAAAAAGGCATGATTAAAACATTTTATCTGAAAACTATCATTAGGAAATAAGGAAGTCTAATATTGTCATATTAAGCAATGACAGACAGCCCAGAGTGGTGGCTTATATCTATTGTTCCAGCTATTTGGGAGGGAGAGACAAAAAAATTACAAGTTCCAGGCCAGCATGGGCTATACTATAAGACCACATCTCTTAATAAGCAAAAGGCCTGGGAAGCAGCTCAGTCATAAGCATGCTGGCTGAGTCCCCAATACCACAAAAATAAATAAATAAGTCATGACAGACAATACCAGTCTATGAAGAACCTAGTAACCTATTTGACTTCTCCAGTACGAGAGCACAGAGGCAGGTGAGGGCTAGACAAAGTGTAACTACAACTCTGGTAGTACACTGGCTCTAAGGACAGACGCCAACCAGCAACAGAAGGGGGAGCCTGAGATGGAACCTCGTGACAAATGGGGAAAGAAGGGAGAGAACTGTGGTTTAAAGGAATTTGGTCATGGTGAACTTGGAGAGGTTGTCACCTGGCAGCAGATACTTCTCAGACACACATCGGCAAAAGAAAAGGGCCCTATGTACGAGCTGGTGTACGGGTCAGACAGAGGCAAAAGCCAGGAACAGCAAGGACCAAGAACCTAAGAACTAGGATTTACATATTTACAGAGCTGGGTGTGGTGACACATGCCAGTAATCCCCAAATTTGTGAAGCAAAGGTAGGAACATAGCTACAAATTCAAGGCCAGCCCGCTCTACCTGGCTAGATCATGTCTTGGGATAAAAAAATAAATGGAATTAACACTGGGAGCTATCACTGCAAATTGTACTTAAAAAAATAATTATTTCACCTGTTGATGGTGGCACATGCCTTTAGTTCCAGTACTTGGGAGGCAGAGGGCAAGTGGATCTCTGTGAGTTCAAGACCAGCCTGGTCTATGATTGAATTCCAGGACAGCCAGGACTACACTGAGAAAACCTGTCTCAAAAAAAAAAAAAAAAAAAAAAACCAGCCAACAAACAACAAACAAGCAAAGTCCTAGGTTTCACCTGTAATAGTGAGAGTCGGGTGGTTTGAATGAGAATGGCCCCCACAGATTCATATTTGAATGACTGGCTCCCAGTTGGTAGAACTGTTTAGAAAGAATTAGGACATGCAGCCTTGTTGAAGGCAGTGTGTTACTGGGAATGGGCTTTGAGGTTTCAAAAGTCCATATCAGCAGCAGGCCCAATCTCTCTCTCTCTCTCTCTCTCTCTCTCTCTCTCTCTCTCTCTCTCTCTCTCTCTCTCTCTCTCTCTCTCTCCCTCCCCCTCCTCAATCTTCTTGGCCTTTGGATCAAGATAGAAGCTCTTAACTACTGCTGCAGTGCCATGCCGGCCCACTAACGCCATGCTTCCTGCTATGATGATGATGGACTAACCCTCTGAAACCGCAAGGAAGCCCCAATTAAGTGCTTTCTTTTATAAGTTACCTTGGTCCCACAGCCCACAGCCAAGAGAACAGTAACACACACACACACACACACACACACACACACACACACACACACACACACACACACACACAGTGGGGCGAAATTAAAGTGAAAACAGAAATAAAAGCTCACCACTCTAAATGCATGATGACAGAGGTCAGTCCCAGCATCCTTCACACTACAGAAATCACGGAGGATCTGCTATCTGATACTGGATTGATTAATACTTATGGCACCCAAGTGAAACCTACCTTCAAAGTAGTGAAAGGCAGAGCCTCCAGGAGAGCTGGGAGGGGGCATGCCACGCTCTGGGCTAACCTGAAAGCCAAAGGCACAGATCAGAAAAGGCTCCCGAGAACCCATCTCTCATCTCAGAGGGTCTCTCTGCCAACCTGCTATCCACAGTTGAAGATCAACATCACAGCCTTACCTCTTCACTCAAGTCTACTGCTGTATATTGTAATACCAGTAACTATATATTTTGTATTTGTTTACTAAGGTGAATCTATCTTCCACTTTCTTTAGGGGACAAAGTCTTGCTACCTCTCAATGGCCAGAATGGAACTAGCTATGCAGACCAGGTTGGGCTCTTCCTGAGCACTGGGATTACAGGTGTGCAGCCCCACACCCAGCTTGAGCTGAAGTTTTTTCAATACACACATACATACATGCACATTTGCATGCATGTGGGGGTCTTGAGGAGAATGGTGTTAGCTATAGAATGGCAGGGTCTTATGCATATGAAGCTACACCTTACTCCTTGCTATGGACCACAACCTAGCTTCAATCTTATGATTCTTTACTTCAGCTTGATGAGCACTGGGACTGAAGGTATGTGCCATGAAGCCCAGAACAATTACAACTTCTTTATTTTATTTTCAAAAGATAATAATTTTTTATTCATTATTTCTACATAGGTTGAGTGCCTGTCTGAGTTTATTTGTACCATGTATTCAGAGGAGCTCCTGAAATCTGAAAGAGAAGATCAGATTCCCAGGAACTGGTAGTTACAGGCAGTAGTGAGCCGCCTGACATAGGTTCTAGAAACTAGACCCAGGTCAAATGCAAGAACAGTAAGCACTCTTAACCTTGGAGGTCCAATTATATATTATTTTGCTGGTGTGTGTGTGTGTGTGTGTGTGTGTGTGTGTGTGTGTGTGTGTGTGTATGTGTGTATGTTTCATACAAGTGTACTTGTGTGTATGGGGGTTATCTGCTGGAAAGACATCCATTTTCTTTGAGACAACATCTTTCACTGGCCTAAAGCTTACCAATGAAGCTCAACTGGCTAGCCAGTCGGCACAGGGACCCTGTTCCAGGTTTACAAGCATATACTACACACATTCAGTGTTTCCTTTTGTGTGTGTGGGAGGGGGGGAGGCTGAAATGTTATATTCTTTTTTTTTTTGCAGATTTTTTTTATTTGAATTAGAAACAAGATTGTTTTACATGACAATCCCAGTTCCCTCTCCCTCCCGTCCTCCCTTACCACTCCCCCCAACTAAAACCCTATCATCACATATCCTTTCTGCTCCCCCTGGATGGTGAGGCCTTCCATAGGGTATCATCAGAGTCTATTGTATCCTTTGGGATAGGGCCTAGGCCCACCCTCGCGTGTCTTGGCTCAGGGAGTATTCCTCTATGTGGATGGGCTCCCAAAGTCCACACCTATGCTAGGGATAAGTACTGAACTACTACAGGAGGTCCTGTAGATTTCCAAGGTTTCCTCACTGAAACCCACATTCCTGGGGTCTGGATCAGTCCCATGCTGGTATCCCAGCTATCAGTCTGGGGAATAAGAGTTCCCTAATGTTCAGGTCAGCTGTTTCTGTGGGTTTCACCAGCCTGGTCTGGACCCCTTTGCTCTTCACTTGTCCTTCTCTGCATCTGGATTCCAGTTCAGTTCAGTGATTAGTTATGGGTGTCATGAGGTTTTTTTTCCTCAGTCTGTTTATATGGTGGATTACATTGATGGATTTTCATATATTGAACCATCCTTGTATCCCTGGGATGAAGCCTACTTGATCATGGCACACACAGTGTATTTCTTAAGTTCTGGGGACTGAACTTGTTTTCTAATGTTTGCAAGCAAGCACTTAACAAACCAGTCATCGTCCTAGCTCTCAATTACATACTGTTTTTAATTTAATTTTTTATTTTTATTCAGTATTTTTATGTAGATGGGTATTTTGTCTGCATGTATGTCTGTCTGAATACCACATATGTGCTAGATGTCCCCAGAGGCTAGAAGAGGGTGTTAAATCCCCTGAACTGGAGTTAAAGATGGTTGTGAGCTACAACGTGGACGCTGGGAGCCTTTCAATTACATACTTCTTGCAGGCATCAACTATCTCAGAATAAAGTCTGAGGGATGGTAACATTGCTTAGTTGCTAAAGGACTGGTTACCTCGTAGGAAGCCATGGGCTCAATTCTCTGGTGCTATTCAATGTGACTACATCTGGAATTAACTGTATCCCAAGAAGTTGGGTACATCCATGAGAGATTTTTTTGTTGTTGTTTTAAGAGATGGGATTTCTCTGTATAACATCCCTGGCTGTCCTGGAACTTGCTTTGTAGACCAGGCTAGCCTGAAACTAACCGAGATCCACCTGCCTTTACCTCCCTAGTGCTGGGATTAAAGGCGTGCACTACCATGACCATCAAGATTTTTTTTTCTTAATTAAACTATTTGAAATAAGAAGACCTACTTTTAATCCAGATCTTTGAGGTGGGAAGATCCAACTTTAATCTGGACATGGGAGAAGGAAGCTTGCTCTCTTTGCCTGCTTGCTCTCACCCTTGCTGGCAAGGCCATTCCTTCAGTGGCATCACAGTCTACTTCTTAAGTGGTATATATTCTGGTATATAACAGTCTATACCAGTCTCATAGACTGAAGTAGTACTTGACTCTTGGACCTTCAGCTAGTAAACAGCCACAGTTGGACTAGCTAGACCACAGCCTGAAAACTATCTTAATAAATTCCCTTTGTATATATGCATATAGATCATTCTCTCAGTTCTGTTCCTTTAAAGAACCCTAGCACTACATAGGGTGGCATATATTTAATCCTAGCATTAGGGTGATAAAAACAAGAGGATCAAGTTCAAGGTCATTCTCAGCTACATGGCAACTTTGAGGCCAACCTAAGCTACATGTCTCAAAAATGAAACAACAAATAAAGCCCCACCAGGAGCAGAGTTTGCAACAAAGAATTTCACAACTATGAATCACTGACAACTGTAAAAAGAAGCCTGGTAAGACAACATTCTCCTGTATTCTCAGCACTTAGGAGGCACAGACAGAAGTGTGAGTTTGAGGTTAGCATGTATGTAGCAAGATCCTCTCAAGAAACTATTTGTCTTGATGTAAAAAGCCCTAGGGGGTTGAACTCTGGTACAAATAAGTTTAAAAAGCCAGGTATGTTGGTGTATCCTTGGAATTTCAGCACTGAGGAGGCTGAGGTAGGAGGATCAGTGTAAGATTGAGGGCATCCTAGTCTGCGGAGTGACTATACCAAGTTAAAAAAAAAAATCTTAAAAGGAATCAGTCTGAAGCAAGCACAGTGGTTCATATCTGTAATCCTAGCACTCAACAGAGTAAGGAAGGAGGGCCAGAAGTTTTAGGCCACCTGAGTCACAGTGAGTTCCAGCAAGACCCTGTCTCAGATATAGAAAAAGGGGACAGGTCATTTTATTCTAACAGGAATTCTAACGAGAACCTCAAATTGCACACAATGTCTCTTTGCATGAACACTTACTAAAGTTCTTCCCGAGCCCTCCCCTGGGAACCCAGCCCCACCTGAGAGATGCTAGACACACTGCTGGTTTTCCTCTTCAGTGTGCCCTCCTGACACACAGTCAGCAGGTTGCTGGGTAGGATGGAGCGGAAGTCATTAAAGGAACGCCTTCGGACACCTTCCAGTTCCTCTGGGATTCTCAGGGAATGAGGAGGGACTTTGGGAAAGAGCTTGGAGAGAAGAGATTCTTCTGAATTGCTGTAACGCCCAAATGATCTCGAAATTCCTATCAGGCATGGGATTGCATACTTGCAAAGGTACTCTAGAAGACCAAGTGAGAGCGATAACACAGGAGTTACTTACGACAGCCACACTGTAATTTGCACTACTAACTAACATTTTACAACCCACTGTGAAGGCTGAGCATAAGTCATAGTTACAGGGTTAATCCAAGGGTTAACTGATGACATTTTCAATCTGTCATTACCAGTAATGTCAGACTGTATCTCTATCACATTTGCTTTCCTTGGGAAGTCTTGATCTGTTCATGGCACATTTAATCAGTAATAGAGAGGACTCATGCTTAGGTACTGTGACCACAGCCAATTACATTGACTGGCCTGTTTATACTATGGGAAAAGTGACCTATAGAAGTCAACTAAACTACTCCCCATATTATACTGGGTAAAATAGAGACTAGGTAGAGTCAAGATGCTTGTCAAGGATACCTGGCTTTTGCATACAGAACTATGCTCATAACCCCGTATGGTCTCTCAGTATACTGGCACACAAATATAACCTAGTAGAAAAGTTTCTACTCATCAGGTATATACAAAGTATAAACAAACAAGACAAAGAAACAGAAAACAAAGGACAGAGGGAAGGGAAAGGATGCAATGTGTAAAAGTCCTACCCTTGCACCCCGATGAACTGAGTTTGACTCCTGGATCTAGTGGTAGAAGGAGAGAACTGACTCCCAAAAGTTAGTTTTCCTTTGACCACACATACTCATACCTTTGAGCTTGAGTACACACACACACACACACACACACACACACACACACACACACACACACTATACATAGACACAAATAATAAATAAAATAGTCTTGAAGATTTATGATCATACCTTTTTCTTGAATCTCCAAGGCCTGGCACATTCCCAAAAGGACATGCATAACCTGCAAAAGTGCTTCTAAAATCTGTAACAGTAAAGGGCACAAAACAAACCTGTTAACAGAACTAGATAAGTAATACAAAATTCAATTTTGTATCAAATCAAAATTTGAAGGAGCTCTAGGCATTATCTTGACCAACCCTATCCATTCCTCACAATAGCTGTGCCAGTGGCTAGATGCTGCTAACTTCACAGACATGCTTCTCCTAACCCTGGACCACTGCTGTCTTGCTAGGGTTGTACCCGCTGCTCTGGACCATTTTCCCTTCGTTTTCTCTAAATAGGTCTTTAATCATTTCTTTCCTGGCTAAAAGGGCTTAGTTTTTTTTTTTTCAGTTTACTCTATATGATCTTAATTTCTTCATGATACTATGTCATCTGTCTATCACTGTACAACAGACTACTTTGTCTACATTTCACGTGAAGTGTGGGACTTGGAATATACACATGAATAATCCAGGGTTGCAATAACTCACCCAGACTAATCCACATGCATGGGAGTCTAGACTTCTCTGTGTGAGCCATTAGTTTTTAGTTTGTTTATTTGTTTTTTTGTAAACACTTCACATTGTTGACTATATAAAACATTTAAATTTTCACCACACAAGTTTGTCTTTCTTTTTTCTTTCTACATGTTGTTCTTTTTTTTTTTTTAAAGGTTCATCTTTTTATTGGACATGTTAACAAGAGGCTTAGTCAAAAAGACCAAAGCCCATGTCATCATCAGACTCCTCAGATTCTTCTTTCTTTGCTTCTAATTTCTTCTCCTCAACTGGGGCAGCAGCAGTAGAGGGGGCAGGACCACCTGCTGGTGCAGCTCCAGCTGCAGGAGCAGGTCCACCAGCCCCTATGTTGCAGATGAGGCTCCCAATGTTGACATTGGCCATGGCCTTTGCAAACAGGCCAGGCCGGAAAGGTTCAACATTGACACCAGCTGCTTAATGAGGGCATTGATCTTATCCTTCGTGACTGTCACCTCCTCGTGGTGAAGGATTAAGGCGGAGTAGATGTAGGCGAGCTCAGAGACAGAGGCCATGTTGCAGACTGCTGGCACGGTGCTAGTCACCGGATGAAGTGAGGGCCTCACCCCAACGCAGCCTTAGCTTCCTCGGAAGGACCGAGCACCTTGGCGGCAGCTGAGGAAAAGTCTACTTGTTGTTCTTAAGCTATGAAACTTATACTTATGCAGTTGGTATTTTTAAGATCACTGGACTGGGATGCAAAGTCCAGACAAACAAACAAACAAAAAAGAAACAGATGTGACAAGATTTGTTCATAAAGTAGTCAACATTCCTATATTTTCCTAATACTAATAATACTACTAAAAATGGTAGGGTAAGAAATGGCTCAGTACTTAAGAACATTTTCTGTTCTTGCAGAGAGGAGTTTGCTTTGGCTCAGGGTACCCACATGGCAGTTTACAACTGTAACTCTAGCTCTAGGGGATCGAAAATCCTCTTCTGGTCTCCAATGGTACCAGGCAGGGATGTGTGGTGCACATACATAGATCCAGGTAAGACACTCATAAAATAAAAATAAATGAATCCAGTGGGATGAAAATCATTTATGGGGCTGGAGAGATGGCTCAGAGATTAAGAGCAGTGACTGCTCTTCTAGAGGTCCTGAGTTCAATTCCCAGCAACCACATGGTGGCTCACAGCCATCTGTAATGAGATTTGGTGCCCTCGTCTGTTGTGCAAATATACATGGAAGCAGAATGTTGTATACATAATAAATAAAATCTTTAAAAAAATCATTTATGTTTTGTAAAGTTTATAGGCATAGCCTGACACAGTTTAATTCACTTGTGTCATATACTTTATACTCACAGCCTAGCATAGTTTTATTCAATGTTTTAAATGAGTCTGCATTTTGAATGCAATCCATCACATGCAGTGAGACACAGAATTTTCTACTTGTGGATTGACATTAGTGATCAAAACTTCAGATTTTGGATTGTTTTGTTTTTATTTATTTTTGTTTGTTTGTATCATGGCAGGGTTTCTCTGTATAGCCCTGGCTGTCCTGGAACTTGATCTGTAGACCAGGCTGGCCTCAAACTCAGAGATTCCCCCTGCCTCTGCCTCCCAAGCAATGGGATTAAAAGTGTGCTCGGCCTGGCTTCAGATTTTGGATTCTTTACTAGTGACACTCAATCTGTACTTTTTCTAATTTCACTGTTGGCCATGTTATTTTGGCAAACTTAATTGTTTAACACCTTTAATCCCAGCAGCCAGGAAGCAGAGACAGGCAGTTATCCGTGAATTCAAGACCAGTCCAGGCTACATAGTGACTTCCAGACCAGTCAGAGCTACTTAGAGACCCTGCTTAAAACAAATAACAAAAACAAAAACCCCAAACAACAAAACACCACTGTGATGACTATTCTTGGTTGTCAACTTGACTACACCTAGAATTAACTAAATTCCAAGAGGCTGGATATACCTGTGAGGGATTATTCATAATTAACTCACTTGAAATAGCAACATGCACCTATAAGGACATGGAAGAAGGCAGCTCTTGCTCTCTGCCTGCTTGCCCTCTCTTACTCTCTGGCAAGTCCACTCCTTCATGGCATTAGAGCCTACTTCTTTGGGGTTTGTGGACCTTCTATTGGTAAACAGCCACTGTTAAACTAGCTGGACCACAACTAATATTAGTCACCTAATAAATGCCCATCACATGTCTATTTATTCTATCAGTTCTGTCCCTCTAGAACAGTGGTTCTCAACCTTCCTAATACTGAACCCTTTAATAAGTTCCTCATGTTGTAGTGATCCCCAACTATAAAATTATCTTCATTGCTATTTTATAACTGTAATCTTACTACTGTTATGAACTGTAATGTAAATTTATCTGTGTTTTCTGATGGTCTTAGGTGACCTCTGTGAAATGGTCATTCTACTCCACAGGGGCCATGACCCATAGGTTGAGAACCACTGCTTTAGAGACTCCTAACTAATTCAGACTTTGGTACCAGGAGTGGTTCTAAAACAACAGAAGTATAAGGGTGAATGTTTTTAAGTATCTGGAATAGGCTTTCCAACTTGCTGACATCTACAGTTACTGAAGCCTCTCCTAGAAGCTTGGAGTATTGAAAGCTCACGGTGTGGATTATATTACAAACTGAAGGAGACAAATGCATCTATCTGATTATCCTGATTCACCAATTGTGAGAGGCAATGGACTTGGTGACTCTGTATATAAAACTTTTGACAGTTTGTGGGAAAGTAAGGAAAATGGTGACACCAATTGGTTGTTCCCAGCAACTCTAGATAAACTGGCAAAGAAAAAGAATGAGCTCTGAGGTAAAATCAACCAACTTTTAGCATCTCAGAATAGTGAAGGAAAACAATGAATGCAGTGATGAAATTGACCAGCTCCAGATGCCCATTTAACAGTCTAAAGGTGTCTAAGTGTGCTCAGGAAGAGAATCCTCCACAGAGCTCAAGCTGCTCTGTGGAAAATCAAACTGAAGCCTTCATTATAAAGTTGGCATAATTACAACAAAATTAAAGCCCCAGCCTCGGAAGGTGCTGGCAGTTAAAGTAAGGGCATTAATTGGTAAAGAATGGGGCCCTGTATCTCAGGATGGAGATGCGTGGGAGGATCCTATTGAAGCTGAGAACTTGAACCCTCAGATTCTCAAGGGTTCATCTCACCTGAGGAAGTAGTCTCTCTACTTCAGCAGATGTACCCCCACCCCCTGAAATACACCCTTTCCCACCTTTGACTGAGGAAATTGATCCTTTACTGTCTGCTAAACCAGCAGTGACTTTGTCAGATGGAGATGGCAGGCAAATAATACTGATGTCCCTCAGGGCTCACTTACAGTTGCCTCTAGATTATAACCAGACTTGAGGCTAAGCAGGTTCCTCGAGGGGAGTTAAAGTGCAGTCCACAAAGAAGTGTGCTATACTGCTACTAATAAAGAGTTTGCTAACACATTCAAGCACAAGTCTGGGAAATGTTAGGTCTCAGGTAGTCCCACAGCCACTCCAAATATCCAGAAATGAGCATAAATCGGACAATAGGAGAATTTCTGAAGGTTAGATAAAAGCTAGCATTTCTCAGGAACTTGTGAAATTGGTTCCCATCTGTCAAAAGGAGTCATTTCCTTTACTTCTGGTAGAAGCGGCCTACGGCTACCTCTGGTGCCTATCACCATGTCAAAGTCCATGCTGCCCTCCAGGCTCCCTCAGTGTCACAAGTCCATGCTAGTAGCATCCTTAACACCTCCTTTTCTACCGGAAATTCCCTACAGCTCTAGGGCTTTTCTCCCCACAGCTACTCTTTCTTCTTATAACCCTGCTATTCTCATTATGCTCTCTCCATTCTCTATTCTCTGTTACTCTCCACTCTCTCACAGTCCTGGATGAGTACACCTACTCGCTCTTACTCTCTAACTCTCTTTTGCTATGCTCTATTCTCTATCTCTCCCCTTCTTTAATAGGGGATGTGTGGGAATGGATTTTAAGTGTGAGGGATAATGATGGAAGGAACATAAACTGGATCAGGCTGCACTTACTGATATGGACCTTCTGAGTGGGGATTCTAGGTTTAATATGGAAGATTGCACAGCTAAAAAAGAATCAAAAGTTTGTTGAATAGTCTCCTGAAGCGTTTGTCAAAGGAGTTGGGGATGTCTGACATCTGGTGGCTTAAGTGCTGATAAAGGGATTTGAAAGCTCAGGGAAATTGCAAGAGTGGGTACACAGTGTGAAACCTAATCCTCTACAATGGGAAGGCCCAGAAGACAGGCCCTTCCCTAATCCTGTAAGATTCATATGGTGAGAACTATGATCACTAAAGGCAAGGTGATCATAGTTATTATAATGGGCATGTAATAAGTTCTATTGCTGTGAAGAGACACCATGACCACAGAAACTCTTATGAAACATTGAATTGGGGATTGCTTACAGTTTCAGAGGCTTAGACCATTATCATCAAGGCAGGTAGCAAGATAGCAGGCATGGTGCTGGAGAAGTAGTTGAGAGTTACCTCCTGATCCACAGGCAGAGTGGGGGGGGGGGGGGACCTGACATAGGTTTTTGAAACCTCAAAGCTCACTCCCAGTGACACACTTCTTCCAAATAAGGCCAGTTTCCTAACCCTTCTTAAACAGTGCCACTCCCTGATGACTAAGCATTCAAATATATGAGCCTAAGGGGGTCATTCTTACTCCAATCACCATAGGCACTATAGACAAAGCAATGTCCATAAGGCCTAGCTTGCAATGGGCAAAATGAATTTTATGGTGGCATGACTCCTATGGACCTTTGGTGCTGGCTAATTGATCATGGTGTTTCCAGGATGAAATAGATAAAAAGCCTGCTATATTTTTGTTTGATCTGGATAAGCAGAAGAATTCTCAAACAAACTCACAATATTGCTCTCTCTGTTCCCCAAATTCTGAGGCCTCTAGTTTCCAGGTTTTAAAAACTGATTTTCTAAATGATAAGTCTGATTATGAACGTGGTTGATTCAGGCGGTGGTGGTGCACACCTTAAATCCCAGCACTCAGGAGGCAGAGACAGGTGGATCCCCGGCACTTGACTAGCCAGTCTAGCTCAAATAGTGAGCTTCAGTTCAGTGAGAGACCCTGTTTCAAAAAGGTGGAAAGGGCTGGAGATGCGGCTTAGTGGTAAAGTGTTTGCCTGGGAAGTACATGGCCTTGGGGTAAGTTCCCAGCATCAGAACAGACAGACAGAAGTGGGGGGAGAAGGGGACATTTTATGCACAGGTGCGCAGAGCTCAAGAGAAAAACACCCGATGTCCTCCTTTGGCCTCTGCATGTATGTACACATGTGTGTAACAACACATATACATACATACACAAATAGTACCCAAAAAAACCCCAACACAACCCAATCATGATTCCCACCCACTTTCTGTTATTCTGAGGTTTTCAATTAGCATCCAGGCAGGACAGTCATCTGATACTTACCTCATCCCTCAGGGAGGAGTCCCTGTAAGCCACATCAGACAGCAAAGTGACCAGACAGAAGCTGAAGCTCTCTGCAACTGGGAGGTTCCCTGGAAGACACAAAGCACCAAAGACATTAAATACCAGACACACAGCCAGCCAAAGGACCAGCTTAAATGAGGTAAGAAAGCAGATGTGGTGGCTCAAGCCTGGAATCCCAACACTTAGGCAGCAAACAGGAACACCAGAAGTTCAAAGCTATTCTCATCACACAGGGAATTTGAGGCCTGGCTGGGATACATGAGACCTCAAAAAACAAACACACAACAAAAAAAAGAGCTAAAAGAAGGCAAGGGTTTGGTTTTCAGAGCTTCAGTTCTGTCCGTTTATCATAGACTTTTGCAATAATTTTCAGCTGTTTTTAATTACACACGTGTGTGGGGGGGGGAGTGACCCAGCATATGTGTAGAGGTCAGAGGACAACTTGTAGGGTCAATTCTTTCCTTTCATCATGTGGGTCCCAGGGAACGAACTCATGGTGACAGACTATGATCTTGAATTCTTGTGTTTTATGAGTATGCATGTGCCACAGCATTCCTGTGGTGGTTACAAGATAATCTCAGGTGTGGGTCTTTACCTTTCACCCTGTTTACATTCTTTTTTGTTTGTGCTGTGCTACGTATTCCAGCTAGCCCGAAAGCTTCCATGGATTCTCCTGTCTCTAGCTCCTGCCTTGCTGCAGGAGTGGTTGGATTTCTGGGACCTGACTGACCAAATCCAGCTTTTACATTGATTCTACTGTCTGAACTTAGGACATCAGGCTTGTGTGGTCACCTCCTTGGTCCAACCTTGAACATACGATCTTCCTGCCTCTACCTCCTAAATGTTGGGTTACAGATTTGGTAATGGATTATTGGTAATGGATCATTAGTTTTATGCCTTGTTCATATGGTGCTGGAGATCAAACCCAGGGCCCGAAGCATGCTGGAGGCAAGCATTCTAACAAGTGAGCTATATCTTCAACCCAAAAATAAATCTAAATGGAGTATAAGCAATGGTACAGGAACAGTAACCATCAAATACATATTAATATCACTTTAACAGAATGAAACAGACACAGGTATATGTGCATATTGCATTGGAGATTGCACCAAGAGTTTCAGAGCTGCACTCTTGACTACTGAACCACATACCAGGCATGCCTATAAACTTTTAAGTCCTTCTCAGACTAAGCCTAATAGCAGGGAAATTCTTCAAAGCAATTAAAGCTGGAAAGAGCACCTCATTCAAAACACCAAAAATTACACATGTGCAGCATTTCTGTCCAGTGTACCTTCAGATGTTAGAACCACCTCCATTGTTCCAACCATGGTTATCATGTGCTATCATGAATCATGTAATCAATCTTAATTCTGGATCAAAGACATAAGAGTACCCACTTTTTCTAAGCCAGGCAGTGGTGGTGCACACCTTTAATCCCAGCACTTGGGAGGCAGAGGCAGGCAGATAACTGAGTTGGAGGCCAGCCAGGCTACACAGAGAAACCCTGTTTTGAAAAACAACAACAACAACAACAACAACAACAACAACAACAACAACAAAGACTACCTATTTTTAATGGATTTTTTAAAAATTTATTTGTTTATTATGTATATGGTGTTCTGCCTGCATGTGTCCTTGCACTCCAGAAGAGGGCACCAGATCTCATTATGGATGGTGGGAGCCACCATGTATGTGGTTGCTGGGAATTGAACTCAGGACCTCTGGAAGAGCAGCCAGTGCTCTTAACCTCTGAGCCATCTCTCCAAGCCCATGGATATTCTTAGTATATGGCAGAAGATTATCAGAATTCTATTAGAATTTTAAAACACCACCTAGGTAGCTCTGAAACCTGTGTGTGCATCAAAATCATTTTGGGGCTTATAGCAGTTTAGACTGTTCACTTTGGGAACCACTATTCTAGATTTTTAAAGCATAAGTTATACTGTTTTTCAAAAAAAAAAAAAAAAAAAAAAAAGAAGGTGGGCAGCATGAAGACCTAAGTTTGATCTGCAGCAACCATATGAAAAGGTAGGCAATCAGCACACATTTGCAGTCCCAGTGCCAGCTAGGCAGAGACAAAAAAACAGAAGGATCTTTGGGGCTTGCTAGCCAGCCAGCCTACTTTACTTGATGAGTTCCAGGATGATGAGAGCCCTCTTATCAACACTCTCTCTCTTGGTGATAAAGCACATATTTAGCATGCATGAGGCCCTGGGTTCAATCCCCAGTTCATACACAAAATCTATAAATTTATATATTTTAACAGTATTTCAAACATGTCAAAACTTTCAAACATGTCAAAACTTAAATAACATGAATCTGTGATTATAAAAGTGATTTTCGTTTAAAAGTTTTATTTATGACCCCTAATTATATGTCTATGTCTGTGCACATTAGTGCCGTTGCTGAGGAGTTCAGCGGGTGGAGGAGGAGGAAGGGGAAAAGAAAGAAGAGGAGATGATGATGGTGATTGCTAGGTCTCAAAGAAACCAGGGCTAGAGAGATGACTCAGCAGTTAAGAGTGCAGCCTGCTTTTGCAGCGGACTCAAGTTTTCCTCCAAGCACCAAGCAAGCTCACAGTGGTTCCAGGAGATCCGACACTCTTCTTGTGGACTCTGAGGGCACCACACTCACATGTAAGTACATACCCACACAGACACATCCATATACATATTATTATGTTATATATAATTACATAATTTCATATAGTTATTTATTTCATATATAATAAAATATATATAATTAAAAATAATTTTTGCCAGGTGGTGGTGGTACACACCTTTAATCCCAGCACTTGGGAGGCAGAGGCAGGTGGATCTCTGTGAGTTCGAGGCCAGCCTGATCTACAGAGTGAGTTCCAGGACAGCCTCCAAAGACACACTGAGAAACCCTGTCTCGAAAAACCTAAATCAAATAAACAAATAAGTAAAGGAACACCAATAGCTTCTGTTATTAGGTAATAGCTGTACATATAGACTTCTGTTAATTATGGCCCTTTGAATTGTGGAAAATCATAATCTGAGGAGTCAGCTCTGGGCATGGTGGGCAACTAAAAGGCTGAAAACCACACATCAGAAGGCGCATAGGCCAAATCAGGATGTTTGTGACAACAGCAAAATTTCTTTGGCAAAGTGAGCCTCCTTAACAAGTTAGGGCAGCGTCACCTAATGAGAAAAAAACAATGTCTTCACTATAGACACCAACCCACCATGATACATCCAAAGGTTTTATATAAAACACTACATAACTAGATTCCAAAGAAACTTCAGTTTTATGAATCAGGAACCCTAAAACGCTGGAGGTGTTCCAAGTGGGAACACCTTTGGGAACTTCAGGGTATCAGTACACACAAACATCAATGTCGTAGCTAACACAAACTTGGCACACAGTGGGTCTATAGGACTATTTCACAAGGAAGGATGGAAGGAAGGAAGAAAGGAAGGAAGGAAGGAAGGAAGGAAAGAAGGAAGGAAGGGAAGGAAGGAAGGAAAAGGAGGGCAGCAGAGAAAATGTGGGACCAAGGCTGTGACTTTCCCTTTGACACTCCTAACCCCCAAAATCCAAAACAAAATACCAGTTAAAAACGAAATGCATATGAATTCATGCCCTTTCTTTCTTTCCTTTCTTTCTTTCTTGCTCTTTCTCCTCCTCCTTCTCTCTCTCTCTCTCTCTCT
Organism: Cricetulus griseus; assembly: GCF_003668045.3. Classification (NCBI taxonomy): domain Eukaryota; kingdom Metazoa; phylum Chordata; class Mammalia; order Rodentia; family Cricetidae; genus Cricetulus; species Cricetulus griseus. The sequence continues at coordinate 71,950,585 of NC_048597.1, read as the reverse complement.
CTCTCTCTCTCTCTCTCTCTCTCTCTCTCTCTCTCTCTATTTTTTAGAGTCAGAGTTTCTCTCTGTAGCCATGGCTGTTCTGGAATTCATTCTGTAGACCAGACTGGCCTCGAACTCAGAGATCTGCTTGCCTCTGCTGGGATTAAAGGCATGTATCACCATGTACACCATAATGTTTTAAAGTAGGAGATGAAGTGAAACTTAAAAGCAACAAAGTTGATAAAGCTATTTCTAGTGAGCAATTGTGGTTATATCCTCAGTGTCCATCTTACCCTTGGAACAGCAGCATTGGAATGTGGAGAACTAACCTTTCTCTAGAAATGAATCTATTAGCTCAAGGGCAAAATGGTTGGTTTGGGGATGGACAATGCAGAGACTCTACTGTAGCCAATGACAAACAAGAATGAAAGTTTCTGAGTCTCAAAAGAATGAGCTCATGCCCAGAAGAGTGCAATGGGAAGCTGCAGGCTGAGCCACTTTCCCCTTCACCCACAGGTCCGGGGTAGCAGTGTGAGGGCAGTGAAGTTGTTCCACATCTGCCAGGACCAGCCAGAAGCTGCCTAATGTCTATGTTTGCTTGTTTTTTGCATTCAGGATAAACATACGAAATTACCTCTGCCTTTCCGAGCTGTGCTTTCTTCAACCCAGTACACTTTTGGAAGACCTCTGAGAAGTCGAAGAAGATAAGGAACAACACAGTCTTTATGCTAAAAGAACAAACAAAAAATGTATTTAGTAAGTGACTCATAGGCTTTTTCACATAGATTAAGCTACGAAAAGCTAAGAATCTCAGAATCTCTAGGGATAATGTAAAGCAGAAGTTCACATGGATGGCATCACCCTTCCTATTTTTTTCTTTCTTTTTTTTTCAAGACAGGATTTCTCTCTGTAACAGCCCTGGCTGTCCTGGAACTCACTCTGTAGACCAGGCTGTCCTGGAACTCACATAGATCCACCTGCCTCTGCCTTCTGAGTGCTGAGCCTGGCCTACCCTTTCTATTTCTATATATCATAGTCCAGAGGATGTCACAGTCTATTCCACAGGAACTCAAACATGCCTACGGTATATAATGTGCAGCCTAGTGGACTTCTCTGGGGGACAGGAGCTTATACGTGCCTCTTCAGAAGGCACTCAAATGCAAGTACTTAAGTCTGCCTTCAATAAGAGATTGCCCAAAACCACCACGGATCAAGATCCTAAGATGAGATTCTTGGGACCAACATGACACTCACAGCCTGAGCTTCTGGACTTGCTGTTTTTCTTACTCCTTGTCCTCTTCCCTCTACTTCTGTTAAATTCTGTGCTTTATGTCCCTTTAGTCCTTGAAAGCTGAGCATCAGACTTCAATGGCTAACAGTAGCCCAATGAAAGAAACTGCTTTTCTTTTCTTTCTTTCTTTCTTTCTTTCTTTCTTTCTTTCTTTCTTTCTTTCCTTTCTTTCTTTCTTTCTTTCTTTCTTTCTTTCTTTCTTTCTTTCTTTCTTTCTTTCTTTTTTAAGACAGGTGTCACTATTTAGCTCTAGATAGCCTGGGATGCTATGTAGACCAGGCTGGGCTTGAACTAAGAGAGATTCACTTGCCTCTTCCTCCCAAGTGCTGGGATCACAAATGGGAACCACCACCCTAGTGTGGTATCCAGCTTTGAAGCATCTCCATCTGATGAACCACCACCCTAGTGTGGTACCCAGCTTTGAAGCATCTCTATCTAATGATTACTCCAAGCTTGGTCTAAATGCAGATTTATAAGCAAAAAGGAAAAACTGTAAATGATAAAAGGTAGTGGTTAGAACATCTGTCTAGGACCATAAGCACAAAACTCCAAAGGGCTGCACTGCACTGCCATCTGAAGAAGAGCTTTGGTTCCTCCCTATATAATGTGGGGGCTTTAGTAATACATGGTGAATAAACTACTCTGGCCACAACTGTTGCTTTGATAGCTCAGGAGAGACATGAAGGCAGCCAATACATCCTGGACAGAGTCAAGCAAAATAAACAGGAAGTGAACCAAGATAAAGACATGGCCCCTTGACCTTCTCAGGGTCTAATAAAGTATGCTGGGCTCCATCTGTATCCAAGAGTCCAAAGGTGGAACTGGCAGTACAGCTAAATTGTCATGTGCCATCTGACACCTGCTCAGTCCTTATGTAGAAACCAAACCACATGAAAGTTTGTACTTACTTCTTCCTTTCCATCTTAGAAAAGTCAGGTAGATGTTTGGAATTTACAAGTAACTCTATCAAGCAATGCATATGTCAAAAATATTTTAAAGTAATACATATTTGAATAGCAATAGTGTAGAAATTCTTTTCTGCCCTCTACAACTCATTTTATACTTAATACAAGTTGGCAAATAGAAAACTAGAATGGCTGAGGGTGCAGCTGAATGGTACAACACTTGCCTAGCATGTGCAAGGCCCAGAGTTCAGGGACAAATACTCAATGAAAATGTGGCTCTGCTTCCTCTTTGGGATTGCTGGCTGCATTGGTCCAGAAGGGTGAAGGGAGCAAAAACAGGGAACAGGGTTAGGACAGACAGCTGTGGGTACAATGCAAAAAGCCCTCTGGGAGACAGACTTTAGTGAATCAGCTCAGCTTTATTCCAGAGCATAAGGAATAAGGAATATACATGACTGTGGAGCCTGCGGACAAACCCTAGTCTGCATTAAGAGCCATGCTCCTATCACAAGGCTTCATATGTGGCAGTAGGGTTCTATAGCAGAGTTCCTAACACAAGTCTTCTAGCAGTAATCTGTGCCAAGGGTCAAGCTAATGATAAATCAGGCATCTGGCTTAGAGACAGCTTTCAGATAAATTCAGTCTTCCAGGCCCAGGGGCATTTTACAGACAAGGGCAGGTAGAGGCAGGAAGTTTTGATGGGGAGGGAGGAAGTTTCCAGGTTGCCAAGTTTCTGGGAAAAGCTGCCAGGCCATAACAGATTGCAACCTCAACCAGCCAGCAAGGTCTTCTAACAGAAAAATACAAACAGGTTCATAAGCATGCGTGAAATCCCAGCAGTGGAAAAACAGACCCTACCATGTTCAAGGCCAGCCTGATCTACATAGCTAGGAAAGTCTTTACTAACAAACTAAGCCAGGGATATACAAGACTCTGTTTCATAAAACAAAATAAATAATAAATAATATTTATCAGAGTATAATCTCTAGGGAGTACAGACTAATGGTTTTAGATGAATATTCATTACATAACATTATTTTCCTAACAGAACAATTAAACTTAGAATTCCAAAAATAGTATCTAGAGATGATAAACAACATATAAATGAATTGCAATTGGTATCCAATGATCAAGAATTTACTTCAGCCAGCATTGGTAATTATTTTTATTTTATTTTTTTAAGATTTATTTATTTATTATGTATACAGTGTCTGTCTGTATGTGTCCCTGCAGACCAGAAGAGGGCACCAGATCTAGTTTTGGATGGTTGTGAGCCATCATGTGGTTGCTGGGAAATGAACTCAGAACCTTTGGAAGAGCAGCCAGTGCTCTTAACCTCTGAGCCATCTCTCCAGCCCCCAGCATTGGTAATTATTAAAAAAAAGTGAAGCAACAATATACAATTTTCCATTGTAGCAAGAAGACTGGGGTATAATCTCTCCCAAAATATTATTAGCATGTATTAAAATTTTATTTCTATTCAGTTTTGATAAATATGATCTTATATGATTGATGAACTATGACTGAGGAACATTTTACCTGCTACTAAAAAGCAAGCCTACTTTGTAAAATATGCAATTATATCTCAAAAGAATTTTATCTTAGTTATACTCCCAAATTTCAAAAAAGTTTAAAACCAAAGCTGGGCAGTGGTGGTGAATGCCTTTAATCCCAGCACTTGGGAGGCAGAGGCAGGTGGATCTCTGTGAGTTTGAAACAACCCTGGTCTACAAGGCTACACAGAGAAACACCGTCTTGAGAAAAACAAAACAAACAAAAAAAGTTTAAAACCTTTATTATTTATTTTACAACACATTTTAAAAGAAACAGTAAGTTGGCTGGGCAGTGGCACATGCCTTTAATCTCAGTACTTGAGAGGCAGAGGCAGGTGTATCTTTGCAAGTTTGAGGCAGCCTGGGCTACACAGTCAAACCCAGGACCACCAGGCTATATAGAGATCCTACCTCGAGCTAAAAAAATAAACAATCTGATAAGTTTCCTAGGTGCTCCATGCCACTGTCCTATTTACCTTGTCTCGCTCCTCCCCTCATCACTTTGACTAGGTTAGAAGCACACTTCTAGTGCTGTAGGACTAGGCAAATACACAGAATACAGTGCAGATTCTCATTACACACCCTTCACACAGAGGAAACATAAACTTAGTAAAGACTCACCTGAAGATCAGATTCAATGAGAAAAATGCCCAACGCAATCACTGCATCTCTCCGTCTTTCATCGAGTTGGAAGATTCCATGGAAATCTACTGGGCACATGCAAAGCAGCTTTTGGACCTAGAAATGAGATTTTAAAGCAAAAGACAAGAGGCTGAAGGGATGGCACCTATACACATATGTACAGAAACTTAAAAATAATAAAAATAAGTCTTGTTAGAAAACAAAATGCAGGGCTGGAGAAAGAGCTCCATGGTAAAAAGCACTTATTGTTCTCGAAGAGGACCTGGGTTAGGTTTCCCAGCATCCACATGGTTGCTCAGAACTGTCTCTAGGTCTAGTTCCAGGGATCTGAAGCCTCTTCTGTATGTATGTGACATGGTGCACCTGCTTGAGAACACACACACACACACACACACACACACACACACACACACACACACACTCAGATGAACAAATAAGCAAACACACAGCATCCAAAACTAGAAGGTCACATTTGGAGGAAAAAAAAAAACCAACCCAACCTGTAAAAGTCTACATAACCAGTAAGTCACTGCTTTATTTCACTTAAAACACCTTACTGGTATGCATCTGATAGAGGGTTAGTATTTAAAATACACAAAGAACTAAATAAATTTAAACATCAAGAAAACAAATTATCCAATTAAAAACTGGGGCATGGAATTAAAGAGTTCTCAAAAGAAAACACACAAATATCTGATAAATGTTTTAAATGTTCAACATTTTTTCCCCCTTTTTGGTTTTTTGAGACAGGGTTTCACAGTGTAGCTCTGGCTGTCCTGGAAATCACTGCCTGCTTCTGCCTCCTGTGCAGGGATCAAAGGTATGTGCCACCACTGCCCAGCTTAATGTTCAACATCTTTACTGATCAAGATAATGCAAATTAAAACTACTTTTATATTTCATCTTACCCCAGTCTGAATAGCTAATATAAAAAAAAAAACCCAAATAACAATAAACACTGGCATGGGCATGGGAAAGGAGACCACTCTTTACTACTGGTGGGAGTAGACTGCTGTAAACTTGAGCTGCTTAGTATTCTCAACTTAACAAAACCCACAATCATCTGGTTGGAAAAAACTTCAGTCTCTAATAGGATGGATTATAGGCAGTCTGATGGGCATTCCTTGATTGTCGATTGATATGGGAGGGCCCAGTCCACTGTGAGCCACCCCAGGCAGATGGTCCTGGGAGGTATAAGAATGGTAATGAAGCAGGGGAGTGGTGGCATACACCTTTAAACCCAGCACTTGGGAGGCTGAGGCAGGCCCATCTCTGTATGAGGCCAGCCTGGTCTATAGAGTCAGTTCCAGGACAGCCAGGGCTACACAGAGAAACTGTGTCTCAGGAAAAAAAAAAAGGAAAGTCATATGATAACATTACTATAGAAGCTTCCTAAAATACACACAGGTACACACAAATGTGCACACACTAAAAGAGTTTAAATGAAGTTACCTCACAACGGGAGGACAATGCCTCTCCCAAACATCAAAAATTATCAAATAAAAAGCACAGTGCCAGCCAGGCAGTGGTGGCACACACCTTTAGTCCCAGCACTCGTAGGACTCGGGAGGCAGAGGCAGGCGGATCTCTGTGAGTTCGAGACCAGCCTGGTCTACAAGAGCTAGTTCCAGGACAGCCTCCAAAGCCACAGAGAAACCCTGTCTCGAAAACCGCCCCCCCTAAAAAAGTTCAGTGACAGGGATGGGATCCTTCCTTTGGAGTTGTTGGTCTTTGGGGTTTCACATACCTCCAGAACTTGATGGTAAGACCCTACTGCTGAAGACACACATATATGAGTCATAGAACATGGAAAACTCCAACTGGCACCATCCTAAAAGCTTCATCCCTACTGGCTAGCTTTCATAGTGCTAGAAGGTGCTATGTATACTACTGGAGGAGAAAAGTAATCATCAAATTTATGTAGCCATCAGCCCTTTGAGCTACAACAGATGACCTGGCAAGATATGGCCACCGGTGCAATAGCGGCACAAATATTAGGGAAAATAACCAACTACTTTCTTATTGGATTTAAGGCCCACATTCCGCAAGATAGAACCCATGCTCACACTGTTACCAGGGCAAGAACCTGTGGCTAGAGAGGCCATATGCTCTAGTGGAGAACTTCTATCATTCTGTAAATGGACATAGTATTAAAAGACAACTCCTAATGGCTTATCATTGTACACACAGATAAGTACATTTTTCAACCAAAACCAGAGAAGCTTGTTTTTGCAGTAGTGATAAATGGAGAGACTCACAACTGGTCAAGGAATAGACAAACAGATAGCAGAGTGATCAGTCTAAATGAGATATCTATATCACATGCCTCCTCACAAGGTTCTGAAATGGTTGCAGAAGAGGACAGAGAGCTGGTAAGAACTGGAGGCAGTAGAGGACTACATAGAGATGTGAATTAGTAGCAGTTGTGTGGGATGCTTAGATCTGTGGAGATCAAGCCAGATGAAACTCTCCAGATGGGTGGGTGAGGGAGGTAGTCAGAGTCCTATCCCTGTAAGAGGAGCTACTGCCAACTGCAGCTTCTCAGGGAGGGGTCATTTTCTTTCAGGCTGAGAGGCTACTCTTGCTCTTATAGATGTCCACACCTAAGCACAAAGAGGCAGCACTAAGTGAGCTCAGTGGATTTAAACAAACAAACTAAACCCCATGTGAACGTGGGAGGGAATAGTAGTGTGGCGTAAGAAAGAAATCAGGAGGGAGGGAACTGGGGTAGACTTAACCAAAATACAAGCATGCATGAAATTCACACACAATAAGAAAGCCATGGGCTGAAATGTAGATTCATTGGGATAGTGCTTGTCTAGCATGCACAAGGCCATGGGTTCAAGCCCCAGCACCATATAAACCAGGCATGGTGTTGTATGCCTATAATCCTAGCGCTGGGCGGTAGATAGAGAATCAAAAGTTCAAGGTCACCCTCTGCAGGGAATGAGTCCTGAATGAAGAGTGCTATTTGATTTGAGCATAGCCACATCAAGGATGCCAATGCCTAAGACCCATGGGAAACAGCAAGGACTTCCCCAGGCAGGCTCGGGGAATTGGCAAAGCCTTTCCCTACTATGTGTGCAGATGTGTGCAGAAAATGTTACCACAGCTTTCTCCTCCTAGAGCAATGGTTGCAACCTTCCTAACACCGTGGGCCCTTTCACACAGTTCCTCATGTTGTAGTGACCCCCCAACCATGAAATTATTTCATTGTTCCTTCATAACTGTAACCTTGCTGCTGTTATGAATCATAATGTAAATATCTGATATTCAGGATCTGTGATCTGCAAGCTCCAAAGAGGTCGTGACTCACAGGCTGAGAACCAATGTTCATGACCTGAAGACAGCTCTGGCCTAGATTAGCTAAACCTGTCTCTGTTCAGCTGTGTATAATAACTCATCTCTTTATCTGTATGCAATAACCTTTGCCTTATTGTTTATCTGTATGCAATAACCCCACTTCCATGTTCAACTATGTACAAGAAACACTGTGAGTTTTCAGGTTGCGTGGCCACTCATGAGAGTGAGCATAGCCCACCAGATTCCATTTTTCAGTATTTGACATCTTTGGGTCTGTCCTTTCATCATTCCCTGGTCAACCCTAGTAAGGTGCCAAGACGTGCAAGGATGAAGAAACCCTTGGGTACATAGTCATGTTGCGACTGTTTCAATCAAACCAAAATAAATCATAAGGAGAAGGTGCATGCCTATAACTCCAGAACTTATGAGGCAGAAGCATAAAGACAGAATGTTCCAGGGTAGCCTGGGCTACAAAGTAGCATTGTCTAAAAAAAATGGCATACACAGAACATTTCCACCTACTGAAATAATCAGCATATGCCCCTACAGCATACAAAATCTGAGGAACATGGGCTGAGGGTAAAATGCTCAAGAAAGCCAGGGGGTGTTGAAGCACACCTTTATCCCCAGAGACAGGTGGATCTCTGAGTTCAAGGCCAAGCTGGTCTACAGAGCAAATTCCAGGACAGCCAAGCCTAATACACAGAGAAACCCTGTATCAAAAAAAAAAAAAAAAAAAAAAAAAAAAAGGAAAAAGGAAAACAAATGCTGAAGAGAGCAGGTATGGTTCAGTATTAAAGCCTGCGCTCTGAGTCAGGGCAGGCTGCAATCCCCAGTACCATGGTGCCCTCAGCACGATGCCTACTCCTACCTGAGTTGCTTTTGTTTTGTTCTTTGGTTTTCTTTCTTTCTTTTTTTTCTTTTGGTTTTTCGAGACAAGGTTTCTCTGTGGCTTTGGACGCTATCCTTGAACTAGCTCTTGTAGACCAGGCTGGTCTTGAACTCACAGAGATCCCCCTGCCTCTGCCCCCGGAGTGCTAAGAGTGCTGGGACTAAAGGCGTTCGCCACCACTGCCTGGCTGTTCTTTGGTTTTCAGGACAGGACTTCTCTGTGTAACCTTGGCTATCCTGGGACTCACTCTATAGAGCAGGCTGGCCTCGAAATCACAGATCTACCTGCCTCTGCCTCCTAAGTGCTAGGAATAAAGGCATGCACCACCACCACCTGGCTTTTGTGGCATGCTCTTATACCATGTGGCAATTACTGTTTGATATCTGCCCTGAAAACGCATTAATAAATTAAAACTGTAATCTATTTATAGAAAACAAATGGCTCTTGTTAGCTTAGATTTAAACAGGCAAATACAAAATGGTGACACCCCATCTTTATCCCCAACATACAAAGACACACACATACACCTCACAAGAAGTACCATTACTAATTTTCCTCCTAGTAATAACTGCAAATGAATAATTATAAACTCAGGCAAAGATTATGTAGGTATGTTTTTATGGGAAAACTGGAAATGATCTAAAATAGTCAGTATTAGTATGTAGGAAGTTAAGGCCTACCAGGCCAAGAGATGAGCCAGCCTTGAGCCTGACTGGTGCTGTCAGAGGTCCTGATCATGCCTGGCCAATGGAGGGGGAGGCATGTGATGTCAATGGATTGGAACACCTGGGTGCTGAGAGGGTATAAGGTTCCCATCATTGCTAAATAAATGAATCTACTATTTATCCTTTCACCTGACTCCTGGTATCTGTGTCATTGACACCACGCCCTCCCCCAAGGAAGCTATTAGGACCCAGAAACTTTAGTAGAAAAGCAACAATTCAACCACTTCATTAGGTTAATGTTATGGAATATTTGTTTAACTATGTAAAGATGTATTGCTGTTTTACCTTGTCTGCCTAAGGCACCTGATATCTAAGGTCTAATAAAAATCCAAATGGCTAACAGCTAGGCAGAGGAGGGATAGGTGGGGATAGTGGGCAGAGTGAAAAGGGAAGCCAGCCAGCCAGGTGGGGATGGTGGGCATTGTGAAAAGGGAAGCCAGCCAGCCAGGTGCCAGACAGACAGACATGGAGGAAGCAGGAAAGCAGGATGGACAGTGTGTAGATGAGCTAAACGAGCCGCAGGGCAACACATAGATTAATAGAAATGGGTTAGTTTAAGTTTAAAAAGCTAGCTAGAAATAAAGCTAAGGGGGTGTGTGTGCTGAAGAGATGGCTCAGAGGTTAAGAGCACTGTCTGCTTTTCCAAAGGTCCTGAATTCAAATTCCCAGCAACCACATGGTGGCTCACAACCATCCATTATGAGATCTGGTGCCCTCTTCTGGTGTGCAGATATACATAGAAGCAGAATGTTGTATACATAATAAAATCTTAAAAAACAAAAAACAAAAAACAAAACAAAACAAAACAAAAAACCAGCACAGCTTCCTAGCAACCTGATGCTTGTAGTGTACAGAGACTTGGCTGTGCCATAAAGTGAGCAATTGAGCAGCTGGAATGTTAAGTAGAAACAACAAGCTACGTAAAAAAACACTAGGCATAGTGTTGTCACAACTTTTTAGAGCTGGGGTGGTTAAACGCAGCTCCCAGTTAAATGTAGCTTCCAATTAAATGCAGCTCTTGGCCAAGCACACCGGTGTAAAGCTTGCCTCTCACAGACCTGAATGGGACAGAGCGAGTCAGCCATCAGCCCAAAGCCGAGAAGTGAGTTTAAGGTTTGACTCAATTGGTCAGAGAATGCTACAGGTGCACAGTAGAACAAGTCTAGACCAAAAGAATCTCTAAATATGTTACAGTGTGTTTAAAAATGTGCACAGGCACCAGGTGGTGGTGGTGCACGCCTCTGATCCCAGCACTCGGGAGGCAGAGCCAGGTGGATCTTTGTGATTTCGAGGCCCTCCTGGTCTACAAAACTACACAGAGAAACCCTTCTGGGGGAAAACAAAGGGATGATGGGCATTGAAGAACCTCCATACAGAGTTTACTTTCACTGGGACAAAGCCAGCCATTTGGGCAAGAAACTGCTCTGCCTTGACTGCTGACAGTATGCTGTACAAACTGGACACGCAGGACACAAGGAAAAAGACTGCTGAACTTTTCCAAGAGAGTCCTTCAAAATTCCTGTTTCAAAGAAAAGTCTGCCAGATAGTCTGCAGGACACAAAGGAAACCAACTGCTGGACTTTGCCAAGAAAAGGTGGGACAGTCCTTCAAATTTTCTGCTTCATAGAAAAGTCTGCCAGACAATCTAGGCCTGCAGGCCAAAGATGGATGTCCCAACATTGCAGAGGAACCTTGGGTGACTGTCCAGGTGTTAGGGGATATTCACACTGTGAACCCTTAGTCTGCATTTGCGTTAATTAAATAAAATTAACCTTGAGTCAAGAGGCTGTGCTAGCAACTAGTTGACAGAGGGTAATCATAGAGCCGCAGAGGGCATCTAGGAGAGATGGAGAGACACAGGAAGTAGGGTGGGGTTTGGGGTGCCACAGGATTTTCTGGTTTAGCAAAGCAGAAGCACGGGTCTTCCGTGAATGTCAGCAAGGAGAGAGGGTTTGCTACTCGGCCTCTCTGAGCTCACAGATTTTTACCCCAGCCTTTGAATCTCAAGTCTTATTCCTAATTATACCAATAGAGATTTAGTTACAGCTACCTTTAGCAGCAGTGACAGGGCCAGTGCCTGCAGGAGCAGAATTCTTGCCAGGCTGTGGCCTGAATGGCCAGGCCGCTACTAGAAGCAAACCAGTAAATTGGTAGTTGCAATTGCTGGCTGAGATAGCAGTAGATTGAGGCAAAGCCACTGTGCTGAAGATAAAACAACATCCAGGCAGTCTACCATTTCTATAGTTTTAGAAGTTGATTGCACTACACTTCCTGTTTACTCAGGTAATATATCCTTCTCAGATCTTTGATGGAGTTGAAAACTAGATAGTTATAGTTACAGTTTTCCTTGTCATGATAGAAGGTAAATTAGGTAAAAAAAACTTTGGACTCACCAAGATAGCATAAATAATGGAGTATTTTCTTTGAATTTGTCAAATACTCACAGATTGGATATTGCAGATATAATTCTTACTCAATAATTGTTTTTTTTTTTTGGGGGGGGGAGGTCCCGAGACAGGGTTTCTCTGTGGGTTTGGAGACTGTTCTGGAACTCTCTTTGAAGACCAGGCTGGCCTCAAACTCACAGAGATATGCCTGCCTCTGCCTGCCGAGTACTGGGACTAAAGACGTGCGACACCACCGTCCAGCCAATAATTGTTCTTATGTATATAGTTTTACTATGTTAAAGTTAAAACCTTCTCTTTTTATTTAGACAAAGGTGGGGAAATGTCGTGAAATAGAATATGTAAAGATGTGTTGCATTTGTTTGTGTTGCAGAATATTTGATTAGCTATGTAAAGATGTACTGCTGTTTTATCTTGTCTGACTGAGGCACTTGACTGGTCTAATAAAAAGCTGAACAGCCAATAGTCAGGCAGAGGAGGGATAGGTAGGGATGGTGGGCAGAGTGAAAAGGGAAGCCAGCCAGCCAGTCAGCCAGCCAGCCAGATGCCAGACAGACAGACAACGGAGGAAGCAGGAAAGTAGGACAGTGTGTAGATGAGGTAAATAGGGCAGCACATAGATTAATAGAAATGGGCTAATTTAAATTTAAAAAGTTAGCTACAAAGAAGCCTAAGCTAAGGCCAAGCATCCATAATTAATAATAAGTCTCCATGTCATGATTTGGGGGCTAGTGGTCCAGGAAAGCCTGCTACAGTTAACCACATGAAATGGTAAATATTCAACCTTTTTTTAACCCACAAAAAATTATTATTTTAGGCTAGAGTCATAGCTGTAGAGTGCTAAAGTACATGTTTATCCTATACAAGACTCTGGATTTGATCCCCAACATGGTAAAAAAAAAAAAAAGTTGAAAAACTAAAATGGGAGTAATGGAGATGGCTCAGTGGCTTAAAGGGTGCCTGACTATCTGGGTTCAATACTATGGAACTATGGACATGGTACTGTACACTTGTGATTCCAGTATTCCTACGATGAGATGGGAGGGGAGACAGGAAAATCACCCAGAAGCTATTCACCCTGCCTTAACAAGGTGGGAGAGAACTGATACCAAAAGCTGTTCTCTGACTTTCATATGCACAGTATCACACACACACACACACACACACACACACACACACACACACACACACACACCAGCATTCACACATATACATAGGAAATACAATTTAAAAATTTTAAATGGGATTTACTGGGCTGGGGAGATAGCTCAGTTAGTAAAATGCTTCCATTGCAAGCATGAGGACAACCTATATTTTTAAAATAGCCAGGTGAGACAGTCAGTATATGTGGTTGTGACTTCAGCACCAGGGAAGCAGGAACAGGAGGATCCCTATGGCTGCCTGGCCAGCCAGCTTTGCTTCCTCTTCAAGCTCCAATCCAATGAGGGATGCCAGCTCAAAGGGGTGGGGGACACTTGAACAATGCCTAAGGCTGTCCTCTGACATTGACACACACTGCATATTCACACACCTGTGCAACACCTACCCACACTCACACCCCCACATTCCCCATTCACACACACACAATTAAAAATAAAATCATTATTTTAAAAGTGCCTGAAAGGGTAGACATGGTGATTCACATCTGTAATTCCAAGAGTGGGAAAGAAAAAAACAGAAGAATCAGCCATGAAATTAGAGGCCAGTCTCAGATACACAGTGAATTCTCGACTAGCTAAGGCTACATTGCAAGACTTTATCTCAAAAAAAAAAAAAAAAAAAAAAAAAAAGAGGATGGGTCTAGAGCAGTAGTTCTCAGCCTGTGGGTAGAAACCCTTTGGGGGGTTGCATATCAGATATCCTATAGATCAGGTATTTACAATGCAAATCATAACAGTAGCAAAATTACAGTTGTGAAAATTACAGAGAGGCCGAGTAGCAAAACAAATAATTTTATGGTTGGGGTCACTACAACACAAGAAACTGTTGAAGGGTCACAGCATAGGAAGGTTGAGAACCCCTGGTCCAGAGAGATGGCTCAGTGGTTAAGAGCTCTTTTAGAAGACTCAGGTTCAGTTCCTAGCACACACATCTACATGGTAGTTTACAGCTGCGCATAACTCCAGTTCCCAGAGATCCAATGCCCTCTTCTCATCTCAGAGGCATTGGCCACACACATGGAGCACATACATACATGTGAACAAAGTAGCCATGCACACAAAATAAAATAATTAAAAAATACTTTAAAGGGAAAGAAATAACAAATAACCAGGAGTTTTAAAGAGGGATGGGACTGAGGACTGAAACCAGAGCCTCAGACATGCTACACACGTGTCCACCACCCTCAATTGTGTGCCTAGCTCTTTTTCTACTTTTTTATTTAGAGAGAGTCTCACTAAATTGTCCAGGCTGTCCTTGAACTCTCTCTGTAATCCAGGAAGACCCTCTTGATTTGGCCCCAAGTGGCTAGGATTATATACCAACACCACAGGCCTGATCTGAAAGGAACCCCTCCCCTGAGAGAGAGGGTTTCTCTGTGTAGCCCTGGCTGTCCATGGACTCAGACCTGCCTGTGTCTGCCTCCAGAGTGCTGGGATCACAGGTGTGTGCTGCCACTACCACTACCACCTGGCTTCAGAAAAGCAACTTTTGGTAGAGTGACCAGGGAGGGTCTGCAAAGGTGCCCACTAAATTGGCAAAGAAGCAAATAACATTTCCAGAGGGAAAGAGAGAGCAGATTTGCCTAAAATTCAAATCATGGCAAAGACAGTGCCCTCAGAGCTACCAGCCAACTGGTACCAGGCTGTAGTTTATCAGTAGTGGAGGGCAGAGGCTTTCGTGAGTTCAGAATGGAGATTTAGAAGAGCTCTTCCTGGGGCTGGAGAGATGGCTCAGGGGTTAAGAGCACTGACTTCTTCCAGAGGTTCTGAGTTCAATTCCCAGCAACCACATGGTGGCTCACAACCATCTGTAATGTGATCTGGTGCCCTCTTCTGGTAGGCACTGTATACATGATAAATAAATAAATAAATAAATAAATAAATAAATCAATCAATCAATCTTTAAAAAAATGAAGAGCTCCTCCTGCTGCTGCATGAAGAATGGACATTGAAGGACAGGAAAATCAAGAGGAGTCAGGAGACCCCAGAGAAATCTAAGTAAAAACGGGTGACTTGATGAAGAAGACATGGAAACTAACTAGCTGAGGAGTTGTTTAGAAGGATTTGATGACAGATGGGGTAGGGGAGAGAAAGATTACTCCTGTTGCTTCTTTGCCACACTAAAAAAATATCCAGCGACCAATACCCAAGGCAGGCAAGCTCTAGAAACATTCCATGCCAGAACTGAGTAAAGAAGGTTTAACTTGGAAACAGTGAGGTTAAAGGTAAATCAACTCAGTTATTTGAAGGACCCCAATAAACCAACTCTGCCAGCTGATCCACTCCCAGGGCTGTAACTGCCAGTGCATTCACCTTCTCCCCCAAACCGCCTCCTATCTGCACACTCCCATCTGCTTCCAGCAAGCACATGGGGAAGGCTCTCACTCTCAACCACTACACTTGATTTTGTTCCAGCTTTACCCACAACAGTACAGCAGATCCTCCTCACACTCCTGATCATCAGGTGCCACCAGCCTCTCTAGCCACTGTGCTCCAAAGGAAAGTGCTAAATTGAAGTCCTCCTCCTTGTAATCGACAGGTGCTTTGGATTGGGTTAGGCTGTGTTTTGCTTGCTTACTCCTTTGTTTCCTAGGTGTTAGTCTTCATCTGAAAACTAATACTCAGAATGGGAACTTGAGCTCTAAAATACTGCAACATAAAATTCAGCAGTATCAACATGTCCAGACCTTACAGCCTGTGCAGTTGACACTTCACTGGGAGAGTCCTAAAGGAAGTGGTCTTCACAACCTTGTCTCCCTGGGGCTTCCAGGGCCTACTCTGACTTCAAACTACCATGCCTCCTCAATTAAAAACATTTAAATAGAAATAGTTTGTAACGAGTCTTTTTCTGTCCCACAAGCCAGCTCCCAAATAATGACAAGAAGACTTCTTATTAATTATAAAAGCTTGGCCTATAGCTTAGGCTTATTCCTGAGTAGCTGTTTTAACTTAAATTAGCCCATATTTTTTATTAACCTACATTCTACCATGTGACTTTTACTTCTCTCCCATTTTGTGTGTCTGACTCTTACCGAGTCTCCATCATCTTTCGAGTGCCTAGATTCATCTCCTACTTCCTCTCTCTCTGCCTGGAAGTCCTGCCTATACCTCCTGCCTAGCTATTGGCCGTTCAGCTCTTTATTAAACCAATCACTGCAATATATCTTCACACAGTGTACAAATATC
Organism: Cricetulus griseus; assembly: GCF_003668045.3. Classification (NCBI taxonomy): domain Eukaryota; kingdom Metazoa; phylum Chordata; class Mammalia; order Rodentia; family Cricetidae; genus Cricetulus; species Cricetulus griseus. The sequence goes on along the minus strand of NC_048597.1, from coordinate 71,934,544 downwards.
CCACACCAATAATTTGTGGCCATTCAGAAATGACACTAAAAGCTGGGCCCACAATTTTAGAATGTAAAGAGAAGACATCAAAAAGAACTAATAAATAACTCAGAGATCTGTAAAAATGACTCAGTGATTCTACATTGGTAAAGAAGGAGGAATAACGACCCTCCCAAAAACATTTGTATCCCAGTCCCTGAACCTGAGAGTATTCACTTTACATGGCAAACGAGAAGGACTCCCCTGGATTACTGTGAGTAATCCATGGCAAGCACAAAGGGCTGTAGAAGCAGTAGACAGAAAGGAGGTCAGAGTATCATTCGATGTGAACACTTGCCCACCACTGTTGCTCTGCAGATGGAGGGACCATGACCCAAGGAATGATGAATGATGACCACTGCCAGAAGCTATAAGGGTCTGGAATTGTTTGTTGTTGTTGTTGTTGTTGTTGTTTTTTAACCCACAGCTCTGTTGTCTCCAGTGAGATTTGTGTTGGGTTTCTAATCTACAAAACTGTAAAACAATCTGAGTATTGTTCCAAATCATCAGGATTATGGTAAACTGTTGGGAGCAACAGGAACAAATGAAATTGGTTGTAAAGTATGGAACAAAATGCAAAGCCCATACTGCCTAGCAGGGATAATTTCTTCTTCTTTTGAAAAACATTGTGCTTGCTTGTTCCTTTGTTTCCTGAGTGTTACCCTTCATCTGGAAATGGACACTCAGAATGGGGCCTGAGCTTTAGAAAAGATGAGAAAGCTAAGGAAAAAAAAGAACACTATATAAAATTTCAGTAAATAGGATCTAGAGAATACAAGGAAAAGGACGTGACACAAAACTGACAGGAATCTGAGCATGTGGCTCATGCCTGTAACCCCCACTCAAGAGGTCAAAGCAGGACTGCTACAAGTTCCAGGTAAGCTTGGGCTATGATACCTTGCCGCTTAATAAATACTAAAGGGGTTAGAGAGAGAACTTTTCTGTAGGTAAAGTGCTTGCTATGCAGGCATGAGGACCTGAGTCCTTGTCTCTGCCTCCCATACAACTTGAGCAGCACTGGGACTGCACAGATTGAGCCCAGCTTCCAATGAGTCCTAAGGGTTCCAACCTGGACACCCCAGACTAACAGCAAATGCTTCTCCCACCCCCTGGCTACCCGAGCCTTGCTTCTATTTCTCTTCTTTCTGGTTTGGTTTTTTGAAACAGGGTTTCTCTGTGTAGCTATCCTAGAACTTGTTCTGTAGACCAGGCTGGCCTTAAACTCAAAGATCCACCTCCTTGCCTCCTGAGTGCTGAGATTAAAGGCGTGTGTGCACCACGACTACCCAACTTTTTTTTTTTTCCTCTCTCTCTCTCTCTCTTTAAAAAACAAAACACTGGGGTTGGAGAGATGGCTCAGTGGTTAAAAGCTCCAACAGTTCTTCCAGAGGGCCCGGGTTCACCCATGTGGCAGCTAGCCGGGTGGTGATGTTGCATACCTTTAGTCCCAGCACTCAGGAGGCAAAGGCAGGCGGAACACTGTGAGTTCGAGACCAGCCTGGTCTTCAAAGAGAGTTCCAGGACAGTCTTTAAAACCTACAGAGAAACCCTGTCTCGAAAAACAAAAACAAACAAACAAACCAAAAAGCCTGTCTGTAACTCCAGTTTCAGGGGACCTGACACCTTCACACAGACATACATGCAGGCAAAACACTAATGCTCATAAAATAAAAGTAAATAAATTATTTTTTAAAAAAACCACATGGAGAGATGGCTCAGAAGTTAAGCACACTTGCTGTTCTTCCAGAGGGCCTGGGTTCAATTCCCAGCACCTCTGTGTCAGCTCACAGCTGTAACTCTATTCCCAGGGGGTCCTTTTCTGGCTTCTGTGAGCACCAGGCATGTATGTGGTACACTGATATGCATACAAGGCAAAAGACCCATACACATAAAATAACTGACAAGTTTTAATTACATTTAGAATGTATATGTGTGTGTACAGTTACTCTTGTGCCAAGTTGTACATGTGAAAGTCAGAGGACAACACACAAGAGTCAGCACTCTCCTTTTATTACAGGAGTCCTAGTGATCCAATTCAGATGGCAATTCAGTCTTGGTAGCAAGTTCCTTTACCTGCTAAACCATCTTGCTAGCCCTGCTTTTTTCTTTTTAATTTTTTTTTTAAATCTCACTAGTAAATTTCGTTCTTTTACACTTTCATACACATACACTTCGTACTGCGGCCCTCTACCCTGCCTCCCTTTCCCTTTATTTACTAGCCTTTGGCTTTGTCTAGTGTTACAACATTTAATCAGGGCTGGCTGTATGATCCTGGCTTTGAAACTAACCATCAGAGCCCGGTGGGCTCACCAGTGGGTATATAACTACATACTATGCTTCAGTGTTCCACAGAATCTGCTGGTTGACAGTGGATCAGCAGTACCTACTATGGTAGGGCCCTATGAGTCCCTTTCCTCTCCTTAACTGACCTCTGTGACCCCAGGGCCAGTGTACAGAGCTGCTGTGAGTGTGTGGTTGCCATGGCGCTGTACACTCTGGGAGCAGAGGAGACCTAATAGGATGGCTGCTCAGCTGAACTGACAGAGAATAAAACTACCCCCTAAATATTTGGATATGCCCACAGACAAAGGCTACACTCAGCCTTAAACAAAGAAACCTTTTCTTTCAGTCAGAGGTAAATGCAAAGACCCATGACTGAACAAGATGTTGAGGAAAAAGGGTGCTGAGGACTGGGCCCTAAGTAAGACATTTATACTACCCACTTAAGTCTAGGGGAACACTGCAGAAGAAGGGGTGGGTAAAAGCACATGCTGCCAAGCCTGGCAGTCAGCATTCCAGTCCTCAGGACACACATGGCAGATAACAGAACAGCCTTTAGAAAGTTGTTCTTTGGCCTCTACATATATGCAATGAAAACACATACATACATGCACAAATATACACATGCTATATAATAAATAAAATGTTAATATTCTTATGGCTATCTATAGGTAGATGTATGTTTTTCCTGAACAATTAACATGCCTTTTCTACATTTCACACAGACAGCATTATATGTGCTTTAACATAGTCAATAGCTAGAGATCATAATTTAAGTGTCTTTCCCCCTGTGCTGGCTGGTCTTATGTCAACTTGACACAAGCTAGAGTCACCTGAAATGAGGGAGCCTCAATTGAAAAGATGCCTCCATAAGTCTGGCTGTAGGGCATTTTCTTATTAGTGATTGATGGATGAGGACCCAGCCCATGGTGGGTGGTGCTGTTCCTAGGCTGGCGGCCCTGGGTTCTATAAGAAAACAGGCTGAGCAAGCTAGGAGTAAAAAGCCTGTAAGCAGCACTTCTCCATGGCCTCTGCATCAGCTCCTACCTCCATATTCCTGCCCTTCTTGAGTTCTTGAGTTCCTTTGATGATGGACAGCAATGTAGAAGTATGAGCCTAATAAAATAAGCCCTTTCCTCCCCAACTTGCTTTTTTGGTCATGGTGTTTCATTTCAGCAATAGAAACCCTAACTAAGACACCCCCAGTTTCTTGGTTCTGTTCAAGTGTCTGACAGAGACAGTCAGCACAGACATATAAGATTCCTGGCACACCAATTCCAATGGACAATACCCTGTTAGTCAGGGAGCTGCACAACAGGAAGTGCTCAATTTTACTCCAGATCTCCCTCTTATCTAAGTGACCTAATGATGTAAGATCTTTCACTGTGTGAAGAATACTTGCTGCCAAGTCCGACAACCTGAGTTCAATCCCTGGGACCCACAGGGAGAAAAATCAAGTCCAGGCAAGTTACATTCTGACTGCTACATTTGTGCCATGGCATGTGCCTCCTCCATTCTCACTAAGTAAATGCAGTAACTGAAATAAACATTAAAACCTACCTGAACATTTCTGCATTTGCTTTCTTCTGTAGAGGAGGTAGACAAATCAACAAGTATGCCTACAGACAGATACATCTGGAAGCTTATTCATACCTTAAAACTTATAAAATTAGCAAATCTTTCCTGAGCCTTGAGCTTTTACCTGTAGCTGTGAAGAGATAACAAGCTCTGGATTTCTCATCCTAGGAAAAGGGACAAACATAGGAAACCATCGTTTCATACGTTAGGCAAGTAGCACAGGATTGCAATATCTGATAGAAAAAAACAACATGAACCCTACCACTGCCCTAGATTTCTGCCAGTGACACATTGACTACAATAGTGGGAAGTGCATCTCAAGCAGATATTGCCTTGCTGAAAGCAGGCGATAGACAAAAGCAGAAGCAGACAGACAGGAAGGCTAACACAGCTAGAAATGCTGAGAGAGAAAAATGGTAATAAAGCCCCAGAGAGCTGCAGTGTCGGTTTCCTTTAGTCTTTGATGAGTGCAAAAAACCTGAAGTTAGGCAAAAACAAGGCGCTGTGAGCAGAATGAACCTCTCCGAATGTTAGGTAGAGACTGTAGTAGTGCAGTAAAAGCTATTTTAGACCTCTAACAAAGGTTGAAAATCAGCTTCAAGCCTAGTGTGGTAGCATAGAACTGTAATTAGCACTTGGGAGGCACTGGCCTAGCATATGTGCAGCCCTGAGTTTGATACTAAGCACACAGAAATAAAGATACAAACAAACAAACAGGCTTCACAATACAAACAGCGAAAAAACATTACAAAACTTGTAGTGGGGCTGGGGAGCTGGCTCAGCTGTTAAGAGCACTGACTGGTCTTCCAGAGGACCCGGGTTCAGTTCCCAGCACCCACATGGCAGCTCACAACTGTCTGTAACTCCAATTCCAAGGGACCTGACACCCTCACACAGACAAACATGCAGGCAAAATGCCAATGCACATTAAAAAAAAAGTACCCAGGCGTTGGTGGCACATGCCTTTAATCCCAGCACTCGGGAGGCAGAGGCAGGTGGATCTCTGTGAGTTGGAGGCCAGCCTGGTCTCCAGAAGGAGTGCCAGGATAGGCTCCAAAGCTACACAGGGAAACCTTGTCTCGGAAAAAAAAAAAAAAAAAAAAAAAAAAAGTAAGTGGAGGCACAGTTTTTCTTTTGTCCTGACCACCCAGTCCCAAATAAATAGCTTATGTCAATTATAGAATGTTCCACCTACTGCTCGGACTTATTACTAACTAGCTCTTACAACTTGGCTTTACCTGTCCTCTAGCATCTTGCTTCCCGGTGACTATTTGCATCTCCCCCTGACTCCACTCTTCTTTCTCTCTGTATTTTCAGTTTGGCTTTCCTGTCTAGGCTTATCCTGCCTTGCTGTGGCCAAATCAGCTTTATTATCAACCAATGACAGTAATACATACTCACAGTGTACAGAAGGATTATCCTACAACAAAAAGATTCTCTCTTTCTCTCTCTCTCTCTCTCTCTCTCTCTCTCTCTCTCTCTCTCTCTCTCTCTCTCACACACACACACACACACACACACACACTAAATTGCTGATTTTTGTTTTATTTTGTTTTGATTTTTAGAGATGGTGTTTCTCTGTGTAATAGTCCTAGCCATCCTGGAACTCACAGAGATCCGCCTGCCTCTACTTCCCAAGTGCTGGAATTAAAGGCGCACGCCACCACTACCCAGCTGCTGAAAAAATTTTAATGCAACATCAAAAATTATGTTCTTATGGCATCACTAATAAACTAATGCAGTTAAATGTTGCATGACTATGAATAAACTTTTTTTTTCTTTTTCCAGCCTCTGAGCTGAGGATGGATGTAGCTCAGTTGGCACAGTGCATGCTTACCTAGCATGGATGAAGCCCTAGGTTCAATTCTTACTGCATAAACCAGGCCGGCTTGCACATACCTGTTATCCAACACTTGGGAGTAGAGGCAGGCAGATCAGGAGCTTAAGGGCATCCTCAGCTATATAGGGAATTTGAGGCCAGCAAGCTTACATGAGACCCTGTCTTAAAAGAATAAAAACAGCAGGAAGAGATGGCTCAGCAGTTAAGAATATTGGCTGCTGGGGCTGGAGAGATGGCTCAGTGGTTAAGAGAACTGACTGTTCTTCCAGAGGTCCTGAGTTCAATTCCCAGCAACCACATGGTGGCTCACAACCACCTTGAATGAGATCTGGTGCCCTCTGCTGGCATGCAGGCAGAAGACTGTATACATAATAAATAAATAAAATCTTAAAAAAATAAAGAAAAAAAAAATACTGGCTGCTTTTCCAGATGACCTGGGTTTGAGTCCCAGCTTCCATATGGTGGCTCACAAATGTCTGTAACTCCAGTTCCAGGGAAGCTGATGCTCTTTTCTAGCCTCCTTAGGGCAGCAGGCAAGTGCATGCCACACACACAGGTAAGCACTCGTGCATATGAAATAAAAATAAATAAATACAAAAATAGTTTTAGCCAGGCATGGTAGTTAAAGATAAAACTTTTTTAAAACCACCAAAACAAACAATACTAATTATATCTGACAACCCTCATCTTTGAGAACTTGTTTGAAGGTTCTAGCGGGGGAGCGCAGCTACTCATATACCTTCAACCAAAGACCAGTCCTCCTCTATTTGGTGACCTCCTCTATTTGGTGAAGGACAGGAGGGACACACATGGGGCAGTGAGGGAGGAAGGGACACCCACCTAGCCAGCAGGATCAGCGAATCAACCCTGCGGTCAATGGGGTGACAGATGTCACAGCCAGATTGCCCTCACATCTGACAACCTTCATTTTCATTCATCTCATTCTCATTTTCTCTCTGTCCCTCTTCCTTTCTCTGCCTATATATGGCTCTTGACATGGCCTTCCAAGGGAAAAGAAGATTAAAGTGTTCAATTTCATGATTCTAAAAACATGCCAACAGCATGATATCGATACCACAGTAAGTCCTTTCTAAAGGACGGATTAGATGTGAGGCCAAAACAGGGAAAAACATACCTTGTAGGTTCTGTTTGCAGTTAAGATAGTTAAGAATAAGTTATCATTTGCCCTATGTTTGTTTGACCCATCTGCAACAAATGTGCTTGATCACATATGGGTAGGAGGTCTGTGGGCAGGAAGTATATCCGCATGTTTGCTTGCCCCTGACTGGATGTAAATGGAGGTCCATGGGCAGGAAATACATCAGGATGTATGCTTGCCCCTGATTGGACCTGATGGGAATGCAGTCAACTGTGGGTTTTACCTTTTAAAAAACGGACTCGAGGCCATTGAAGCTTGGGATTAGAGAAGAGGAAACAAACACAACTGTGGTGTGTGAAGGGACAAAATGTAGGGGACTTATGTCATTAAGGTGCCTCAGGTGCCAATCACTTCAGAGTTGTCCGAATTACCAATTGCTAAGCTTGGATGTCAGGCCTACTCCCAAGCACTGAGTCTTGTTCAGGTCCACATGACCTGTTCTAAGTCCCCTGATGCCTCTCTGAAAGAAGAGGAGAGAAAAATAGAAAAAAAAAAATGGGCTGGAGAGATGGCTCTATAATAAAGAGGACCTGGGCTGAATTCCCAGCACCCTCATGGCAGCTCACAACCATCTGCAACTCTCCAAGGAGAACGGACGCCCTCTTCTGGCCTCTGAGGGTACTAGGCTCACACATAGAACACAGGCAAAACACTCATATACATAGAGTAAAAAAGAGTCGGGGGTTGGTGGCGCACACCTTTAATCCCAGCACTTGGGAGGCAGAGGCAGGCAGATCTCTGTGAGTTCGAGGCCAGTATGGTCTCCAGAGCGAGTGCCAGGACAGCCTCCAAAACTACACAGAGAAACCCTGTCTCGAAAAGGGGTGGGGGGAGAGTGTGTGTTGATTTTGGCACTCATCTATCAACTACATGTATCTTCCTTTTCACTACCTAGGAAAGCACTCCAAGAACCTTGGGATATTTTTGCTCTAGAAGTGCTGAGGGCATCTTTTCAACTGTTTCAAAGTAGGTGAATGAAATCAGCAGGTGAATATGCTTGAACTAAATATCACAGGGAGCCCTTCCTAACACCATCTCAAGACCTCAGATGAGACGCCAGGCATGGCAGGAAACTACTGTAGTTGCATCACTTGGGAAACAGAAGCAGGAGGACTCTCTAGGCCAGTCTAGTCTACATAGCAAGTTTCATGCCTGCCAGGACTATATAGTTAGAAAAATAAAACAACACATATATACTCAAGAGTAAATTGATCCTAGATGACTAGAGAATTCACAATAAACATGTAATCAGCCACCTACAGAAGTGTCTCAGGGGTTCCTCAAAGTGCCCACACATATACTGTTGTATTCAAGCTAAATGTTATTATACAGAAAAACTGGAATCAAGGAGAAAAGACACAGGATTTATGCACAAACTTCCTTATATTTCTCCATCCTGTGAGGTTAAACACATTTGTTCCTTGCTACTGCAGGGGGAAACAAACAAGCAAACAAAAACCCCAAAACAAACAAACAAAAAATCCACCATTATCAAGTACACCCAGAAGCTACTCTAATTAGTTTAAGTTCAGTGCAAAAGAGCCAGGCTCATCTCATTAACCAATATATGCTGAGAACGGCAAGTGTAGACACTGTGCCCAATACTGTAATTAACGCTTACTACCCAGTGTCTCCTCCAGGTTACTTCATGGCTTCCATCCCACAGACTCAGAATTGTGTGGCATACTCTACTTCTAGCCATATAGCCCAACAAAGACCAAGTCCTCATTGCATGGCTCAGTACAAACCAAGAGATGATTGATAGTGTCTTCCCACATGTTCCTAGACCTCCACTGAGTGCTCCGAGGACAAGCTTCCTCTTGGGTTCCAGGAGTCGGCCAACATAGTGTGTTACTTACACATCAACACAGACGATGGGTCTGCATCCTACAGATGCTGTGGCTCTGGATGGTGCTTTGCTGCTCACACCACTCAGGAGTCTGCAATCCCCAGCAGCCCCACCCCAGCTCCAAAGGGAAAGGTATCTGCAGTTGGGAGCCAAGGAATACTACAAAGTCACACCACACAACAAACTTCACACAAGATATTCATTGGGAAGGGGAAACCCAGGAGAGTGGCTGCCTCTGCTCAGGTGAGAAGCAGCCCCCAGCAACATCCTAAATCACTGTCACAAGTGAAATGCAACAGTCTGCTGTTCATACACAAGATCAAAAATCTTACCATGTTTCCATGTTGGCATCTGGTGCCACCAAATGAGCAAAAGCAAGTGTGGGATGAACTATTATTTCCTCTTATTAAGCCATCCACCCTACTCTTGCTGATAAAGATCAATCAACATGACCATTAGTAAATCTGAAACATTTCCCAGGCTGGAGTCTAGTCTCTCTGCTCTAAGGCTGACTGCAAGCCTATGGAGCTGAAGGGGCTGCCCAGGAAACAGTCAGCAGGACCACTGAAGTTCCAACTGTTTAAAATTGATAAGAAACCAGGGAAAGAAACACAGGCTCACTGAAGCTGAAGAGGTGTCACAATGGTTAGAGCACTGGCTGCTCTTCCAGAGAACCTAGGTTCAATTCCCAGCACCAACATGGCAGCTCACAACCATCTGTAACTGCATTTCCAGGGGATATGAAGGTATCTTCAGGAGGAATGAGTGTGGTATACAGACATGCATGCAGGTAAAATACCCACACACTTAAGCTACCTTTTTTTTTAAATTAAAAAGTATATATACCTAGACACAGAAAAATTTAAATGCTATGAAAAAAAACACTTAAAAATGTAAAATAAGAGGAAATTTTGAGCCTTATGTACCAAGCAAACACCAGTTTTACAAAACAATCTGACTACTAGCTTATTTGATTTAAAACAAAACAACAAAAACAGCAAAATTTAAAAGCAAATTAATGTTTTATAGACCCTGAGTAAAATACTTGTCGTTGATTTTGTAATTCTTTTTTTTTTTTTTGGTTTTTTTTTTTTTTTTTTTTGGTTTTTCGGGACAGGGTTTCTCTGTGTAGGTTTGGAGCCTATCCTGGCACTCGCTCTGGAGACCAGGCTGGCCTCGAACTCACAGAGATCTGCCTGCTTCTGCCTCTCGAGTGCTGGGATTAAAGGCGTGCGCCACCAACGCCCAGCTGATTTTGTAATTCTTTACTGTGGACTAACTTAGGAAGTGTGTTTGAAGTAAACTGATAACTGATCAAGGAATTATAATTTGGGTTATAAAACTCTTGCTTTAAAAAATTGGGCTTTTTTTTTTTTTTTTTTTTTGAGGGTTGGAGAGATGGTTCAGCAGTTAAGAGCAGTGGCTGCTTTTCCAGAGAACCTGAATTCAATTTCCAGTACCCATGTGGCAGCTCACAGCTGTCTGTAACTCCAGTTCTAGGAGATGACACCTTCACACCAATGCCCATAAAATAATTTTTTAAAAAAATTTTATGTGTTTGTTTTTGAGACAGGGTTTCTCTGTGTAGCCCTGACTGTCTTGGAACTCACTCTGTAACCTAGGCTGGCCTCGAACTCAGAAATCTGCCTGCTTCTGCCTCCTGAGTGTTGGAATTAAAGCCATGTGCCACCATTAATTTTACTCTCTCTCTCTCTGTGTGTGTGTGTGTGTGTGTGTGTGTGTGTGTGTGTGTGTGTGTGTGTGTGTGTGTGTGTGTTCAAGCATGTACGACTACAACTTCTGGGAGTTGGTTCTCTCTTTCTGCTATGTGGATCCCAGGAATCAAACTCAGGTTGTAGGGCTTGGTAGCTGTATTAGTCAGAGTTCTCTGTATAAAATGAATCTATATTAAAAGGGCATTTATCTGAGTGGCTTACAGGCTGTGGTCCAACTAGACCAAAAGTGGTTGTCTCCTAACAGAAAGGCCAAGCAACTGGTGGTCACTCAGTCCATGAGGCTGGATGTCTTAGGTGGGCATCAGTCTACATAGGTTCTAATACCATTGAAGGAATGTCTTGACAGCAGGATAGATCTTGCCAGTAAGAGAAAGGGCAAGCAGGCTAAAAGCAAAGTGTTCTTCTATGTGGGCTGTCACCAGAAGGTGTGGCCCGGATTGAGGGTGGGTTTTCCCACCTCAAAGGATCCAATCAAGAAAATCCCCCATAGGTGTGCCAAGATGCTTGGGTTTTAGTTGATTCCAGAAGTAGTCAAGTTGATAACCCAGATTAGCATCCCAGTGGAATGGCATTTATGTACTGAGCCATTTTACCAAACCATAAAACTACTGCTTTAATAAAAATTCCTAGGCTGAAGAGATGGCCCAGTGGTTAAGAATACTTGTTGCTCTTGCAGAGGACCTGGGGTCCAGTTTCCAGCATCCACCCATAACTCTAGTTTTGGGAGATTTAACACCTTCATCTAACCTCTGAGGACAGCAGGAGCGCATGTTGGCACCTAAAGATTTTTCTAGTTAGTCACACAGACACCACCTGCCTAGCAGGTAACAAACAGATCCCAGAAGAAAAGGAGATCTGTTACATAAATCATACACTACACACAAAGACTTCAGGCACAATGAATCACACTCATCAAGTAGGAAATAGAGGAACAATTCAAATGCCAAAAATCTCAGCTGCCAGCCACGGGCCAACTGCACAAGCAAGGCCTGCAAAGGCAGAAGCCTTGCCTCCATGCTATTAACTCTTCTGTACAAAGTGACTGTTAAACACAGTCAGTATTTCTAAATGCTTTCCAACATAGGTGGATTTAGGGACTCTAAGGCAGTGTCAGTTAACTTTTAAATTATTCTGTGGTCTCTATAACTCAAGCAATTATGACAAGAAACAAAACCAACAAGGTTACAATTAAGGAATTTGAAGGTCTTGTTTTGTATTGATTTGGTTACTGGCAATCAAACCCAGGGCCTTGTTCATAAGCAAGTGTCCTACCAAACACACATACTCTACCACTGACCTATATCCAGGGCTTCCTTAATATTCTTTTCAATGTTTGTTATTTGCTTTGTCTGTTTTTATGTTTATCGAGTATGTCTTAATCCAACATCTTACCTGCCTTTCCATGTTTTTGTGACTAATGAACAATAAGAAACAAGTTGAGCTCAAAGTGCACTTTGCAGTTTGCTGAATGAGAAACAAAGCTACTACTGCTAAAGATGAAAGGACAACTTTAGACTCACCCAGTTCAGGAAATGGAGAGCTGGCTCAGTGGTTAAGGGCTGGGACTGCTCTTCCAGAAGACCTGGGTTGGATTACCAGCACCCACATGGTGGCTCATAAACATCTCTACCTCTAGCCCCAGGAGTTCTGATGCCTTCTTCTGGCCTCCTTAGGCACATCATCCAAGTGGTACATGGACATATATGCAAGCAAAACACTCATACATATAAAATAAATTTAAGAAACTACCCAGTTCAGGCTAGCAAGTAGCATGTAGGTAGAGACTCTTGCCACCAAGCCTGACAACCTGAGCCTAGAACCCACCTGGTGAGTGGCAAACCAGCTCCCACAAGTTTTGACTTAGTTCCTCCCTCTCCACTTCTCTAAACAAATGTAAACATGCTTTTGGGGGGGGAAGGTTTATTTATTTTTATTTTGTGTGCATTAGTGTTTTGTGTGTGGGTAGATCTGTGTGCATGCAGTGCCCATGGAGGTGAGAAGTGGGCATCGGATCCCCTGGAACTGGAGTTACAGACAGTTGTGAGCATCATGTGGGTGCTGGAACTTGAACCTGGGTCCTCCAGAAAAGCATCGAGTGCTCTTAACAACTGAGCCATTTTTCTAGCCCCTCCATAGGCTGGCTTTTATTCATGTCATTATATTGACCTTCCAAACACTCCAACCAAGTACTGTTCTGCATTTTGGATTTTTTTTTTTTTCAAGAGAGAATCAGCTTGTGGGACTGACTGACCTGCCCCACAGTCATACTTGTGTAATGGCACACACTGTCAACTCCAGCACTTGGGAAGCAGAAGCAGGCGGAGCTGAGAGTTAAAGGCCAGCTCGGTCTACTTCAGGAGTTCAGGAAAGTCAGAGCTTTGTGAGATACTGTCTCCACCAAAAGGGGCAGGACAGGCAGTTCATAAAGACCCATGCAGCCAAGCCTGACAACTCACACGGTTGAAAAGAAGAGAAGTGACTCCTGCAATTTATCTGGCGACCTCCACATGCCCACCATAACATATAGCTAAAAATAACATAAAATAATAAAGTGAGGGGTTGGACAGATGGCTCAGCTGTTCCAAGCACTGGATGCTCTTCCAGAACATTTGTGTTAATTCCCTGCACTCATATGGAAGTTCACATGATTCCAGGTCCAAGGGAATCTAATGATGCCTCTTTGGACCTCTGTAAGCAGCAGGCACATATATGGTGTACAGAACATATATGCAAGCAAAACACTCATGTACATAAAAAAATAAAATAGTTTTTATTTATACATTTATAAAAATGTATTTGGATGGTCTTACCACTAAACTCACATTCTTACACTTATACACACACACACCTTTTTCCTTTTGAGCAGGATCTGGATCTGTTGTCCAGGTTGTACCAGAATTCCTAGACCATCTTTTTTTTTCACTTAAAGATGCTATTATTATTATTATTTGTGTGTGTGTGTGTGTGTGTGTGTGTGTGTGTGTGTGTGTGTGCACATGTGCTCATGCATGCAGGTGCCCATGGAGACCAGAAGAGGGTGTTTAACCCCCACAGCTCCAGTTACAAACAGTTGTAAGCTGACAAACATGGGTAATGAGAACTCAACTCCTGTCTTCTGAAAGAGCAGCAGCCTCTCAGCCATCTCTTAGGCCACTAAGAGATGCATGCTACCATGTCCAGTGTATACTCTCTCTTTAGAGAGAAGTTAGGTTGGCCTTAGATCTTCCAGAACCTGTTCACCTTGCAGATAAGTGATAAATCAAGTTTGAGAACATACAAGGTCAAAGACCAGGTCAGTCTGACTTTAGCTTCTCCTATCAGCAGGCACTTGTGCAAGTCACCCTGGTTCCTAACCAGGAGATGCTCTCTTTCCATCTTTCAGAAAGTTGAATGGACAACCCCTCTCCACTCAGTGCTAGCATACAGTGCTGAGTCTCTTCACACATTGCTGGGAGAAAAGAAGATGGCTTTTATCATTAATCCACATAGTGCCTAGCCCTGAGCAACGCACTTCATTAGTGAACTCATTAAATCTTTGCTTGTTTTGGATAAGGCTGTGAGCACTGAAGTTTAATTTTTTTTTGTTTCTTTGTTTTTTCTCAAGACTACACACAGTAAGTAACTGTAAAGGATTCCAAACTCAGGTCTTACTAAAACCTGTCTTCTTCCCACCTTCGTTGTTGTTGTAACAGAAGCTGGCTGGCTCCCTTAATCCTGGGGTTATACCTTTTACACACACACACACACACACACACACACACACACACACACACACACACACACACACACACGCCCATCCCAGCTCCAAGCATATCTTCCAAGAGTTGGTATGTCTTCTGACATGTCTTTCTCTTCGGAAGCAATCCTGGATTTAGTTCTCTGCCCACTAACAATCGTTCACTGCCCTTTCCTGCCACTGCACCTTCTCGGAACACCACCTTTTGAGGCAGTCAGACGCTACCATCTCTTAAATAATAATACGCACTCGATTTGCAATCATAAAGCACTTTCAATCATAGTGCTCTATCTGACCTCCACAATCCGATGAGGAGGGCAAAGAAAGAGCAGGGTTAGGGAAACTATCCCATTCTACGAGAAAGACACCTCTCCAAGGTCAAGGAATGAAAAATGAGAAATTCAGGACCAACGGCCCAGATTGGACCCTTGGTCCTTGGCTCATCCCGCCACGCCTCACAGGCACTCACGGTCCAGCCACAGCCTCAGGGGCAGCGATGTCACAGGTGCAGTCCGCCCGCCCACAGAGCACCACCCTCCACTCCCACCGGTACCAGACCTCCCTCCGTCCTGCCGACCTCTCGACTCCTCTCTTCACCAGACAGACAGACCTCTCTCCCACCGGCCTCCCCACCCCGCTGCTCCCTCTAAGCAGGACTAGCCCCGTCTAGTCGCAAGTGGCCTTCTCTGACTAGCTGCGTCCCTCCGCTTCACCACCTCCGCCTGTCAGTCCGCTGGCTTACCTTCTCCAAGGATGCAGGTCTCTGCACAGCCAGGGAACGGGCCAGTGAAAGCACTGTGTTGAAATAAAAGCCTCGGGAGGTGCTGGAGCCAGAGCTGGACCCCGAGCCGCCTCCGCCGCCTCCCCGAGCCCCAGCAGCCGCCATCACAGCGCGCGCCCCGGCGCAGGCGGCTGGGTTCCCAGCACTGGGCCTGCCACCGCCGGACCTCACGGCGCAGGCGCAGCGGCGCCCGGCTTCCCGGGCACGTGACCGCCGTGTGCTCCCCCCCCCCGCACTGGGCGGTGCCTGGCGTGAGTCCGCCCCCGCGCAGCTGGTCTCCCTGCGCCGCTCCGGGCGGTGGTTGGCTCCGGAGGCGGGGCTGCGGCGCGGTACTGGCGGAAGTGGCGCGCGCGGTGGTCACAGCCAGTCCTCCCGCCGGCGCTGGGCTACGACTCCTGGCCCGGTCGCCCCTCCAGCTTCCTAAGTCCAGGCCGTCGCTGACACCATGTCCGGCTACCCCAAAAGCTATAATCCTTTCGACGACGACGTGGAAGACGAGGACAGCGGGCCGTCACCGTGGAAGGGCGCCCGCGACCCGCCCGACGGGTCCGACGCGCCGATGGACCGTCAGCAGTACCTGCAACAGGAGGTGCTGCGCAGGGCCGAGGCTACGGCCGCCAGCACCAGCAGGTCCTTGTCCCTCATGTATGAATCGGAGAAGATCGGAGTCGCCTCTTCCGAGGTGAGCCGGGGGCAGAACTGAACTGAACTGGCCAGTCCTTGCATTATAAAACGTTATAATGAAATGTTTTGTTCACCATCTTTTGGCATTTTTCTAAGAGGGGGTTTACCTGGCGAAGCTCCCTTACCTACTATTCTGCATGGTTGATCCCTACCCCGCTCTCCTGCCCACATGTCTAGTTAAAAGGTAAAAATCCAAATTATGTTCTGTCTGAGGTCAGAAGAGAGAGTGAAAATGCCTGCATTAGGGAAATAGTGACTGTTTCGTTTGTATATAACTTCTTGGGCAGAAGCCTTAGGCTGTTCCTTTCTCGTGACCCAGTTAAAATGTAGACTGTCTATGCACCAGGTGCCAGGTGATGCCTGGCAAATGAAGCCTCGTGTTCTGCTCCCATCTTTATCCACTTTTCACCTTATTAAATGGGAATGCTTTAAGTCCCTTTGCCTGGGTTCCTGCTCAGGAATGTCAGATCTTGAATTGTGTCTAGACCCTTACCTTTACAGATAATGTGTTGATTTGACAGTCTGTTGTTCCAGTCAGGTCTTTCCGTCCATAGAAAATTTTAGGAAAGCTGGGTGGTGGTGGCACATGCCTTTAATTCCAGCACAGGCGGATCTTTGGGATTTAAAGGCCTGGTTCCAGGACAGCCAAGGCTACATAGAGAAAGCCCGTCTCGAAAAACAAAACAAAACAAAAAAAGAAGACTTCAAGATTTTTGCTTTGTCTTTATGTGTTTGCGTGTGTGCACACGTGTGGGAGTGTCTCTTGAAGCCAGAAGAGGGCACCAGGGGATCCCTTGGAGCTGGACTTAACAGCTGTGAGCTGCCCAGTGTGGGTGCTGGGCACTGAGCCAGTCTTCTGGAACCTCTTAAGCCCTTTTGAGAGGAGTTTTGGTTTAGTGCACAGTATGCCTATGAAGCCCAAGGTGAACAGGGACTGGCCTCAGTTTCTCTAACACTAGGATTACAGGTATGCACTATCATGGAATAAGGATTGTTCCAAGACGCCAGGTTGTCCCCTGAGTCTTCTGATAAAACAGCTGTATGGACAGAGGAAGAAAATTAAGAAATTACTGATACATCAGCTAAGAATAATCTTAAGCATTTTGCAGTTTTGAAAAGTAATGGTTGAAATAAACTATTGTCTTCCTTTTCCAGTCTCCCTTCTCTTGGCTTGGGCAGATCTGAGGTGTATTAATTACCTCATGTAACCATCTCTATCATTTCTGCATCGCTGATCTGAGGTGTACTTATTACCTCATGTAGTCATCTCTGTCATTTCTTCATCGATGCTGTTTTTCCTTCTACCCATCCCTGTTATGGTATCCCTGGTTGCTGATGTATCATCTGCCTCTAGGGAGTTGTGCATATAATTCTTAGATCTGTGTACCAGATGCTTAATATTCCAGTCTAGATTAGTTGTGAGCCTTGGGCCCTTGGTAAACAGGTCACTTTGTTTTGAAGTAAGGTCTTGTAGTATAGCCCAGTCTGACCTTGAACTCAATATCCTCTTGCCTTAGCCTTCAGAGTGCTCAGCTCATAAACAAGCACCACATGCCAAATGCCCACTGTGAACAGGTAGGTCCTCTGAAAGAGCAGGAAGCACCCTGAGCTGCTAGGCCATCTCTCTAGCACCAACAGAGAACCTTTCTCAATAGTATCCTTGTGTAATCCCGACTGTCCTGGAACTTACATAGAGTAGGCGGGCTCAGTCTCAGAGATATACCTAACTGTGTTCCTGGGAGTGCTGAGATTCAAGGTGTGTGCCACCACTCCCAGAATTTTTATTCTTTTAAATTTTAAAGTGAGGTAGTCTTTACATATCGCCCTGTATATTATTTAGTAGCACTGAAGGCTATAGTTAAATACAATGAGGGTTTTTTTTTGGGGGGGGCGGGGGAGCAGCAGGCTAATGGCCATGTTATATTCCATTAAATAGATGACTTGTTTATGCAGCCAGTCTCCTAATGGTGAACATTATAATACCTGCTTCCTATATGGACATCGTTTTTTGTATACCTTTTCACCACCCTGGCCAAAGCCATTCATCTTCCCAGGATACTGCTCTCCTGTAGCAGTATAGCATACTACAGTGATCTTTTTTGGAGCCTGATATCTCAGTTCAGGAGAGCCCTGCAACAAAGCTACTGTTCAAGTGGACACTGCATCAACACCAGTAGAAAAGGACTGGTGTTTTGTAAAACTGACACATAATGTGTTCAGCCACTTTGGCTAGCACATGCTCCTCAGAGGCCTACTCATCTTTAAATGTGCCTGTTACTGATGCCACACTGAGCATTCATTTTAGAGAGGTGGGAGAGACAGCGATGGTATCCCTCTTAACCCGGAGCAGTGGCAAGGCAAACTCTTCAGGTTTTCCCTTGTTAGAGTAAATCTGTTGTCATGGGTATGCTCTTGTCTTCCAGAAAGCTAGTGGGGAGCAGGCATTCCTAACCAGACCTGCTCCTCTAAGAGTCATTCATGGTGACTCCAATGAAGCCTGTTTCTCAGCAAAGGCTGATAAGGACAGAAAGATAGCTACTAGATCAATTCCTCTCCAACCCTCAGTGATTTTTTTTTTTATATAACCTAATCATCAATTTGTGTTTCTGAATTCATTCCATGCTAAGGAAATCTCTGACTGATACAGAACCAGCAAGTTCCACGTTTGCTGAGCCATAGCAGCTAGATCTGTTAGTGTGGGTGTTTATTACCTTGGGAGAGAAGAGAAATGATGGGAACGGTTTCTTTTTTCTTTCCTTCCTGAAATAGAATTTTATATTCCCTGGGCAAGCCTCAAACTTGCTGACCCTTTGGAATTCACTTCCAGAGTGCTGGGAGTGCATGACTTTGCCACCACACTGGCTTATCCCCAGTCTAGGGTGATACATTTCAGATTTCTGGATTCATTGCTCAGACCCAGATCGACATTTATGTACTTATCAGTTAATAGCTGCTTTAATTTCAAATTCATTGTGAGGCCCACCTGATGTTACAGGGCACCCTAGCTGTAGATTGTGGTGTGGCCCTGTGGTCACTCCTGCCCTCGGGAGGCCTCGAGTCATTTGCTGTGTTTCCTACTGGCTGTTGATGGGTCCCACCCACACCCTCTGTGCACGCCACACAGTTCCACTTCCCCTCAGTAACTCCAGCTGCCTAGACTAGCTGCTCTGTTGAGCTCAGCGTTTACCCCACCCCACCCTTGGGACTCTGATACAATCCCTAAACCAGGCCAGGAATCCTTGCTGAGGTTGGGTTCACTGTGACAAAGAAACAACCATGTGTGTAATGACATTTGTATTGTTTTTTTCAATGGACCTGAGCTCAGTGAAGCAAGGATGTACCTTCCTCAGTTCTCAGCACCACGGTGTACTTAGCAAGTCAGAGAGTCCGATTGAATCTGCTCTTACCCTTCATGGATCATAAGCCCTCAGGGTGGAGTTCGGGCTTGTTTAGTCCCCACTTAATAACTAGCACTGGAAGGACCTTTAGCAGACAAGTCCCACACTGTTCCATGCTGCCTTTGATTCCCTGAGCCCTTACAGTGCCCTGGAACATAAGGTGAATGTCACCTCCCTTCTGGCAGTCTGTGCCCTTTGTGTCCCTGACTTGTGCTTTCTCTTGCTCTCAGGAGTCACTCACAGAATAGAGGAATGGAGGAACTGTCTCTGTAGTTCCTTGGCAGCCCATGCATATCTTCTCTTTTTCCTGTGTAAATGTAGAAAACTCTTGGGGCTTAAAGAAGTTGGGGATTCACCCGTATCGTTTGTATCACTAGCCTGTCTATTGTTTACATGAGGGCATTTTGTATTTCATTGTCCTTTGTTTTTTTGAGACAGGGGCTCATACCTCTGTGTACCTGAGGATGAGCCTGGACTCCTGACTCTGCTTTCTCCTCCCAAGAACTGGGATTACAGACACGTCCTACCACCCTAGTTTACAGAGTGCTGGGAATTGAGATCCCAA
Source organism: Cricetulus griseus (assembly GCF_003668045.3). NCBI lineage: Eukaryota > Metazoa > Chordata > Mammalia > Rodentia > Cricetidae > Cricetulus > Cricetulus griseus. Next base: position 71,914,908 of record NC_048597.1, on the reverse strand, counting down.
CATCATGTGTACTAGGCAAGCACCCTTACCAGCTGAGCCGCATTCCTTGTCCCCCCCCCAGCCACCCTATACTTGTGTTGGCCTCATCCTCACAGAAGGCAGATGGAAAAGCCAACAGAGTCCACTTCTAAGGTGTGCCCGCACACCTGCAATCCAGAGCTTTTGAGGTCTGTCTTCAGCATGACTGTGTAAGTGTCTGGTCTGTGAACCTGTAACCATGGCCACATCCTTTTGGGTGTGGCTTCAGGTGGATGAAAGAGGAAAGAGGGAAGCGTAAGTAAGGTGAGGTTGCTTGCGCAGGTCCTTTCTGTTGGATCTTTCAGTGGATCCGGTAGGCAGGACAGGGAAACGCTTCCCCAGTTCTTTGTATTTTTCTATGTAATTGTTCCCCAATAAGCACCCAGTTATCATTTATCTTGGCTTTAGTGATATCATTACAACCTCAACTTCAAATGGCCCACAATGTGAGGCAAATTGTAGGCTAGGATGTCTGCATTCATGATGCTTGTCAGGTCATAGAGTCCAGGGCTGCTCATTAGTGGTCTACTCATATACCTCCAAATAGGATATGCCAAAAGGGACATATTGAGACCCAGTGTAAGCCACTTTGCTGCACAAAGAAACATGACACAGAAGAAAGCATGGATGAGGTACTCTGAAAGTACAAGAGGATTCAGGGCATTATACTGACTGGTTCTTGTAATTGGTCTTTAGCTCATCGTAGCTGGAGTATGGAGTCTTGGCCAGCCCATCCCCACAGGAAACACTGAGGAAGCACCACCAATTCTCCTGCCATGTGCCCTGCCACACCCCTTCCTCCTTGGGCAGTCCTAGGTCAGAGCACATTAGGTCCAGTCATTTCCTATCCCTTTCAGAGGAGGAGTTTAACCAACGAAGCTCTTTGCTTTGCTGGTCTCATGTTCTCCGGTGTACACCATGTTCTGGTACATAGAAACTTCCCAGAAACGAAAGCAGCCTTCCTCCTCTGGCCTTCTGCCTCTCAGTGGGAAAGCCATCTTCACATAAATCCCATTGTAATATCTATGTAAGCTGTCTGGTTTCCCCTGCAGCTTTCTAAGCAATAGGAAGAACTGGCTACTAGAGCAGCCAAAGGCCTCTGGCCCTCCAGAGCTTTGCCCGTTTCAGCCCCCAGCATCACCTGTTGTCCTACGCAGTCACCCAGAACTGTGGCTGTAGCTCAGGGTTGAGCACTGTATATAAGTACTGAGTTAGAGCTGCAGTATGCAAAATAGTACAAATAAAAAAGAAAGAAGAAGGAAGATAGAAAAAAAATACATGGGTGCTACAGAAATCGTATTTATCCAGATTTATAGCTTCTGGCTTGTTCCACAACAGTCTATGAAGATGATAAGTTTGGAGACTCTGAAGATAAATTATCAGGTCCTTTTTTTCCTCTGAAAAATAGTTCTTGCAAGTTTGCTTGACACAGTCCAATAGTGTTTTTCTTTTCAAATTTCTTTAATGTCTTTAAACATTCCTAATATGCCCGGTAGTGGTGGTGGTGCATGCCTTTAATCCTAAACTCAGGAGGCAGAGGCAAGTGGATCTCTGATCTCTGTGAGTTCCAGGCCAATGTGGACCAAGGAACCAGTTCTCAGACAGCCAGAGTTACATAGAGAGACCCTGTCTTGAAAAACAACAACAACAATTCCTAAGCTGGGAACACTGAAGGTATGTGCCTTCAGTCCCTACAGATGCAGGCAGATCTCTGTGAGTTTAGTGCCAATATAGGCTAAATAGTGAGTTTAACCCAGGCCAGCCAGGGTTACATACTGAGCTACTGTCTCAAAAAAAATTACCTAGGGATGGAGATATAGCTTGGTGGAAAACAGGGTTTAAAGATAAATTCAAATCAATGTTTTAGTGTTTTGCCTATGTGTTGTAGTTCTGAATTTCACCCACTAAAAAGAATTTAAGCAACACATTGTGTTAGAAATATTAACACTGTGTTACAAGTGTGTCTGGGGCCTCAAGAAAGTGACCACCTAATCCAAAGTATTTCATTAAGGCTAAAAGTTTTACTTCTGCAGAAGGTGCACAGCCATGCCAAGGCAGGCAAGTACACCCCGTGGTGGTCCTATTGGGTTTATGTTCCTGAAAAAAGGGGTCAGAGCATGACCTCATACTCCTAGGTGGTTGGCTAAATCAAAATGGTGGACATAATGAGGAAAGTATGACTCCTGAGAACAGGCTGCAACCCTGAGCACATTTCAACAAGTGCTGACTGGGGTGGAACTTAAATTTCTCCCAGGTAGTTTCTTGACAGTATTTCAAATGGAGTTTTGCCTTATTTAACCCTTTGATAGAAAAGGCTGTACATTTGTTTACCCATCCCACAGTCTCTAAACCAGTGGTTCTCAACCTTCCTAATGCTGTGACCTTTTAATACAGTTCCTCATGCTGTGGTGACTCCAACTACAAAATTATTTATGTTGCTACTTCATAACTGTAATTTTGGTGTTTTGTTGTTTGGTTTTTTTGTTTTGTTTTGATTTTTGGTTTTTTGAGACAAGGTTTCTCTGTGTAACAGTCCTTGGGCTGTCCTGGAACTCTGTTTGTAGACCAGGCTAGCCTCAAACTCACCGAGATCTGCCTGCCTCTACCTCCCAAGTGCCGGGATTAAAGGCGTGTGCCACTACCACCCAGCCATAACTGTAATTTTGTAACTGTTATTAATTGTAATGTAAATATCTGTGTAGTAGGTCTTTCTTTATATGGTTAGCTCTCTAATAATGGCACAAACTTTTAGTAATTATGAAATCTTAGGCTTATTCCCAGCTAGCTCTTAAATTAACTCATTTATATAAATCTATGTTCTGCCACATGGTTCGTTCCCTCTCTTCAGTACCATAGGAATCTCCTGCCTCAGATTCTTTCCCAGAGTTCTTATCTCTGCCTGGAAGTCCCACCTATCCTCTCCTGCCTACCTATTGGCCATTCAGCTCTTTATTAAACCAATCAGAAAATGCCTTAGGCAGGTACACCTTCACAATGTACAAAAAGATCATCCCAATGTTTCCCCCTTGTAGTCCAATAAAAGGCTCTTTCTCTAATGTTAATAAACTATATACAATAAGAACAATTATTAGGTAAGAATTACATTAACAATATCTAGTCCATTTGTATATGGCAACTTTGGAGAAAGTATTATCTATCCTATCTTGGTGAGTCCAAAGTTTTGTACCTAAAACACTTTCTATCATAACTTGTATTACCAACCTAAAAGTATCTTTTTAGACCTTAAAACATTTTCTTAGATAGACAACTTAAGGTTTTATGCTCTCAATGTTGGTAATAAGGAAAACTGTAAAACTCTATCTAGACCAACCCCATCAGAAACTTGAAAAGAATAAATATCTGAATAAACAAGAGGTGCAGAGTAAGCAACTTTGAAAACTATAGAAATGACAGAGAGAGCTGGCTGCCTGGACAGCCAGCCAAGGTTCCTCTGCAGCACTGGGGCAGACATCTTCAGCCTACAGACCCAGAATATCTGACAGACTTTTCTGTGAAGCAAGAATTCTGAAGGATTGTCCTACCTTGTCTTGGCAAAGTTTGACAGTTGGCTTGTCCTGCTTGTGCAATTTGGATAGCATTCTTTTTTTTTTTTAATTGAGCTATACATATTTCTTACACTCCACTTTCCTCCTTCCCTCTCCCCTGCCTCCCACACTTCCAGTTTACTCAGGAGATCTTGTCTTTTCCCCTTCCTAGGTAGATTCGTGTATGTCTCTTTTAGGATCCTGTTTGTTACCTAGGTTCTCTGGGGTTATGGATTGTAGGCTGGTTACCCTTTGCTTTATGTATAATATCCACTTATGAGTGGGTACATATATGTGTCTTTCTGGGTCTGGGTTACCTCACTTGGCTTTTTCTAGTTCCAGCCATTTGCCTGAAAATTTCAAGAAGTCATTGTTTTTTACCACTGAGTAGTACTCCATTGTGTAAATGTACCACATTTTCTCTATCCATTCTTCAATTGAGGGGCATCTAGGTTGCTTCCAGGTTCTGATTGGTTTAATAAAGAGCTGAATGGCCAATAGGTAGGCAGGAGAGGATAGGTGGGACTTCCAGGCAGAGATAAGAACTCTGGGAAAGAATCTGAGGCAGGAGATTCCTATGGTACTGAAGAGAGGGAACGAACCATGTGGCAGAACATAGATTTATATAAATGAGTTAATTTAAGAGCTAGCTGGGAATAAGCCTAAGATTTCATAATTACTAGGTTGCTTCCAGCATTATTTGTCTGTTACAAATAATGCTGCTATGAATATAGTTGAACAGATGTCCTTGTGGTGTGAGTGTGCATCCTCTGGGTAAAAGCCCAACAGTGGTCTTAAGGTAGATTGAGTATTTTCTGAGAAACTGCCAAACTGATTTCCAAACTGGCTGTACAAGTTTGCACTCCTACCAGCAAAGGATAAGTGTTCCTCTTACCCCACATCCTCTCCAGCATAAGCTATCATCAGAGTTTTTTATTTTAGCCATTCCGACAGGTGTAAGATGGTATCCCAGAGTTGTTTTGATTTGCATTTTTGTCATGACTAAGGATGTTGAGTGTTTTCTTAAGTGTCTTCCAGTCATTTGAGATTCCTCTGTTGAGAGTTTTCTAGCGGTGAGCTGAGAGTGTCAGCCCAAGGAGAGGGGCTGTAGGGAAAGCCTGCCACCCATGTGGGGTGCAGAGGGAGCTGTCTGTCTGAAAAATACACATGGGATTGCAAGGAAGAAACGTGTGGTGGGAACTGCCTGAAGGCAAAGACTCCCAAGTTTGGGTGGCAGCTGAAGATGGCTTAAAAAGTCTACAACAGGAAAATCCCAAATTTGCTCAAAGTTTTAGGGAGAAAACAAAAGAAAACCTAGCCCAAAGACTCCAGTGGGAGCCCTGTATGTAGCTCTGGCCTGGGCTGGTGGCTTCAAACTCACAGGCAAATGGCTTTTTCATTAATTCATACTTTAATTTTGGGCACCAATTGTAACACGAATAATAAAAACCTAGAGATAGATACTGGGGTTCAAACTGAAAGATCAGAAAAGCAAAGCAGCCAGCCACTAGCTCTTACCTCTGTCTAGGACTGAAATGGGTGAACCTGTCTCCACACATCTTCAGACTGCCCTGCTCTCCACCAAGCCTCAGACTGAGTTTCTGTCTCCTACTGCCTTATATTCCCGTCTCTGACCAGCCATATCACTCCTGTCTCCACCTCCCTAGTGCTGGGATTAAAGGCATGTGGTCCCAAGTGCTGAGCTGTTTGTGTGAGCTGTTTCTCTTTTAGACTGAGTTTTGTGTAGCTCAGTGTGGCCTTGAATGAACAGAGATCTGTCTGCCTCTGTCTCCCAAGTCCTGGGATCAAAGGTATGTGCCACCACTGCCTGGCCTCTATAGCTAGCTAGTATGGCTGCTGGGATTGAAGGTGTGTATGACCACTGCCTGGTTCTGGCTGTGGCTAGCTTTGCATTTTGATCTCCAGTACTTTATTAAATCATAAATAATATATCTCCACAAAAGATAGAGGAAAGAGAAAGAAAGAAATCCCTGAATTTACCTCCTTTGCTTTGTTTCCTCCCTGACCGTGACCAATAACAACTTGAAATCAATTCCACTAAATGATGGCAAACATCCATAACTCACCAAATGATCCAAACCACCCACCCCACCTCTTGGGAATGGGGGCGTTGTGTTCTTAAAATTGCTTCCCACTATCTGGGGGCAGTGGCATCTTTAGGAGACCCTGAGGAAGTTGGGATGATGGTCAAGTCCTGGGAGATCTAGCTGTATCATTTGTTGTCCAGTCTCTGTGTGACTGGAAAGTGCAAGGCTTATCTAAAGTCCTAGCTGGAGTAGTGTGTGAGGGTGGACCATCTCAGCTAGCAACTTTGAAGTTGTTCTGGATGCAGAATTTTGAGGAAATTGCAACAGAGGCATTCTGAGGGCTGAGTCACTTGGGCTACTTGTTTTCATTGGTGTCTGATCTTTTTGCTCTGAAAACACACAAACTTTTAAAGGTAACATATATATCTGCATTAACATAAGTATTGAATGTGTGGTGTGCACAGGTCAGCTAAAGATGTTTTTTGTTGTTGTTGTTGTTGTTCTATGTTTGAGTAGGTAAAAGGCATCTATCAACTTTAGTTGTCTGTTAGGCCTATATAACCAAACTGTTATATAAATCTCCATCCAAACCATTTGAAAGGATACATGTAATAATAAGTCATGAGGACTCTGTAGCCAACAAGATTTGTCATGTCTCATCCAGTCTCAGGGCTGTTCCCATGCAGAGGGATCAGCATGTACGTCACCTGTCATATAGTTTTTCTTGGTTTCTTTCTTCATATCTGCAGCCAAGATTTTCAGGTCTTCCCCAGTCAAATCTGATTTTTATTAATTACATCATCTTCTCCAATGCAACACATTTCCTGACTTCCATTCTGAAGTTAAGACATCCTTAAACTACACAGGCTGGTTTAATTCATGTTTTTGTTGTTGTTTTTTTTTTTACTACAATTCAGTGTCTCTCAGCAGTTGTTGGGTTTTGTTCATTAGCATTTAAAAAATTTAAAGTTAATAAAGTACTAGGTAATCTGTCTGGGGGGGGGGTCTTTGTTTCCTGTTTCTGTTTATTAAGCATCCCTTTCCAAGTACTATTGGATCTTTCTACAACTGTTTGTCCTATAGGTTTGTGTGGTACACCTGTAATATGCTTTATGTTATAATATGCAAAACACTTTTTCATTTTTCTAGAGACATATGCTGGAGCATTGCCACTCTTAATTTATACAGGCATCCCCATAATAGCTATCACTTCTAATAAATGTGTAATTACAATATTAGCCTTTTCAGATCTCAAAGCTGTTGCCCACTGAAATCCTGAATATATATCTATGGTATGGTGCACACACTTTAATTTTCCAAACTCTGCAAAATGAAACACATCCTTTTGCCAGATTTCATTTCCTTTGGTACCTTCTGGGTTACTCCTGCAGGTAATGAAGTTTGGTTATACAAAGAGCAAGTAGGCAGCATGGGCCACAGCGTGTCTCACAGTTTATGAGGAGACAGGGAGTGAGGTGCCTTCTAGTCAGTCTATGTGTGTTCACTCTGCTGAGTATGAAAGCTAGAGGCTCACATGTGCTAGGCATGCGTTCTACCTGAATATGGAAGCTAGAGCCCCAGCTCTTACTATGTGAAAGTGTTGAAGAAAATAAGTGGGTGGTAGCACTGGAAAGACAGGCTTCAGCATTGTCTACACATCAGCATTTGCTAATGGGACTCCCTGTCACCTCTTTTTAAAAAAAATGAACAAGCAGGACATTTCCTTATAATTTCTTTGGCTTACTGCCAAATAATTAAAAAAAAAACTTTCTTCAAACCTTTTCTGTTAAGATGGTGTTTCTTATAAAAGTCTGAGGCGTCTAGCATATTTCCTATTAATAGCTGATCAGTTTCATCATTGCCTTGTGCTAGAGAGCCTGGGACACCTGTATGGGATCTGATATATGTTATATACAAGGGATGATTTCTATTTCTGATTACTTGTTGTAGTTGAATAAATAGTGAAGTTAATTCTGAATCATCTGGTTTAATTCAGCAGTTTCAGTATATAAAACAACTCTTTCTGGATATTCAAATAGGTCTTTGTTTTTTTATTCTGTTTGTGTCCATTGCAAGACATTATTTCTCTCTACATAAGAATTCCTGTGGGAGAATGAGTAGAAGGTAAGATAAGTAGAACACAGTCAAGCTCTGGATCCAAGTGATCCACATATGCATCCTGTAATTTCTTTTTTTTACCAAAGCAAATTCTCTCTCAGCCTCAACTGATAAATTTCTTGGACTATTTAAGTTCAAATCACCTTGTAAGGTTTGACATAATTTGCTTAGCTCTTGAGTAGTCAATCCATTTGTGGGTCTCAGCCAATTAATATCTCCCAGCAATTTTTGAAAATCATTAGGAGTTAATAATTGATCACTCTTGATTTGTACCTTCTGTGGTCTAGTTTTCTGTAAACCTATCTTATATCCTAGATACTTAATAGAATCTTCTCTTTGTCTTTTTTTCAGGAGCAATTTTTAATTCCCAGCAAGGCAAAATTCTCTTTCCTTCATTAAGCATTTTTTCCTAAGGTATCTGCATCTGAATTTGCTAGTAAGATATCATCCATATAATAGTAAATTACAGATCGAGAGAACTGTCTATGAATTATTTTTAATGGCTGTTGAACAATGTTACAGGGTCCCTCCAGGGAGGGGGCAAGTAGATGCAGCATCAATAGCTCAGACACCAGGAGCAGGTCAAAGCAACAAGCTCGGTTTATTAAGGAAGGGGCAAGCTTTATATACTCACTACCCTGCCTCGAGGACAATCTGTTGTGCTGGCATCTGCTGACTTGACATGGCCACTTTTCCTTGGTCCACATTATTTCTTGCCATAGCTCGGCTGCTGTTGTCAAAGCCCTCAGGCAGACCCAGGTTGACTTTCAGGAAGTATTTATTACACAAGCTCTTATCTACGTAGGCTGCTGATCTATGTAGGCTGGCCATTAGGGCTTAGTCATCCCACAGCACAAAATATTGACATAAGGTAGGGCTATTTAACATTCCTGGGGCAAGACCTTCCAATGGTACCTTTTAATGGGTTGAGGCATTTCTCTATCTTGCTCATGCAAAGAGATTATGAAAAGCAGTCTTTTAGATCAATTATAGTTAATAGGCCATACCTTAGGTAATAAAGAAGTTAAAGGAATTCCAGGTTGTAAGGAACCTATAGGCTGAATGACTTTATTGATTGCTCTCAGATTCGTTACCATCCTTCATTTTCCAGATTTTTTTAAATGACTAATTATAGGAGAATTCCAAGGACTAGTGGACTCTTCTATATGTTGAGCCTCCAATGGCTCTTGGACTAGCTGTTCCAGTACCTGTAACTTTTCTTTTCTCATAGGCCATTTCTCTACCAAAACAGGCTTGTCAATTAACCATTTTAGTAGTAGGGCAGTTGGTGTTCTTTGTTTGTTTTTCAAGACAGGGTTTCTCTGTGTAGCCTTGGCTGTCCTGGAACTCACTCTGTAGATCAGGCTGGCCTCAAACTCTCAAAGATCTGTCTACCTCTGTCTCCTGAGTGCTGGGATTAAAGGTGTGTGTTACCAACACCTGGCACAGTTGGTGTTCTATCAGCAATGGCTTTCCCATATAATTTGAAGAGCCAACCTCTGCTGTGTCCTGGACAGTCTGTGACTGTCTTTGAGAATGCTTTTAAATTTCTTTATTAGGAACATCTCCTTTATGGCCTATCTCTGAAGCTGCAGGAATGTTAATCTGTGCAATACTATTATACTGCTATCAAGAGATCTCAAAAAAAAAAAAAAAAGAAAAGAAAGAGATCTCTTTCCCATAGGTTTATGGCTATATTAGCTACATAGGGCTTCAATTTTCCTATTTGACCTTTTGGTCTTATGCATTTAATCCATTGTAGACTTTGTTTTACCTGAAACCATGTCCAATTCCTAGAAGCTGAATATTTACCTCCTGAAGAGGCCAATCTGGAGGCCAAGATTTTGGTGAAATTATTTTTATATCTGTGTCTATGTCTAACAAACCTTCAATTTCAGTATCATTTACTAATACTTTCAGTTTTGGCCTCTGATATTCTGTAGCAGCTTGCCAAAATAATTGTTTTTTGGTCTCTCCTAAGTTTTCTGTTTTATCTCCTAAAGCTGCCCTTCTAACCTTGATATCTGGGTTATTAATGGCTGTCTCCAGAGCAGTGCTGTTTAATTGCTCTGCAGATGAGTTTCTCTGCTGCTGACCTGAAATAACTGACTTGAATTTGATATCAGGGCCTGCCAGTGCCCCCAAGGGATTACCTTGTTTGTCCCTTATTGATCTGCATTAGTCCAGTGCTCAGCCTTTGCCACACCAGAAATCTGGTGCCTTCTATTGGGATTATCTCTAGAACAAACATCGTTTCTAGGAACACCTTGCCTACAATCCCTTTTCAAACAACCTTGCTTGCCACAGCCAAGACCTTTGACAGTTCGGCTTTTCTTAAAAGGTTTAGAGATTCCTTCTCCTATTAAAGTTGCATCATAAGTATGATACCAATATCAACCATATTTCTAATCCATTCTTCTATCGGTGCTGATCTTGCCTTTAGAGGCCTGATCACCTTTTTTTTGCATTCAGAATTAGCATTTCCGAAAGCCAAAGATTCAATTATTATTTGCCTAGCTTTTGAGTCTGATACTTTTCTATTTACAGCTGAAGTTAGTCTTTGTGAAAAAAAAAATCAGTAAAGGCTTCCTTTGGACCTTGTACAATTTTTAGTAAATGATTGAGACCTTTTCCCTGTTTCTTCAACCTTGTCCCAAGCACTTAAACCTGCTGTATGACATAGTGCCAAGATGGCATCGTCATTCAGCCTGCATTTGTATCTCAGCATATTTACCTTCAACTAGAAACTGATCTTGGGAACTATTGATTCCTCCACCCCCATTTCTCTGTTTGATCTCCTTAGCCCCTTCCTTCTACCATCATTGCCGCTGTAACTGAGGACCAGCTTCTACTGGCTTTGTCATATTTCCTAGTCTTGGGGGAGTGCTCTAGTTTGAATTGCCCAAGAATGTAATATATGCTTCATGAGTGTTGAATACATGCCATATGAGATTATGACTTCTTTAAATTTTTATAAATCTAGTATTTCTACAGGATGCCATCCAAATTCTTCATAATCTTAGGGGTACCTGTCATATACTAACTGGATAAAACTAAGGTTGGTATTCTAATAACTTGGGCTGACCTTATTTTACTTCATTATACAATGGTGTGGAAGACTCTTCTTTCTTGTTTTTATTTATGCATCTTTCTAACTTTCTTCTAAGGCTTGTCTTTTATCAGTCCACCTTTTATATTTTTCTTTTTCCTGTATCTGTAAAGCTTTTTTCTTTGAGAGGTTACAGAAGCCACTACAGCTCTTAAGGATAAAATGTGAAATACCGGAATGATAGTAATCATAATGGGTACTAAACCAACATCAGTTAAGTCATTGATTTTTTTCTTTCATTTTCTGCTTCTATTTTTAAATCATCTAATGTAGCACTATATAGGGTCCAAATGCCTTGTGTTATGGTATTTCCCATCCTTATGTGACTTATTCTTTTTATAGTACTTTACTCCTTCTTTAAGAACTTCACTTTATTATTTTCACTTTTTTTCCCCTGTGACTGTCTGTACCCATTTTCTTTTCTTTCTTTAGCACCTAAGCACATTTTCAGGCATACTGTTCCTGTTCGGAGGTTTTCTTGGTCTGGACTTTGGCTTTCTGCACTGTGGCTCTGGGAAAATGTTGCAAAGCCCTTTTGTGCATCTTCAGGCTCCTTCTGCAGCTTCCTTAGCACTTGGCGATGGCAGCTGGCTCTGCCTGCCCCCCTCCCCCTTGGGTCCATGAGAGCAGAGCCTCACACTAGCAGGAACTGGCCCTTAGCTGTGCTTACCAGCCCAGGCCTTTCTACTTAGTCTCCCACTGAGTAGGGCTCCAGCTCCTCACAGTGCTCCGCTGCACAGCGGACCTTTTAAAAGAGCCATGCTTCTGTGCACCACAAGCGCCAAGCCTGCCTCAGAGACCTCGGTGCCAGGAAGCTGTGTCCAGCTCCTTGTCTGGAATGTTTCTCAGCTTTCTCGGGCCCTATGCTTGGATATATGTACCTCCGGTTGGATACCAAATATAGCAAGTCTTTCTTTATAACTCTAGCTCTCTAATAATGACATGGAGACTTTTATTAATTATGAAAACTTAGCCTTAGTTTAGGCTTGTACCCAACAGCTCTTAAAACTTAAACCAACCTGTTTATATTAATCTACATTCTGCCACATGGCTGGCTACCTCTCCTTAGCACCATTCATCCAATTTCTTCCTTGTCTGGCTGGCAAATCTCCTGCCTCCGATTCTTTCCCAGAGTTCCTATCTCTGTTCAGAATTCCCACCTATTCTCTCCTGCCTAGCTGTTGGCTGCTCAGCCCTTTATTAAACCAATCAGAGGGTGCCTTAGGTAGTGGCACATCTTCACACAGTGTACAAAAGGATCATCCCAACAACTCTGCATTTTTTGATGGTCTTAGGCTACCCCTGTGAAAGGATAGTTCAACCCCTGCAGAGCAGGTTGAGAACCACTTCTCTAAATGGACTAAAGGCCTTCCACTAAATACCTTTACATTTAACTTGAGCTTCAGTGATTTCCTATAGTTGCTTTAAACTGGTTCCAGGACCCTTACAAACACCAGAATGCTCAAGTCCCTTATATAAAATGGCATAATATTTATATCTCATATACACATATCTCTCATATACTTCTGTTTCGTCGTTTATTGTTTTTAAGACCCAGGCAGAACTCAAATTTCCATTCCTCCAGCTAGTATTACACACATGTCCTGATCAAACCTTCCTTCTTCTCTCCAGTGCCAGGGATAAAACTAACCAAGTGCTCAACCACTGATGGCTGTCTCTGCCCTTCTCATATGCTTTATTTCCAAATTACTGTTAATACCTAGTGAAGGGCTAGGGGTGTAATTTAGTTGGTAGAATACTTGCCTGGCATACAGAAAGCCTTAATTTGATTTCGGCACTCAAGAAGTAAACTCAGGATAATCAGAAGTTTAAGATTATCCTAGGCTACATAGCAAGTTCAAGCCCAGCCTAGGCTACATAAGACCCCACATCAAGGGGGCATACAAAATAAATGTAAATACTGTGCACAATTACCATACGTCATTGTTTAGAGTATAATGACAAAAAGTCTGTATTATGTGTTGTTACAAACTTTCAGAATTTTATTTTGTTTACAGCTGGATGAATCCTCAGATATTGAGGGCTGGCTATATAGTTTCACACCTTTCATTAAGATTTCCAGAGGAGCCGAGAAGTGGTGGCACACGCCTTTAGTCGCAGCACTGGGGAGGCAGACGCAGGCGGATCTCTGTGAGTTCAAGGCCAGCCTGGTCTACAGAGTGAGTTCTAGGACAGGCTCCAGTGCTACACAGAGAAACCCTGTCTCGAAAAAAACAAAAACAAAAATTTCCAGGGGATATGACATGTTGAGGATGGTTGTTTTTGTTTTGTTTGGAGATGGTTGTTTTGCTTTTTTATTTGTTTCTTCTTTAAGCAGGCTCACTATGTAGGCCAGGCTAGGCTCAAATTTGAGATTCTCCTGCCTCAACTTCCAGAGTTATTACAGTTATTAGGTAGCTTCTAGAGTATGTTTAAATATTGGTGAGGATTTTGCTTTTAGGTATGAAGGAAGAGCATTGCATAGTTAATATAATTGCCAAGCAATGGAGAGTGGAGGTGGGGAGTGTGGGTAGAGGATTCATAGGAAGGGAGCCGAGAGCAGAGCCTGTGTTAGGAAGTAAGACAAAGCTATAACCTTCTGGTTGAGGAGGCAGTGCACAGACAGACAGGAGCACAGCTGTATAAGGAGGCAGTGCACAGACAGACGGGAGCACAGCTGTATAAGGAGACAGTGCACAGACAGACGGGAGCACAGCTGTATAAGGAGGCGGTGCACAGACAGACGGGAGCACAGCTGTATAAGGAGACGGTGCACAGACAGACGGGAGCACAGCTGTATAAGGAGACGGTGCACAGACAGACGGGAGCCCAGCTGTATAAGGAGACGGTGCACAGACAGATGGGAGCCCAGCTGTATAAGGAGACGGTGCACAGACAGACGGGAGCACAGCTGTATAAGGAGGCGGTGCACAGACAGACGGGAGCCCAGCTGTATAAGGAGACGGTGCACAGACAGACAGGAGCACAGCTGTATAAGGAGGCGGTGCACAGACAGACGGGAGCACAGCTGTATAAGGAGGCGGTGCACAGACAGACGGGAGCCCAGCTGTATAAGGAGGCGGTGCACAGACAGACGGGAGCACAGCTGTATAAGGAGGCGGTGCACAGACAGATGGGAGCACAGCTGTATAAGGAGGCGGTGCACAGACAGACGGGAGCACAGCTGTATAAGGAGGCGGTGCACAGACAGACGGGAGCACAGCTGTATAAGGAGGCGGTGCACAGACAGACGGGAGCACAGCTGTATAAGGAGGCGGTGCACAGACAGACGGGAGCACAGCTGTATAAGGAGACGGTGCACAGACAGACGGGAGCACAGCTGTATAAGGAGACGGTGCACAGACAGACGGGAGCACAGCTGTATAAGGAGGCGGTGCACAGACAGACGGGAGCACAGCTGTATAAGGAGGCGGTGCACAGACAGACGGGAGCACAGCTGTATAAGGAGACAGTGCACAGACAGACGGGAGCACAGCTGTATAAGGAGACAGTGCACAGACAGACGGGAGCACAGCTGTAATGGTAGTATATAACCTGAGAGTGACTGAGCCCTTGAGGACATAAGCTCATTGGTAGAACACTTGTGTAGCAGGATGAGGCCCTAAAATAAATGCCCAGCACTTCACTCCTAAAAATTAAATAGGGACTGAGACAAGTTTGCCAGGCATAAAGGAGGTCATTGATGTTGTAGTAAATACAGGGGTCCCACCAGCATATCAACCCTGGAGGGGTATGATCAGGCTGTCCTGGCGGCTGGAGAACATCACTTTGGGCATATTTGCTGCATGCCACTGCTGAATTGCACACTGGACGTTCATCAGTTAGCAAGGTATATTCCTGCCTCATGAAACTTACATGCTGTGAGGAGAAGCAAAGAATGCTGGAGCAGGAGGGCTGCCGGAAAGAGTCCCACTTCAGAGATGTTTGAGAAGGCTTCTCTAAGGAAGTGCTTTGAGTGGTAACCCAAATCACACACAGGACTGGGATACATGAGCCTTACAGACTGAAAAGGGAGCATGTGTGAAAGCTTTCTGACAGGTTCATCCTTCTTAGAGCTTCTGAGGTTTCTAGTGCGGGTGCACTGGAATCGGACAATGATAGGACCCAGAAAGGACACTAGGCTGTAAAATAGAATTTCAACACTTGGCTAAGCTTGGGTGGCCCACTTAGAATTCCCATATCTGAACAGGACGAAACAGGGACCAATAAGGGAGCAGTGCAATGTCTAGGCCTATGAGTATTAAGACTGGCACTGGTGTAAAGGGATTTTGGAAATAAAAGAATCAATCAATGAGCCGGGCGTTGGTGGTGCATGCCTTTAATCCCAGCACTCAGGTGGCAGAGGCAGGTGGATCTCTGTGAATTCAAAGTAGACAGTCAGGGTTACACAATAAAAACCCTGTCTCAAAAAACCACAAAAGCGAAGCAAACAAAAAAAACCCAAAGTTATAAGTAATACAAAATCTTTCTCAGTTATAACCTTGAATGCAAACAGCCTTGACTCACCAGTTACTAAAGTACTTATACACAGACCTGCCTGGATTTTTTTTTTTTTAAGAGGCAAGATCTGTCTGTTGTCTCTAAGAAAAGCACCTAAGTAGAAAGGTAATTGATAAATTTTGAACCAGAGATTAGAAATCAAACTACCAAGTAAACAGAAGTACAGACAAGCTAGGACAATGATTTTCATATCTGATAATGTAGACTTGAAACTAAAACTACTCAGAAGAGATAAAGGTACTACTTATTAATACATGGGACAGTTCATCAAGAGGACATAACCATTGCAGATACCTTGGGATCCCTAATTTCATAAAGCAAACGCTAAAAGGCAAAAGGACCACATAGGTTCTAAAAGGTTCTAAAAGGCAAAAGGACCACACAGTAGTGACAAGGAGACTTTAAGACCCTACTGTCACTCTTAGATCTTCCAAACTCAAATAATTGTTAACAAAACCTCAGAACTAAATTATACCATATATATATTATAATTATATTATCATATGATATATAATTATAACATAGATATGTATATAACAGTTATCTCCAGAACATGCCATCCAACACATAGGGAGACATATTCTTCTAGTGGCACAAGGAACCTTCTCTTAAATCTATTACATTATAGGCCACAGAGCATACCTTAAATTTTAGGGAAAAAAAAAAAACAAAACAGGACCCTGAAATAATTACCTACATCTTATCAGACAAAAAATGAAGATACAGTTTGATAGTAGCATGCTTGCCCAGCATGCATGACATCCCTAATTAAATCCCCAGGAGGGAGAGCCTTATAAAAACTGTGGAGGTGGCTCAGTGGTTAAAGGCAAGAGCATGTGTTGCTCTTGTAGCAGACCTGAGTTTGGTTCCCAGCACTGTATCAGACTGTTCATAGACATCTATAACTTCAGCTCCAGGGGATCTGACACCTGTCTCAGTGAGCACCTACGGTTATGTATACACACACACACACACACACACACACAACCAAAATTAAAGATTTTTTAAAAATCTCTGAATTTGAGACCAGCCTGATCTATATAGCCTGTTTCTAGGCCAGCCGAGCTACATAGTGAGATCCTGTCTCAAAACAAAGAAAAGTCTTCAATATCTTCAATATTAATTTTTAATTATGTGTATGTGTGTATCTCTGTGTGGGTATGTGCACATGAGTGCAGGGGCCCTCAGAGGCATCAGAGATAATTCTGGAACAGGAGTTACAGATTGTTGTAAGCCACTCAACATGGGTTCTGAGAATTGAACTCTGGTCTTCGGCAAGAGCAATGTTCTTTTTTTTTTTTTTAGATTTATTTATTTATTATGTATACAGTGTTCTGCCTGCATATATGCTTGCACACCAGAAGAGGTACCAGATCTCCTCTCACAGATGACTGTGAGCCCCCATGTGGTTGCTGGGAATTGAACTCATGACCTCTGGAAGAACAGTCAGTGGTCTTAACCTCTGAGCCATCTCTCCAGCCCAAGAGCAATGTTCTTATCCATCAAGCTGTCCATCTAGCTCAGACTTCAATATCTTAGGCATCAGCAGAAGTGTAGATTAAAACTACTTTGAGATTCAGAAATCAGAATGGCTATCATCATAAAGACGGACGACAACAAATGCTGGCAAGATGTGGGAGAGGAGCACCATTCACTGTGTTGGGAGTGTAACTAAGTGCTGTAGCCACCATGGGGTCCGTGTGGAGACCCTCCACACAACCTAGAAATAGAATGTGGTCTAGCTGTATGTTCCTGGGTGTATATCCAAAGGCTTCCATGTTTATTTTCAAAATAGCAAAGGCATGGAACTGGCCTGGATGTGTGTAGAGACTGAAGAGGTTGTTTAGTAGTTAAGAGTACTTGTTCCTCTTGTAGAAGACCCAGGTTCAGTTCCCAGCATGTATATGGTAGCTCATAGCCATCCATAATTCCAGTTCCAGGGGATCTGATGCCCTTCTCTGACCTGTATAGGCAACAGGCACATATGTGGTGCACATACATACATTCAGGCAAAACACTCATATGCATAAAATATATCTAAAAAAATTCTAATGGATAAATGAAACATGAAAATATGGTACATATTCATAGTGAAATTTTATTCAACCATAGAGAATTTATGAAATTTGTAGGAAAATAATATGGAATTAGAAAGTATTACATTAAGTGTGGTAATCCAGGCTCAGAAAGACAAACATCTCCATGTTCTCACTTATTCATAAACAAATCCTGGTTTCCTTTTTCTTCTCTCCCTCTCCCCCCCCCACCTTGTTTGATTGGTTGTTTTGTTGTTTGTGTGTTTGTTTTTGTTTTTGAGACAGGCTCTGTCTATGTAGCTCTGAATATCCTGAAACTCTCTCTGTGGACTAGGCTGACCTCGATTCAGAGATCTGCTTGCCTCTGCCTCCTGAGTGCTGGGGTTAAAGTGTATACCACCATGCAACATGTAAAACATGTCCATTTAAGTGGGAACAAGTGTAGGCAGAGTCCATGAAACTTGAAAGGCCCATAAGTTTGGGAGTGTGGCTTTAAAATAGGTGGGGAGGATCTTGGAACTTGTAATGTCTAAGTGGAAGGAGGAATGGGGTGGGGGAGCTTCAGGGTACGGTAGGGACGAAGGAGAGCAGGGAAGTCAATCAAAAGTGTGTATGAAAATGGCATGGATGCGAGATGGTGGCACGTACCACCAGAGGGAGTTACAGGAAAGCCATAGCTGTTACACAGAGAAACCTTGTCTCAAAAAACCAAAAGGAAAAAAAAATGGCATAAAGATGGACCGGTAGGCTGAATCAATTCTGAGTTCCATTCTCAGGACCTATACAGTAAAAGGAGAGAAGTGACCTCTCTCAAGTCATTGTCTGACCTCACATGTGATCCCCATTCCTCAGCCAAAATAATAAGTAAATAATTTTAATCTTTTTTTGTCTTTGAAGATTTTTTATTTGAATTAGAAACAAGATTGTTTTACATGACAATCCCAGTTCCCTTCTCCCTCCCATCCTCCCCTACCACCCCTCCCAACTAAAACCCTACCTATCACATATCCTTTCTGCTCCCCCTGGATGGTGAAGCCTCCCATAGGGTATCATCAGAGTCTATCATATCCTTTGGGATAGGGCCTAGGCCCACCCGAGTGTGTCTTGGCTCAGGGAGTATTCCTCTATGTGGAATGGGCTCCCAAAGTCCACACCTATGCTAGGGATAAGTACTGAACTACTATCAGACTGGGAAGCAAGAGTTCCCCGATGTTCAGGTCAGCTGTTTCTGTGGGTTTCACCAGCCTGGTCTGGACCCTTTTGCTCTTCACTAGTCCTTGTCTGCATCTGGATTCCAGTTCAGTTCAGTGATTAGTTGTGGGTGTCTGCTTCTACTTCCACCTTTTTTTTTTTTTTAAACAAGGTCTCTCTATGTAGCTTTGGTTGGCCTAGAAGTCTGGGGTGG
The DNA here is from genome assembly GCF_003668045.3 of Cricetulus griseus. NCBI lineage: Eukaryota > Metazoa > Chordata > Mammalia > Rodentia > Cricetidae > Cricetulus > Cricetulus griseus. The sequence goes on along the minus strand of NC_048597.1, from coordinate 71,896,108 downwards.
GGAATATTACAAGGAAGCCTGTTACTTTGTATGCTAACCGTTTAGAAAAGGACAGAAGCATCCCTGGCCCTGTTGGAAACCAGACAAAGCGTAGACCTGCCTAGAAGTCACACCAGCCCACCTAGACTGTTTTTTAAGACTGGGTCTCACCTGGCCCCCAAGCTTGCCTCAAAATCACTCTATAGCGAAATATAACATTAAGTTAATCCTCCTGCCTCCACCTCCCAGTTTGTGTGATTACAGGTATGCGTGACTATGCCTGGTTGATGGAGTGCTAAGGATCCCCCCCAGGATTTTGTGCATGCCAGATAAGCGCTCTACCCAATTGAGCTACATTCCTAGCCCCAGACTTTCATTTGCTATGATTTGAAATTGGGGGAATGATATGATGCCACTGCTTCTTGCCTTCTGCAGGAGCTGGTCCGGCAGCGAGGAGTCCTAGAACACACGGAGAAGATGGTAGACAAGATGGATCAGGATTTGAAGATGAGCCAGAAACATATCAATAGCATTAAGAGTGTATTTGGAGGATTTATCAACTACTTCAAATCCAAACCAGTAGAGACTCCACCTGAACAAAATGGCAGCATTGCCCCGCAGCCCAACAGCAGGTGAGTATAGTATCCACAGTCTGGACCTATAAAAACAACAGAAACAGGTTCCAAAGGTCCTGAGTTCAATTCCTGGCAACCACATGGTGACTCACAACCATCTGTAATGAGACCTGGTGCCCTCTTCTGGCGTGAAGAGACACATGCAGGCAGAATACTGTATACATAACAAATAAGATAAAATAAAATAAAATAAAATAAAATAAAATAAAATAAAATAAAATAAAAAAGAGCACTGGCTGCTCTTCCAGAGGACCTGCGTTCAATTACCAGCAACCATATGGTGACTCTAGTGCCCTCTTCTGGCCTGCAGGCACACATGCAGGCAGAATACTATATACATTAAAAATGTATATACAAGAATTGGGTATTTGTTAAAATCAGTGACCTTCATTCATACCTCAGGACATTTTTGCTTTATGTTGTTTTGTTTTAAGGTGGTTTTTTAATTTGATTTTTAAATTTTGTGTGTGTTTGGTGGGGGGAGGATAAAAGCCACAGCCATGTGCAGGGCACTTGCAGGATAGGTGTCCATTCTTTTCTTCCTCCATGTGGATCCTGAAGATTGGATTCAGGATGTCTCATTTAATGGCCAGTCTTTACCTGCCAAGCCATCACTCACAGGCCCTTATTTTTTGAGAAACAGTAGTAGATAACCAAGACTGGTCTTGAACTCACTATTTAGCTGAACATAAACTTGAGCTCCTTATCCTCCTGCTGTCATCTCCCAAATTCTGGGATAACAGTCTTGCACCTCCACACACACTTTGAAATAGTTTTACTAGAAAAGCATGGATATGTGGGTTGGGGTTGTAGCTCCTTTAGCAGAGTGCTTGCCTAGCATTCTGGAAGCCCTGGGCTAAGTCTCCACTTCTGCTGGGCTTCAGAGACAGACACATGGGAATAATCCCTGTACTGGGCATTGTTTTCTCACTCCACATGGTCTTCAGCAGTCTCTGAGCACTCGAAGGTCTCTGACCAGTGGGAGCTTATTCAGAAGCTTCTGCAGCACTGGGGATGGAAGGGTCTGCTAGATATTTGCCACAAGTGCATTTGCGAGGTGCCCATACCCATCTCATAGTTGTTTTGAGCTAGTAACTCCACAGAGCTGTATTTCTTCATTCCCAAAAAGTTTTCCCCTCTCCCTCCCTCCCCCAAAGAAATTCTTTTGGCCGGGCATTGGTGGCCCATGCCTTTAATCCCAGCACTTGGGAGGCAGAGGCAGGCGGATCTCTGTGAGTTCGAGGCCAGCCTGGTCTCCAGAGTGAGTGCCAGGATAGGCTCCAAAGCTACACAGAGAAACCCTGTCTCAAAAAAAGAAGAAGAAGAAGAAGAAGAAGAAGAAGAAGAAGAAGAAGAAGAAGAAGAAGAAGAAGAAGAAGAAGAAGAAGAAGAAATTCTTTTGATTGCTGGGTGATTTATAGTCTCATGTAGCCCCAGTTGGCCTCAAACTGACAAGGTGGCCAAGGCCAGCTTTGAATTCTTGACCCTTCTCCTGCCATTTCCTAAGTGCCAGGAATACAAGTTTGTACCACCATTACAACAAGAAATTACAGATGGCACTGGGCCACCATGTGGGTGCTGGGAAGCAAACTCAGGTCGTCTGCAAGAGTAACAAGTGTTCCTAACCACTGACCCATCTCTCCAGCCCCACAAAAATAAAACTAAACAAACAGCAACAGAAGTAGAGAGGGAGGGAAATACTAGCTAGCCTGGGTGATGCATTCCTGCAATCCCAGTAGGTAGTTCTGTATCAGTATTTTAAAGCCAGCCTAGGATATAAGACCCTGTTTGGGGAGCTAGAGAGATAGCTCAGTGGCTAAGAGCACTGGCTGCTCTTCCAAAGAACCAGGTTCAATTCCCAGCACCCTCATGGCAGCTCACAACTGTCTGTAACTCCAATTCCAGGGGATCTGACACTCTTACACCAATGCACATAAAATAAAATAAAATGACCCTGTTTTGTGTGTTTGTGTTTAATTAAGTTTTTTCATTTTGTTTGTTTTGAATTTGTGTCTCCGTATGTATCTGTCACATGTGTGTGGATACCCACAGAGGTCAAAACACAATGTCAGATCCCGTGGAGCTAGAGTTACAGATGATTGTAAGCTTCCCAAATGTGTGTGCTTAGATCTCAACCTGTGTCCTCTGGAAGAGAAGCCAGTGCTTTTAGCTGCTGAGCTAAAGTCTCCAGCCTTGAGACTCTGGGTTTGCTTGTTTGTTTATTTGTTTGTTGTTTTTGTTTTTTAAAGACTTGAGTATCTAAGTTGACATTACCTATCATTCAGGGCAAAGAGCCCTATGTAAAAGCCATTCTTTGTTTATGGCTATATGTAAGTGATAGATTTTTATGTTATGTGTAATCACAGTAAAAGAAATGTGGGGCCAGGTGAGGTGTCATCCCAGCGCTTGGGAGGTGGAGGCAGGAAGATCAGGATTTAAGGTCATCTTCAACAGCTACATGTTGAGGTTGAGGCTGGCCTGGACTATCTTTAAAAAGGCGGGGTGGGAGGGCGGTAAGGAAAATAGATAGTAGGTCATAATTTGCCGATCCTTTATCAAAGGTACTCACTTGGTCAGTTCATGCACTTTTCATCCACCTGGCCCAGGACTCCTTGTCCTGAGTAAGGTTTCCTCTGCCCACTGTGTGGCCAGCACTACTCCCAGGGTGGTCCCAGAGAGGTCAGCAAAACGAAGCATTGGATATGTGAAACAAAGCCTTCCTGGAAAAGATGAGTGACACTGCTATGCACACACCTGCACAGAGGTGACACTGTCACATGTGTTTACTTTTCATCTACAGATTGAAGGAAGCTATAAATACAAGTAAAGATCAGGAAAGCAAGTACCAAGCCAGCCACCCAAATCTCAGAAGGCTGCATGATGAAGGTGAGTGATGATGTGTGTGAAAGCTCAGGTTCAGATTCTTGTGGGGTGGGTTTCTGGGTTTAATCCTGAAGTGCCAGTGCAGGGGACAGCTGTCTGTCTACAGTGATGTGCAGAGTCATCCCACATGCTAAGTGATGACCTCAGGGACACAAGATGTTCTTGGGGAACCAGAGGTATGTGTTATAATGGGGTTCCTCCCTACCTCATTCCCTATGGAGTGTGATTAAGGAAATGGGAACCTGTACCCCATTGACCAAGAGCCATCTACTGGTGTAGTTCTGAGAAATTCTAGTAGTAAAAAAAGCTAACCTTAGGGCTGGAGAGACGGCTCAGAGGTTAAGAGCACTGACTGCTCTTCCAGAGGTCCTGAGTTCAATTCCCAGCAACCATATGGTGGCTCACAACCATCCGTTATGAGATCTGGTGCCCTCTTCTGGTGTGCAGATATACATGGAAGCAGAATGTTATATACATAATAAATAAATAAATAAATAAATAAATAAATAAATAAATAAATAAAATCTTTAAAAAAAAAAAAAAGCTAACTATAAAGCTGGGTATGACAGAACATACCTACCTATAATCCCAGCACTTGGGACGTAGAGGTGGGCCAGGCAGGGTTTGAGTTGCATATTGAGCTTGTGGCCAGCCTGGGATATATAAGACTGCCTCAACAAACAAGAAGAAACCAGCCCCTAAAACAAAACAAAAACAAACAAAAAAAACCCAAACTCTGTTATAAGTAAAATGGCCCTTAGAGGTATTTTCCTCCACCAAGGGTTCATGAGCATGTTAAAGGCAAAAGAATATGGTTTTATATATATTAGAATGGCTAATCGGCTGGCTTCCTGAGATAAGAGAATTTATTCTGGGGTATCATATTGGGTCCAGGTAGTCCCAGTACTTGGGAAGCTAAGGCAGGGAAATTGTAAGTTTGAGTTTGAGGCCAGCCTAGATTATATAGCCAGGCTATCAGAAAACCAAAAACAAGCAAACAAACATACTAGGCGTTTTAGTCACTTGGGAGACTGAGGCAAAACATTACCATGAGTTCAAATCCATACTGGAACACAGTGGAAAACCCTGTCTCAAAAGATAAGAAAAGAAAAGGAGAGGCTAGGTGTGGTAGCACAAAACTGTAATTCCAGCACTCGGGATGAAGGCAGAAGGATCAGTAGTTCAGGGCCACCTCAACTACATACTTACATACCAAATTCAAGGCCAGCCTGAGCTACACAAGACTCTCAAAAGAGGACAGAGGTTATTTCTGTATATGTTTAGAAATAGAATTTCTTTCTTTGTTTTTGTTTTTGTTTTTTTTTGTTGTTGTTGTTGTTTTTTGTTTGTTTGTTTTGGTTTTTTTTTTTTTTTTGAGACAGGATTTCTCTGTGTAGTCCTGGCTGTCCTGGAACTATGTAGACCAAGCTCAGAGATCCTCCTGCCTCTGCCTTTGGCGTGCTGGGATTAAAGGTGTGCTCCACCACGGCCCAGCAAAAACAAAAATAGTAAGCTCAGTTTTGTAGCATAACTTCATTTCCTTTAGTCTCTTTGAGATTGTTTACTGTGTAGCCCAGGCTGGCTTTGAATTCATGATCCTGCTGCCTTAGCCTGCCAAGTGCTGAGATTTCAGCTGCAAACCACCACACCAGGCAATGATTTTCATCTTTGCTTTTTTCATGTTTTATATGGTTTGATGTGGTTTTGTTTCTTTTGAGACTGAGTCTCATTTAGCCCGGTCTGGCTTCAAATTCATTAGTAGATGATGACCTTAAAATTCTGATATTCTTGCTCTATCTGCTAGATTATAGACGGGCACACAACAACTTTGATTTTTAAAGCTGTCTCTGCCAGCTCTGCCTGGTGTAGTAGTATGCACCTGTAGTCACAAATATTGCAGGAATAGCTTGAGTACAAGAGTTTGAGGTAAGCTTGGAGTTCACGGGATTTACAGTAGAGAGAACTTGTCTAGCATGCACAAAGCCCTGGTTCCAATCTTAAGCATTAAAACAAACAAACAAAAAACCAACCTGTCTTCCAGAGCTTGCTTGCCTGTGAGCCTGCAGCTTTGCATTGACAGTTCCCTGTTGTATTGTCATGTCTCTTTCCGTATCTCACCTGTTGACTTGTAAATTGAGAGTCCTTAATCTGCTAATGTTGAAGGACCAGCCAGAGCTCAGACTTGACTTCTCCAGCCTATAACCCCTGTCCCATTCCCGCTCCTGTCCCTCTGCATGGCCTCAGAGGCAGCTACCTCCTTCCTCCCACCCCTTTAGTTCCTTCCTGGTATGAGTGATTACTGGGGACAGTTTCCTAGGACTTCAGAAAAGAATAGGCCAATTTCATGGAGCAGTGACCGTCAGTGAACTGTCCCTCTGGTGTTTCTTTCTGAACTAGACCCAACCCCCAAAGGGCCTGCTTCTGCTGTGACTGCTGAGGTTTACCCAAAGAACTCAAGTCTTCGAGCCTATCATCAAAAGATCGACAACAACCTAGGTAAGTTTGGGAGCTACAGCAGCCTCCAGACAGTTGATGCTGAGCACAGCCAGGGCGCCCAGTACTGCCTCACTGTCAGGAATCTGTCCACTTCTCCCCATTTCCTGCTGTCACTGTAGCCAAGCCATCCTCACTACTTTCTTGACTCCTGACCAGACCTAAGCATCCCTGGGGCTTAAGAGCATCCAGGATAAAGCCACACGGCTGATGTGAGTGCGAAGGAGCTGAACTCAGATCTCATGCTTGCCCAGCAAGTGCTCATATCCACAGAGGCATGTCCCACAGCCCACCAGGCTGGTCTATCTCAGCCTTTTTTCCTGTCCTTACTGTCTCAAACCCAAGAAGCTTTCTTGAAGCCTGGGTGAGTGACCACTAAACTTTTACTTTACAGGAAACGTAAGGTCACATGTTTCAAAGATCTCAAGAAGCATAGTATGCCAGGCAAACACCTGTCATCCCAGGTACCTGTGATTAAGATAGGGTTGCAAATCCAGGGCCAGCCTGAAAGTTTGTGAGATCCTGTCTCAACATGACAAATATAAAGAGGCTGGAGGTGTGACTCAGTGTTGGAGTGTTTCCCTAGCACATGCAAGGCCCTAAGTTTGATTCTCCAGCACTTAGGGGAGCAATGCTGTACGTGGTAGAGACCCTAAGTCTTCTCAGGCAGCAGAAGCAGGGAGATCACTCTGACTTCAAGGCCAGCCTGGATTGCATTGTAACTTTCAGGCCAGCCAGAGCTATCTATCAAGACTATGCTAAAACAAACAAACAAACAAACATGTTAACCCTGGTTATCTGGAGGGAGGAGGTAGACAGTGGCTTCTACCTACACTAACCACATATTACTATGTAGTAAGTAGATTTCTCTTCACTTCCATGTTTTTTGAGTCATATGCTACAGGCTGTGGCACTCGGTTTTAGACAGGACTCTGCAGTCCAGATACCACTGAGCATCCAGAGGGGCAAGAAGCCCCTGCAGACACTGTAACTGCCTATCACTTCCTTCTCACAGATGAGCTGTCCATGGGATTGGGCCGACTCAAGGACATAGCCTTAGGAATGCAGACGGAAATTGAGGAGCAGGATGACATTCTTGACCGGCTAACAACCAAAGTGGACAAGTTAGATGTCAATATAAAAAGCACAGAAAAAAAAGTTCGGCAGCTCTAAAGAAACTGAAAAGGAATTCTACTCCATTGTGATGAAAAGATTCAAAGCCTCTTTTAAACTCCTAAGAAATGTCATTGATTGTACAGTATGTAATTTAACATATGTGTTCAAATGTGGGTCTTAAGAAATTTTAGTTTCAATGGGGAAAAAAATGTGTGTGTACACATTTGGGTAAGATCAACACCTCTAAAGTTCTGGGCAGACTAATTGTGAATGCCTTGAGCTTTTGATACTGTGCAGGAAGAAGAAAACCGTGCATTTCTTTCTTTCACAAGTATATGCAAAGATGTGGGCAGGATGTCAGTCAGTCTCCTAACTATTGCCTTCTATTTACTCGCTGTTTCTCACTCCAAGGCCTTACTGTGAATTCATGTAAAGTGACCCTGGGTTTTGGCAGAAGGAAGGGTCCTTCCACATCTTTGTATGTCAATCATTATCGATATGCCTGCACATACACTGAGCACATTGTAGCTTTCTCCCCCTGAAAAGGACCCCTGTTAGACCCAGAAAAGGAATGTGTTGCCTTCATTACTCTCCCCTCCTGTCCTCAGTTCTTGTCCTGTATTTCAGTAGAAGGACTCAGACTAGAACTGTTGGACATGACACCTGCAGTGTATGGAAATTGGATGAACTCTTCTTCCCCACCTACTGTCATCTCATACTTGCCATCTCTGGTGGGGACAGGTTTTTTTGACTGGCTCTAGGTCACCAAGTAGGTTGATGAGGAACCCCTGTGGAGTTAGTGAGCCCTGAGTATCTCCCAAACAAAAACCTCTCCACTGAGCCCTCTCTGCCTCTGGAATAGTACCAAGGCAGTGTTTATTTGGTGCCTGGAGAACCCCCACCCATTCCCTTTGTTTCTACAAAGTGCCCACCTAGTTTGAGGACTTAGATCCACAAATGATACTAGCCTTCGGTAAGACGACTTGACCAAGAAGCAGCCCAGGTACCGTTTTAGCTAGCTAGGCATGTTCATTCCCTTCATCTTCCAAAGAAAATATTTAGAAGCATTAATTAAAATTGATTTCTACAACAATTTTTCCTTGTGTTGGTACTTCCAATAAAATCATTGAAGCCGCAGAACACTTAACTTTCTTAAAGTCAAATTCACATATTTTAAAGATGGTAAAAGGGACTGTTTTTTTACTGGTAAAGTACGTCAAAAACTAAAATGCCAGTGCCTTTTTGCCTTAAAACATGGCTTATGTGCCATTTTGGGATCCTTCCTTTAGCATCTGGAGCAAGCATGGGGGCTGTGGGTGTGCCCGCCTCTCTTGGGCCCTGGATTGATCTCCACCACTGAGAGAGAAACAGAAAATGGTGACAGCATTACTGTTCATGTAGCAACTTGTACACACTCCTGTCACAAAATTTCCAACCTTGCTGAAAATACAGCTGCCACAAGCAAAAAGGCATGCCAGTGTCCATCTGTCCCTAGATATGAAGATCTGACTATGGTAGGCCTCTGTGAGTTCAAGGCCAGCCAGGACTATATAGCAAGACTCTGTCTCAACTCAAACAATATAGAGACAAACCCATATGTTCTTCCACTCGTAATTGTTTTCAGCTTTTCTATAAAACCTTCCATGTGTTATAACTATTGCTTTTTATCAGCATCAGACATAGCCTTGTGGAATTAATCATTATACCTCAATCTGAAGACATTAACACCTGAGAACGCCCGAGTGCCAGTGATTCAGCCGACTTGAAGCAAGGGAATGTTTTGTGTGCCTTCCTCTGTTTTGTTAAGTTAATAAAGCCAATCTCTCTCCTTTCCCAATCTCTTTAACTCTATGAATGTGAGATCTGTCTTCCTGCTAACGTTTATCGTCTGATCCATTAGAGGACCTCTTCCATTCTGTTGTGTTCTATGACTCATGCTGTGGTCTGCTGACATTGTCCCTGGGCTGGCTGGGAACCTGTTGGTGCCAGTGCTGCCTTATGAAGCAGGGTTATAGAGCAGGGTTGTTTTTGCATCACAGAAAACAAAGGACCTAAGGACAGTCTAGAATCCTTATCCCATGGTAATGGTGACCAGATCTGCTGGCTGACACCTGTACTCACAGCACTTAGGAGGCAGAAGGATTGCCATGAGTTCGAGGTTCGGGATGAGATCTTTTCTCAGAAGAATCAATGACTGTGGTGGGGAGAGAAAGGAATCACCCCTACACTCTGGCTTAGGAAGGTTGGTGGCAGGGGAGTGGAATAGGCTGCCGGTGTCACACAGCAGACCAATGAACATATCCTTGACATGTAAGGGCTGCAAGGCAGACTGAAACAAACTGCCTTCAGAAAGGTGACATTTGGAACATTAGACCAGCTATATGCTAAGTGTGCTACTAAAATAAATGCATTCCCTACCTTCTAACATGTACTGACTTGTAACTTAGCAGCACTAGAGTGACCTTGTGAATTGTTTTTCCTCATTCTGTAGGAGAGGCCTGGAGTTCATTCATGTAACAAGTAAAAAAAGATAGTGGTGCATTTTAATTTCCCTTTCTCCTTGTAAATGTGTGTAATTTTAAGTGTACATTGTGTCACTTTAGTAAAAAGAAAAACTACTTTGCCTGAATAAGCCTTTTTCTTCAGGTGTGTGTGTGTGTGTGTGTGTGTGTGTGTGTGTTGTAAGGGGGGGGAGAGAGGGAGAGGTGTCAGAGGTGACCCTCAGGTGTTGTTCCTTAAGCACGGTCCACCTTGTCTCTCACTGGCCTGGAATTCAACAGAAAACCCCAAGCTACCTTTTTCTCCTTCCCTTGTGCTGGGATTTTAAGCACACACCACACATTCAGCTTCTTACATGGTTCATAAGGTCCATGGATAACACAATTTGGGTCCCCATGCTTGCATGGCAAAGACTTTACCAAGGAAGCTATCCCAGTCCTCTGTATGATTTTTTTGTTTGTTTTATTTTCTGAGACAAGGTTTCTCTGTGTAGCCCTGGCTGTCCTGAAACTTCCTCTGTAGACCAGGCTGGCCTCTAACTCATGGAGATCCGCCTGCCTCTGCCTCTGTCTCCTGAGTGCTGGGATTAAAGGTGTGTGCCACCACCACCTAAGATTTTGGTACTTTTAAGTGGATGGAAAACAATAGTTGTTTTCCATAAAATTCAGATGTTCATGTTCATAAATGCTTGATTGGTGTAAGCCCCTTGAGGCATACGAATGGCCAGGCTCCACCCCTCCAGACACCTGGCAACACAGCAACTCTTATAAAGGCAAACATTTCATTGAGGGGATTCATTTACAGTTTCAGAGGTTCATCCCATGATCACTATGACCATGAGCAGGGTAAAATGCAGGCAGACATAGTGCTGGCTACATCTTGATCAGAAGGCAACAGGAAGTGGACTGAGACAACTGGGTGTATCCTGATCATAGGAAACCTCAAAGCCTGCCCCCATAGTGTCACACTTCCTCTAACAAAGCCACACCCACTCCTACAAAGCCACACGTAGTAGTGCCACTCCCTATGAGTTTATGGGACCAATTACATCAAATTACCACATTCCAGTCTTTGCCCCCATAAGCTTGTAACAATATCATAATGCAAAATGTGTTTAGTCCAACTTCAAAAGTCCCCATAGTCTATCAGAGCCTCAACAATGTTTTAAAATCCAAAGTTCCAAGTAACTTCTGAGATTTGTGCAATCTCTTAACTAATCCCCTGTAAAATCAAAATTTAAAAAAAAAATCACATATATCCAACATATAATGTCACAGGATATACATTACCATTCCAAAATGCAGGGAAGGAAACAGTGAGGAAATACTGGACCAAAGCAAGACTGAAAACCAGCTGGGCAAACTCCAAAATCTGTATCTCCATGTCTGATTTCAAAACTCTCTTCAGATCTCCAACTCCATTCAGCTTTGTTGGCTGCAACACACTTCTTTCTCTTGGGCTGGTTCCACTCTCTGTTAGCAGTTTTCCTCTGCAGGTATCCCACGACTCTGGCATCTCTAACATCTTGGATTCTCCAAGGCAATCCAGGCTTGAACTTCACAGCTTCACACAATGGCCTCTTTACTAGGCCTCTATTCAGGGACACCTCTGATACATGCCTGGCCTCAGTGGCTTTCTTTAGGCACTGAGGCAAATTCTGTAACCCATTTTTTTTTTCTATCCTTAACTGTAAAGCCAGAACCATGTGGCCAAAGCTGCCAAGTTCTGCTGTTTACTAGGGCTGGAACATGGCCCCCTCATTCAATTACATCTTCACCAGCTGTAGAGTTTGGATGTATTTGGCCCCCATAACCTCATAGGGAGTAGGTGTGGCCTTGTTGGAGGAAGTGTGGTCTTGTTGGAGGAGGCTGAATGACTCAGGCCTTTAATCCAGACCTTGAGGCTGGGTGGCACACCTTTAGTCTGGGCCACACCTTCTGTTGGAAGTGTGTCACTGTGGGGGCGGGCTTTGAGGTCTTTTTCTCATGCTTCACTCAGTGTGACAGTCAGTCAACTTCCTGTTGCCTCTGAGTCAAGATGTAGCACTCTCAGCTTCAGCACCATGTCTGTCTGTATACCACCATGCTCCCTGTCATGATGATAATGGACTGAGCCTCTGAAACTGTAAGCTGCCACCTCAATTAAATGTTTCCTTCAGAAGAGTTGCCGTGGTCATGGTGTCTTTTCACAGCAATCGAACCCTAACTAAGACACTGCCTAAACTTGGCTACTCTGAAACTGGATCTCTAGACCAGGCTGGGGTCAAACTCAGACTGACCAGCCTCTGCCTTCGAAGTGCTAGAATCAGAGGTGTGCATGACCACACCCGGCTTTAAGCTTTTCTTTAGTTCCTTTTCACAAGTTGGGGACTTAGCTAGGTGGGATCTTGCCCTTATATCACCACTCCCTTTGATTCCATTTCTTTTTTCTTTCTGTTTTTTGGTTTTTCCAGACAGGGTTTCTCTGTGGCTTTGGAGGCTCTCCTGGAACTAGCTCTTGTAGACCAGGCTGGTCTCGAACTCCCAGAGATCTGCCTGCCTCTGCCTCCCAAGTGCTGGGACTAAAGGTGTGTGCCACCTGGCCGTTTTTTCTTTTCCATTTTTTTTTAAATTCCATTTCTTAATCCATTTATCTCCTTGAACACAGAACTTAACTCTGTTCCACTTTCTGGTGCTCTTTTTCTCCTCAAATATTTTTCCTTGCTCAACTTGCTCCTTATAAATTTTCATCAGAGTTAACACTAAGCCACACAACAGAGTCTCTACTAGGCTGCTTTGAGATTTCCTGACAGTGGAATTAATCCAAAATTCTTCATGTTAGCCTCAGGCAGACTTTTCGGACAAGGGCAAAAAGCAGCCACTTTATTCACCGAAAAAAGCACAAGAATGATCCCTAAGCATCATAATAAAATTATTCTCCTCTACAACCTCTTGAGTGAGCCCCCAACAGTTCAAATAACTCTTAGAACTTCTGTCTTCCATGCTCCTACTAGTATGGCCCATTAATCAGTGCTTAAAGCATTCTACGCTTTCCTAACCCCAAGTACCAAAGTCTGAATTCCTCCAAACAAAAACATGATCCAACCTGTCACAGCAATACCCCAGTCCCAGTACCAACTTCTGTCTTAGTTAGGGTTTCTGGTGCTGTGGAGAGAGACCATGACCACAGCAACTTTTATAAAGAAAACATTTAATTGGGGTGGCTCCCTTACAGTTTCAGAGGTTCAGCCCATTATCATGACTGGAAGGCATGCAGGCAGACATAATGCTGGCTACATCTTGATAAAAAAGCAACAGAAAATGGACTGAGACAACTGGGTGGTTTCCTGATCATAGGAAACCTCAAAGCCTGCGCCCATAGTGACTCACTTCCTCTAACAAAGCCACACCCACTCCAACAAAGCCACACCTCCTAATAGTGCCACTCCTTTTAAAATTATGGGAGCTAATTACATTCAAACTACCATAGTCTATAACCTTGTCAGTGAGCATGGCAGCAGGCAGGTAATATGGCACTGGAATTGTATCTAAGAGCTTACATCTTGGTCCACAAACATAAGACAGAGAGCTAACTGGGAATGGTGAACTTTTGGAACCTCCTACAATGAGGCCAGACCTCCTAATCCTTCCCAAACAGTTCCAGCAACCGGGGACCAAACATTCAAACATGGGAGCCAAAGGGAGCTATTCTCATTCAAACCGTCATGCTATTCCTCGAAATTGTTCCCTGACCTCCACAAGCACTATGGCGCACACATCCCCACCCACACATGCACATACACACAAAGTAAATTAAGATGTAATTTAAGTGCTAAATGATACAGTTGGCTGCTATTATACCTTAAAAATGTGTTTGAGCCAGGTGGTGGTGGTGGTGGTGGTGGTGGTGGTGGTGGTGGTGGAGTACACCTTTAATCCCAACACTTGGGAGGCAGAGGCAGGCGGATCTCTGTGAGTTAAAGGCCAGCCTGGTCTACAGAGCTAGTACCAGGACTGGCTCTAAAAGTATACAGAGATGGGGGTGGGGGAAGAAGGTTGGGGGTGAGGGGAGGGAGAGGGAGAAGGAACTTGAAATAAGCTTGTTCCCTAACTAGAACTAATAAAATAAAATAAAATAAAAGTATACAGAGAAACCCTGTTTGAATACACAAAATTACCTATGTATATGGTGCTCATTTTGATAATGTGTAATTGCTGTAGTGAGATAGTCAAAGCTAGGTTTCTTCTTAGTCTTCAGTAATGGAAATCAAAATATATAGAAGAGCCAAACCATGGTGTAAAGGCTGCACGGTGAACCCTCTGCTATGCAATACTAACACATAATATTATACTTTCTTTAAAATAACTAAACACAAAAGAAAGTCTCAAACACAGCTTGCTGCTAACACACACAAATATTATATGGAAAGGTATAGTCTTACTTTCCTAGTACCATTATTGTCTTTTTAAAGAATTATCTTGTTGTTTTAGCTGTGTGCCTGGGGTGAGGGGGGTATGTATATGCACATGAGTGCAGATGCCTACAGAGGTTGGGGGGTTAGGTTCCCCTGGGAGCTAGAGGTACAGTTGGTTGCAAGCTGTGTAACATGGGTTCGGGAACTGAACTCGGGTCTTCTGCAGGAGCTGTACTACTTTTAACCACTGAACCATCTCTCCAGCACTCCCCTGTTGTGGAACATTTAATTATGTGATGATGCGTTACATTTCTTTATGCTGTGGGATATGACTTTAACTGTGTAAAGGTGTGTTACATTTGTTTCTGCTGCCTTTGTCAACGATGTGTTATATTTGTTTATGCTGCATTTATTTAACTATGTGAAGATGTGATGCTGTTTCATCTTGCCTGCCTAAGACACCTTATTGGTCTAATAAGAAGCTGAATGGTCAATAGGTAGGCAGGAGAGGGATAGGTGGGGCTGGCGGACAGAGAGAATAAATAGGAGGAGGAATCTGGAGAAAAGAGGGAAGAAGAAGAGAATGAGGGAGAAGAGAGCCACCAGCCAGACAGACAAGAGAAGCAGTGAAAGTAAGATATACAGAAGGAAAGAAAGGTAAAAAGCCCTGAGGCAAAGCATAGATGAGGAGAAACAGGTTACATTGTAAGAGCTAGCAAGGAAGGAGCTAAGCTAAGGCTGAGTCTTCATAACTAGTAAGTCTTTGTGTCATAATTTGGCAGCTGGGTGGCAGCCTAAAAGGAGAAACCTGATACCCCTCCCCCTTGTGACTTTTCTAGAGTAAGCATTTTTTGTTTGTTTTTGTTTTTTGTTTTCCAAGACAGGGTTTCTCTGTGTAGCCCTGGCTGTCCTGGAACTGGCTCTGTAGACCAGGCTGGCCTTGAACTCAGAGATTCCCTTGTCTGTGCTGGGATCAAAGGTATATGCCACCCCCAACTAGCTTGAATGAACATTTTTAAAAAATACTTTAAATTTATTTTATGTGCATTGGTGTACGGATCCCCTGGAAATGGAATTACAGACAGGTGTGAGCTGACATGTGGGTTCTGGGGAAAGGTTCCAAGTTCTCTGGAAGAGGAGCCAGTGCTGTTAACTACTGAGACATCTCTGCAGCCTCTTGAGTGACCTTTAATTAATAGCCATGTTAATTTGGGGGTGGGAAAAGAATAAGAATTTTAGTAATACAATTCTTGGTCACCTGCTTGAGAGCACACTGACAAGAACCCACAGTGTAACTACAGTTCAAGACACAGCCTGACCCTGCCAGTTAGCAGAGGCAGGAAGAACAGTGAGAATGTGAACTCTGACCCATGGACCTGGGACAAAATGTCCACATCCAGGGCCATTGTACAGAAGGCTGGGTGCCAGAACTGGAGATCAGATCAGAGGACTTGAATGAAAACTGGATCATCATTGATTTCTGCACAGCAGTACCCTAAGTTCTTCCAGGAGGGTTCCTCATGACAAGGCAGAACTTGACTTCCTGGAACTGGACTGAGAGAGGATGGAAGAGAACCATTATAGATTTGAAAGAAACCTCTCATCCCAAAAAGTCTGCATTAACAGGACACCAGCCACCAAGATGAGATGTGAACATGGGGACCAAGAACAGCCTCCATGTCTGGGTGGCTGCATTCCTTTACCTACTTGTTTGTTTTCGGTGCTGAAACTCAAAACCAGATTTGATGGTTTAAATGAGATTGTCCCCAATAAATAGGCTCTTATATTTGAAAACTTGGTCCCAGTTGGTGATGGTGTTGGGCAAAGTTTAGGAGGTGTGGTCTTGTTGGAGGAGATACATGGCTGGAGACAGGTTTTGAGTGTATAGAGCCTCACACCATCCCAGTGCTCTCAACTCAGGAATAGAGCTCTCAGCATCCTGCTCCAACCACCATGCCTGCTGCTGCTGCCATGCTTCTCTGCTATGATGGACTCTTATCCCTTTGGAATGATAAGACAAATGAACTCTTTATAACCTTATTTATTGCCTTGATCATTGCCTATCACAGCAGTAGGCCAGTAGCTAATACACTAGGGCTTTATTCTTGCTGGCCAAGTACTCCACCATGAGGGGGAACCCAAGCTATTTTGTTTTTCTTGTTTTGTTTTTGAGACAGGATCTTCTATATCCCAGACTGGCCTCAAATTTACTATGTAGCCAAGGATGGTCTTCAACAACAACTACTTCTTCTTCCTCTTCTTCCTCCTCTTCTTCCTCTTCTTCTGTTAAGACAGGGTCTCACTGTGTAGCCTTGGCTGGTCTGGAACTTGCTGTGTAGTCTAGGGCAGCCTCGAACTCGGAGATCCCCTTGCTTCTCCCATCTGAGTGCTGGTATTAAAGGAAGGCATGAACCAACATGCCCAGCATCGCCTTGAATTTCTTATCCTCCTGCCTCAACTTGTTCAGTGGTAAGATCATAGGCACGTGCCACTGAGGGGGTCCCTGCAGGTGTCACAGTAGGTAGGAAAATGAACCATGAAGAGGTAAGAGTGGTGGGTTTTTTGGGTTTTTTGGGTTTTTTTTTTTTTTTTTGGTTTTACGAAGTGCTGGTATTAAAGGTGTACACCACCACCCATCAATGCTAGGTGGTTTATTGCCAGCATATTGCCACAGTACAATTTGGGGTAAGTTTCCAGGCAACAGTCATTCCAAGTACAGGTGTACAATAAAGCTTAAGGGGTGACTGCAGAGAAACTCATTTACAAAGTACATGTGATCTTGCTGGGTGTTGGTGGCGCACGCCTTTCATCCCAGCACTTGGGAGGCAGAGGCAGGTGGATCGCTGTGAGTTCGAGGCCAGCCTGGTCTCTAGAGTGAGTGCCAGAATAGGCTCCAAAGCTACACAGAGAAACCCTGTCTCAAAAAAAAAAAAAAAAAAAAAAAAAAGTACATGTAATCTTGAGGATGGGTTCTATAGCTTAAGGGCCTGAATCTGGTATGGTCTTTGACTGGGTTAGCATCAGGCTATAAAGTACACATGACATCTCCCCTAAAGATGGGTTCTGTTAACTGAGAGATAAAGATAAAAGTCTAGAGAGGGACAGTCTGGGGCAGACATTTGTAGATGGAAGTTTCTGTCCCACCTGTTAAGCACACAGGGGCTTATATTAATTATAAACTGTTTGACTGATGGCTCAGGCTTCTTACTGGCTAGCTGTCTATTAATTATTATCAGCCATGCTGTGCTCAAGCCCAAATGCCACAGCATATCTGCACCATAGCCTTCATGAGACTGTGAGACTAGGAAGCCCAGTGTGGCTTTGTTTCTGTGCATTCAGAACCCTTTCTAAGCTTTTGTCAGGTTTTAATGGAAATTCTTGCCAAACATTTGGGCACCACCTGTGGACTGAAGTTTTTGTCCCACCCGGTTCCTGCAGCTGTTCAGTCCCAAATAAACACACAGATGCTTATATTAATTATAACCTGTTTGGCTGATGGCTCAGGCTTATTGGCTAGCTCTCTTAATTGTTAACCCATTTCCATTAATCTATCTCCACATGGTCTTGGCTTACCGGAGAATGCCTGGGCATCCTAACTTCCTGGTAGCTACATTGAGTCTCTTTCACGGACTCCTCTCTGCGTTCATTTTTCCCAGAATTCTCTTAGTCTGGTATCCCTGCCTGGCAACATCTTGCCTGTCCATTGGCTGAAACAACTTTATTCAACCAATAAGAGAAACATATATTCACAGCATGCAGAAGGACATCCCCCATCAGACACTCTGGGGGATTATGGTCAAAAAGACCTCTGTTTCCCACATGCCACCACTCCTAGTTTACATAATGCTGGTGATAGAACCCAGAATATGTTTGGCAGACATTTTGCCTACTGGACCACATTCTCAGCCCTGCTTTTGTTTTGTTAATGTGCTTTGTTTAAAGTTTCCATCCTTCTTGCTGGGCAATGGTGGTTCACACCCTTGATCTCAGCACTCAAGAGGCAGAGGCAGTCAGATCTCTGTGAGTTCAAGGCCAGCCTGTCTACAAAGTGAGAGTGAGCTCCAGAACAGCCAGGGTACACAGAGAAACTCTGTCTCGAAAAGCAAACAAAGTTCTGACCCCAATTGTTGTTATGACAGGAGTGCCATTTAGGGATGACCAACCAACATCAACATCACATGTCACAGTCTCTGGATGACATTGAATAATCAGTGAAAGGTTCAGGCAGATATCTAGGCAGCTTAAAGGGCCCTGTGTTGCGTGGCCACGTCATGGCTATGTCACTCATTACAGGGCTGCATAGGGGCTCAGTGCACATGCACGATCTTCCCCTTTTAAACCTGCAACATTATTCTCTCTCTCTCTCTCTCTCTCTCTCCCCTCTCTGCCCTGCTCTGTTCTTCCATTTCTCTCTCTCTCCTGAGATATAAGAAACTGATTAATGTGCTCTCCATAGTTCATGTTCCATGTCCATCTCTCTTTCTAATTTAAGCAAAAGAATAACAATCAGTTCCATAGACCCTTTCGAAGCTAGTTTCCTATGAATGCTAACCAACATTCTAAGAAGTTTTAAATTAAGGAGGACACAATTGCCCCTTTTCAACTGTTGGGCAATTTAAGCTGGAATGTAAAAATTTCTGAAGACAGAACACCATACCTAGTATGGCACAGAGCAGCAGCATTCAGGAACTTTTGTTGAATGGAGAGAGACAGAGAGAAAGAAAGAGACAGAGACAGAGAGAGACAAAGACATACATACAGAGAGAGGAGAGAGAGAGAGAGAGAGACAGACAGACAGACAGACAGGCACAGACAGACAGACAGACAGACAGACAGACAGAAATAAAATTCTAATCATGGTATTAAAGTTATTCTTTCTGATAAAGGCAGCCATTTGAGGAGCCAAGTTAAAATCAGAAAACTAGGCTACACAGAGAAACCCTGTCTGGAAGAGAAAAAAATCAGAAAACTAGGCCAACTTGTCCCAGCAAGGAAGAAGCTGAGGCAGGATTGCAAGTTGAGGTCACCTTGGGCTACAGCCTTAGTTGGAGTTTCAGTTGTTATGATGAAAAAACATGACCAAAGCAACTTGGGGAAGAAAAGGTTTATTAGGGTCACACTCCCCTGTTGTAAGCCATCACTGAAGGAAACAGGGCAGGGGAACTCAAGCAGGGCTGGAACCTGGAGGCCGGATCTGATGCAGAGGACATGGATGGGTGTGGCTTACTGGCTTGCTCCTCATGGCTTGCTCAGCCTGCTTTCTTATAGGATTCCAGGACTACCAGCCCAGGGGCAGCATAACCTATAATGGGCTGGGCCCTCTCCCATCAATCACTAATTAAGAAAAGCCTTACAGGCTTAATCATGTCAAGCTGACATTAAAACTAGTCAGCACAGCTACATAGTTAGACTACATCTCAACAGTAACAACAAAGCAGATTGAGTTGGGGTTGTAGCTCAGTACTAATCACTTTTGTAGTTTGCACAAGGTGCTGGACTCGATTTCTAGCATTAAAAAAATATAATAATAATAACAAAACCCCCTTAAGATTCATTACTGCTGTTTTTTTTTTTCTGTTGTTGTTGTTTTGTTTTTTGTTTTTTCTGAAACAGGGTTTCTCTGTGTGCCCATGGCTGTCCTGGAACTCACTCTGTAGACCAGGCTGGCCTCACAGGGATCTCTCTGCTTCCCGAGTGCTGGGATTAAAGGTGTGCACCACCACTGCCCAGCACTGAGTGCTTATTCATGTCCCAGGTTGCGAAGGGCAGTGCCAATATTGCCACCTTTGCACTTGGCTCCCTGAAGATGCTCAGTAGAGCTGTGGGAGTTTATGCACATAAATGATCAGGTTGCTTTCCCTGAAACTGAGTGAGGAAATCCTAGTCTACATGGGCTTGATAGTCTAACACAAAAGTAATTTTCTCGGTGACAAGACACCTTTCATCTGGTCTAAATGAAGCACATGGAGAAAGATCTCTCATCGGGATGGCTCAAAGGGTAAAGGCATTTGCTGCGAAGTCTGACAACCTGAGTTCAACCCCAGAATCCAAATAAAAGTCAGGCAAGAACTGGTCTAACACAGCAGATCCCTGACGTCTGTGTGGGTGCCACAGTGTATGAGCGCTCTATAAGCCAGTAATAAAACAATTTTTAAGAAATATTCTCTTAGTTTGCATGTATGAATGTTTTGCTGTGCATACGTATTTCCTCCATGAGTATGCCCAGCACCCCTGGAGATCAGAAACAACAGGATCCCACAAAACTGGAGTTACAGATGGTCGGGAGCCACCACACGGGTACAGTGAACTCAAGCCCAGGTCCTTTACAAAAGCAATTCTCTAACCCCAATAATAAGAGCAGGGGGCAGGGAGACTTTGGACCAGGTGATTTGGGACTCATCTGGAATCCCAGTACCCTGAGGCTAAGGGAGAAGAATCACAATTTTGTAGCCAACTACGACTACTTAGGGAACCCTGGAGTTCAGTGCTAGAGCATGGGCTGAGCACAAACAAGTGGGTTTGATCCATAACCCTGAAGGGAAAAAAAGAAAAGAAAAAAAAAAGGCGTGGAGTCAACAAGAAAATACAATTCTCGCTGGGCGTTGGTGGCGCACGCATTTCATCCCAGCACTTGGGAGGCAGAGGCCAGCCTGGTCTCTAGAGCGAGTGCCAGTATAGGCTCCAAAGCTACACAGAGAAACCCTGTCTCGGGAAAAAAAAAAAAAAGAAAGAAAGAAAAAGAAAAAGAAAAAAGAAAATACAGTTCTCCCACTGAACCAACTCACCTGGGCTCATAGGGGTCACAGAATCTGGACTGCCAACCAGAGAGCTTGCATGGGACTGACCTAGGTCTTCTGCACATATGTTACAGTTTAGTTTAATGTTCTTGTGGGACTTCTAACAGTGGGAACAGAGCCTATCTCTGACTCTGTTACCTGCTTTTGGGACCTTTTCCTCCTACTGGGTTGCCTCATCCAGCCTTAATAGGAGAGGAGGTACCTAGTCTCATGCAACTTGATAGGCCATGGCTGGTTGACAGCCAGGGGAGGCCTGCCCTTTTCTGAAGCAAAAATGAGGAGTGGGTGGGGTTGGGAAGAGGGGAGGTTTGAGGGAGGGACGAGAAGGAGAGGAGGGAGGGAGGGGAAACTTTGATCAGGCTAGAAAAACATTTTATTAATTTAAAAAAGAAAATACAGTTCTTTGAGTAGGCATCATCATGATTGGATGTAAGGATTGGGACAACTGGAACCCTCTCTCTCACTTCAGTGTCACTCTGCAGAATAAAGTTAAGAAGAAAGTTAGAGCAAGGAAAAGCACACAGAAGCAGCTCCAGAGACTAGATATTCTGTCTGCTGAGCAGGCCTTTCACGGACAGCATGTTCTGAGAAGTGACCAACACCCTTACTGCCCCAAACACTACTCCCGAAGTGGTGTTTATATTGTTTCAACCACAAGGATGTTAGCTTACTGCTGAAGGGAGTTGGAGCTTCACTCCTGGATGAGTAGTCCTTTGTAGAAGCTGAGTCACTGCCGTTGCAGGTATAGACTGGTCTGACTGCCTGACCTGAAGGGTTAGACTCTGACCTCAGTCATCACTGCTTTTCAAGTAGGCTTGTGCTAGGAACTGAGTGGGAGGACCTTGGATGGTCCAGGGACTTAATCATGAACTAAGTTTTGTGACCTTTTCCTGTGGAGATGTAAACCAATGTCTATCCATCTCATACTGACAGCAGACCAAAGGTAATTCCACCAAGTCCAGCTTAGTGATGCAGAGTTTATTGGTTGTTTATGGTGTAGGTCTCAAGGTTACTTAGAGCACGGATGACTCAAAAGCAGCTGCATCTTCTAAAACCCACCCAGCATGGGGGATGACTTTACTAGGCCATATCTTTAAAGCTCGCTGCATGAGTTCTAGCAGGTCCCCTGATTCCAGAGGCATCTCCCTAGCAAATGCTGACTACCTCTTCATCTTTAGGGAGAGGAGGGCATGTAAATCTCAGGAAGTTCAGGGCCTTCCTAAGCCTTGTAAGTTTCATTTATTTTCTGAATTTGTATGTTTCCTTTACTTACTGGATCTTGTGTGCTTCTGGCTTCTCTCCTCTCTCTAGAGAGAAGAGCTACACAATAAGTCCTCAGTTCCAGAAGAAGAAAAAAAAATTTTTTGTTTTGTTTTGTTTTGTTTTGTTTTGAGACAGGGTTTTCTTGTATAGCCCTGACTTTCCTGGAACTCATTTTGTAGATTAGGCTGCCTCAAACTCAGAGATCTGCCTGCCTCTGACTCTAGTGCTAGGACCAAAGGAGTGTGGTACCACCACCTGGTGTGAGAGTTTTAACAAGAGAAGTAGGCATGAATGCATTAATTATTTCTCTGCTTTTTTTTTCGTTCTTTTTATTATCTTATGTGTATAGGTTTTTGTCTGCATGTATGTGTACCACATAAGTGCAGTCCCCCTGGAGATCAGAAGAGGGTACTGAATTTCTTGGGACTTGAGCTCCAGTTGTGAGCAGCCATGAGTATGCTGGGAATCGAACCGTTTCCCTGGAAAATAAGCCAGTTCTCCCAACCACTGAGCCATTGTTCTAGGCCCTCTTTCTGCTCTGGGTCTGTTACTTTGACTGGCTGCTTCACGTTCTTGCCTTGATTTCCCATAATGATGGGCTCTAACCTAGAACTTTGAGTCAAATAAGTCCTCTCTCCCTTAATGTGCTTTTGTCAGGGTATTTACCACACCAGCAGAAATAAAACCAGGACACCAACACAACATAACTCCTTAAAAATTATTAGTAATAGGGCTGTAGAGATGGCTCAGAGGTTAAGAGCACCAGCTGTTCTTCCAGAGGTCCTGAGTTCAATTCCCAGCAACCACATGGTGGCTCACAACCATCTGTTATGAGATCTGGTGCTCTTTTCTGGTGTGCAGATATACATGGAAGCAGAATGTTGTATACATAATAAATAAATAAAATCTTTTTAAAAAATCAAACAAACCAGGGTGGAATGACAGCTCTTTGGATAAAATGTTTGCTTTGTAAGCTTGAGAACTTGAATCCACTCTTCAGAACTCACATAAAGAAGCTAGGGGTGGTGGTATGTGTATTGTGACCTCAGTGTTGGGAGGCTGATAGTTGGATCTTTGCAATTCACTGCTTAGCTAGCCTCATATACTTGGTGAGCTCTAGGCTAATGAGAAACCGTGTCTCAAAAAAAATGATGTTTCATAGGCTAGCTAGCCTTGAACTCTCCATCCTCCTGTTCAACCTCTGGAACAGCTGATTTTATAGTGTGTGTGTATGTGTGTGTATTGTTGTTCTTGTTGTTGTTTTTCTGCTTTTTGAGATATTGTTATATATCCCTGGCTGGTCTGGAAGTCAGTGTATAGGCCAGGATGGCCTCAAACTTGGACTTAATCTTCCTACCTTTACCTCTAGAGAGCTGGGATTAACGGCATGCATCACCACAGCTGGCTAGTACATTTACCTAGGAGATAAGAACTAGTAGTCTCAGGATCAGGCGCAGAGTGATTAAGAAACCCATCTAGTCAACTGTTTGAACTTCAACCATGAGTTGAACTTGGTCAAATTCAAAATCTGAGCTATACCAATTACAACGGAGGCTATTCAACATAAAGCATGTTTTAATTTTCTTGTATTTGTATATGATGTGTGAGTGCATGAATGTTCCACCACACTACACAGATGTCAGAGAACAACTTTATTTTTATTTCTTTTCCAAGACTGGGTTTCTCTGTGTACTCCTGACTGTCCTGGAACTTCGATTGGTAGACCAGGCTGGCCTCAAACTCACAGAGATCTGCCTGCCTCTGCCTCCTGAGTCCTGGGATTTAGGCATGTGCCACCAGTGCCCAGCTTGAGGACAACTTTCTTATGTTGGTTCTCCTTCTATGCTCAAACCCCCAGGGATCCAACTCAGGTGGTTAGGCTTGGCTGGCAAGAGCTTACTCCCTAAGCCATCTTCCTGGCCCAATGAAAAAATCTTTGGGGAAGAAAAAGACATGCTTATGTTGTTACAAAAAGGCAAAAGACCTTGACATTTGCTTATTTGTTACTGGGATGGAATCACCTATTACCCCACAATCTAAGATTTGCTGAACATGGGAAATACAAATGGCCAGAATGAAATTTCACTGACAGAAATCTAAGTAGTGTTTGCTCCTCCTGTCTTTCTCTTTTGAGACCTCCCCCTTTTCTAATTTCCTATTTTAGGCTGGGTCTTATAAAGCTCAGCTGTCCTTAAATTCATAATCTTCCTGCCTCTACCTCCCCAGTGTTGGGCTTAGTGGTGTGTGCCATCACCCCTGGCATGGGATTATACCTTTCTGTTCATCCAATTTGGAAATGCTATGATCAATAACCTGCCATCAGTGTCTTGGTGATTTTTCACAATAGTCATTCATTTAACAAGTGTCTGATCATTCATTCAAGACCAGACATGGTATTAAGGTAGGCAAAACAAAGGTGTTTTATTAAAATTTGATCATAGCCAGGCAGTGGTGGGCAGGTGTGTACCTGTAATCCCAGCACTCAAGAGGCAGAGGCAGGAAGAGTTCCCGGTCAGCCTGGTCTTGGGAGTGAGTTCCAGGACAGCCAGGGCTACACAGAGAAACTCTGTCTTGAGTATCTCACCCTAAAATAAAAAAGATTGATCCTAGTGGGGGTGGAAGAAATATGTTGGGAGGGCACGGCTGGAGTTGAGCAACGTGGAATGGCAGGAAGCAAACTGGAACTGTTGTAGAACAACGACCTACAGCAGGCAAGACATTCAAGTCAGACACAGAGGTGTTGCATTTCAGAGCCTGTAGTGGCCTGGTTGTCACCAGACTGTGGCCCTCCTAAAGCATTAGTTCCACGTGTGCCAAGTCGGATCACCTAGGGCAGGAGTTATTCAGTAACCCATTTGATGGTCACCTCACCCTGGGTCATGCCTTTCCTAAGCCACCTGATTTATCAGGGCCCTGTGGCTCGCAGTCACCTGAGGGCCACGCCTCCCTGGCCAGACAAGCCAGCACGTTACGCTTTGTTCCCAGAAACAGGTTTTCATAACGCTGTTCCCTCTCGGCTCCGGCTGTTTTCTCGCCAAGTGCGGAACTCCCGGGGGCGGCGGCGGCGGCAGCAGCAGCAGCAGTTGCCTGACTGCGGCTCTGTGGCCCAGGAAGGGCCTGACCCACGGCCTCCTCAGCCTCCTCCCGGAACGCGGGAGCCAGCACGAGTGGCTCACGGAGGGGACCCTCGCGAACGCACTCCTGATTGGCTGCGCCGAGAGACGTCAAAGGGCGGGCCCCGTGGCGGGGGTAGCGCCCGGCTCCGCGCGTGCGCAGAGAGAGTGAGCTGGACCAAGGGGGAGGTGCCCGGCCGCTTCTCCCGCGTCCGCCATTTTGTTGCTGTGGCTATTGGGAACGGGCTGGGTGAAACGGCCTGGGAGGCGCGACTCTTGCTGGAGAAGGCTGCTTCGTGTGACGGCGAGGGTCGGTGCGGGCTCTTGACGCTGCGGAGCCGGCGGGTTCCAGGACAGAAGTCGCTGGAGCCATTCCTGGGCGCCGGGCAGCTGAGAAGCCCGAGGCGGCCTCTGCTACCGCTCGGCTTCGCCCACCTCGACCCCAGGGCTTTGCCCAGTGTTCCCGGGCTTGCTCTTCCCGTGAGGCGGCCCGGTGCAGGCGGGCGGTGGCGGAGGATGCTGCGGGGCCCGGAGCCGAGAGGAAGGTCCTGACCCAGCCCTCTGATTGCTCCTCGAGGTCTTCCGAGAGGCCCTTCCTCGGCCCCAAAGCCGACAGCGGGTAAAGGCTTCACGAGCAGGCGAGAGCAGCAGACGCCGCCCATCCCCGGACCCAACACCATGTCGTCCGCCAGGTTTGATTCTGCAGACCGCTCTGCCTGGTACATGGGGCCAGTGTCTCGCCAGGAGGCTCAGACCCGTCTCCAGGGCCAGCGCCATGGCATGTTCCTAGTCCGGGACTCCTCTACCTGCCCCGGGGACTATGTACTGTCCGTGTCCGAGAACTCGCGTGTCTCGCACTACATCATCAACTCCCTGCCCAACCGCCGCTTTAAGATCGGGGACCAGGAGTTTGATCATTTGCCGGCCTTGCTGGAGTTCTACAAGATCCACTACCTGGATACGACCACCTTAATCGAACCAGCGCCCAGGTACGCGAGCTCCTGCTGCCCTGCTCGGGCTGGGAACCAGACCCGATGCGGAGGGTCGGTCAGAGATTTAATTTTGGGGGTGGAGGGAGGAGTTGAATTGCTTTCCCTCATTCTAAACCAGAAGGAAGACATCGGATTGGAAGGCCAGTGTCAGGATCTGGGTCACTGGATGAAAGGATGCATTTTTATTTAGACATTTAGTGGTGATTGTATTGTTCAAATGCACCCACCGACACACATACACAGTTTTGTCACTTTAGCTGACTAATACTAATGCATAATTATTATTGTTATTATTATTTATTTTACTTGTTTGGTTTTTCGAGACATGGTTTCACTGTGAAATAATCTTGGCTGCCTTGGAACTCATTCTGTAGACCAGGCTGGCCTCGAACTGCCTCCCGAATGCTGAGTCTAAATGTGTGCGCCACCACCGTCTGGCTGCAGAATTCTTTTAACATTAAAAAGTATATAGACGTCCTTGAGATTCTGAAGCTAGCCATGGCTCTCTCCTCGAAAATTCTTGTAGTTTACACACCATTTAAGGTTTTAGAACCCCCTGCATCTCAACAGCTAACTGCAGGTTAAGAACTGGCTTGCAGCCTTTGGAAAATCGTTAAAATGAACCGAAATCGTAGGAATTTCAGAATCTGATGCGCAATTTGAAGTAGCCCCCCCCTTTAAAAAAAAAAAAACTAGAATTTCAAAGGAAAAAGACTGAGATTATATTTGAGGAAATTTGTACCATCTCTCCCTGGTGGGAAGTATATTTATCTTAATTCTACATTAATTCAGTTTTAGATTTTTGGGGGGTGGGAATTAAATTTAGTGGTTTAACATATACTTTAAAGAAACTGAAGTAGAGCTGCGTGAGAGAGATGCACACCCCTAACCGCCTAAGGAAAAGAGGACCTTGAGTTCCAAGCTTAATTGCGCTATAGCAACAACAAGAAAGTAGACTTCAAAAAGTATTTCACTGCCTGGTATATTTCTAAGCCATTTTCTAAAAAGGTCTGGGGATTGAGTTAGACTTCTCAGGGTGAGCTGACTTCATAGAATTGCTAATGAGGTAATTTGCTCTGAACTTTGAAGATGAAAAGGTACTATACTTAATTAAGGATACCTACTAAAAGTAAAAGGGTTTCTTTTTTAGGATAGAAGAAGTAAAGCTGTGATGGTACAAGGAGTGTAAAGTTAACTGGCAAAATCAATGGAGTTTAAAAAACTGTAGTGAAGGGGCTAGGCTTGATGACTTAGTGAATGAAAGTTGTTTGCAACAAAAGCTTGATGACCTCAGTTTGATTCCCCCAAACCCACATAAATGTGGAAGGAGAGTCCTTTCTTTAGCCTCAGTGTGTGTCCCATGGCAAGTGAGTATCCACACACACATCAATAATTTAAAAAAAAAAAAAGTAAAACACAGAGAAAGTGACTGTAAATAGTAATCTATGTTATGGAGATGAGGACACTGAGAATTCTGAAACATGAGGGTCCTAGTAGCTGGTGGCAGGTGCTGTCAACTTTAATAATTTTGGATAGCTTGGACAAACTTAGGAAGTATAATGTTTGGTAAAGCCAGGCGGTGGTGGCGCATGCCTTTAATCCTAGCACTCCTGGTCTACAAGAGCTAGTTCCAGGACATCCTCCAAAGCAACAGAGAAACCCTGTCTCGAAAAATAAAAAACAAAACAAACAAAAAATAATAATAATGTTTGGTAATATATTTGAGTAAATTTCTTCTCTCCTTTGTGAAAGTGGATTATATTATTGACCTCAGGCCTTTATTAGAACATGCTTGCAACAATGTAACAGGTGTTGGAGAAAGTCTAAGTTAATTATTAGATTCCCCTCAAGGAGGAAAAGTGTGCTGGAGTGGCTTCCTGTTACCTACAAAATCTAATTCTATTAAGTGTGTCTTCTCAGGTACCAATTTTCTGTGTTACCAATGTAATTTCCTGAAATTTTTCTTAGCTCTGCTTGACACACATTCGTATCTTTTGTTTTGTTTTGTTTTGATTTTCAAGACAGGGTTTCTCTGTGTAGCTCTGGAGCCTGTCCTAGAACTAGCTCTTGTAGACCAGGCTGGTCTCGAACTCACAGAGATCCACCTGCCTTTGCCTCCCTCTCAAGTGCTGGGACTAAAGGAGTGGGCCAACACCACCCAGCCCACATTCATATCTTTTCTGTCATTCTTCGTTTCCAAATGAAAACAATAACCAAGTCATTATTCCTAACATAACTATCCCTTTTACAATCACAAAGGCATTATACATTTTAGAATAGATGGCAATGTCTCTTGAGTTATATTCTTAG
Source organism: Cricetulus griseus (assembly GCF_003668045.3). Classification (NCBI taxonomy): domain Eukaryota; kingdom Metazoa; phylum Chordata; class Mammalia; order Rodentia; family Cricetidae; genus Cricetulus; species Cricetulus griseus. The sequence goes on along the minus strand of NC_048597.1, from coordinate 71,867,635 downwards.
TATCTCAAAACTTAAATACCAAAACTACTGGTAATCTCTTGATGTTATATTACATGATAAATCGGGGGAAAGCCACAAATACCTGTACAAACACATACTTAACAAAATTTGACAGAAACACCTGTGTCGATTATAATCTTTGTCACTACAACTGGTCACATGGCCTTAGCTGGTATTTATCACTACCTTCCTCCACTACCCATTCTGTATTTCTCCACCCTCAGCAAGCACCTCAGCAGGTCTTGACTTTTCCTGGAAGAGTGACCCATGCCTTCATTCCTCATGGGTCTGTGCCCTTTGCCATCCTGTCTAGATTAGGCTGCTGTAATTTCCCATTGACTTTAATCACAGGACATGGTAGCACCAGCAGACGCCCTAAAGGATCTCCTGCACTCCAGACATAATCTGTCTTCCTTCATTGGGAAGAAGCAATCCAATTTTCCCTTGGTAATCTGGAACAGTCACCCTCTTAATATTGTTATGGCTTTCTTAGCCTGTTGGCTTAAGGGTATCAGAAGCCCACAGTGGCCAGGTGGAAGTCTGACTTTCCAATCCAATGGAATGTTTGTTGTGTCTCCTGGCAGGAGAGCTTCCCCATCTTAAACCAAAACTTCTAGGCCAACAGAACTTAAGGTTGCAGGAACAGGAAGCAAAAATGTTCCTGGTAGGTCACTAGGGGTGAAAGTGAATGGAACCATTTCCTCTTCCACCCCATGAGTTCTGGACCTGTGGATCCTGGCAATAGGAGAAACTGTATCATATATTGGATGATGATTTAAAGCATATACTGCCTTAAGGAGAACCTGCCCCAGCTCTCCAGGTTGCTGCCACCTAAGTGTTGTTGTAACTGTGTTTTTAAAAGGCCATTCCATCTTTCTGTCAGCCCAGAGGCTTCAGGATAATAGGAAACATTGAAAGACCAGTGGATTCCATGGTTGTAGGCCCACTGTTGTCCTTCTATGGATGTGAAGTGATTTCTTTGGTCAGAAGCACAACCATGACCACTTGGTTTGTGGGCCAATTGGGTAATGACAGGGATGACTGGGGGGAAAAGACTGTCCACAGTGCAGGTCATCTTGCTTGATTATTGAACTCCTTCTCAGCTGAAGTCACCTTTTGATGAGCATTTAGATGGGAAACATATCTTCACATCCTTTGCCCATTTGGACAGATCTGTATACATCTTCCCCAGATGTCTTTCTCACAGTTTTCCAACCACACTCTAGCCAGCCAGTCTGTAGGCTTCAGCTCATGAATCAATGAACAATCACACATCTGACCATTTCTCTTTCCAAACAAGGTATATGACTATGTGTACTGCCTGAAGTTCTGCCCACTATAAAGATTTCCCTTTGCTGGCGTGCGTCTTTCAGGATTGTCTCAGAAAGGGGTTGTAATGCTGCAGCTGTCCACTTTAGGTGGTACTTACGTAGTGTTCAGAACCATCAGTAAACAGGGCCCTAGTCTCCTCTCCCTCAGACAGCTGACCATCAGGCACAGCTCATGAGGCTACGGTGCATGCTCAGTAGTAGAGGACATTGTAACAGGAGTTGAAACCATAGGCATTTGGACAACTTCATCAAGTAACTTGCTTGTGTCTTCAGGACCTGCTTGGGACCGATCGTGTATATACCATGTCTATTCAATATTGGACTGCTGCTGTGCATGTCCTCCTATATGGCTTGATGGGTCCCAAAATACCCAGATCCTAATGAGCAGCTCAGGTCACATGGTAGCCCATTGTAAAGCGTTCAGATTCCACTAAGGCCCAATAGCCGGCCAAGAGCTGTCACTCAAAGGGAGAGCAGTTGTCTGCGGGTGATGGTAGAGCCTTGCTCCAAAATTTCAAAAGGTCTCATCTATGATGCACCTATAGGGCCTGCCAAAGGCTACAAACAGCATCCCTATCTGCCACTGACACCTCAAGTACCACCATAGGGTCTGCTGGATCATATGGTCCCAAGTGGTAGAGAAGTCTGCATAGCAGTCTACACCCATTGAAAAGCCTTCTGTCCCAGCCCCATTCAAAAGCTAGCAGCTTTCTGAGTCACTTGGTTTATGGACCAGAGTGACACACCCAAGTGAGGAATGTGCTGTCTCCAGAAATGGACCACTAAACATTGTGTTTCTTTCTTGGTGATGGGAGGGGCCAGGTGCAATAACTTATCTTTCACCTTAGACAGAATATCCCAGCATGCCCCACACCACTGGACTCCTAAGAATTTCACTGAGGTAGAGGTCCTTGAAATTTGGTTGGATTTATTTCTCATCTGATGTGCATGTGTTAACAAGAAGTCAACCTCCTTCTCACTTGGTCCTGTCAGCTTAGTGTTGTCAATGTAGTGAACCAATGTGATATTTTGTAGGGAGCCGTTCCTGCATTCTCCATTACAATGATGGCGCCTGCAGGCACTGAATGTAAACAAGATTATTGCGCGCAATATTTTGTTGAAGAGATCTCTTTAAATGAAATGATGACATAAGTCTGCAGAGTTAATATATCCTAATAAAGTAAAACTGTAAATGTGTACCACTGGCCTTGCCAACTGAAAGCAGATTGCTTCTGGTGATCCTTATGGACAGGTACCAAGAAAAAGTCATTTGCTAGATCAATAGCTGCATACCATGTACCAGGAGATGTGTTAATCTGCTCAGATACCACATCTGGTACAGCAGCTGTAATCAGAGTCACTACTTGATTGAGTTTTCAGTAGTCAACTGTCATTCCTCACAATCCATCCATCTTCTGCACTGGCCAGATAGGAGAGTTAAAGGGAGATGTGGGAACCACCATCCCTGCATCTTTCAAGTCCTTGACAGTGGCACTAATTTCTGTGATTCCTCCAGGGATGTGATACTGGTTTTTTGTTTGTTTGTTTGTTTTTGATGGCAGAGGCAACTCTAGATGTTTCCATGTAGTCTCTCTAACCATAATAGCCCGCATCCCACAAGTCAGGGAGCCAGTGGGAGAATTCTGCCAACAACTTCTATCTATTCCAGTTATACGTTTTGGTTTTTTTGGTGGGGGGTTTCAAGGCAGGGTTTCTCTGTGATTTTGGAGGCTGTCCTGGAACTAGCTCTTGTAGACCAAGCTGGTCTCAAACTCACAGAGATCCACCTGCCTCTGCCTCCCGAATGCTGGGACTAAAGGCACGCATCCGGTCAGTTACACATTTTGGGACTGGACAGAACTCAACCACAGGATGAATTCTGTGAGTCAGACTTTAGCCAGTACTCCGTTAATCCCCTTACCTGCATAAGCCCCTGTTTTAAATGGAGGGCCACAGAGTTTCTTGGGATCTCCCAGAATCGGCATCAATTCAGAACCAGTGTACAATAGACCCCAGGAAGTCTGATTGTTTTCTTTCCCTTAGTGTAGGTCCTTTTGGGAAGGACTGGGGAATGGCTAACAGTAAACTCTTAGGTATTTTATCAGAGTTCTTTGGGGGAACTTGGCTGTCCCTTCATTCGCTTGTTCTGGGTCTACAAACTGACTGGAGTCTGAAAATTGGTTCATGAACTGAGATTCCCTTTTCCCATGAGCCAGTCTAACATTCATTTGTTTGAGGACCTTATTCTGTAATACAGATCAAACAATAGACTTCTGTCTTAGGGTTTCTGTTATTGTGAAGAGACATCATGACCATGGCAACTCTTGCAAAGGAAACATTTAATTGGGGCTGCCTCACAGGTTCAGAAGTTTAATCCACTGTCATCTTGGTAGGACACATGGCAGCATGCAGGCAGACATGGATCTGGATAAGGAGCTGGAGTTGGATCTACAGGCAGCAGGAAGAGACTGAGTGCAGTTTGGCCTGGTTTGAACATCTGCAACCTCAAATGCCACCACTAGTGACACACTGAGTTCAGCAAGGCCACCCCTTCTAGTAGTGCCACTCCCCATGAGTCTGTGGGGACCATTTTCTTTCAGATAACTATATTCCACTCCCTGGCCCCCATAGACTTGTAGCCATATCATAATACAGAAATGCATTGAGCCCAGCTTTAAAAGAACCCCATAAGTCCATAGTCTCTTCTGAGACTTATTCAGTCTCTTCACTGTAATCACATATAGAATCAACATAAAAAAGCAAATTACATACTTCAACACATAATGGCACAGGATACACATTACTGTTCCAAAATGGAGGAGAGGAAGGACAGTGAGGAAATACTGGCCCAAAGCAAGACCAAAAAGCAGTTGGGCAAATTCTAAACTCTGCATCTCCATGTCTGATGTCAAATTGTGATGTGGATATCTGATGTGCAACCCCTGTGTAAAGGTCATTTCAACTAGAGGTCATGATCCACAGCTTAAGAACCACTGGCTTAGACTGTTAAATGGGCATCTGGAGCTGGTCAATTTTATCACTGCATTCATTGTCTTCCTTCACTATTCTGAGATGCTAAATGTTGGTTGATTTTACCTCAGAGCTCATTCTTTTTCTTTGCCAATTTATCCAGAGGTGCTAGGAACAACCAATTGATGTCACCATTTTCCTTACTTTCCCACAAACTGTCAAAAGTTTTATATACAGAGTCACCAAGTCCATTGCCTCTCACAATTGGTGAATCAGGATAATCAGATAGATGCATTTGTCTCCTTCAGTTTGTAATATAATCCACTCCGTGGGCTTTCAATACTCCAAGCTTCTAGGAGAGGCTTCAGTAACTGTAGGTGTCAGCAAGTTGGAAAGCCTATTCCAGATACTTAAAAACATTCACCCTTATACTTCTGTTGTTTTAGAACCACTCCTGGTATCAAAGTCTGTATTAGTTAGGAGTCTCTAAAGGAACAGAACTGATACAATGAGTGTGTGTGTGTGTATAATTATATTACATATATGGGATATATAAAATATGTATATGGGATTTATTAGAGTGGCTTACAGGGTATGGTCCAGCTAGTACAGCAATGACTGGCTGTGAATGGACGGTCCAATAATCCAGTAATTGTTCAATCGAGGAAGCTGGATATCTCAGCTAGTCTTTGGTATACTCCAGAATCCCAAAGTATTAGGCTCTAATGCCAGTGAAGGAATGGACTTGCCAGCAAGAGTGAGAACATGCAGACAAAGAACAAGCTTCCTTCTTCCATGTCCTTCATATAGGTTGCCACCAGAAGGTGTGGTCAGATTAAAGTTATATCTTCCCACCTCCAAAGATCTGGATTAAAAATCTGATTTTAAAAATCATTTGAAAACAGTTTTCACTGGTGTACCCATCTGCTTGGGTTATAAATTTCAGTTATAACTGAAATTATAACTAATTTCAGTAGTTAGCAACCAAGTATAGCCATCTTATCTTGCTTTAAAAAATTAGAATCTATTTTATCATTTTCAACAACTTTATACATGTAAACAATGTACCTCAATCCTGTCCACCCCCCCAACTCTCCCCCATCCCCTTGAGTTACTCCCAACACTTCCCCCTTCCCTCCCCATGTCCTCTCGTTTTGCTGCATTGGAATACTGCTCATTGTTGACTTGATTGTGTGCAGGTGACTACAGCTGCTGAGTTCATGAGTGTGTTGGCCATGCCATGCCCAGAAGAGATCATTTCACAGCACCCTGCTCCATTGTCCAGCTCTGGTATTCTTCTATGATCCCTCTTCCATGGTGTTCCCTGAGCTTTATTGGGGAGGGGTTGATTTTATGTCCTATTTAGGGCTGAGTACTCAGTAGACACTTATTCTCTGTACTTTGACCAGTTCTGAGTCTCTACAATAACTGCTAGCTACTGCAGAGAGAAATTTCTGGCCATTGTTGAGGGCAACACTAAGCTTTCTATACAGACATAAAATATTTAGAAAGCAGTTTGACTACACACCCTTTTAGCCAGACAGCAAGTAGTAGAGTCTCCCTAGGGCCTATGACCTCCCTAGCCATGAGCGTTTGACTATGCTTACAGTAACAAGCATAAATTACCTCCTGGGAGCAAGTCTCAAACCCAACTGATTATCTCCATGACCCTGGTGCCACTATTTCACCAGTGGGCACATTGTTCCTACAATGTAGGTGTTGTAGCTTGCAGAGTTCTCTACTGTAGCAACCAGGACAGAAATTTTCAGATCAGTTTCAGTGTGCCCTTTCTATTTACTACAATGAAAATGTACCTGAAGCAATAGGATATTATCATCCAGATGTGGAAGATAATCACATCTGGGGAGGTGCTTCGTAGGCCTCCTAGACCAGTAACTCTCAAAGAATCCACCCCTGGCACTGGGATTTTCATTTAGTAATTCATGTCTTCTGGGAGCAGCATTGCCCACACATGCATGGTATATGTTCGGGCTCCTTTAAAAAATTATTATTTTTGTTATTTGAGGCAGGGTCTTACTATATAGCCTTGCCCTGGGCTCAAACTCACTGGGATCTTTCTGCCTCTTTCTCCAAAGCACAGAGATTAATGGCATGTGCTACCATGCCAGCCAAAACTCCCTTCCAAGAATTACATATTTATTGTCAGGTGGTGGTGGCACACGCCTTTAGTCCCAGCACTTGGGAGGCAGAGGCAGCCTGGTCTACAAGAGCTACTTCCAGGACAGTCTCCAAAGCACAGAGAAACCCTGTCTAACCCCCCCCCCCAAAAAAAAAAATAAGAAAAATCCTAAGATGCATGGGTACTGGAGTTACAGATGGTTTTAGCTTCTTAAAAGCAGCAAGTGCTTTTAAGCCGACTCATTTTTTCCAGCCCCTAAGATTCTATTAGAGAGAGGATGTGTATGTGTCTGTCTGTGTCTGTGTGATATATGTTTGACTGTGTCATGGTATGTGCAGAGGTCAAGAGGACAATTTTAGGGAGTTGGTTCTTTTTACCATGGGATCAGAGTCCAGTGGTCAAGTTTGGACCATCTCACCTGACCAAAAGGAACTTTATTTTTGTTTGTTGATGCAAAGAGTGAAGTGTTGACAGTCTTACGGCTTTATTGAGAAGAAAAGTAGGGACTGATTAATAGATTTAAGAACATTAAACCTTTTAATCCCAGCACTTGGGAGGCAGAGGCAGGCAGATCTCTGTGAGTTCCAGGCCAGCCTGATCTACAAAGTGAGTTCCAGGACAGGTTCCAAACCCTGTCAAGAAACCCTGTCTCGACCCCCCCCCCAAAAAAAAAAAAACCCTTAAACTTAGATAGGATTGCTCAGATCATCAGACAGAATAGGGATATACATAGCAAGAGGAGCTATGCAAGGAGGTAGAGTGCTATTATTATTGCCCTGAATAAAATACCAATACAGAGAAGGGAAGAGGACTTAATGAATGCACTGAGTGGAGACTGGATGTATATGTCTGTACATGTGTTTAGATAAGAGAGGCCATGGGCTAAGTTTCTGGCCCAGCAGCAAAAAATGTTAATTAAAAAAATTATAAATGGACATGTGTTTCAATGGTAGAGCACTTGCTGCCTGACATGAGGGAGGTCCTGGGTTCAATCCTCAGCTTAGAATTGGAAGATGAATACTACTAAGAAGTTGTTACTTAGAACAGGTGTAGTAGACACATGCTTGTAATCCTCGTTCTTTGAAGGCTGAGCCAGGGGAATCCTCCACTAACTTGAAGCCAGCCTAGACTGCAGAGCAAAGATCCTGTCTCTGGAGCTGGGGAGATAGATCTGCTCAGGGGTTAAGAGCACTGGCTGTTTTTCCAGAGGTCCCGAGTTCAATTCCCAGCAACCACATGGTGGCTCATAGCCATCCGTAATGAGATCTGGTGCCCTCTTCTGATGTGCAGGCATACATGCAGGCAGAACCCTATATATATAATAAGTAAATAAATCTTAAAAATAAAAAAGCCAGCTGGGCGTTGGTGGCGCACGCCTTTAATCCCAGTACTCGGGAGGCAGAGGCAGGTGGATCTCTGTGAGTTCAAGACCAGCCTGGTCTACAGAGCGAGTGCCAGGATAGGCACCAAAGAGAGAAGCCCTGTCTCAAAAACAAAAAACAAAACAAAAAAAAAAAAAAAAAAAAAAATTCCTGCCTCAAGAAAAGGGAAAGACGATAGTTACTATTGTGGTTTAGATGAGAATGTACCCCAAAGGCTCATGTATTTGAATACTTAGTCCCCAGTTGGTAGTGATGCTTAGGGAGATTGCCCTGTAAGTTGCTCTTGGTCCTGGCATAGTATGACACAACAGAAAAGTAACTGACAGTTATTTAGGGAGGTACCTGCTTAATAAAGGAAGTAGGTCAATAGGGTTGGGCTTTGATGGTTTGTAGCCCTGCCCTGCTTCCTGCTTCTTGATTCTCACTTCCTGCTTCCTGTCTCTGCTTCCTGTGTGCCATTGAGGTTGAGATATAATTTCTCACTTTCTTGCTGTTTGCCTGCATATATATGTATGTGCATTTTATGTATGTCTGGAATGCATGGAGGCCAGCAGAGGAGGTTGGATCCCTTGGAACTGGACTTACAGTGGTGAGCTGCCATGTGAGTGCTGGGAACTGAAGTCAAGTCCTGAAAGATCAGCTTCTCTTGACCTCTAAACCATCTTTCCAGCACCTGTATTTTGTTCTTAGTCATGGTAACCCCCCCCCCCCCCTTTCAAGACAGATTTTCTCAGTGTAGCCCTGGCTGTCCTAGAACCCGCTCTGTAGACCAGGCTGGTCTCTAACTCACAGAGATTCCACTGTCTCTACTCCCAAGTGCTGGGATTAACGGTGTGCACCACCACCACCACCTGGCTGGTCATGGTGTTTTATCACATTACAGAAAGTTATTTATACAGATACTAGGAGTTCACTAGAGCACGTGCTCTGAAAACATGAGTACTTTCATTCAAATCCCTGGAATTCATATAAAAAGCTAGGCATGGCCAGGCATGGTGATGCACACCGTTATCCCAGTACTTGGGAAGCAGAGGCAGGCAGATAGATCTCTTATGAGTTCCAGTATGGTCTACATAGCAAGTTTCAGGACAGCCAAATCATCATAACAAAATAGTAAGACCTTGTCAAAAAAGAAAAAGCATGGCTGTATGTGCCTGTAACCCCACCATTTGGTGACAGAGGACAGGTGGGTCCTTGAGAGCTTGCTGTCCTGCTAGCCTAGCCAAAAAGTAAAAATTGTGAGCTTCTAGTTCACTGAGAGACCCTGTCCCAAGGGTCTTGCTCTGGCCTGTTCATGTGCATGTACCCACACACTCAAATGTGTACACCACATACAATATGACACATACATACAAATAAAATAAAAGGTACAGTAATTTAAAAAATAGGGAGCCTGCAGATCCCGATGTCTGTATAATCTGGTACATCACAGTTTACTCTCTTCTGGAAGGTATTAGCAGAGCTTCTGTTTCTTTGGAAGCCAGTGGTGTGCTTTTGGGGAGTGAGAAGCATCTGAGTCTTTGGGGCTGTGGTCAACTAAGCCCATCTTAAGCAAAATCTTGGAAGGGCTAATTTTTTGTTTGTTTTGTTTTGGCATCACATTTGTATGCATTGCTTTTCCATTTCTGTGACTAGATACCTGACAAGGAGCAACTTAGGGGAGGAGAAGTTTATTATTTCAGCTTACAGTTTAAAGGAGGAAGGAGATAGAGTCAGTATGTCTGGGAAAGCATGGTACCAGAGTCCTGAGGCAGAGAGATGATCACATAGCCTCACCGGTCCGGAAGCTGACAGTAAGTAGACAGGATGTGGAGCCAGGCTACCAAAGTTCAGGATGTGCTTCTGGCAACTCTGCCTCCTGTGGGGCTTCCCCTCTTATAGGTTCCAAAGCCATGCTGTTGCCTGGGGATCAAGTGTAGAAACACATGAGCCTATGGGGGACATGTCACATTTAAAACACAGAATAAGGCCATATTCTGACTTCCAAAATTCACTCTTTCTATAGAATGCTTCTGAATTCCATCAGCCCCTGCCCCAATGCACAGTAATTATGCTTTATGCTTAGTTTTATTCCAGCTGTGTCTCTAAATTATGGTCTTTCAAAAACAAAAGGTTAGTTTAACTCATATCCTTGGTCTCATAAATGCTTAGTACATACTAGGGTTAGTGGCTATCTGGTACATGGATTTTATTGTTTTGGGTCCACATTGAAGGTGTAATGGTGCCCTCATGATCTGTGGTGTTTAACTGTTTGGAGTTACGTTGTTTTGTTCATTTATTTTTGAGACAAGATCTCTCTATTTACCCTTGGCTGTCCTGGAATTGACTATGTAGACCAGTCTGGCCTTGAACTCATGGAGATCTGCCTGTTTTTGCCTTCCGTGTCTAGCTGTTCAACTGTTTAAAATCATACAAATGCTGTGATAAATATCCTTGGATGAGAACAGAAATAGAACTTACTGTACTGTAAAGTAAAATCAGTATGGTATACACCAAACTTGGAATAGAAGCTCTGTGCTTCTTGAAATTGGGATGAACTTTTAAGGTTATATGTATACCACACAAGGGAGTTTGCCTATTGGGAATTGTGGGTGTCCCAAATGCATTGACTTAGATAAATTCTTTACCTAACTTTGTCCTGAGGCTTAGCTCAGAGGCAATGAGTGACGACTTAACAGATTTTTCTGAGTGGAAATCTACACCATATGTTTCTGCCTTTCTTGTCTATAAAATGTAGGTATCTGAATCTGTGCTTCTGGATTGTTGTAGTTCTCAAGTCATGTCACCAAGACTACAAACCACAAGCTTGGTTCCAGCATTTGGGAAAATGGAAGCAGGAGAACTGAAGTTAAAGACCAACGTGGGCTACACATAGTGAGACCATCTTTAAAAAGAAAGTTCTTGGTGCTGGGGAGATGGCTCGTCTTTTTAGAGTTCTTGTTACTCTTGCAGAGGATCTGGGTTCAAGTCCCAACAACCCACATGGTGGCTCATAATCATCCGTAACTCAATTTCCAAGGGATTAGACTCCTTCTGGCATACAAGTGCATATATATACATGCAGCCAATTCTCATACATATAAGATAAAATAAACCTTTAAAAAATAAAAAGCTTGGGGCTTTAGAGATGGTTCCCAAATTAAAAGCATCCGTTGTTCTTTCAGAAGTCCTGAGTTTGGTTCCCAGGACACATGTGAAACAGGTCACAACTGACTTAAGCCCCAGGGCAACTGATGTCCTCTTGTAGCCTTCCCAGACATTTGGTTCATGAATACCTTCCCATACACATATATGAATAATTAAACACAAGAAATAATTAAACACAAGAAATAAACCTTACAAAAAGCTTGTTAAACTGTTTTCCATGAGTAAATACTCTTTGTTATGCTTACTGCTCCTAATATCCATTTTAGGTGGATTGGTATTAAGCCAATTGCTCTTGATTAGTAAGAAACAAGGTTTTGGGTTTTTTGTTTTGTTTTGTTTTTTAATTTAAGTAGTTATCTATATTTGAAAGGTGTAAGTTTTCCAAATATGAAAGATGCCTATTGAAAAACAATGTAGAAGCCAGTAACAAGGACCATAAAAAAGTTCAGTTCAGCCGGGCGTTGGTGGCGCATGCCTTTTATCCCAGCACTCGGGAGGCAGAGGCAGGCGGATCTCTGTGAGTTCCAGACCAGCCTGGTCTACAAGAGCTAGTTCCAGGACAGCCTCCAAAGCCACAGAGAAACCTTGTCTCCAATACAAAACAAAACAAAAAAGTTCAGTTCTGGCTGGGTAGTTGTGGCACACAACTTTAATCCCAGCACTCAGGAGGCAGAGACAAGTGGGTCTCTGGCAGCTTGGTCTACAGAGTGAGTTCAGAACAGCCAGGGCTACACAGAGAAACCCTGTCTAAACCAAACCAAAACAAAACAAAAAAAGTTCAGTTCTTTAATTAAGGGCATTTACAGAAAGTCTAATGTTGAGAAAACATGCCTACTGAGAAAGTTATGTGTATAGTTTGCTCAAGATCACAGGTTCAGTTCCAGAGAGTGTGTGTAATAGTATGCTCAGGATCACAGATTCAGTTCCCAGCACCAAGACAAGAAAAAAAGAAACCAAAACTATGCTCAAAGGGGTTCATGGCATTGAGGAAGCTTGGAGAGATGGCTCAGCAGTTTAGAGTACTTGTTGCTCTTGCAGAGGAACTGGGGGAAATTGGGGGGGGAAAAATAATATCAGGGTTGCTTCATTGAGTAGCCTTACAGAGTAAAATATCATCCTGCCAGAAAGGTAATCACAAAGCATACAAAAACACCCATGCTAACATTAAGTTAAAAATTCTCATAAGTAGGTATATACAGGGCTTTAAGAAAGCCATAAACTGTCTTGGCATGGTGGCACACACCTTTAATCCCAGCACTTGGGGAGTCAGAGGCAGGTGGATCTCTGTCATTTTGAGGCCAGCCTGGTCTACATTGTGATTCAGAATAGCCAGGGCTACATAGAGAGACACTGTCTCAAAAACAACAAAAAACTTCAAAGGCCAGCATGATGGCTCAGCGGGTAAAGGTGCTTGCCATCAAGCCTGACAACCTGAGTTCAATCTCTGGAATCCCCTGATAGAAAAAAGAGAAATGATTCCTGCAAGTTGTCCTTTGACCTCCATGTGCACTTGCAGGAATGTTTGCATACACAGAAATACGCACTAAGTAATCATAATACCTGCCGGGTAGCTATAGGGAATATATTGCTTAAGTCACTAATCAGAGGAAAGAAAGAAAAGAGGCGTTAGCTAAGTGAAGATAAGATAAATTAGAATAATATATGAATGATTAAACTGGTAAATCCCATATCCCTCAGGACAGTGCTAGAATGGGAGTGGTGATGGTCTTGCTGCTGAAGCCATCTCCTAAGGAGGTGCAGACTCAGATTAAAACTGAGATTCTTTTCAATCTGGGATAGATCTCTGTGCGTCAGAAAAAAATTGAAAAGGTGGTGGTGAGTAGTTTCCCCTCAAATTTGGCACATTTGCATGATTTCAGACTATTTCCTGGATGAGGAGAGACTTCTGTACTAGTTTTACATAGGCTATTACTGAAGATCAGGTATTATGCTTTTAAAACCCTTTTGTTTTCCTTACCTGGTACTGGGGACAGAACCCCAGAGCTTTGTGCTGCCCTGTGACTGAGCTACACTCCCAGGTGGGATTCTTGAAGTGCATTCTCTGAGGCAGTGGTAATGGAGCCAGTGAGCTAGCTGATGGTTGTGAGTTTTGCAGTACAACTTTTAATGGTTAGCTGATAATTCTTGTTGACGACAGAATTTAGGGACCCTTAAAAAATGTGTCAACTGGGCTGGAGAGATGGCTCAGAGGTTAAGAGCACTGGCTGCTCTTCTAGAGGTCTTGAGTTCAATTCCCAGCAACCACATGGTGCCTCACAACCATCTGTGATAAGGTCTGGTGCCCTCTTCTGCCTGCAGGGACACGTGCAGACAGAACACTGAATACATGATAGATGGATGGATGCATGCATGCATGCAGACAGAACACTGTTTACATGATAGATAGAAAGAAAGAAAATGCCAGGCATTGGTGGCGCAGTGTTTAATCTTAGCACTTGGGAGGCAGAGGCAAGCGGATCTCTGTGAGTTCAAGGCCAGCCTGGTCTCCAGAGCGAGTGCCAGGATAGGCTCCAAAGCTACACAGAGAAACCTTGTCTTAAAAAAAAAAAAAGAAAGAAAAGAAAAAGAAAAAGAAAAAAGAAAGAAATTTGTCAAGCATGTAAGCCCTTTGCTTGGGTATGTGTATATGTGTTCACGTATGTGCATGTGGCTATCCACCTATGTGCAAGTGCATTTATGTGCTTTGAGAGCCAAAGGTTGGTAGTGAATGTCTTCCTCAGAAATTGCTCTTCAGGGACTGAAGAGTTAGCTGTTCTAGTTAATTTTCTATGCAATGATAAGACACCTTGGTGGAGGTGACATATAAAAGAACATGTTTATTGGGGTGCAGAGTTTCATGGGGTTAGAGTCCATGACCATCATGGCAGGAGTGTAGCAGCAGCTTATATTCTGATCTATAGGAACAAGCCAAAGGGAGAGGGAGGAAGGGAGACAGAGATATAACTGGAATGGCATAGGCCTTTTGAAACATCAAAACCAGTGACAGATCTTTCCCATTGAGACCACACTCCTAATCCTTCCCAAAGGGTTCCACCAACTGGAGACCAACTATTCTAATATATGAGCCTATGGGGGCCATTCTCATTTAAATCACTACAATGGATCAGCAGTTCAGAGCACTGGCTGCTCTTGTAGAGGCCCCAGGTTTGATTCCCAGCACCCACATAGTGTCTTAAAACAGGCAACTCCAGTCTGGGGGCGGGGGTGATCTGATATCTTCTGGACTCTGTGTGGCACAGCACACACACAGTACACAGACATATTTGCAGGCAAAACACCCATACAAATGATGAAATGTTTTTGAAAAATCAATCTCCACCTTTTGTTTTAACTTACTTATTTTGCAAGTGTTTGGGGCACTTTGCCACAGCATGCATGTGAAGTCAAAAGGGTAGCTTTCAGGAGTGGGTTCTTATTTTCCACCCTGATTCAGTCAGATCTCCATGTTTGCTGTTTCAGAGAGTACTCCAGGCTAGCTAGTCCTCGAGCTTCTAGGTGACTCTTGTCTTGGCTCTCATCTCACTATAGGAGTGCTGGGTTATAGCTGCATGCCACCACATGGCAGCTTCTCACAAGGGCTGCAGGATGGTTAAGCTTCAACAGCCAACACCTTTACCCATTGGGCAACACCACCCCCCCACCCCCCACCCCCCTCCCCCCACTCCCCCCCCCCCCCCCCCCGCCAACTTCCTTTTGAGACAGGGTCTCTTTCCAAGCCTGTAGCTCACTGATATGCTAGAGTGGCTGGCCATGGATCTCCTTGCCTTTGTCTTCCCCATGCCTGGCCTTTCACTTAGGCGCCAGTGGTGTGAACTCAGGTGTTTGTGCTCGTGTTGTAACCACTTCAGTGGCCATCTTTCCACCCCAATTTTCCTTCTTTCTTTCTTTCTTTCTTTCTTTCTTTCTTTCTTTCTTTCTTTCTTTTGTTCTTCCAGTGAAACTTCCTTAAAACAATAAAAACAAAAAACAGCAAAGGACTGTTTGGAAAGTAGTTCAACTTGAATTTTCAAAACTTTCGTTAAAATGGAATTTTTTTTGGTTTGGATTTTGGGTTTATTTGTTAAAGAAATCACAAATATGGGACCTTATACATACTAGGCAAGCACTCCCCCTCCCCTTCCCTCTCACGCTTTCTTTTTGAGGCCTTGTCTCATGCAGCTCTAGATGGATGGCCTGGAACTTACATCTGCCTGTTTTGCCTTCCTAGGGCTGAGTTAAAAGCTCCCCTCCCCCCCAATCTTACTACACACTTGACTTCGTTTTCTGTGTTTTTTATCACCTGGGGAGGAGGGTACAAACATGTATGTGGTTAGAGGATAACTATGGAGTTGGTTCTCTACCATTTACATTGATTTTGGAGAGCAAACTCAGGTCATAAGGTTTGCACAGTACACTTTGTACTGCTGAGCCAAGTAACTGACCATGGCTCTCCCTCCCTCCCTCCCTCCCTCCCTCCCTCTCCCTCCCTCTCCCTCCCTCCCCTCTCTTTTCTTTCTTGGTTGTTTTTAAGACAGGGTTTCTCCATGTGGCTTTGGAGCCTATCCTAGCACTTGCTCTGTAGACCTTGCTGCCTTGAACTCCGAGATCTACTTGCCTCTGCCTCCTGAATTCTAGATTAAAAGTGTGCACCACCATCACCTGGCTCCCCCCACCCCCACCCCCGCCCCCCCATGGTCTCTTAGTTTGTGTCTGTTGTAACTAGGGAACTACACCATATGTGAGCCATCAATGAAAAGTGTGAGGAAATATGTCTGTGATGGTTCTAACAAAAGAAGGCTGTATCAAAACTTAGTTTTGTTTTTGTTTTTTTGTTTTGTTTTGTTTTTTGTTTTTTTCCAAGACAGGGTTTCTCTGTGTATAGACTTTGAGCCTATCCTGGTATTCAATCTGTAGACCAGACTAGCCTCAAACTCACAGAGATCCACCTGCCTGCCTCCTAAGTGCTGAGATTAAAGGTTTATGCCAGCAGCACCCAGCCAGAACTTACTTAAAAGTTAAGTAAATTTATATCAGTTATCTGAAACCAAACCTCCAAAATACATTGTGAATGATGGTACATGTGTCCATGTACACACATGACACAAAGTATATTTAGGATATTGTTATAGACAATAGTACAACCAGAATGTACAGTGACAAAACATTCTTAAATTATTGAGAATACAATGAAGAAACAGTTCATTATAGAGGAGGGTGGTTAGTAGATTTGTTTGACAGATACCGATATAGAAATCAGATAAGATTTTTCTTCAGAATAATTGTGTTTCTCTCTTAAGGTATCCAAGCCCACCAATGGGTTCTGTCTCAGCACCCAACTTGTCTGCAGCAGAAGAAAATGTGGAATATGTACGGACTCTGTATGATTTTCCTGGGAATGATGCTGAAGACCTGCCCTTTAAAAAGGGGGAGATTCTAGTGATAATAGAGAAGCCCGAAGAACAGTGGTGGAGTGCCCGGAACAAGGATGGCCGGGTTGGGATGATTCCTGTTCCTTATGTTGAAAAGCTTGTGAGGTCTTCGCCACATGGAAAGCATGGAAATAGGAATTCTAATAGTTACGGCATCCCAGAACCTGCTCACGCATATGCTCAACCTCAGACCACAACTCCTCTACCTACAGTTGCCAGTACTCCTGGGGCATCGATCAACCCTTTGCCATCCACACAGAATGGACCTGTCTTTGCAAAAGCAATCCAGAAGAGAGTACCTTGTGCTTATGACAAGACTGCCTTGGCATTGGAGGTAAAAATCTATCAAGACTGGCCTTTGAACATGGGTTTTCATTTCTAATCTTAAGTTAGCCATCCACTTAAAGTTACTTGTGTTCTTGGGAATTAGACTGGGGATTTCAAAGGATGCACTATTAATGTCTTGTCCTTTCCTAGTCATCATTTCAGTCCAGGTTCCCAGCCTGCTTGCTCTCTTTTCTGCTCCCAAAGCCTCATAGGTAGCTGGTTTTCTTTCCAGCAGGGAAAATGATAATTAGAAAGACCCATTACCTATGAGCAAAATTAGCATTCAGAGATAACAGTGCTACTTGTATAAATCCATATCTCCAACATTGTAATTAAGGAGCAATATAAATAAAATGTCTTAAAATTTAACTAGGCAGAGAAAAGAGTTTAAAATGTATCGCCCTTGCTTGTTACAGATTTTGCAAATCATAATAGTATAAAATAGAACTTGAACATTGTCAGTGTCATCTTGTTTTTGTTTTTTTTGGGGGGGTCATCATTTGGGGAGGGCCTAGGCCCTCCTCCATGTGTCTAGGCTGAACGAGTAACACTCTATGGGGAATGGGCTCCCAAAGTCCATTCGTACACTAGGGATAAATACTGATCCGCTACCAGAGGTCCCATAGATTGCCCAGGTCTCCTAACTGACACCCATGTTCAGGGGGCCTGGTTCCATCCTATGCTAGTTTCTGAGCTGTCAGTCTGGGGTCCATGAGCTCCCCTTATTCAGGTCAGCTGTTTCTGTGGGTTTCTCCAGCCTGGTCTTGACCCCCTTGCTCATCACTCCTCCCTCTCTGCAACTGGATTCCAGGAATTCAGCTCAGCTTAGCTGTGGGTCTCTGCTTCTGCTTCCATCAGCTACTGGATGAAGGCTCTAGGATGGCATATAAGGTAGTCATCAATCTTATTTTAGGGGAAGGGCATTTAGGATAGCCTCTTCACTGTTGCTTAGAATCTTCTTTGGGGTCATCCTTGTATATCTCTGGACATTTCCCTAGTGCCAGTTTTCTCTTTAAACCTATAATGGCTCCCTCTATTAAGGTATCTCTCATCTTGCTCTCCTTCTCTATTCTTCCACCGACTCAAATCTTCTTCCTGGTCCCTCATGTCCTCCTCTTCTCCCCTTCTCTTTCTCCTAACTCCCTCTCCCCTCTCCCCATGCTCCCAATTTGCTCAGGAGATCTTGTCCCTTTCCCTTTCTTCGGGGGACCATGTATGTCTCTCTTAGAGTCCCCCTTATTTCCTAGCTTCTCTGGAGGTGTGGGTTGTAGGCTGATATCCTTTGGTCTATGTCTAATCACTCATCATATCCATATATGAGTGAATACATACCATGTTCGTCTTTCTGCGACTGGGTTATCAAGGAACATTTCTTGAGCAAACATATATTACTTAGTATTTCCTTTTTGTTGAAGTGTAACAACATCATAAAAAAATGTAGTGTTGGGATTAAAGGCACTCGACACCATGCCCAGCTTGTTTTTTTTTTTTAAGATTGATTGATTGATTGATTGATTGATTGATTTTGCAGCAGTCTGCATGTATTCCTGCAGGTCAGAAGAGGGCACCAGATCTCATTACAGATCTCATTACAGATGGTTGTGAGTCATCATGTGGTTGCTGGGAATTGAACTCAGGACCTCTGGAAGAGCTGCAAGTGCTCTTAACCTCTGAACCATCTCTAGCCCCTCTATTTTGTTTTAAGACAGTCTTATGTAGCTGAGGCTGGCCTCCACTACACTATGTAGCTGAAGCTTACCAGTAGCCGAGATCCTCCCATCTCTGCTTTCCAAGTGATGGATTACAAGCATGCCACACTCTTAACAAAAAAAGGTGGCTTAGGGATCTTTTGTCTTTGCACATAAGTGTGAGGTTGTACTTGTATGTGTGTACACAGGTGTGAAGACAGCTTCCTGTGCTGCTCTTAGCCTTTTTTTTTTTTTTTGGAGAAAAAGTCTTACTGGCTGGCACCCACCAGTTAGGCTAGCCTGGCTGGCCAGTGAGCCCCAGGATCTGCCTGTTCTGCCTCCTCCATGCTGGAATACCCAGCTTTTTCATGTGGGTTCTGGGAATCAAACCTTCATGCTTGCAAGACAAATAAGCACTTTACCAGGTGAGCTGTTACCTTAGCCCTGGCTAGCTCTGAGTATTATTTGATAATGTGGAATTGTGTTTCACAAATCTCCACTCTTTCAGATCTGGCTTCTGTGAAATGCAAATAACTCTGTCAACCATCCTCAATACATTGTTATGAAACCAAATGACAGAGTATTTGTGAAGATGCTTTGTAATCCACAAAGTGCTATGTAACTATCACTATGATTATAGTTGGATATGCTTGCCTAGTATTACTGCATGTGTTAGAAACACTAAGATTAAGTTAGTTGACTATTTTTGTGTATTTTCCCAGAGGTGGGAATAGGAGAAAGTTGAGAGAAAGCTCAGGTGTCCTGCAGGAAAATGAAGTAATGGAATGGAACTGATTGCTTTGAAAACAGAAAGTAACCCACAGTGCCTGTAGTTGAGGCTGACCTTCAGTTCTTTGTCGTTATTCTTGTTGTTTGTCAAGACAGGGTTTCTTTGTGTAGCCCTAGCTGTGCAGACCAGGCTGGTCTTGAACTCGAAGATATCTACCTGCCTCTTCTCCCGAGTGTTGGATTAAAGGCGTGCACCACCACTACCTGAGGTAGCCTTCAGTTCTTGTTTCTCCTACATCTGTATATACATAGCACATACAGCATGAATACAGATAAAAATTAGCTATAGGTTTATTAGCCAGATGGTTTGGCATGTAAAAGCACATATTGGTCTTATAGGGGACTGGAGTTAAGTTCTCAGCATCCATGTTGGGCGGCTCATGGTGGTTTGTAATTCCAGCTCCAGGGGGATCCAGTGTCTTTGGCTTCTTCAGGCATCTGCAGACACACCCATAGATAAAATAAATGGTTTTTTTTTTTTGTTTTTTTTTTTTGGGGTTTTCGAGACAGGGTTTCTCTGTGTAGCTTTGGAGCCTATACTGGCACTCGCTATGTAGACCAGGCTGGCCTCAAACCTAGATCTGCCTGCCTCTGCCTCCCGAGTGCTGGGATTAAAGGTGAGTGCCACCAACACCTGGCCAATAAATGTATTTTTAAAATTAACCATAATTCATGTAACTTTCTGCTAATTATTCCTGGGCCAATTAACTTTGGCTCAGGAATAATACCTAAGTGAGTTACACTTGAAAATTTTGTTTCAGGGCCAGTGACTAAGTATCTCTTCTTTTGACTTAGAAGAGTGAGTACCTACAGTTTTATATCAGGGACCAGGATTGAGGAGGGGTCCAGTTGTGTTTATAGCCGGAAAGAAACCAGAATAAGGGCCAGGCACGTGCCTACAGTCCCAGCACTCAAGAGGCTGAGGTAGGAGGAGTGGAGGTTTGGGAGTCTAATTGGCTGATCAGACTTGCACTACCATGAAACAAGTGTGCTCTTACTCGCCCTTTTCCCTCTCTTATTCTTCTTCCCCTCCCCTCCCTTCCCCTCCCTTCCCCTCCCTTCCCCTCCCCTCCCCCCCTCCCCCTCTCATCCTCTGTTCTTTCTCTCTCCTTCTGTGTATCTCTCTTTGTGTTGTGTTTTCTCCTGTCTTCGTCTGTGTCTCTCCTCCTCCTTCCCTCTCCCTCTCCCTTTCACTCTCCCTCTCCCCTCTCTGTCTCTCCCCCCCCCTCTCTCTCTCTCACACACACACACACATACACACCACACACACACACACACACACACACACACACACACACACACACACACACACACACACGGAGGCACACCTCTTATTTAGGAATGGGATCTCATTATGTAGCTCTGGCTGTCCTGGAACTTGCTACATAGACCATGCCAAACTCAAAGATATCCACCTCCCTTTGCTACCCAAGTGCTGAGATTAAAGACATGTGCTATCACACCTGCTCTGTTATTTTAATATTTTAGTATTTTATGTGTATGGTATTTTGCCCACATATGTCCTTTACATATGTCTTTACATATGTACATGCAGTGCCCTCAGAAGCCAGAAGAAGGTGTTGGGTCCCCTGGAACTAGAGTTACAGGTGATTGTAAGCCACCGTGTAAGAGCTAAGAACGCAGCCCAGGTCCTCTAGAAGAGCAGCCAATGCTCTTAACTGCTGAGCCATCTTTCCATCTTCCATACACCTATCTTGACTGGTCCACATCTCACCCTTGGATACTTTGGGCTGTTAATACCTTCTACCGTGGTTCTGGGTATAGTACCACATACTTGCAATTCCAGTACTAGAGAGATAGAGGCATGATTAGGAGCCAGGCTTGACAACGGGAGACCCTAACTCAGAGAAACAAAGCAAAATGAAATGCCATCCTTTTTGCATTGCCTTTTGGTATAGTTGTCATCTCAGAATAGGACTCAGAATACATTAGGGTGAAAGCATTCATGCGCTTGTTTGTTGAAGTCTGATTCTGTTTTCTTTTGTTTTTCTAGACAGGATTTCACTATGCATCCCAGGCTGGCCTCAAACTCTACTGATTGTCCTTCTTGCCTGGCTTGATCTTTGTTTCTAAAGACTGTAAGATAACACACATACTTGACCTCTCAAATCCCATTTCTCATGATGCTGACCCAGCTGTCACCAAACATCATCACAGGCTTTAGGTGGTGCTTCACTGGAAGAATGTGATAGTGGAACCCTAGAAGACCTTTACTGCCCCACTGAGGTGTTCCCTATAAACTGTGACATAAGAAAGCAATGTTTCTCTGCTTTTGCTGTCTTATAAAACTATTCGGATAGTAATGCATGTTCGATTTTGTTAAAAAACAGTTCTCTTGGGACTGTTGCAACTAGGTTATTAGTGAAAGTATTAAAATTAAGTTGAGGAAAAGTAGGGCAAAATGTGCCAGTCATTGGAACTTCCTTATTCCCTTAGGTAGTACCAAGGAGAAGAGTGATGGTGTTGGTGAGCAGAATTTCCTGAATTATTTCACAATTTGTGTTGTTTTGTTTTTCCCTGTAAAAATAATGTTTGAAGGTGGTAATGTAGATCAGCTCTCAGTTTGATTTCCAACACTACAAAGTTTAAATTTTAAAGGTTCCCTGCAAATGGAGCTATTTTCCTCTTGTTTCTCAAGAAGTGAGTTGATTTGTGATATGTAAGGGAACTGTAGATGTGTCCTCACTCCTTGACAGCAGAGCCAGCCAGGTCTGTTGGTGCAGGCCTGTAATACCAGCTACCCGAGGAGCTGAAGCAGGATGATAAAAAGGTTAAGGCCATCCTGGGCACTCAGTGAGAACTTGTCCCAAAAAGGTCAAAACAACAGAAGGCTGGGATGTCATTGAGTGGTAGTTTCAGTCTCCAGTATCCAAGAGAGGAAAGAAGACAGCAGAACTCTCCCTTGGTCTCAGTGGAGCCATAGGGCTGCTAGGAAAGCCCATCATGCCACAGGAAAGTTCCAAACCTGCCCTCTCCATAAGATCCTGTATGTGTGGGTGTATATGAGTGTAGTACTCTGGACGGCCAGAAGAGGGTATCAGATCCCCTGGCACTAGAGTTTCAGGCAGTTGTGGGCTGCCTGACATGATGTAAGCATGCTAAAAGATCTCTAATTAGAAGATAATAGTTGGAGCAGGAGTGCTGTTGTTACAGAATACTAGTAGTCAGAGTTCCTTATCTGAGAAGAAGATGGGGAAGTAGTATGACCTTATTTTACATCCTGGCTTTTATGGAAAATTGCTTAAATTCTCTAAGCAGCCTGGCTGCATAGTTGGGGTAGTGATGTGTGCACCAAGGAGAATAGGGAAGGAGGTGTAGGTAGGTGGTCTGGAAAGGCTTCCTGGAGAAGGTAACCCTTAGATTGAATTTTGAAGGATAAATACGGTAAACCAGGGAAGGCAGAGGAAAGAGTATCACAAAGGGCCTTGAAACACTGCTGAGCAGCCACCAGTAGATGAACCCAGAGAGCAGGTTGGGTAAAGGGCCAAAGTGGCAAAAGACAGCAGGGGGAGCAGGTTTTCACATGTTATGAAAGAGCTAATGAGATTAGCATTTTTCTTGGCGTTGCTTTAATTTGAAGAATGAAACAAGCAGTTTCTCAGAATTGGTTTTAGGGATTGTGTCTCCTTAGTAATTTTAAATTTCACTGAGAATGCTTTATTCCCTTCTAAAGATATTCTTACTCATATTTTAGTATGTGTTTATTGCTGAAAAGAAAGGGAAGAGCCAGGTATGGTGATGTACACCTGCAGTCCCAGCACTTTGGCGGTGACAACCGGAGTATCAGGAGTTCAAGATCATCCTGGGTTATCTTAGAAAGTGGCGGAGAGCAAGGTAGTAGTGGCGCACGCCTTTAATCCCATCACTCAGAAGGCAGAGGCAGGTGAATCTCTGTGAGTTCGAGATTAGCCTGGTCTATAGAGCTAGTTCCAGGACAGCTTACAAAGCCCCAGAGAAACCCTGTCTCTCAAAACCAAAAAAGAAAGAAGAAGAAGAGAAGAAGAGGAGAGGAGGAGGAGGAGGAGGAGGAGGAGGAGGAGGAGGAGGAGGAGGTGTCGGAGACAGTGGGCAGAGAATTTCTTTTTGTGAGAACATTTAACTTGTCTTGGATACACACTTAGGGGTGTTTTCTGTGCTGAGTTTGTATCTAAATGGAGCTTCAGTCACAGTTTCCTTTATGATAGCGGTTAAGAAACAGGGTTGAAGTCAGGCAGTGGTGTAGCATACACCTTTAACCCCAGCACTTGAGAGGCAGAGGCAGGCGGACCTCCATGAGTTGGAGGCCCGCCTGGTCTACAAAGAGAGCTCCAGGATAGCCAGAGCTATTACAAAGAGAAACCCTGTCTCAGGAAAAAAGAAAAGAAACAGGGCTGAGGCTATAGTAAAATGCTTGCTTTGTGATGATGAAGTCCTGAGTCTGATCCCTAGAATCCACATAAAAAGTTGGAGTGAGGTCTGTGCCTATAGTCCCAGTGACAGGAGACGAGGCAAAGGCATTAGATCCCTGGAAGCTCGAAGGGATTTTAGGAAGAAACATTTAGATCTTTTTTTTTTTTTTTTGGTTTTTTTTTTTTTTGGTTTTTTGAGACAGGGTTTCTCTGTGTAGCTTTGGAGCCTATCCTGGCACTCGCTCTGGAGACCAGGCTGGCCTTGAACTCACAGAGATCTGCCTGCCTCTACCTCCCGAGTGCTAGGATTAAAGGTACATGCGCCACCAACGCCCAGCCATTTAGATCTTTTACTAGTTTCTGTGCGACTTCTCCCCGATATCTTTTGTTTGCCACTCATTTCTGGCATTTTGTCCTTGTTTAGTTTCAGACTCACCTTTAGACTTTACATCTTCCATGTGACTTGACCTACTTAGTTCATATCTGGAACTGGAGTTACAGATGCTTGTGAGCTATATGTAGCTGCTGGGAATCAAATCTGGGTCCTCTAGAACAGCAGGCTGTGCTCTTAACCACTGATCTATGGCTCCAGATCATGGTTTTGTTTTGGTTTTTTTTTTAATTGTTGTTTTGTTTGATTGATTGGTGTGGTTTTGTTGTTGTTGTTGTTGTTGTTCTGGTTTTTCAAGATAGCTTTGGAGCCTGTCCTGGAACTAGCTCTTTGTAGACCATGCTGGTCTCAAACTCACAGAGATCCACCTGCTTCTATCTCCCGTGTGCTGGGACTAAAGGCATGCACCACCACCCACCCAGCTGCTCACTGACATTCTTTTTTTTTAAAACAAAATCATCATTTATTCATTGCAAATTCCATACATGAACACAAATGATTTTGATTATATCATCCCCCTACAACCTCCCTTCAACTCATCCCAGGACTCATCAAGCAGTCTCCATGCCAAATTTTTCATGTTCTTTTAAAAAATTATTATTATTAGTCCACTGAACCCAGTTTGTGCTGAGCATGTGTTATGTCAAGAAGACAGTATTTGATAGCCCGCCTACCATTCTGCAGCTCTTACAGTCTTTATGTTCTCTCTTCCATGATGGTCCCCTTGTCTTGGATGAGTTGAGGTTGATACAGTTTACTCATCTAGGATTGAGCATCACAGTCACAAAAATATGGGACGCTTCACGAATTTGTGTGTCATCCTTGCGCAGGGGCCATGCTAATCTTCTCTGTATCGTTCCAATTTTAGTTTATGTGCTGCCGAAGCGAGCACGCTCACTGGCATTCTTAAGATAAAATAAAAATTGCTCTTGAATTCCCCTCTGTTGCCACCACCCCCTTAAAGATTTAATTATTTAGTGTGTATTTGGTTAATTAATTTTTATTTTATATGCATTGGTGCTTTGCCGTGGGTGTCAGGTCTCCTGGAACTGGAATTACAGACAGTTGTAACCTGCCATGTGGATGCTGGGAATTGAACCCATGTCCTCTGAAAGAGCAGTCAGTGCTCTTAACCACTGAGATATCTCTCCCACCCCCTTAATGTGTATTTGTATATGCCTGAGCGTATGTATTTGAACCATATGTGTACAGATGTGCTCAGAAGACAGAAGAGTGTCAGATCCCTAGAGGTGGAATTCCAGGCAATTGTGAGCTGCCCAATGATGTGAATCGAACTGGGTCTTATAAAGAGCAGCACATGGTCTAAACCGTTGAGCCATCTCTGCAACCCCTCTCTTTGGTTTATTTTGATGTAGGCTGAGTTTTCTTGTCCTGCAGCCACTCTCAAATAATCACTCAGAGGCTTAATATTAATTACAAATGCTTGGCCAATAGCTCAGGCTTATTACTAACTAGCTCTTACAACTTAACCCATTTCAATTTATCAGTGTACTGCCTCAAGACTCACGTCCTTACCTCTATCCCATTTTGTATGTTCTTCTGGCTGTTGACTCCGCTAAACTCCACCCTTCATCTCATTCTCAGTTTTGCCTTCCCACCTAATTTTATCCAGTTCTGCTATTGGCCAGTCAGCTTGCTTACTAAACTAGTCACAGCGACAAATCTTCACAGTGTGCAAAAGGATTTCCCACGGCATTTTGAACCTCCTACTATTTGGGTTGTATCTCTTCTCTGAGTCTTTTGAAATAGCTTTCTCAAAGCCTGTTGTGCAAGTTCCCTTCAATGACTGGCTGAGATTTTCAGATTTCTATTTCGTCAGTTGGTTTTCTGTCATTGGCTAGAATTAAATTCACATTAACAGTGTTCTGACTTTGTATTGTTTGTTTCAGACAGGATATTGATGTATAGCCAAGAAACCCAAACACTTAGCATGTGTTTGTGTGTGTCCCTCCCTTCGAGATTTGCCTTACACATGGAAGGGTTCTCCTGCCTCACAGCATCACAGCACTGTGTACTGTGTATAGTTTACAACAGCAGCTTCTCTGCTTTTGCTTGCTGAGATGAAGCAGTATGCCAAGTATAATGAAGTGTCTGTGTTTTAGAAAAGTCTTAGTGTCCCACAGAGAAACACACAAAGCAGAAGCAGCTTAGCAAGGCAATTCTTTCTGTAGATAGGTGGGTCAGAGCCAACCCAGGCTGGCTGTAGTTTATATCCAAATCTTGTTGCTCCTCCATCATGCTCAGTATGAAGCCCCAGACTGGCCCTGAAGGTCCACACATGCTTTCCCTCATCTCTGTCACATTCCAGTAATGGGAAGCTTTTCCCCCAAGGCTTATCAGTACCTACAGGCCAACTTAAGAGCCTCAGGTGTGTTGGTGCTGTGGTGGTGTGTGTTCAGGACCCATGGAATCAGCCTTTGGGTTTCAAAACCATGAGGACTGACCAGACTCTTTCTTACACTTCAGTCTTGAGTGTTATGTCAGTTCTTGCAATTAATTTTTGGAATTTTTTTTTTCTGTTTCTTTACTGGCAAAGATGCTTTTTCCATGATCACAACACCATGTCAGAAGCAAGAATGTTCCCTGGATACTGATGTATACCTGTAGTCATTATCTGCTGGAGGCTGAAGCAGGAGGATTAAAAGTTCAAGGCTAGCCTGGGTTACATGATATATTCCAGGCCACTCTGGGCTACATAAATATTGTGATCCCCGACTGACAAAAGAATAGATGTTTCTGTCAATACAGGCTCTCACCCTGGAGCCCACGATGGTCTCAAGATAAGCAGTCCTCCTGTATTAGTGACTCGGGTACTAGGATCATAGGGATGGATCATGCCCATTAGTCCTCTAAAAGATGTCTTTAGAAAATCCTTGCCATGCTAAAACCAGGGAATAGTTCGGTGGGAAAAGTGCTTGCCTCCTTTTATTATATGTTTTTATGTGTGTGCCTAAGAACAACTGAAGGGAGCTGGTGTTCTTTCTACTGTGTGGGTCCTGGAGATGGATCCCAAACTGTAGGACAGGGTGCCTATATCTACTGAGCCATCTGGCCACCCAGGGTCTCAACAGGATCTCCGTATGCAGCCATGGATAGCCTGCCTCTGCTTCTCACATTTTTTGATAATTTTCTATTAGTGAATCATATTGTCATTGGCTAATAAATCAGAATCAACTATTCTCCAGAGGATTTTGTTTGCCCAGGGTGGTAGCTCAGTCCATAAAGCATTTGCTACGCTAGCACAAGAACTTGGGTTTGTTCCTCAGAGCCCACGTGAACAACCAGGAACTGTGTACACGTTCGTAGTCACACTGCTAGAGAGAAGGAAATATTTGGATACCTGGGGCTCACCTACCAGCTAGCCTAGCCTAACTGGTGATCCTAGGTCCCAGTGAGAAACAGCTGTCCCCAAAATCAAAGTAGATGGCTCCTGAAGAATGACACCAAAGATTGGCCTCAGGCCTCCATGCACATAGACATATATGCCAAAAGGGGGAGATGGTTTTTCTTAGTATGGAAATAGGGTGCGAATATCTAAAATTGATTTGGTTATTTTCGGACAGTCGAGCCCTGAGACTTTTTTTTTTTAAAGTCAGTCTCATATTCACTCATAGCCCAGGCTGTCCTATTGACTTGTCCTACTGTGTGCTGTGGTGGTGCATGTAGAACCACCACACCTGGCTTTATTGTGGTTGTTGTTTGGGGGGCAGGGTGTATACACATGATGAGAGGTAGGCACATATATGCCACCATGCACATGTAGCAGTCAGGGGGTAACTTTGTAGTGTCAGTTCTCTCCTCCCTCGTTTTCATGGGTTCTGAAGAATGAATTCAGGTTCCCAGGCTTGCACGGCCAGTACCTTACCCACCAGCCATCTTGGTAGCCCCTCATGGTTTTGATATTTTTCTTTTTATGTTTACAGTATTCTGTTTGCATGTGTGCCTGCAGGCCAGAAAAGGGAACCAGATCTCATTACGGATGGTTGTGAGCCACCATGTGATTTCTGGGAATTGAACTCAGGACCTCTAGAAGAGCAACTAGTGCTCTAAACCTCAGTGCTCTTAATCTCTCTAGCCCCTTGATACTTTTCTTAATGAGCATATTTTCCATAACATACTGACTGTATTTTCTGTGGAGTAAATGCCTGCTTTTGTAGAGGACCCATGTCAGGAGCTTGTCAGCTCCAGGGGCATCTGACACACCCCTGTACTCCTCAGGCTCCCATATTCATGAACACATACTCACACATACACAATGAAAAACAATAAAAGAAAGTAACAGTAAAGGGCAATGCGTCTGTAGCTCTGGTTGAGTGCTTGCTTGGTACACAGAAGGTACTGTTTGTAGTCAAAGGAGAGACTAAGTCAGGTGCTGCTCCCAGGCTGGCTCTGACTTGCTCTGCTATCTCCATAGTCCGCTCCTTTAGTAGAAATCGTTGGCTTGTTTTTGTTCTGTTATTGACTCTACTTTATGTATGCAATGTACATAACTGTTGCTATGTTGTTATCTAACATATTCAACAAGCATTGGCCACATCGAAACTGCTGAATGTTTGCTGTCTAACTGCAACAAAGATAGGGAAATTGCTTAAGGATGTGGAACTGCCTTAAATTGGTTGGGTAGAAACCTGGTGGAAATTATAAAGTGGATGTTTTTCAGTGTCTTGCATACTCTATTCTTGTCTTCCTGTTATTTTAACCTGCTGCATCCATTAGAATGACTTATTAGACACTGTTTTCAGGTTTTCCTAATCCATCATCCTATTTGCTTTTATGGATTGTTTTTAAGGGAGTTGTTTGGTTGGTTGGTTGATTTTGACTTTTTGAGACAGGACTTGATGGAGTCAAGGCTACTGACTTTGATCTCACTATGTAGGTGAGACTAACCTTGATTCCCTGATCCTCCTTTCTTCAGCTTCCAAGTGCTGGATTATAGACACACATACCACAACAAGTAACTTGGTGTGTGATTTTTTTTTTTCCTTCGTTTCTTTTAACAGCTGCCATTTTGAAATGCCATTTTTCTTACATGTTGTCTCTTCCCCTGCCCTTTGTGGTACTGAGACTCAAACACTGGGACTTAGGCATGCTAGACAAGCATTGTACCAGCAAGATATATACTCCTACCTCTGGCTCCCCTTTACCAGTTTTATAGCACCCCTGTTACTGACAAAGTTGAAAAATACTAGTTAAGGGTCAGCCACATGGCTCGGTGGATAAAGGTGCTTGCTGCCCATCCTGAGACCCTAGTTATCCCTAGGACCCACTTGGTGAAAGAACTGTCTCCTGAAAACTGCCCTTTCCACACATCAGCCCTCCACGCACACTCATACACATATGTGCACACAGTACACACAAATATATACATGTCAGACATCTTTAAAATTTTATGGGTATGAGTGTTTTGCCTGCATGTATATCTGTGCACCACTTGAATGTCTGATGCCAAAGGTAGGCATTGCATCCCCTTGGAAGTGGAGTTATGGACAGTTGTAAGCTGCCATGTGGGTGCTAGGAATTGAACCTGGATCCTCTGGAAATCAGCAAGTTTTGTTATTGGCTGAGATATTTCTCCAGACCCAATGTGTTTTGTTTTAGGAGCCCATTTTTATAGAAAAATTACAATAGGCAGAAGAAGTTGGGAGTATCATGAACAACATACAGTCTGGGCACACATGCAGTCTTGTACCAACTCAGGGTTCAGTTGGTTTCTAGCTTTATTCTGTTGCAAGCAGTGGTAGTTTTTTTTTTTTCCCCTCATTAAGCTAACCTTCTGAAGATCATAAAAAGCAGATTGTCAGAACAGTGAAGGCAAAGGTAGCACACCTTTGGTTATACTTTTTGTGATAATTATATAAATACAATTTTGAAAATCCTGATCAGACACTTGTTGGGCCCTGAAAGTACTTCCCATGGCTTTCTGGGTTCCCAAAATGCTTTGAAACTGCTTTTGTTTTATTTATTTATTTTCGGGCTGTTCACTATGTAGTCCAGGCTGAGATCCACCTGCCTCTGCCTCCCTAGTGCTGAGATTAAAGGCATGCGCCACCACTGCCCAGCAAAGACCTCTTTTCCAATGAAATTCTCAGTTCTCTTAAATAAGCAAACTAATCTTTAACTCTGGGTACCTGTCTTCCAACAATGGATAGAATTTGTACACTCTGTATTTTTGTCTGTCTTTCATTACATTTGTTTATTTATTTTGTGTATGTGAGTGTGCAAACAAGCATCATGTGCCAGGGTGGTGTGTGGCAGGCAACACAGCATACAGGAGTCTGTTGTCTCCTTAAATCATATGAGTCCTAGAATTGAACTCATGTCGTCAGGCTTGGTTGAGGAGCCATCTCTAGCTTGTGGTCTGGATTTCAGAAGCTCAGAACTAAGGAAACTTGAGGTTGTGATTTGCACCTGTAAGCTCAGCACTCAGGACTGGAGGGTAGACCAGCTCAGTTACTTATGTAGTAAGACGCTGTCCCCCACATCCACCCACCGCCCAGTGACAGCCCTTATGGAAGGTCGAGGAACAGCTCAGGGTGGCATCGTGGATACTTAGGGCCGTGGTGAGTGAGGTGATGTTGCTGACAGAAGAGCCACTCCTTAATTGAGGTGAGCAGATTCCCTCTTTTCCTCTTCCTTCCTTCATAAATGTTTTTGTCATTGTGTTTTTTGTGTGTGAGGTCAGAGGTCAACATTGGGTGTTGTTCCTTATGCACTGTACACATTGTCTTTTGAGTTAGGGTTTCTAGGTGACCCTGGAACTCACCGAGTAGGCTAAACTGCCAGGGATTCACCTTTCTCTGCCCCACCAGCTCTTGTTACAGCTCTCTGCTGCCATGTCCAGACTTTTTTTTTTTTTTTTTTTTTTTTTTTTTCATGTATCCTGAAGATGAAATTCAGGGCCTTATGTTTGCAAGGCAAGTTCTTGGTGGCTCACAGCTATCTGTAATGAGATCTGGTACCCTCTTCTGGCCTGCAGGTGTACATGCAGGCAGAACACTGCATACAAAATAAATAAATCTTTAAAAAAATATATGCTGTCAAAGCAATAGTTTCTTCCTTTCTCCCTTTCTACCCCCCCCCCTCTCTCTCTCTTTTTCTGAGACAGAATCTCAGTGAGACTAGGCTGTTCGGGCCTTGGCCTTCTGTATGCTAGGATTGTGAGCCCCAGGCCTGGCTACTTCCCACCCTTCTGTGCAGCTCGATGCACATATATGTTCATTTATTAGTAACCACTGGGGTGATGACTGCTTTGTGCTCAGAAGCTGCTTCACAGATGCTTGCCAGCTGAGAGGTGTTCTGGGTGTGCTGGTGGCATGTTGTGTCTTTATAGTACTTGATTTTCAGGTCCAAACACTGAAGAAAAAGGTTAGCCTTAGTCTTTGGATAGATAGCATTTGTGGTTTATTGTAAACTGTCTTTCTCTTGTTTGCACAATGATGCTAATTTTGTCTTCTCTATTCCTACAGGTTGGTGACATTGTGAAAGTCACAAGGATGAATATAAATGGCCAGTGGGAAGGCGAGGTGAATGGGCGCAAAGGGCTTTTCCCTTTCACACATGTTAAAATCTTTGACCCTCAAAACCCAGATGACAACGAGTGATTGCTATTGCCGTCCCTGCTGCTGCCTTGTGCTGCCTGTCATAGTTTCCTTTGAAGTGGGAAGCGTTCTCTCACATGCAAGTCACACCGTGCTGCTGGTGGCCAGCTTTCCATACATTGGCGGTCTCCTGCACATTTGGAATGCCTCCAGCAGCTGCCTCTTGGCATTTGTATCATAGTCATACTGTCAAAGAGTAGCTGATTTTAGAGTTCTTCTGGATTATAAACTGGAAAACTGGTGGAAGCACACAGGTAGAAAGAATTGAACACAGAAAGGGTCTTCCTTCTCATCACTGCCTTGCTTGTACTTGAGGCTGACTCTGTGTGCTTGTCATAGAACGTGTGAGCCTGCTGGTGTCCACATGGAGAGGGTTAGCCTCTGCAAGCTCTTGCCGTTGCTGGGCCACAGAGCAATGGCTTTGCCACAACTTGTTTTTCTTGGGACGACAGAGGAAGTAAACTCCAGACAGTTCTGTCCGAACTTCTGAAATCTGGCTTGTTTCCACTTTCTTTTGTTTAGTTTTGGTTTTGGAAGACTAATTCATTAGAGTTGTGTGTTCCGAACAGATTTTTAAATAGTAGGTTGGATTTTTGTGATAGTGTAAGGAACAATACTTGTCCCTGAGCTTCCAAACAGAAGCTGCTGTATGTAACTAAAGGAATATGAAAAGACCCCCTGAAGTAGAGGCCTTTATCTTTTGGTTGCCATAATGCCCTGTGTACCATGTGGCAAACAGTGCATACAAACAGCATTCATGGTGTGCCATGCTGTGTGCAGCCGGGAAGCACCAGGGTGAACCGTAATCTCAAGAGCCTGAGCAGAAAAGAGTGGAGCACTTGGTTAGTTCTGGCTAGCTTTTCAATGGGTATACCCCTTTAAGAACTACAGTGAAGTTTATAGAATATTGGATTCACCACAAAGTCTTGTCAGCCCTTCCTGTCCAGACCCAAGCCTGTCCAGGCAGCTTGAAAGTGGTAGTACTGTCTGTTCTGTTCCACAGCCTCAGTGGATCAGAACACAGTGCTCCTGAGCAAAGAAAATGCAGGCTCTGGAACCCTTAGCCCATATACCACGACCTAGTATGTAAGTCAGCTGGTACAAATGTGTGTCTGATCCCTTATCCACACGTGGCAAACCTGAGTTGTAGAACTTTTCTGTAGTATCCGTTTTCAGCTGAACCCTGACGAGGACATGCCTCCACACACAACACAGCAGACCCAGAAATGTAGCAGTGACTTAGTGAATAGCTCCAGCATTTACACAACATCTGCAACTGTGGCCCTGGCTCTGGAGGCTCTTAGGCTGTGAGAACTAGTGGAATATATTCAGGAGACAAAACTAACACAACCACTTGTCCACTATATTTATTTATTTCTCTTAAAGCGGTGTG
Source organism: Cricetulus griseus (assembly GCF_003668045.3). Taxonomy (NCBI): domain Eukaryota; kingdom Metazoa; phylum Chordata; class Mammalia; order Rodentia; family Cricetidae; genus Cricetulus; species Cricetulus griseus. The sequence continues at coordinate 71,834,620 of NC_048597.1, read as the reverse complement.
TGTGTGTGTGTGTGTGTGTGTGTGTGTTGGGCATGGTGGCACACACCTGGCTCTGGAGGCTCTTAGTGGAATATATTCAGGAGACAAAAACTAATACAACCATTTGTCCACTATATTTATTTCTCTTAAAGCCGTGTGTGTGTGTGTGTGTGTGTGTGTGTGTGTGTGTGTGTGTGTGTGTGTGTGTGTGTGTTGGGCATGGTGGCACACACCTTTAATCCCAGCATTTAGAAAGGCAGAGACAAGCAGGCCTCAGAGTTCAAGGCTAGCCTGGTGTATGTAGTGTGTTACAGGACAGCCAGGCCTATATAGAGAGACTGTTTCAGGAGCTCCCCCTGCCCCCCCCCCAAAGTGTGGGGGGGTCCCTACATATATGAATGTGCATCACATAGGTGCAGTGCCTAAGGAGGTCAGAAGAGGGCGGAGGGCGAGGGATCCTCTGGAACTAAAACTATGTGGGTGCTAAGAATTGTGCCTGGGTCCTCTGTAAGAACAGCGAGTGCTCTTAGCCAGAGCCACGTCTTGAGCCCCAACCATTTCTCTTTAAATCAGTGCTCCATCAGGCTGATAAGTGACATACTAAAGAATGTTCATGTGACAAAATGGTCCTTTGGGGGTGGTGTCATGTCTCCCTGTTTGTAGCTTTTCAGAAAAAAAATGGTAGAGGTCAGCTTCCTGTCCCTGAAAGCTGCCGTTTTTAGCCAGGTCTGTTAAGTGAACCCTAAACCCTGCCTAGAACAATACTTGCCTTCTGGCTAGTGACCCAGTTCAGCCCTATGCCTTTTGATACCTGCACTGGATACATGCCTTGTTCACAGAGGACACAACCCCAAGGAGTCACACCCCATTGCTGGGGCTTGAACCTCATGCCTTATACATGCTAGATAAACCCTCTGCCACTGAGTTCCTTTACATTTTGAAATGGGATCTCCATCAATTGCCCATGCTAGGTTCAAATTTTCCATCTGAAATTACAAAGGTTTGAGTCACCACACCCAGCTCTTAAGATCTTTTGAAACTACATTTAACTAAAGGGGCTTGGTGCCTTTTGATTATAGCAGCTTGCTTGTGCAGGCAGCCATTTCTGAGAGCAGGGTTTCCCTTCTCAAGTCTGTTGACCAGCAAGACTGCATGTAGATTCAGGATCAAAATGTCCCATAAACCTGGAGTTTGGTTTCTGAAATCAGCTAATTTGGCCCATGTAAATGTTTCTACAGCTCCCTCAGATCCAAAGCTGGAAATAAAGACTTAAGTTCAGAACTCTCAAGATATGTGCCAAAAGTAGTAATTTCCTGACTTAAAAGCTCATCAGTCTCTTAATTGGGAAAATTTTCTTTTCGCACTGATAGAAAGTGTGTCTTGCCTAGGTCCCGCCCCTCTGGGCAGACCCTCGGCCTCAGAGGGGAATGTGATCCTGGGCTTTCCTTCTGTGAGCATCATGGTTACATGGTTTGCTCTGCTGTGTTGTAGAGAGTACTGGGTTGACAACTCACTCACTACGGCTGTTGTATCTGAAAAGGAAACAACTAGGTAGTCAGGGCATAGACAACTAGACTGCAGTCCTGTTTCCTGGACAGGACCTCCCTTGCAGAAGGCATCCTTGTCACTTCTGCACTGTTGCTGGGTTGCCAGGGTGCACTGGCTTTGGTCACCCAGATGCAGAATCCTCTGCTCACCGGAAGAGACTCTGTACCCTCTCTTGGAGTTGCGCATCGCTGGCTCTGCGCCAGCCTTCCTCTCCAGCTGTTTACAGACAAGATGGGCCAGGACTGATGGCCACTGCTCTTGTAACTTTTGTTCAGAATAGTGAGTGTTTTTAAGGGATGATGTGTTCTTGTTCCAGGTGTTTATAATTTAATCCTTTAATATTATGTTCATTAACCTCTTAAAATGAGTGAAACCTTGATTGTTGTAACACAGTACCTAAGACTAATGCTCTCTGTGGACTCCTCCCCATGGGACCAGAGAACCACATCCCTGGGACTACTGTGAGTCTGGACACTGAGCTGCTTGTATATTCTAGAGGAGCAGGAGGACAGTTCTCTGAGACAGGAGGAACAGTGGCCTTGCTTCTAGACGGTCTTCACTGTGTGTTTTAAAACGACATAAAACTCTTTTGACATGTATAACTTAAAGATCATAAGCGTCAGGCAATAATATTTTCTGTGTAAGCTTTTAAAATTATTTTTGGGGATCATAGCTTGTTTTATTTTGTGCTATAAAATTAACAGTATTAAATGACTTATATTCTTAGAATACATTGAGTGTCTTTTCTTAACAGATTAGTGCCTTTTTATTTTTGTATTCCATTTTACGTTACTGGTCCCAGCATCAAAACCCTTGTTTCCATGGCCTGTTGTACATTGTCTCAATAAAACTTGCACCAGCTGGCGGTGGCAGCAGCCTCGGTGTTTCAGTGTCTCCTCAGTCAGCCCCCACCAACCTCTCCCAACCGTTAAACTGTGGCAGAGCCCCTGTTACTCACATAGACTCGCTCATGCTGCTCCCTCCTCCCTTACCCAAAAATGGCAGCTTCCTAGTCTGGGAAGTAACTGTTCTCAGGGTATTGTGAGTGCTGTGGAAACCCCACACGTGGACTTAGCCTTCTGAGCAGGGGGTGCAGAAGGCAGCTCTGCTCTGTTGAGTATCTGCTGAGCATGATTTAATCCAAGGAGCTCAGTGGTCAGGGAAAGCAAGCTATCCTGTCTTCTGCCATTCCTGTCTGTATATGGACCTCCTTGTGAGCTTTGAAGATCTTCGGGAGGGAACTTTGTGTGGATGGCTTGCTTAAAAGCCTCACAAATTGCTGGATGGTGGTGGTGGTGCTTGCCTCTAGTCCCAGCACTCCTGCTTCCCAATAGGCAGAGGCAGGTGAATCTCTGAGGTGGTGGAGGTCAGCCAGGTCTAGAGTTCCAGGGCAGCTAGCAATACACAGAGAAACCCTGTCTCAAAAAAAAAAAAAAAAAAAAGTTTTACAAACTACTTTGGCCATGGTCACCTTCCCCTGCTGTGACCCAGTAAGCACATTTCACTTTTTATATACATTTTATTCTCATGCCTGATTATGTGTGTATCAATACATTGAACCCCTTAAACCTTGAATCCTCTTGCCTACAGATGCTGGAATTGTGGGCATGTGCTGGCAGGCATGCTCCAAGTCTCCACCTTAGAAGGTAATGAGAAGTGCTTTCTGCAGGCCTGCACCTGAGGTACGAAGCACTCCAGCATCTAGTAGGAGATGGTGATCTCCACCCCCCCACCCCACCCCACCCCACCCAATCCCCATGCATACACACCATTTACTTCAGAGACAATCCACCAATGAGCCTTTGGGCCTGGGCACCAATAGCCCAGCAGTATACAAGTGAGGCAGGGGCTGGACTGTGCATAGAGCTGCCCTCCCCAACTTGGTACTGGAAACGGTTTGCTCTAAACCCTTGGGTCACCTGAACCTGAAGCCCAAGCCTCACTGGCCCGCTTCTTATAATGCCCACATGACAGGACACTTGTGCTTCACATGTCTTAGACCCCCATACGCCCAGCCCCCAGAGAGCTACAGCTGTCAATGACCGTTCCCTGCCTCCCAAGTGTGGGGACAGAGGACCTCACACCCTGAAAGGAACAACCTGGCCTCGGTCTGCAGTGAGGTGAGAGGACCCCAGAATGTGTTCAGTCCTTCTGGACGCTCCCTTTTACTCTGGTGGGGTGGGGTGGGAGTGGGAAGCTGGCGGGGTCTGCTGGGACCAAGAGCAGGAGGCCCTAGGGCTTGTGTTCTGGCAGCTACCCCCTATTTTCTGCCCAAATTGGAAAGCCAGCTGTTGGGACTAGCTCGCTTTCCTCTTGTTTTCCTTTTCCTTTCTGTCTATTTGTTTATATCCCTTCCATCTTTTTAGGAGGCAGGGTCTCTCTCTCTACATAACTCTGGCTGCCCCAGAACTCACTATATCTTAAAGGAGTGCACCACCACACCTGGCTTTATCTTTTTTTTTTTTTTTTCCTTTTTTAATTTTGTGATACAACCCAGGCTGGCCTCCACCTCTCAAATTCTGGAATTACTTACAGGTTTGTGCCACCAAGCCTGGTTCATTCATTGCTGGGGATGGAAGTCAGGACTTTGTGTATGTTAGGCAAGCACTCTACTGACTGAGATCCATTCTGGCCTCAAGCTTCTTTTTGGCTGCAAAAAGATGGTCCTGCACCACTCTTGGAGACCTGAGTGAAGAGTGGGAAGCCTTGAGGGAGGCCAAAGCTTGCTTCATGATAGGGGGTTCCCTGCTCTCCGAGGCCATGAGCAGACCCTACACTCACTACTTAAGTAAACCAAACCATGTGTCTGGATGGATGCTCAGCCACTCCAAGCCACCTCCCTGTGTTTGCTATTGTCAGGATGCTCTAATGTGTCACCTCGCCAGAATCAAGATTAGTAAGTACCTTAGGCTGCAGGGCTCAGCATCTTCTGGGTCTCTTGCCACACGAGCCACCGTAACTCTGAGGGCCTTTCTGAAGGTAGCTGTCCTAACTAGTCTTGGGTTTAGTGTTTGTTCTATGAAGCTCTTGCCACGTCTGCAATATGGGGCAGCAGGAACCTGAAACCTAATGCCCTGGGCCCCAGGGGTACCATAATGAACTGACCCCATGCTAGGGTCTCTTCCCAAGTGGCCACCCTCTTCAAGCTGCTACACTAATGTCCTTCCAATTTCATCTTTGACACCTCAAACTCAGCAGCCCGTATTCCACTCCCTAAAGCACCTCCTACATGCCAGACTCTACATGTCTTGTCCTAGCAGTCCCTGGGAACCGCAGCAGATGGGGTCACTAACCACAGAACTTGGATGCTATAGATGTAGGGTGGCAAGTCTCTTCCCTCCAACTCCCACAACACCACATAGACCAGCACAGGGGATTCTCAGCCCATCAGTTCAAGTTCCAGCCCTGCCACCTACCAGCTGTGTACTCTCTGGGGGAAGGGGTCTGTCTTAGTGTTTCCATCGCTGCAACAAAACACCATGACCAAAAAGCAAGTTGGAGAGGCAAGGCTTTATTTGGCTGACACTTACACATTGCTGTTCATCACTTAAGGAAGCCAGGACAGGAACTCAAGCAGGGCAGGAACCTGGAGGTGGGAGCTGATGCAGAGGCCATGGGGGGGAGCTGTTTACTGGTTTGCTCAGCCTGCTTTCTTTTGGAACCCAGGAGCACCAGCCCAGGGGTGGCCCCACCCACCATGGTCACTAATCCCTGATTGATCACTAATTGAGAAAATGCCTTACAATTGGATCTCATGGAGGCATTTCCTCAACTGAGGGTCCTTCCTCTGATGACTCTGGCTTGTGTCAAGTTGACACAAATACTAGCTAGGGTCCCTAACCTCTTTGAACTTCAGCCTCCCCATCCTCTGAAGAATCAACGCTAATCAGACCTGCAGATATATGACTGTAATCACAGCTACTCCAGAAACAGTTGAAATGAAAGTTCAAGGTCTGCCTGGACTACAGAGTCAGTTCAAACTAGCCTGGGCAACTTAGTGTGAAACCTTGTCTCAGAATGAAAAATGCAAAAACAAACCAGGCAGTGGTGGCACACACCTTTAATCCCAGCATTCTGGAGGCAGCATTCTGTGAGTTTGAGGCCAGTCTTGTTTACACAGTGAGTTACAGGTTATCGAGAGCCAGACCCTGGTTCAAACAACTCAGTTGTAAGGGTGTAGTTGTAGTGTGAACGGGCCCTGGGTTCAGCCCCCAGCACCTAGTGTATAGGGTACATGCCTAAAACCCCAGCTCTAGGGAGGCAAAGGCAAGAGAGTCATCCTGGGTTACATAGCAAGTTTGAGGCCAGTTTAGGCTAAATGAGACACTGTCTCAAAAAAAAAAAATCCCCACAGATCTTTTATTTTTTCTTTTATTTCATATACCTTGATTATGTATACCACCAAATCTCTATTCCCACTCCACAGCTACCCCAAATGCCCAACATATCCCTTTCATGTCCTTTCTTGGTTTTTGTTTTTGTTTTCTTTGGAAGCTACTAGATCTGGTTGGGGATTTAACTCAGTGGTAGAGCCCTTGCCTAGCAAGGACAAGGCCCTGGCTTTGGTCCTCTGCACTGGGGGAAAAAAAATAGCAACTTACTGAGCCAGTTAGGCTGCCTGTTGGAATGTTGACTGATCTTGAGCAGGATTTGAGCAGACAACCATAGCTTCAGTGATTTCATGAGTGTAATGACTGTGATGTCCAGAAAACAGTACTGGTAGCACTCCTCCCCATCCTCCACACATACATTCTTTCTGCCCCCTCTTCAGTGCTTCTCCCTAAGAGGAAACAGGGACTGACACAGACCCCTTCATGGCTGAGCACTCAATAGTCACGTATTCTTGGCATTTTGGCTAGTTATGAATCCCTTCATTAATTGTTGGCCTCTGCAGAGAGCAGCTTCTCTGGCCACTAATGTGTACAAACATGAATAGATGGCAATTTGACACATCCATCCAGCAGGACAGCAGTTAGGTCTCATGACCTCCATGGCCATGGGCTTTTAACCAGTTTATAGTACAGGCATGAGTTCTCTCCTGAGGGGCAGGCCTTAAATCCAACAGAACAGTGTTTGGTTACCCCATGATTTTTGTGCCAGTATTTCATCAGTGGGTACACAAAGTGTCTAGCACGAGGTGAGGCCACTGGTGGCTTTTCTTCCCCAGTGGATTGCATAGCACCTCCCATCTCTATGAAAGCTAGCCATCTGAGAGGAAGGTGTCAACTCTGGTTCAGCCTGATCTCTCTGTGTCCTGCAATGACATGGTGTGGTGTCCTCAGCAGCAGAGTTTGACCATCTAGTTGTGGTAGGCAACCAAGAACGATGGCAATAGCCTATTGTTTTTATTTGTTTTTTTGGGGGGGGTTGTTTTGTTTTTAGAAGTGCATATGAAGTCAAAGCCTTGGTTGTTTCTTGCAAGGGTGAGCCTAAAGGTACAAATCCTCAGTGTGCATGTGAGGCCAGCTGGTTTGAGGTCAAGGGCATCATGCCCCAGGACAAGCATGCTGTCAGTGATGGGCCTCTCCATGGTAGAAACCATACTGCCTACCGGACAAAGACTGCCCTGAGTCTTCTGCTTCTGTGCCCTGGGCAAGATTCAGTCCCTAGGACCATCTTTCCATCTTGTAAAATGGGTTGGGACAGGGCAGGTAAGCACAGACCATGGACCACAAGTAACAGAAATACTTCCCTGAAATACTGCCACTGGGTTTAGTGCTAGAGGGACGACCTCTAGTTGACCACAGTGGCTCAGAGATAGAATGAGAGGGGCAGAGAAAGGCACTGAAAACATCCAGAAAAAGTGGTAATCTGGCCTGGGCAGGATGGCCACAAATGGACGGCATCATGAAGGGAGAACATCATGACAAGACCCGGGAAATTCTCACAGGTTGGGAAGAGAAAATTTAATAAAACGTGACGTGTGGAAGTGGGGTGAGATGGAGTTAGGGGACGTAGGAGGGCCATGGTTTGGGTTTTCTCCTTCCTGGACATTTCATCCAGAGAGTCAACCTCCACCCCGCTCCCGCCGAGTACGGATGGCTTGGCGACCCACAACCGGTGCGCAGTGACTCGGGGGGAGGAGGGATCTGGGGGTGAGTCGGATGCAGCCCTGCAGCCTGCTCACACTCCACCACCGGCAAGTGGTGGGAAGCTTGACGTTGACCCTTCTTTTGCTGCGGGGCGGGGCGGACGCCTCGGGCTCGGGCCCGCAGTGTAGCCGCAGCGCCGGCCCCGCCCCCGCCCGCTCCGCCCTGCAGGCCGGCCGCAACCGGGCGCGGATCCCGAGCGCCTGCCCTCCCGCTCGCTCGCTCGCTCGCCCGCCCTTTCGCCCGCGGCCGCTGAGCCAGGTGAGCGCGCCTGGCTCTGTCCCGCACGCGCCCCGCGCCCTCGGCCAGCGCGCTCGCCGATCTCTACCCTGGCGGCCGAGTGGGGCACTCAGGAGGCTGGAGCGACCCCGGTCCTTGCTGCTGCTCCCCAGCACCCCTGTCGGCTGCCTGGAGCCCCCTACCTTATGCTGGTCCGTTGGTTGGCTGCTGCGTCTGGCTGGTGAGGGAGCCGCAAAGAAGCTGGTAAGGGTGCTGGAAAAGGATTCCCAGACCTAGGAAACTGCACGTGCCAAGGCAGGGAGAGTGGACAGGACGTTGGCGTCAGGGCTCCCCGAAATGTGAATCACAAGCTGAGGCGCTCTAAGGCAGCAGTCTCTCAGGGCACCTGAAGCCACAGAGGGCCTAGGCTAAGCAGGAAAAAAAAACCGATCTCCCACCCGACACACACCAGGATTATGAGTAGGATCTGGATGGGGAAAAGAAGCAGGCTTCCGGTGGCCTGAATCCAGGGGAGTCCTGGGAGCCATGCAGAAGCCTGGGGAACCTCTGTGAGGTGGGGTAATTCAACCTGCTTTAGGTTGCTAGAGTTGTTGGGACATGCACGCAAGCTTCTGATGTGGAGTGTGCAGCAGACAGTGTTAGAACTTTTCTGGGCAACAAAATGCAGAGGTCTCTCCCTGCAGGCCCAAGTAACTGTGCCTTTGAGTTGGGATGTCTGGCCCCAAGCTGGCCTAACACATCATAGGTGGAAGGCATGGTACCCACCTAATCTCCCACCAGGCCTGATGCCCAGTGAGTAAACCCCTGGATGCCTGGGAAGGGAGTGAACAGCTGGCTTGGACCCCAGGGTCAAAAGCCTGTCTTTTTGAAGGACCTCGGGCCCAACAGGTGAGGCTGAAACCAGGCAGAAAGGAGGTAGGCTGAGCTAGGCACAGGGGAAACCAGGACCTCTGAAAGTCCTGTCTGGCTCCCAGGAGAGGGCAAGCTAGCAACTGAGCTTTCCAGACATGCGCTGGTGACAGGAGGGAGCACACCTACGTGGCTTTGGGTTCCTTTTCACCTGTAATTTGCAGCTACGATCAGGAGCCAGCAGTGGCTGTGTCCCTTCCTTACTTCTTGTTCCTGGCTCTTTCCTGGGGTCTGGACTAACCAAATGAGTCTCAGCACTCCTTCAGTGTAGATGTCAGGAAGAATCTCCAGGTGAAACGGAGATTCTGGCTTCGGGGTAGAATGTGCAGAGGTCAGTTGTAAACAGGGTAGTTACACCTTTGTCCTGAGCCTTCCAAAGTCCACATCTTGCAGAAGGCCCACCTATACCTGTGAGGGAGCACGGCTGCAGTGACTGCTTACCAGGTACGCTTGTCCTCCAGGTTGCAGCCTTAGAGTGATCTGGAGACCTCCTAGGGCCCTGTTTATCTTAGAAGTTATTAGGGTGGGGAGTGGAAGACCACACAAATAAGCTACCTGCTGCTTGCCTACGATGAGACCTTGCCCCCCCCACCCCCACCCCGGGTCTTTATCCTCTGTGGGGTGTGACCTCAGCAGTGCACAGCCAGCATGGGGGTTGGAGGAACTGAGCACGGGCAGAGCTGTGTGGTTTGGTTTTCCTCTTCCCCAACCCCATCAGTCCTGGGCTGGCTGCCCGCTCTTTTCCCCACAGAGCTGGGTTTCCCTGGGGACCAATGGCTTGGCCTAGCCCCATACCCACAGCCCCCTCCTGACCACAACTCACGCTAGAAGGAGGGCCAGACCCTCCTGGACCCTGGCCCTCCCTGCCCTGCCGTCCAAAACCCAATAGTCTCTCTCCATTGCTGAGCTAGGAGCAAGGAGCAATGACTCCCTCAAAAGGAGGTAGGTAGCTAGGGGTTGCTAGTCAGGGTAGTGGCCAAGGCTGGGGCAAGACCCTTGTCACTCCCATTGGAGGAAGGAGGACCCTGGTTCCTAGGGTTTGGCACAGACTTGGATGTCTTCCCTAGGGAAATGGAGAGTCCAAAGTCTCTCCTGGGGAAGAAAGGGAAGTCTGGGGCGGGCCAGAGTCTCTGCAGCTGCAGGGGACATGGAGAATGGCAGACAGACACTAGGGCACAGAGGGTCTCGGTTCCTATGCCTGGAAGCCTCAAAGGGAGACAGATGCTATCCAGAGTACATACAAGTTCTGAGCTCCCCATATAGAACTCTTACAGGACCCCCCCCCACACACACACCTCTCAAGATGCTGCCAATTCCACCCACTCCTTTGTCAGTGTCCACACCTGTACCAGTATTCCATCTCCCCTGCAGGTCCTGAAGCTGTCCAGCTGACATGGCAGCTCCAGCATCTCTGAAGACCAAAGGGGGTCCAGTCCTGCAGGGGACTTCATAGACCTTGGACAGCTGGACAGCCTGCCATCTGTGCTCCCGCTAGCCAGGCCAGATCTCAGGCCGTTCACCATGGGTGGCTGCTTCTCCAAGCCCAAGCCAGGTACCTCCCCCTCTCTGACAACCTCCCCCTCCCTCTCTGCACTCCACCAACCTCCAAAGTAGGTCAGGCTAGGCAGGAGCCCAGAATGTTAATGCACTGTAGGCAAGAGGGGTGAAGGCCTAGGAAGGCTCCCCAGGGCTCTCCCATAGCAGCTCCTCTTTATTTGGGGCTTTGTGTGTTAGTGGTGGGGACAACAGCTGATCCCTCTTAGAAAGTTGGGTCTAGAAGGTAGAGAAAGGGCTACTTCTTCCACTGCAGGAGAGGAGAGGCTCCAGAGATGTTCTCAGGCTGCAGGGTGACCTCTTTGAGACTCAGTTTCCCTCTACAAAATGGACCTGGACACTGACCTCTTAGAGACTGTCAGGGTATGACAGGCAGGTCTCTTTACCTCTTCTCATCACTGTATGCTATCGGATGTCATCTCTGGGCCTTATCTCCTTTTTGTTTTTGTGTTTTTGAGACAGGGTCTCACTGTATAGACCAGGCTGGTCTGGTCTCAGACTCACAAAGATCCTACTGCCTGTGACTTGCAAGTGCTAGGATTACAGATGTCTACTATCATGCCCCTCTGTCCTCTCCATTTATATAGGAATTCTGGCCCTACCTAGCCCTAGAAGCTCCAGTCAGACGTAGGCTCATCCCAAAGCACGAGAGAACTTGGGATCTGCCCTGCCATCGAACTACTGTCTTTAGGTTTGTCCCCCAATCCACACATTCTTTCTTCCCTAGTCATATTAGCCAGGAAGCAGGACCTGTAGCCATGACAGGGTGCAGAAACCAAGGGCTTCAGCGTGCAGTGTTCCACCCACTCCTACCCAGCTTGCCCTGGCTGGCGCACTCTGCCAGCTTGCATAGCTCTCCTTACCTGATACCCATCAGCTCGGTTACCTTGGGACTCAGACAGCTTTTCTCAGAAGACTTGGGGGAGGGAACAGAGCTGTGACCCACTGGTGTGGTGGTGGGGACAACCCTTCCTTGCCTGAGTCTGGGCCAGGTCCCTCAGCCTCTGCCACAGGTACCCACTGTCTTTGTCTCTCTCTCCTTCTCAGAGTGGACAGGGATGTGCCAGCAAGATTCCACGTCAGTTGCATACTGGGTACCTGTGGGACTTCTTGGTTGGTAGGAGACCAAAGAAACCAGATATCATCTGCAGTTTCTTTTAAATAACCCCACAGAGCTGCCTAAGCAGGGACCCCTGACTCTTGCACTTCAGATCTAGAGCTAGCCATTGTCCCCTGACCCGTCCCTTGTCTATTGTTTTGTTTTTGTGATTTTTTTTTAAAAACAAGATTTCATATAGCCCAGGCTGGCCTCAAACTGATTATGGAGTTGAGGATGACCTTGAACTTGTGATCTTCTTACCTCCACCTCCTTCATTCTGGAAATACAGGAGTGAACCATTAACTATTCATTTTTATTTAGTACTAGGTACAGAACTCAGAGCTTTGGGAATGCTGGGCAAACACTCTACAAACTAACCTATAGCTGTAGTTCCTTTTTTATTTTTTAAACTTATTTTTATTACTTTAAATTGTGTATGTATGTATGTGTGTGCACATGGTGCAGGTGCATGGGTGTGCACACAGTGCAGGTGCATGGGTGTGCACACGGTGCAGGTGCATGGATGTGCACACAGTGCAGGTGCATGGGTGTGCACACAGTGCAGGTGCATGGGTGTGCTGTCACAGTGCAGGTGCATGGGTGTGCACACGGTGCAGGTGCATGGGTGTGCCATGGTGCATGTGCATCGGTATGCACACGGTGCAGGTGCATGGGTGTGCTGTCACAGTGCAGGTGCATGGGTGTGCTGTCACAGTGCAGGTGCATGGGTGTGCACACGGTGCAGGTGCATGGGTGTGCACACAGTGCAGGTGCATGGGTGTGCACACAGTGCAGGTACATGCAGGTGTCAGAAGAGTCAGACCCCCTTGGAGGAGGGTTATAGGCTATTGTGAGTAACCTGATTTGGGTGCTGGATCTCAAACTGGAAGAACAGTATGTGCTCCAGCTTGGGGTTTGTTTTGTTGTATTTGTTTGTTTGCTTGCTTTTTTAAAAGATTGTTTATTATTTATTTATTTAGGATTTTCAGGACAGGGTTTCTCTGTGTAGCCCTGGCTATCCTGGAACTTGCTTTGTAGACCAGGCTGGCCTCAAACTCAGAGATCTGTCTCTGTCTCCTAAATGCTGGGATTAAAGGCATACACCATCATGCCAGGCTTCAGATTTATTTATTTTTATTTTATGTTTTATTGTTTTTTGAGGCAGGATTTCTCTGTGTATCCCTGGCTGTCCTAGAACTCACTCTGTAGACCAGACTGGCCTCAAACTCAGAGATCTGTCTGCTTCTGCCTTCTGACTACTAGGGTTAAAGTGCCACCACTGCCTGGCTATTTTTATTTTATGTGTGAGTGTTTTTTTGTTTTGTTTTGTTTTTCAAGACAGGGTTTCTCTGTATTGTTTTGCAGCCTGGAACTTGCCCGGTAGACCAGGCTGACCTCGAACTCATGGAGATCTGCCTGTCTCTGCCTCCCGAGTGCTGGGATTAAAGGCATGCACCACCACCAATGCCTGGCATGTGTGAGTGTTTTGCCTGTATGTAGTAAGTGCATAGCATGTGTGCAGTGCCTGTGGAGGCCAGAAGAGTGCATCCCATCTCCTGAAACTGGAATTACTTATGGTTAGTCGTAAGGCATGGTGTGGGTGCTGGAATCAAACCTGGGTCCTCTGCAAAAGCAGCAAACACTCTTGGCCTCTGAGCCATACTCACACCCCGCCCCCAGTTTCAAAAAGAAAAAAAGAAAAAAAGAGTTCTACTATGTAGCCCTAAATGACCAGGCCAGCTTTGGAAATTCTGTGGCCTCCCACAGGCAGGGATTACACAGGCCTTAGCCATCACACCCAGTTTATGTTTTTAAAACTTTGTGTTTTAAGGGAGGAGAGATTTATTTTGGCTTACAACTTGAGGAGACACATTGTGTCTTGGTAAAGGCCTGGCTGCGGGTTGCTTTGTGGTGGTGGGAACCTTCAGGAGCAGACTATATCTTTGTCTTTCCCTCTCTCCAGAACGTTACTGTGTTGCTCTGGCTGGTCTCTTCTTACTACTCAGAGGCAATGTTAAAACTTGGGCTTTTTAACCTCCTACCTGTGTGACCAGGGGCTGATTGCCCCTCTCTGGTCCTCCATGTCCTCATATAGAAAGCGGGAGTGGGGTGGCTGTGCCTGCCTCTGACCCTGGCATGCAAGAAGCACTTGCAGGGGTGACTTTTTTCTTCCTCTCTGAGGTGGATTCTGGGTTGCAGCAGCAGGCTCAGGCCCCGGCTCCAGGCAGGGGTGAGGCTCAGGAAGTTTCAGGATATGGGCATGAGGGTGGGACATGGGTTTCAGCTGAGATCAGAGGAGCCTATGATGAGAGCAGGACAAGTAGAAAACCTCTGTGTAAATTCTGCCCTCTCTGCTGCTCTTCAAGGCTATATCTTCCTGTTGTCAACATTGGCCTCCTGAGTCCCATGTGTTGTGTTCTGGAAGGTCTTTGTTTTTGAGACGGGGCCTCTCAGTGTAGCTCTGGCTGGCCTGGAACTCACTCTGTAGACTATGCTGGCTTTGAATTCATGGAGATCTACCTGCCTTTGCCTCCCAAGAGCTGGGATTAAAGGTGCTCAGCGTCATGTCTGGCAGGCCTTTCTTCTTTCTAAGACTTTAAGCCAGTTGCTTACCTAAATCAGAACTGGTAGAAGATGGCCTGAGGCAATGGCTCAGTAAATAAGGGACCTACCACACAAGCATCAGGACCTGGGTTTGGATCTCCAGGACCCACAGGAAAACCAGGGGTGGTGGTATGCACCTGTAACCCTAGTATTGGGGGTGGGAGGAGACAGGCATGTAGCCAAGTAGCCAGTCACTGAGGTCTGTGTTCAGTGGGAGAGGCTGTGTCAAAAGGAGAGAGGAGGAGAAATGGAAAGCAGTAGAGAAAAACTCCTGCCACAAGCTGCTGAACTTCATGTTTACACACAGATAGGCATGTGTGCATCCCCCAATATTCCCTAAAACATACCCACATACATCTTGATCCCCCTCTACATGCTATTAAAAAATACAAATAAAAATAAGAACACAATTCTCTTGATCTGGCTATCTATCTGCCTTTTAGTAGGCTTTTGCTTTTTACCATGGTTGCCAGGAAGCTCAGAGCTAGTTGACACATCTCAATTACCAGGGCTCATATGGGTAGCTCAGTAGTAGAGTGACTGTTGAACATGTGAATGGCCCTGGGTTCAGTGCTTAGCACAAAAACCAAATCAAGCCAAATTAAAAAACAAAACAAAACAAAACAAAAAAACCTGAAAATACTACTTCACAGTTTCAAAACTGGAACTCTTGTTCTGCTTAGATACATGGTCAGCAAATAGGTAGATGCTCTTCGGTCCTCCCTACCCCATTTTTGAAGCATGGTAACCCAGGCTGACCTAGAGTTCACTATGGAGCTCCAAGCTCATGACAGTTCTCTACCTCAGGCTCCCAAGTGCTGCAATTACAAGTGTTACTATTCCTGACAGTTTGTCACTCCCCTGTGACGCTAGACACAGAGCTAAGTGTGGCTCCATCGATGGTTTCTACCATAGCCCGATCTCTCATTTTGTGACTCAAGTGTCTTGAGGCCCACGAGGCAATGACGGTGTCTGGGGGGCTGATGGGATCATGGATTGACCCAGCTTTGTGGGTAAGCAGTGTCCTCCACCTAGCCTTCCTTCTGCTGCTTCTCCTGACTTTAACGACTCCCCAGGAAAACATCAGGGAGCATGCCTTGAAGCTTTCTGGAAGGAGGAGAGACTAACAGCTTGACTTGGAGGCTCTCTGTGCCCCTGCCCTGCTGTTCCTGTGGCTCCCACAGCTCTCACCACTGATGTCAGCTGAGCCTGACATATTTTTCTTCTTAATTCTTCCAAAAACATTCTAACACCATTACATAAAGTGTGTTAGTCCCCACCCCCACATGACGGCCTCCACAGTGTGGCTGTGTCCTCTCCACCATGCCCAGTCAAGGAGCTGCTGTTTGCCTTTGTCCCCTGCAATAGCTGGGCCTGAGTGGGAGGCTGGGTTGCCTAGCTGTGGAGGGAGACTTGGCCCAGCATGGAAGGATCAAGGACCCATGCAGGACCTACAGAGCCAGAGGATGCAAGGACTGGAATTGTACCTAAGTGTGAGCTAGCCACTGTTGGAGGGAGGGGGTCCAGGGCCACTGTTGGAGGGAGGGGGTCCAGGGTCACTGTTGGAGGGAGGGGGTCCAGGGCCACTGTTGGAGGGAGGGGGTCCAGGGCAGCAACAAGTGCAGATATGGGCCAGCAGGTGTGACTCAGGAGCCAGGCTGGTCCTTGTAGCCTTTGTTTCTGCAGAGTGAAGTCTAAGGTGAAGGAGTTCAGAGGTAAAAGCAGGAGAGAGGCTTTGATGTCTGGGGGGATGGGGAGAGGGGCCACCTGCTCCCACAATAGCCCATGCTGTGCCAGGGGCTTAGCTTCCTCCTCCTCAGCCTCCTCCCTAAGGTAGCAGCCCAGGAGACCGGATTATGGCTGCTCAAAATTCTGTTTATTGTTCCCTTCTAATTAAAAAAAAAAAATACCCCAGGCATGTCATGGGGATTTTGGGAAATGCATAAAAGTTCAAAGAAGAAAATGTCAGTCTACAGATACCTACTCCTGCTCTCCTGGAGTAGGCCCAGGACACTGTACAGGCTCTGTGTGGTAGCCATGGGCCTGCCTCTGTGCTGCCCATTTGCACCCTCAGTGGTTTCACTGTCAGGGCTCCAGACCCTATACACAGAGACATCAACTAGTTGGGCTTTGGTAAATGCTGCATGACTCCCAAACTGACAGATACAGCTATATTAAGAAGTTGAAAGGCAGCTGGGTGTGGTGGCACACACCTTTGATCCCAGCACTCGGGAGGCAGAGGCAGGCAGATCTCTGTGAGTTCGAGGCCAGCCTGGTCTACAGATAGAGTTGCAGGACAGCCAGAGCTGTAACACAGAGAAACCCTGTCTTGAAAGCAAAACAAAAATTCCTGACCCTATTGTCTCTACCTTCTAGGTATGGGTATCACAGGTATACACTTCTATGTCTTGTTCTGGCTTTCAAAATATGAATTTATTGTTATTATTGCTATTGCTGCAGTTCTGAGGACAGAATCTTGAGCCTATGTTTCACATGCTCTGGGCCACTGCACAATAGACACCATTTTCCTTCTAGATTTATTTTTGCTGTTTTCTGTGGAGGAGTGTTTTGCCTACGTGTTCATCTGCATTGTATTTGTGCTTGGTGCCCAAGGAGGTGGTGAGCCTCCATGTGGGTGCTGGGAATTGAACTTGGTTCCTATGCAACAAGAAGTACTCTTAACCACTGAGCCAACTCTCCAGCCCTAGACAGTCATTTTTATTTTATTTTTAATTTTGAAAAGAAATCAACTTTTCAAGCTTGAGTAGGCAGAGCCTGCCTGTGATTGTACCACTTGGGAGTTGAAGTAGGAGGATTTACTATATAAGACCATCTAAAAAACAAAACCCCCAAACAGTAAAACATATTCAAAGCTGATGGGAAAGTTCCAAGGACAGTGATTCTTGTCTCCCCCTTCTCGCTTTCTGACATAGGGTCTCACTTTGTTCTCTAGGCTGGTCTGGGACTTGTGAAAGTCCTGCTCAGCCTCTGGAGGGCTGTCAGGACAAGTGTGAGTGAGCCACTATGCCCAGAGGAACTCGGTTTCCTCTTGCCCAGATACACTAAATGTGAACTGAGCTGCAAGTATGTCTCCAAGCAGGGACACCGTCTTTGTCCATCATTAGATAGATAGGTGGAGGTTTTTTCCTTCATACATTTCTAGAGAAAATGGCTCCAGTATGAAGAGCTGTGTTCTGTGAATCCTTCTGTGACTGTCATTGGGAAAATAAAGGTTTCTGGGTTAACTATAGCCCAGTGGTAGAGTAATGGCCTGGCCTGAGGCAGGCCCTGGGTTCTTCAACAAGAAGAAAACATGCAAAAGTGAACTGAAGTCAGCTACCTCTTGCTGGCCTCTACCTTGCCTGTAGAGTGAGAACAGAGCTGGTTCGGTCCTAACTGGCTCATGGCTGCTTTGTCCACAGTGGAACTCAAGATTGAAGTGGTGTTGCCTGAGAAAGAGCGGGGCAAGGAGGAGCTGTCAGCCAGCGGAAAGGGCAGCCCCCGGGCTTACCAAGGCAACGGCACAGCACGCCACTTCCATGCTGAAGAGCGTCTGCCCACCCCACAGCCCTACCCCAGCCCTCAGGACTGTGTGGAGGCTACTGTCTGCCATGTCAAGGACCTCGAGAATGGCCAGTGGGTGCTGGGCTTTGAGGGTGGTGGTAGGGCCTGAGGTGGAGGGTATGGGGAAACCACACATGGAGGGTTGGGCTGAGGAAGTGGTCTAAAATGGGCTGAGACTCCCTGGGAGCAGCCTTTGTGCTCCAGCTGCTCTGGGCTTCCCAAAGACTGGACGCTGGGAGGAGGTGCTTGCAGGAGGATGTGACTGGCTTCTGGCTTGACCTCTAACTGAACGCAGCCCCTCTCCCCAGGATGCGGGAAGTGGAGCTGGGCTGGGGAAAGGTGTTGCTGTTGAAGGACAATGGGGAATTCCATGCCCTGGGCCATAAATGTCCTCACTATGGAGCACCCCTGGTGAAAGGTGAGAAAGCGTGGGGTATACATGGGAGGTGGGATACAACCATCTATGCCAATATAGGGATTCCAGCAGGCCCCAGGGTCCTCATCTGTTTGTGGGGTCTCCTGGGTTGGGGAGAGGTCCAGCAGGATCCCAGTCCAGTAGGAGCCCTAGAGAGCAGTCTCTGGGCATGACTCTAGCCTGGTACCCATTTGCCTCTCCTAGGTGTACTGTCTCGGGGCCGTGTGCGCTGCCCCTGGCATGGGGCCTGCTTCAATATCAGTACTGGGGACTTAGAAGACTTCCCAGGCCTGGACAGTCTGCATAAGTTCCAGGTATGTTGGAAGTTTGTGGTGTGGAGACATGACTAAAGCATCTCAGAGTTTGATGCTGATGCTGTCTGCCTTCACAGGTGAAGATTGAGAAGGAGAAGGTGACTGTCCGGGCAAGCAAGCAGGTACCAGGGTGACTCACTAAGGCCCAGGTTTGAGTGGAAGGGTTTGGAGCAGGTTGGGAGGATATCTTGGCTAGAGAAGAGCATGTTCCAAAGCCCTGTGGTGGAAGGGAGCCTGGCGTGGGAGGGAATGAGGGATTGCAGGGTAAGATGAGGCTGGGCTGGAACCTCAGCAGCCAAGCTCCCAGCTGCCCTTCCCCCTCCCACCACTCCCAGGCCCTGCAGCTGCAGCGAAGGACAAAGGTGATGGCCAAGTGTATATCTCCAAGTGCTGGCCACAGCAGTAGCACCAATGTGCTCATAGTGGGTGCAGGTTGGTGTTGGGGATAATGAAGGAAAGGGGAAGCTTGGAGGGTGGGAGAGACTTTGGCCTTGGTCTATGGTCCTGTCCCTCAGGTGCTGCTGGCCTGGTGTGTGCCGAGACACTGAGGCAAGAGGGCTTCTCAGACCGGATCGTCCTTTGCACCCTGGATCGACATCTGCCCTATGACCGGGCCAAGCTCAGCAAGGTGGGAATGGGGGCAGTACATGGCTCCTTATTCCTCCAGGTCCCTGTCACATCCACGAGGAGCCTTGCCTGCCACGAATTGAAGGTCTAGCTAACTGTTTTCTCCAGTCTCCCAGTCTTGTCTGTGGTGCTTCCAAAGAGATCTGGGTTTGTTGAGTTCTGTCCTGTAGCCCCCCCCCCCCCAGTGCAACCCAGAGTGGCCTCACCTTCCCTGGGTTCTGTGTCCTCTACAGTAAGATGTAACATAACTTTCATCTTAGCGCTTGGGAGGCAGAGACAGGTAGATCTCTGTGAGTTTGATTTTTGTAGCTAGTTCCAGGCCAGGCAGAGCTACAATACAAACTGAGACCCTGTCTCAAAAAAAAAAAAAAAAAAAAAAAAAAAAAAGAAAAAGATAAAATGGAATAGTCACCATCTCACCGTCTGGATTTGACTCATGCATGACCCATGTTCCTCAGTCCCTGGATGCACAACCAGAACAGCTGGCCCTAAGGCCCAAGGAATTCTTCCGGGCCTATGGCATCGAGATGCTCACTGAAGCCCAGGTATGAGGGGAAGGGTGGAAACAGGCAAAGAAAAATCTTGGCTGGTTGGTGCATGCCTTTAATCCCAGGACTCAGGAGGCAGAGGCAGGTGGATCTCTGTGAGTTCGAGCCCAGCCTAGTCTACAGAGTGAATTTCAGGTTAGCAAGGGCTATACAGAGAAACCCTGTCTTGGAAAAGCAAACAAACAAAAGAGAAGAAAACAGCTTCAAGGGAACCAGAAATGACATGAGGACTTGTGTACCCCTGGGGTGTGAGGGTTGCTCAGCCCTGTGTTCTGACCTGGGACCCAGCACTAAGCCTTCTTCTTGGTGGGGTGGTAGGGGGATGGTCTGATCCCAGATTAGACAAGAGAGCATGGTGGGACTTGGAAGTACAAAGACTGCCCTGAGTTTGCTGCGTAGGAGCCTAACTTCTGGGTTCTGGGGGGTCTTGTGGAACTCAGAAGTGAGCAACAAGGCCCATGCCTGTGCCAAGGGCTCACTCTGCCTACTGGGGGTACAGGTGGTCACAGTGGACGTGAGGAACAAGAAGGTTGTGTTCAAGGATGGCTTCAAGCTGGAGTACAGCAAGCTGTTGCTGGCACCAGGAAGCAGGTAGGAGTATGTCTCCTGCCTTTACCAGACACTAGGCAGCTGGTCATCTGCCAGGATGGGAGACCCTCACTAATACCAGTGGATCTTAGCCCTAAGACCCTGAACTGCAAAGGCAAAGATGTGGAGAATGTGTTCACCATCCGCACACCCGAGGATGCCAATCACGTGCTGCGGCTGGCCCGTGGCCGCAATGCTGTTGTTGTGGGAGCAGGCTTCCTGGGTGAGTGGCTTCAAGGGATGTGTGTAGTGGCTAGCCACCATGGCCAGTCTCCAAAGTGTCCTGGCTCTAGGTGTCAGTGCCAGCCTTGCCACCTCTGCCCACCACCCAGGGATGGAGGTGGCTGCCTATCTAACTGAGAAGGCCCACTCAGTGTCTGTCGTGGAGCTGGAGGAAACACCCTTCCGGAGGTTCCTGGGGGAACGTGTCGGTCGTGCCCTTATGAAGGTGAGTCTGTTCCAGTGTCTGGCCTATGAAGACCCTGATGGACTAGCCTAGTCAGACAGTAGTCTCACCCACTGCCCATGTGCCTGCTTGCTTGTACAGATGTTTGAAAACAACCGTGTGAAGTTCTATATGCAGACAGAGGTGCTGGAGCTTCGGGCTCAGGAGGGCAAGGTGAGCTTCTCTCTGCTGCTGCTGCTGCTCTCTGTGTCTTTCCCTGTGCTCAGGAACTGTGCCCTTTTGCTCACCCACTCCCTCCCCCCAGCTGCAGGAGGTGGTACTGAAGAGCAGCAAGGTTCTTCGGGCAGATGTCTGTGTGGTTGGCATTGGTGAGTAGGTAGACAAGCAGGCGCTAGTGAACAGAACTGTCCATGCACACTCTCAAGTGACCTTGGATCCTTCCTTGAGCCTCAGTTTCCACATCTGTAAAATAGAACTCCAATGGTACCCACTTCACAAGATCATTGGCTTAGCCCAGGCCTCTCACAGAGCAGGTGACTGCTACCGACTGATACATAGGACACAGATGAGCCTCTGATTGGTTCCTATGCCAGCTGACATAGTAGTTTGGGGAGGAGCCATTCTGGAAGATGGCAGCACAGGGTTGGAGAAGCATGGCTTGTGGACCCCCATCAGGAGAGTTCTATAGCACACACTGGGACAGACAGCTCCTGGGGCTAAATGGAAATGCACCCAGCCTGTGGATGGGGGCACAGAGGGTAGGATTCATGAAGATCCCAGGTGGGTAGCATGTGGGTGTTTAATATGGGGCAAGCAGGTGCAGCAGGATGGAGAGCGATGAGGCA
This sequence comes from Cricetulus griseus, assembly GCF_003668045.3. NCBI lineage: Eukaryota > Metazoa > Chordata > Mammalia > Rodentia > Cricetidae > Cricetulus > Cricetulus griseus. The sequence goes on along the minus strand of NC_048597.1, from coordinate 71,813,291 downwards.
GGAGGAAGGTGGGACCAGAGTGAAGATACATGGCTTCTGTCCTGTTAGGTGCAGTGCCTGCCACAGGCTTCCTGAGGCAGAGTGGCATCGGTCTGGATTCCCGAGGTTTCATCCCAGTCAACAAGGTGGGGCTGGATGAAGTGGGCAGGATGCTGGGTGGAGCATGGCTGGGGGTCCATGTGAGCCCCCTATACCACCCCCAGAGCCCTGGTCCTCTCCCCACAGATGATGCAGACCAACATCCCAGGCGTGTTTGCCGCTGGTGATGCCGTCACCTTTCCTCTTGCCTGGAGGAACAATCGGAAAGTGAACATTCCACACTGGCAGATGGCTCATGCCCAGGGTATGGCTATCCCTGAGGCAAGTTGAGGGCTGGAAGGCCATCCCAGGGTCTCAGCCACCTTCCCCATCCCCTAGTTGCTGACCTGGGGTCTTAAGTTCAAGGCTAAGTGATGGCTTGTTCGGCATGCCTCATCCAGTGATCAATCAGTGTACAGAGTGGCCATCTCTATAGATCCCCTTTATGCCATTAAGCTGGGCAAACTGCTTTCCAGTCCCGATTGTCATTTCACTACCCTCTCCTGTTTTGTTATCAAGGTCATATACTTAGCAGAATTCCCCCTTGACCAGCAACCACCACGGAGGGGGAGAAAGGGTTTATTTAGTAGGCTAGCTTCTTACTCAGGGCCTGTCTCTCTTGCACCACTATATCTCTGTGAGCTCAATTGTCTTATGAATCCCTGGAGACAGCTATGTAGCTCACACTCAGTTTTGTTATTTGCTTTTTGTGGAACTGTCTTCCCCAACATTTGGTAGCCACCAGGTTTCCTGAGTCTCATGGACTATGCACAACTGGTCTCATTCCCTAAGATGTAGGTAGTGGTGGCATGTGAATCACTTCAGGGCCTTGTAAAGGATCTCTGCATCTCTAGTCCTGGACAAAGGACTTACCCAATATGTCTACCTTTCCTTTATTCTTCCTTCACCATTATCTGCAGGGCTGATAACAATGGTATCTCTTCAAATTCAAGCTCTAAAGTTGCTGCCGGAGAGTAAGGAACCAAAGGCTACTCCTTGGTCAAATATAATTAGGACTTAGGGCTGTCCAGAGCTTCTTAAATGTATCCAACTATGGGTTGAGGCAGAGCTTCAGAAGTGGAAAGCCACCTGTGCTAACTCTGCAGGCCCTGCACAGGCTGTCACTTTTCCTCTGGCCTTTGTGCTCTAATGCCATCCCTCTCTCCATCTGATGTCTGATTAGCTGTGTAGACAATTGTGACGTAGTTCACAACCCCAGTACAGCTTTCAGATGTACAGCAGATCAAAGAGGAGTAATGTAGGTGGATTTCTGGGGCCAAGTGTTCCCTCTGTACCTATCAGTTAACTGCATCCAAAGGTGGGCTATTGGCTGACCATGATGCCTGTGGGGGGAGTCCTGGACACCAACTGTACCTGTCATGGGTCCCCAGAGGGGGCTGAAGGCAGTGTTGGGGTGGTGAGGGGAAGGGATGGGCTCTAACCACCCTGGGTCTTTCAGGGCGGGTAGCAGCTCAGAACATGCTGGCACAGGAGGCAGAGATCAACACAGTGCCCTATCTGTGGACTGCCATGTTTGGCAAGAGCCTCCGCTATGCGGGTAACTAAAAGCCTGTAGGGTAGCTAAAAGCCCATCGTGGGGATGGGGACTTTGACCTACAGCAGTTAGAGGTTAGAGCCTGAAGGCACTTGGGGATCAAGTGTGGAGGTTGGATCCAAAAAGAACTAAGAATCTGCAAACAAGCTGGCTTAGTGCAGGTGTGGTTGTGTGAAGGCTAAAACAGGAAGATCAGGAATTTGGGGCTAATTTGGTGGTGGGGTGGTGGGCTAGGAACTGTTGAGGAGAAGAGGGGTGGTGAGATTGCTCAGTGGGTAGGGCTCTGCTAACATGTTCATGATCTGAGTTTGTTTCCCAGGCCTGCATAGTGTAAGGAGAGAATCAATTCCTGCAAGCTGCCCTCTGACCTACACACACACACACACACACACACACACACACACACACACACACACACACACAAACACAGAGTAGGAGCCAATGATGGCAAATGCCTTAGGCCAAGCACTCAGGAGGCCATGGCAGGCAGATCTCTGAGTTTGAGGCCAGCCTGATCTACAGAGTGAGCTCTATCCAATACAGGGCTGCACAGAGAAACCCTGTCTGGAAAAACCAAGACAGAGATAGAAGGTGGGGGTTGTTTAGGCAGGAGTTAGGAGGGCAGGGTAGGGAGCCTGTAAAGACTCTGTAGATCCTCCCCCAATTCACATGGGCGCCCTCCCACAGGCTACGGAGAAGGCTTCGACGATGTGATCATTCAAGGGGATCTGGAGGAGCTGAAGTTTGTGGCTTTTTACACCAAGTGAGAGAAATGGGATACAATGGGAAACAGTGGGAGTGCATTGGGAATGGATGCTCAGTAGAAGCAAAGCAGGGTCGGGGGGAGGGGGGCTTGGCTGAGGAGAAGTGAATGCAAAGAGGGGTAGCTGGGCAGGAGGCAGTAACAGTCCTTCCACCGTCAAACAATACTGTGTCTTCTGATTTGAGGTAAGTGTTGAAACCAAGGTAGGTGTCTACAACTAGGAAAGGCATGCTAGTAGAGAAAAGGCGATGCTGAGGCCGGGACCATCCCTTCGCCGTGCCAAGGGCTGGAGCTTCCTAGGCCAACTGACAGTTCTGGGACCATTAGAGGGCTGGGTGCTCAGGACATCCTGTTTTCCTGGACAACAGCTTCCCAGCACCTCAGGTGGACAGAAGGGTGTTGGGATCTCCAAGAAGGACCATTTCTAGTGGTCCTCAGGTTCAGGCTCCTTCTCTCTATAGAGGTGATGAAGTGATTGCTGTGGCCAGCATGAACTACGATCCCATCGTATCCAAGGTGGCTGAAGTGCTGGCCTCAGGTCGAACCATCCGGAAGCGGGAGGTTGAGTGAGTGCCCGTGTGGGAGGTTTGGGGGTGTGTGTGTGTGGGTGTCCTGGGTAGGATTTACTCAAGCTTCCATGGCAGCCTGTTGCACCCACAGTCCTGTAGAGCTTTTCCCCTCACTTTTAGTTCCCATGGCTCCTGGGTAGGATGGGGGGTGAATTAGCGATTTAGAAGCTGACAAATTGTGATTACAGGAGCAGAAGGAAACAGGTGTGTGCCCCCAGAGAGAAGCCAGTGCTGTGGGATGGAGGCAAAGTCCACTACTTGAGTGAACCCAGCCTGGGACTCCTGACCAATGTGATTTGTGCTAGGCCTAGGAGGGGGAAAACAGTGGTGCTCCCAGATATGCCATACACAGGGATGTGGGAGATAGGACATCTGGGAGGCACTGGACACTAGCCATTCTGTATCCCAGCACAGTGCCAATAAGAGTCCCCTGTGTATAGAGAACTTCCAGGAGCTAGGGACAGGGTAGAGGTGCCTGAGGGGCTGAAGGCTATCTGACAGGGGTAACTCCTAGAGTGGAAACAGGCAAGACCCAGAGTAGACCTCATAAATGACATGCTTTCTTTGGCCTTCTGTTTTTCCCTCTTGCCTTCGCAAAGGCTGTTTATGCTACACAGCAAGTACGTGTGTTCTGTTGACTGTTCTAAGCCTTTTCTTCCCCCAGCCCAATTATCAAATCCTCCTACCCTGCCCAAGTCCACTCCCCTGCTGAGCACCAGGCTTTGACACATAGCAGTCCCCGCTACTGTTTTCATGTTTGTTCATGGCCTGGAGTCGAGAACCTACCCTCTTCTGCCCTGACCCATCACTATTTCGTCCCTGCAGAACCGGTGACATGTCTTGGCTCACAGGGAGAGGATCCTGAGCTCTCATGTGGTGGATTTGGGCAGGCCTCTGGGCACCAAGGTCAGAGACCAAGTCCTGGGGGCCAGTGCCAATCTCCTATTTCCCAGGATACCCCAGGGTGGAATCTGAGTCCTCTCAAGGCTTGCCTTCAACTGTCTGCCTCCCCTCCAAAGAGGCTCCTGCTGTCTCCAGAAGATGGTCCCTCCCAAGGCTCAGCTGTTGTTGACAGCTGGTTTTAGAGGCAGGACAGGCTCTGCCTGTTTCCTCTCTTAGGACTGTCTTCCCAGCAAGAGCCTGTAACATTACCTTAAAATTAAAACACATGTATCTACAGATGTGTGTCCCATTGTAATTGGGCCAGCACTCGAGGGAGAGCCAGGTATGGTGTGACACACCTGCAATAGCAGAGTTTGAGTCCATCCTGAGCTACATGAGATCTTGTTTTTAAAAAGCTTCAGAAGCCAGAGGCAGCTTTTGTATTTGCCCACTTAAGAAAGATAGGAACTGGGTCCTGAGCCAGTTTCCATGCTTCTCACAGCCATCTGAGCTGCTTTGTTACTGTCATTAAATCACCTCATCGTTATATACTCAGAAATAAAAATACTCAGCTGGATTACAGTAGCCACTCAAAAACTTAGCCAGTCCAATTCTATATATCTCGATGATCTTTTGTACAGCTAGGATAGCCATTATGAAGCCACTAGTGACTTCACTTTTACTATTTTATGTTTACAAGCACTTACCACAAAAAAATACAACAAAGTTGAAACTAGAAAACCAATTAGCTTTACGATTTCATTTTCATGACTTCATGTGTCCCTTTTGCCTGAACTTTGTGAATCCTTATTTCACAGGCGAAGAACTAATTCAACTGGCCTCAAACTACAATGTAAAAAATACGGTTTGTGGTGTAGCCTAAGCGCAATGCTTGCCCATCATGTCTAGGGTTCAAAGCACACTGCAGAAACAAATGAAGATCCTGCTCATGAACAGGAACGGAGAACCCAGAGGTTCTCCGCTATCAAAAGTTCCAGACAATAAGCGCCAAAGGGAGAGGGGAGCACTGAAGACCAGGTTTAGGGGTACAAACAGAAGGTGGACGGTTGAGCCGCCTACAAGCCGGAAACCTCACTCTGGAGTTCCGGGGGTGGTGGCTTCCGGGCGATGACAAAGACCGACTATAAGGCTTGGTCTGATCAGACGGCGTTCCCCGAAAGTGGAAACCTGAGCCGATTCTCGGCCAGAAAAGCTTTCAGAATGGGAAGCACTGCGTGATAATGTGAGGAATCCCGCTGACAGACCCTTGACAGCCCGCCGTGTGGCGGAGAACGCAAGGCTTGTTGGGAAGGCGGACCTAGCGTGCAAGCTGGCCGGACGTGCTACGCCGTAGGCGCAGGGCTCTTCGGGAAATGTGGTCCCTTGGCTCGGCCCGGGCGGTGGCCGTGAGCCCTGCAACCCGGGCGGCCCATCCAGCCTGAACCAAGGATGGCTGGGCCTGGAGGCTCGGGGGCCCAGATCGGGCCCGGGGCCCTGGCAGGAGGTTTGCGCTCCAAGGTGGCTCCGAGTGTGGACTTTGACCACAGCTGCTCAGACAGTGTCGAGTACCTGACGCTCAACTTTGGACCCTTCGAAACAGTGCATCGCTGGCGGCGCCTCCCGCCCTGCGACGAATTTGTAGGAGCCCGGTACGACAGTGTACAAGAGATCCTGAAGGCAATGGGAGTGGCGACGAGAGCCGAGGAGGTCCCAGGATGGGTTCTAAGGGGCAACACCCCGTGTGATGTCCTGGAGGTAGTCGATTTCCAGGGAGTCGCACAGTAGTGACCCTAAGCAGGGTACCAGACGGTCCAGTTTGGGTAGGGAGTCTGAAGAGTCCTCGGTGTGTCAGGCGTCCTTCCTATCTAATGGAATTGAAGATCTCTGTAGATCTTGGCAGTGGAGAGGCTTTACCCAAACTTATGTGGCAGCCACCATGGTGGCAGCCTGGAGAGTCCCAGTCTCACTGCCCCTTCACCTCTTCTTTCTTTCTAGGCGCAGCAAGCACACAGTCGTGGCATATAAAGATGCCATCTATGTGTTTGGCGGAGACAACGGGTGAGTTTACCTGTTAATGGGAGTGGTGGCAGTGGACGATGACAGTGAGACAGACTATTGCCTAAGAAGGGAGTCATGAGCTATGCCCTGTGAACCTCTGTTTCCCTGTCTATAAGGTGCCTTGTACCTGGTTCCCAGGTTATGGTGAGAAGATCCTGCCTGGAAAGCCTTCTCACCCCAGCATTCAAATGGCAGTACATGGAAATATACTGTTTTGAATGAGTAGACACAGCCCTGTGTGGCACTTTTCTTCTTTCTCAACACTTCCCTCTAGGCTTTGCCCACTTGCTTGCTTTGTAACCAAAAGTATGGAGAACATGTTTTGTTGTTGTTTTTACATCTGTTTATGTGTGTGTTGGGGGTGCATGCAGGAGTCATCTTTCTCCTACCATTCGGGTACCAGGGATTGAACCCAGGTTGCAAGACTTGGTGGCAAGTGTCTTCACTTGCTGAGCCATCTCACTGCCTCCAAAATAAATTTTATTGATTCTGTGTATATCTTGCTTCTGGTGGAGATTTCCCTGTGTTGCTTTAACCTCCTGGAAAATACTCTTCCTGGAAATGACTTGCAGTTCTGGTGAGCACTTTTCTCCACACACAGACTTGTTAAGTTAAGCTAAGGTTATGTTTGCAAATGACTCCCTCTTCTCGGACCCAGAACCAAGGGGACTACAGCCTTGGTCCTGTAGTCTACCTGTGGTAGCTGATCTAGAGCAGGTGAGGTTTTCAGGATTCTATTAGAACATGCAAACTTGGCCATGGTCTTCTGGCATCATCTCATCTCCATAGTTCTTTCTCAAGAGCAGCTGGGGATCCATTTACAACTGCAAGTCAAGAGTATGTTCCTCCTCAGCCCATAGCCCCGTAACATCCTGGCACCTCTTTGTGTAGAGCTCAGTCCTTACAGGAGTGTATGAGGTCTACTGTACAATGGTGTTTTCCTGATTCTCAGCCAGCCCTTTGCATTTGTTGTTTCTTCCCTGACACACTCTTGTGGCTTCCTTTCTAATGTTCCTTATGGATGAGGCCTTTGTGCCCTCTCTTACCAGCTCCATTTGCTCTACCCCCCAATTAGGCAAGTGTTGACACTGATTCACTTACCCAAGGCATTTTTCTTCTCACTTCTCTGTACCAGTGCCCAGATGTCATAGTCCGTGTTTAGTGAGTTAGAGGATGAGCCTTAGTAAGAATTCCCCACACTACAAAAGACCACTGTCCAGCATAGGGTGGTGGGTGGGAACTTAGGATCCCTGTCCTTAGCATTTTCTGGAGCAGGTAGACAACTGTGTGGTGAAAAGCAGAAGTGTTTTTGGTATGCAGTTTCAAAAGAAAGTTTAATTATGCATCTGCTTGCCTGTGACTTAAGATAAACCAGGGAAGCCTCCATTCAACAGAGTGGGAAGAAGGGTTCTTGCTAGGCAGTAGCAACTTTGCATATTGGAAAGCAGGAGGAGCAAGGAAACCCGGGGTTGAGGTGGGGCCAGGTCAGTTCGGGTAGAGTTCTTCAGGGCCGCCACAGGGATTTCCTCATGAAGATCCAGGTAGACTGCACTCTCTGGTTTTGGGGAAAAATTTTTAGGTTTTGGGGCCATCTGATCCTTGATGCTTGAGTTGATGAGGCGTTTGTCTTTGGGGGCCTAGTATAGGTACTTAGTTCAAAACAGTAGCCTCCCATTATTTTAACAAATGCCCCTACATTTAAGTAGGGGATTAAATGAGGGAAAGCATGATCCCAGCCTCTAAGCTTTGCCTTCCTGGCTGTTTGGCTATGCTTCCTCTCCCATAAAATGAAGTCAGGGAGGGTATCCACCGTCACAGACTGAGCAAGGCAGAGATGCCCTGCGAAGGCCTGGCCTGAAGGGGGTGCTTGAGGTCTTGTTGGTTCACTGCTCTTTTTCCACATTAACAAGAGTTGATAACATGCCAGTAATGTAAGCAGGACAGTGGAAATCCAGTGGACAATGGATTTCTCTTTAATGCAGTTGTTATGTCAGGTGACAGGGAGATGGGAAAGCATGCAGGTCTCCACTGATGTTTGAGCCAGCATTTCATTGTAGTGCAGCCTTGGGAGGGTTAAATGTAGGAGTAGGAATTCTGGAGACTGGGGTGAGGTGTGAGTGATGACTCCAGCCTCTGGGCTGGTTCATGCTCTCATATCAGCCTTGAGTGGGCTGCTGGTGGTGGGGATCAGGCTGGCTCTGTCAGTGTGGGAGCCCTAGTTGACCATATCACTAGTCACTAGTTCTGTCCTTTGGACATTGATGGGTTGTCTGACTCTGGACAAGTCCAGAGACCTGTGAGCCAAGCCCTTCCTGCTGTCTCCTACCCTTAGGTACATGCCCTTGCCCATCTCTACGATCCTGGTGAGGTAACACCTCCACAAAGTAGCCTGGCTACTGTCACCCTCTCTCTTTCTGCTTTTCAGAAAGACGATGCTCAACGACCTCCTGCGATTTGATGTGAAGGACTGCTCCTGGTGCAGGTGGGTGGCCCCTGGGCTCCAGGATCCTGCCCGTCCTGGAAAGCAGCAGCACAGTGCTGGGTCCACTGGTTGTTAGGGTCAGCTCATCGTGGAGGGCCAGAGAGAAATGTAACAGAGGACAGCCTTTGATGGCTTCCCTCCTTCTCGCAGTTTTCTGTGAGAATCATCCTAAATCCTGTGAACAAAGGGGTCTGCCTGATCTACTTGGTGGTATTTAGACTCTGACCTGGGAGGGACCTTCAATCATCAGAATTTCTCCTAGGCCAGCAGTTGCTGTCTGATCTCAGACAGGGCATGGGCAGGTCTCAGCTAGTTTTCCCAGAGTGCCACCTCCAGGCTGGCAGCAGGGCCTCCTGTCCCACCATTGTCTCATAGGACTAGTTGCCTGCCAGTAGACCCCACATAGGCATTAAGCAGCATGCAAACCCTGCGAACCATTCTCAGCTGTGTGGCCTTGTACAAGGGCTACCTGCTCTCTGGGTGCCACATATTGTGTTTCCTGCAGCAGTCCCTGTCTGGGAGCAGCTTAGAGTGGAGGGTGGGGGTTGACTGGACTTGCTAGCTCCATCATCTGCTCACACAGGAGCACAGTGCTACACAGCACCTCGTGGTGGTCTGGAGGACATCCCCTTGGTCCCCAGCGGCCTTCTGGGTTGGGGTCTGTTTTGAAAGAGGAGGATGCAGGGCTCTGGAGATTTTTGTGACTGCCCTGGACACTCAGCCAGGCAGGGCAGCTTCATTTGGCATCATGCACTGCCTTGGGGTTTCTATTGCTGTGCTGGAACACCGTGGCCAAAAGCAACTCCAGGAGGAAAGAGTTTATCTCAGCTTACATGGCCATGTCACAGTCCACACTCAAAGAAGTCAGGGCAGGAACTCAAGGCAGATAACTGGAGGCAGCAGCTGAAGCAGAGGCCATGGAGGGTGCTGCTTACTGGCTTGCTTCTCATGGCTTACTCAGCCTGCCTTCTTATACCACCCAGGACCACCAGCCCAGGCGTGGGACCACCTACAATGAGCTGGGGCCTTCCACATCAATCACTAATTAAGAAAATGCCACATCGGCTTGCCTACTGCCTGATATTATGGAGACATCTTCTCAGTTGTGTTTCCCTATTTTTCCCAAGTTGTAGATAATCTACAACTTGACACAAGTTGACAAAAACAAACAAGCAAAAACAACAAAACCTCACAATCAACTAGGACCCCACCCACTGCCTGGTAACACTGACATAGCAACAGAAATTGTTTTTCTCACACTTGATCTTTTGTTTGTTTGTTTTATTTTTTGAGACAGGGTTTCTCTGTGTAGGTTGTAGACCAGGCTTGCCTTCATCTTAATGCAGTTGCTACCAATTCTTTCCTTTTTCCTGTGCTGGATATAAAATCTAGGGACTGGTGCATGCCAGGCAAGCACTCTACCTCTGAACTGTATCCCTAGCCTTTTTTTTTTTTTTTTTTTTTGAGACAGGGTCTCAAACTTGCTATGCAGGTAAGGACGACCTGACCTCTTACCCACTTATATCTACACCTGAGTACAGGGGTTACAGACATTCACTCCCATGTCTGGTTTATGCAATATTAGGCATCTAATTCAGAACTTTGGCTGAGCAGGCTGCTGCAAGCTTAGTACAGACAAGGCAAGCACTAAACTAACTGAACTCCATTTCCGGATCTGGTTCTCTCTTAATTTTAAAAATCCTTTGACTGGCCAGTGACTTGCCCACCAGATAAAGGCACCTGCTGTGCAAGCTAGGTGAGCTGAGTTCAATCCTCAGAATTAAGTAAAGGTGGAGGAGATAGCTGCTTTACAAAGCTGTCTCTCACCTCCTTGTGTGTACTGTGGCGTGTACGAGGGCGCGCGCGCACGCACACACACACACACACACAGTGAAAAAAATGAAAATCACTTTGAAGACTTTGTGACTGTAATTACAAGTTGCTGAAGAAAGGTGAACTTGGTGGCATACAGCTGTAATACCAGCAGTCAGAAGGTTGAGGCAGAAAGATCATAAGTTCAAGGGCAGCCTGAGTTCAGAACCCAGCTTAAAAAAAAAAAAAATCTAGGAATGTAGTTCAGTGGTAACAGTGCTTGCTTAGCACATATTCCTTGGTCATCACTCGACACTGCAAATAATTCACATATAGCCAGGTGTGATGGTGGCATACAGTTAACATTGTAGTCTTTGGTAGGCAAGCAGGCAAATCTGAGACCAGCCTTTGTAACATAGCAAGACTCTCTCAAAAAACAAGCAAAAATACATGGCTTAAGCTGAGCATAGTGGTGCATGCCCAACCAAGTCAAAATCTGTTGCTTACTTAAAGAAACAAATTGTAAAATATCTTCCAAATGATTCATAAATAAATAAATAAAGGCCCTCAGCCTGGCATCACTGGTGGCTCACAAGTTTACTCCTAGCACACAAGCAGATCTCCTTGAATTGAGACCAGTCTACACAGTGACTTCTAGGCCAGCCAAGACTACCTAGTAAGACCCTATTTAAAGGGAAAAAAGTCAGGCATGGTGGCTTTTTAGTCCCAGCACCTGGGAGGCAGAGGCAGGTGGATCTCTATTTGAGGCCAGCCTGGGCTACATAGTGAAACCCTGTCTTAGAAAAAAAAAATCCCAAGAAGCTTGGTGTTTTGGAGCCAGGGCCTCCTTCCAGGCAGGATATGCAAGAATTTAATGCCTGTTATTTTGGTTTCCCCTGGCTACTGATGTTTTAAATGGTTCTACGGGAGAACGACATCCAATACAGAAGTAAAGCAAAGCTGACGCTCTGGTGTACATCTCTTCTCTCATCTCTTTGGGTGGCTGAGGTGAAAGACTGCTTGAACCATAAATTAGAGGCCAGCTTGGGCACCACAGTGAGAACCTGTCATGGTGATGCCTCTCCCTAACCCCAGTATTCAGGAGACTGAGGAAGGAGGAGGATAAAGTTGAGGCTAACCTGGACTCCATAGCATAGTGAGTTACCTGCCAGCCTGGACCACTTACAGCAACAACATAACTTGAAAAGGAAAGGAGAAGGGAGGATAGGGTAGAAGAGAGGGAGGGAGGAAAGGAAAACAAAGTTTTGGGGGTCTCAAGGGCGATGGGGCTTGGATTGCCTGGCTGACCCCTCACTGACTTCACCCTGTGCCTCTCCCAGAGCCTTTACCACTGGCACCCCACCAGCTCCCCGTTACCACCACTCAGCTGTTGTCTACGGGAGCAGCATGTTCGTCTTTGGTAAGCAGCCTTGCCCTCCCACCCCCTCACCCTCCATGAGGCTCTCTGAGCTCTGTTGGGTCAGGGTTCTCTTACCCCACTAACTGATTTTCCTAGTGTCCCTAGCTCATGGGACTGGGTGTGTCCTCTGATGGCTAGGGCAAGAAACATCAATGTGCCTGTCCCTGCATCCCAGTGCAGAGGTAATTTGGGTGGGCTAGGGGTTGTTGCTAGAGGTTTGTACATGTTAACTAGGACCCCCACACTTAAATACCAAATAGTACCCCAGATGTAACACTTTGCTTTCATTCTCTTCACCCAGGGGGCTATACTGGAGATATTTATTCCAATTCTAACTTGAAGAATAAAAATGACCTCTTTGAATACAAGTTTGCAACTGGCCAGTGGACAGAGTGGAAAGTTGAAGGGCGGTAAGTGGTTTTGCAGAGAACTTTCACAAGAAGAGAGTGGACTTAAGCCTGGGATGTGCTTCCTGCCACTTTTCAGATGGGGAGCCTGTGGCTGGGAGACTTTAGCTGCTTAGTTTTCATCACTGCTGAGTCCCATGTGGCAGGGCTAGACAGGACATTTGCAGCAGGCTGGAAGCTGCGAGCTGTGCTCAGGCATTGCCTCAGCCCAATCCCAGGTGTACACCCCTTCTTTCTCAGGAACTGGGTGGGCTGATCTGTGAGTACACCCTTCACTATTTTAAGAGCAGCTGGGAAGGTGCTGGGCCTATGTGGACCACAGAATTCCTTTTTTTTTTTTTTTAATTTAAAAGAGGACTCTGACTTTTTATTTTTATTTATTATGTATGCAGTCTTCTGCTGGCATGTATCTGGTGCCAGAAGAGGGCACCAGATCTCATTACAGATGGTTGTGAGCCACCATGTGGTTGCTGGGAATTGAACTAAGGACCTTTGGAAGAGCAGCCATTGCTCTTAATCTCTGAACCATCTCTCCAGCCCCCTCAAAATTTCTTTTGGTTGTATTTTGTTTTATTTATTTTTTCTCAGCACTGGGGATGGAACTCAGGGCCTCATACTAGGCAAGCTCTCTGTCATTGAGCTATACTCCAAGGTCTGTATCTGACTTTCTCCTTCTTTGCGACAGGCTCTAATGAGGCTAGGCTGGCTCTGAACCTGCTGTGTAGCTGAGGAAGGCCCTGAACATCTGGTCCTCCTGTCTCTGGCCCCTGAGTGCTAGGGTTACAAGTGTACTCACCATACCTGGTTTTGTGGTGTTGGGACTCAAACCCAGGGTTTCGTGTATGCTGGAAAAGCAACCTACAAACTGAGCCACATCCCCACCCCTTAGGAGGGGTTTTGGTTTTGCCTTTGTGTTTTTCGTTGTTTGTTTTGAATCAGGGTCTCACAGTCCCACTGACCTCGGGCTGGTCTTGAAGTTCTGACCTTCCTCCTTTCATCTCCTAGTGCCAGGATTTACAGACACATGCCATCATGCCTGGTTTTATCATCTGAATATTTTACACATCTGCTGTTCAGACCTCTTGTGCTATTGTTTGCATCTAGTGCCCCAGCACTGCCCTCTGAGCTCCAGTGTCAGGCCGTTGTGGCCCTAGCTGCTGAATACACAGAGCCCTTGCTTCAGGATGTTCCGATGACCTTTCCTCGTGTGTGTGTGTGTGTGTGTGTGTGTGTGTGTGTGTGTGTGTGTGTGTGTGTGTGTGGGTGTATTTTCCTGACATATATGTCTGTAACACATGCATGTCTGGTGCCTGAGGAGACCAGAAGTGGGATTGAAGTTCCAGGGGGTGGTTGTGAGTGCTAGGAATTGAACCTGGGCCTCTTGAAGAAAAGTGAGTTTTCTTCAGTGCTGAGCCTTCTTTCCAGCCCCTCCTCATGTTTTTCCTTATGTTCTAGGTTGCCAGTTGCCAGATCAGCCCATGGGGCCACAGTGTACAGTGACAAGCTCTGGATCTTTGCTGGCTATGATGGCAATGCCAGGTAGGCAAGTAGCTGGCCATGTACCCTACCTGTGCATGTCCTCAGGGGCAGAATAAGCTCTCTTGGCACCTGAGTGCTCAGGCTGGGGTAAGTTGCCCTGCTGGGTTTTGAGTCTCTCAGGAGAGGGGTATGGAGGTGAGGCTTCTGAATGGACGGACCTCCTAGCCAAGTCTGTGATCCCTGGACTTCCTCAGATGAGGAGATTTGGAACTACAGGGGCCTGGAGGCCAGAAGCATCTCAGCTTAAAGCCAGCCCTGTGTTCCTCCCTGTGTTACAGTTTCCTCTTTATTTATTGTTTTATATTTTGCTTTTGTTTTAAGACATGGTCTCAGCTGGGTGGTAGTGGCACATCCCAGAACTCAGGAGGCAGAGACAGGCAGATCTATGTGAGTTCGAGGCCAGCCTGGCCTATAGAGCAAATGCCAGGATTGCCTCCAAAGCTACACAGAGAAACCCTGTCCTCAAAACAACAACAACAAAAAGACAAGTTCTCTCTCTAGCCCTGGCTGTCCTGAAGCCCTCTGTGTAGATCTGGCTAGCCTGGAACTCACAGAGCTCCTCCTGCCTCTGCTTCCTGAATGCTGAGATTAAAGGTGGGGGCCTCCACACCAGGCTTCCTCCTTGTTTTAGAAAGTTGTTTTGGGCCTGGAGAGATGGCTCAGAGGTTAAGAACACTGGCTGTTCTTCCAGAGGCCAGGTGTTCAATTCCCAGCAAACACATGGTGGCTCACAACCATCTGTAATGAGATCTGGTGCCCTCTTCTGGCCTGCAGGAATACATATAGGACAGAACACTGCATACATAATAAATAAATATATCCAAAAGTATTTAAAAAAAGAAAAAAGAAAGTTGTTTTATTGTATTTGTCTGGTAACCAAACAGTGCATGCTCATTTTAACTGCAGCGGTGCAGAAACCAGTATCGGCACAGTGGAGCAGCAGGCTTTATGGGACACATCGTCTTTTCCCTGCCCCACGTATCTGGCTCTGTCCCATAACCCCAGATGTTATGTATAAATCTACTTCTGTTTTGGCTGGTCAGAGAGCCAGCAGGAAGTGAGAGCTGTTAGAGGCTGTGTGCTGGGATTTGATGTAGATCTTCCCCGGAAGTTCCTGTTTCTTATAAGAAAGATGGCACAGTTGTCTCCTGACACACGTGGCAAGTGGTTCTTCCCTGGAGCTCTCCCTCCCAGCCAGGCTCAGGGCCAAAGGATCCTGACTCCTCCATCCTGATGCAGGTTGAACGACATGTGGACAATTGGCCTCCAGGACCGAGAGCTCACATGCTGGGAGGAGGTGAGGGGTGCAGGGAGCATGATGCAGGTGGGAAGTCAGGGGCACTGGGGACCGGGTTGCAGCATCCAGAGGTGAGGGATAACGGAAGCTGGTATACGGGTGAGAGGTGCTAGGGTGGCATATAACAGTCTGCCTTCTTCCCCTCACCAAGGCCCACCTCTTTGTCTCCTTTACCCTTCTGCCAGCCCAACTCCAGTATTAACTAGAAACTCCAAGTGGATATAGTTTAGTTGGTAATGTAGCATGCACAAAGCGAGCATTTGATCCCCAGACACAAATAACCTGGGTGTGGAGGTGCATGCCTGTAACCCCAGCACTTGGGAGATGGGTCAGAAATTCATGGTGATCCTCAGCTACAGCGTGAGTGTGGGGTCAGCCTGGGCTATGTAGAGAGCTTCACAGAGAGATCCTGTCTCCAAAAGGAATGAATTGAATAAATAATAAAAGGCTTTGGAGCTGAGGCTGGAGTTCATGGTAGCACAGCATGTACACATTCCTGGCTTTGATCCCTAGAAGCAAAGTGGAGTCAGAGGAAGGAAAAAGCTCCAAGTTTGATAGGCAACGTGCCACATGTGTCAGATGTGATTTGTTCCCGTCCACTCTCATGTGAACACAGCAAAGGCAACATTTTGTTTATAAAGCTCCCCTGGAGCTTTATTTCTCTTGTAGAAATTACATTCTTAGCTCCAAATGAACTTCACAATTTTAGCCACATCTGATCAGAACTGGGCCCGTGTGAGTAGGTGTGATGAGGCTGTAACCTATTTACATTTATTTGCTTCAAAGTGTAGGACAGTGTAGCTCCAGGCCTGTGAGGCCCTGGCTGAACCGTACCCCTATTGCAGGTAGCCCAGAGTGGGGAGATCCCCCCATCCTGCTGCAACTTCCCTGTGGCTGTGTGCCGGGATAAGATGTTCGTGTTCTCAGGGCAGAGTGGAGCCAAGATAACCAACAACCTCTTCCAGTTCGAATTCAAGGATAAGACGTGAGTTCCCTGGGTTTTGAGTGATGCAGATAAAGCTCAATCCTGTGTCTGGTAACTGTTGTGATCTCCCCTAGTTCCCACATATAGCAGGAGCACTCAGCCTGGAGTATGGGTTTTTGACACCCTCATAAGGCCCTTGAGGTATGGCTGTAGCTCAGCAAGGTCTATAGCCTGAGTCAGGGTCCCACAGCTGGCCCGAGTCAGATAACCGTTGCACTGTGTATGGCTTGTTCATTGACACCAGTAACAAATGTGGCCAGCATTAATCTCATGGGGTAGCAGAAGACAGGGGCTGCTGGCTAGCCTTAGGACTCTGTGATGGGGCTAGCCTGTGGCACCGGAAGTAGCAGAGGAATAGGGCTTGGGAGGGGACTCCTAGGTGGAGGGAATCTTGTTGAGTACTGGGGCAGATGTGGAATTAGCCTGCATGTTTGGTTCCTTAGATAACTTAGCAGAAAAAGGGATTTGTTGGAAAGGCCTAGGAGCCCTTGGAGGGTAGAAGTTTGGAGGAGCGTTAGTGCCTGGGCAGGCATCCTCTAGGTGCAGACTCTCCTGATGGGGCAGTGAGAACAATTATGACAACACAGGTCTGTATAGCTCCATTCCCAGAGAAGACTAGCAGAAGCTTTGCCCTGTCCCTGCTGTCTGCTCTATGGTGGCAGGAGGAGAGGGAGCTTGGGTAGAGCTCCATGGTGGGTTGCATGGAGTTGAGTAGGGCCAATACCTGACCTAAACAGAGCAAGAGATGCTACACACACAGGCCTGTGCCTTCCGTTTAGACCATGGGCTGGCAGCACAAGGACTTTAGGGGAACTTCATAGGAGAGCCTTTTGGGGAGTGTGTGTGAGAGCAAAGTCCCCACCCCAGTTCTGGTTCATGGTCATGGCCCCAGGTGGACGCGCATCCCTACTGAGCACCTGCTCCGGGGCTCCCCACCACCGCCACAGCGGCGCTATGGACACACCATGGTGGCCTTTGACCGACATCTCTATGTGTTTGGGGGTGCGGCAGACAATACACTGCCCAATGAGCTGCATTGCTATGATGTGGACTTCCAGACCTGGGAGGTCGTCCAGCCCAGCTCTGACAGTGAGGTAAGTCCTGCTGGGTTTCCTTGGTTCCATATAGCCAAGAGCAACTTGAGAACTTTTACAGCCCCTAGTCCTGTATCCTTCAGCTTTGCATGCCTGCATTCCATCAGTCACATTGTGCTGCTACCCTGCAGATCTCTGGGAAGCGCCCTGGCCACCTTCGCAGCCTTCCTTGATGTCTTGTCCCTCTGGAGCCCATAGCAAACCCTGGAAGGGATGGTGGCTTGTTACCTTCTTGCATGTTTCCTCAAGGTTGGTGGGGCTGAGGTGCCTGAGCGAGCTTCCTCTTCTGAAGAGGCATCAATCCTAACCTCAGAGGAGCGGAGCAGCTTTAAGAAGTCCAGAGATGTGTTTGGCTTAGACTTTGGCACCACCTCAGCCAAGCAGCCTGTCCACCTGGCATCAGAGGTGAGTGTCAAGGACACTTATTAAAATTCCAATGCCCTCTGAAGCAGGAACTCTCATAGATGTGTAGAGCAGGGCTCCTGGAAGAGCAACACATGGCTCTGGGGTCCTCTAGTCAGTGTGGCTCACTGGCCCAAAAATGCTGTTAACCTGGGTTTCTGCACAATCTGTCCTGCCCTCTGCCTCACTCCAGGGTCCCAGCTTCCCTCTGTACCTACAGGAGCACCCAGGGAACCTCTATCCAGGGGACTGGGATCTTTGGCCTTTCCTCTTTCATGGCCACATGGATCTGTGACACTATCTTGGCCACAGCCAGATCCACAGTTGGCATCTGTCCCATCCCATTACTCTGTCTCCTTGTCCTTCTCAGCTGCCCAGTGGGAGGCTCTTCCATGCAGCCGCTGTCATCTCTGATGCCATGTACATCTTTGGGGGCACTGTGGACAACAACATTCGCAGTGGAGAAATGTACAGGTTCCAGGTATGTAGCTAATTGTTCTGTGAGGCCTGCTGGGGTGGATGTCCCCAGAATGCAACTGAGGCCAGTGGGTGGGATTAGGGCTGTGATAGGGTCCCTATTGATAGCTAAGCCTGAGGGATGACGGTATCTTGGAGAGTCTGGTGGAGAGGACTGGAGGTGCTGTAGGTCCAGGTATGCAGAGATGGCACTAGGAGGAAGAGAGCCTTCCTGCAGAGTGAGGCAAGCTTCAGAGAAGAGAATCCGGGAAGCACACAGAACTAGCAAAGGAGTGGGCCACGCTGGGCTCTGTGCCAGGATCTCCAGGGAAATCATAGGCTGGAGAAGGCTGGTGGGAGCTTCCCTTGGAGCCCCTTCCCAAACCTGAAGGAACAGGTTGTTAGGACAGGGGTCCCTGGTAAGTGGAGACATGGATAAATCTGTTTCAGTGGTGGGGAGGGGTGGGACGGGGTTGCTTGATTACTCGGGTCCAGGTTTTTACAGTGCAGCCTGCCTAAAGCCTGGGAGTCTTTGTCCAAGAAAAAAACAGTGGAAGCTAGAGAGATGGCTCAGTGGTTAAGAACACTATCTGGTCTTCCAGAGGTCCTGAGTTCAATTCCCAGCAACCACATGAGATCTGTAATGAGATCTGATGCCCTCTTCAGGCCTGCAGGGATACATGCAGACAGAACACTGTATACATGATTGATAGATAGATAGATAGATAGATAGATAGATACATGCAGACAGAACACTGTATACATGATAGATAGATAGATAGATAGATAGATAGATAGATAGATAGATAGATAGATAGGTAGGTAGGTAGGTAGGTAGGTAGAAAAAAAAATAGAAGAAATAGGAGGCCTTCTTAGTCATGGCCCAGGCTCACCTGACCCTGGTCTGAGGGTCCCATGGCTGGCTGGTCTCAGGATGGCTTGTTGATTGCTCATTGATTATCCCTCTGCAGTTTTCTTGCTACCCTAAGTGCACACTGCATGAAGACTATGGGCGCCTATGGGAGGGCCGCCAGTTCTGTGATGTGGAGTTTGTGCTTGGTGAGGTAGGTGACTGACCTATGCCAGCCTCACCTACTACTCTATCTGCTGAGTGGAGCTTTGCCCTGGCCGGCTGGCTTCTGTCCCCTGGGGCAGGGGTCCTGTGCTTTCACCCACATACCAATTGTTCTTTATGCAGAAGGAAGAGTGTGTGCAGGGCCATGTTGCCATTGTCACTGCACGAAGCCGCTGGCTTCGTAGGAAGATCTTGCAGGCTCAAGAGTGGCTGGCTCAGGTAAGGTCTCCTTTAGCCCCCACGACTGGGAAGCTTTGCCCACTGTCTAACTGGGGTGCCCTGAGCTCCCTTTTCCCAACAGAAGCTGGAGGAGGATGGGGCCCTAGCTCCCAGGGAGGCCCCTGGTTCAGCTGTGGGCAGGGCACGGCCACCCCTGTTACGTGTAGCCATTCGTGAGGCTGAGGCCCGGCCATTCGAGGTGCTCATGCAGTTTCTCTACACAGACAAGATCAAGTATCCACGGAAAGGTCTGCCTCGGGTATGGGTGGTATGGACCAGAGTGGGGAATGGGCAACAGAGCCAGAGGTGGTGCTGCTAGGTCTGTTACAGATGTGCCCAAGGTACAAGCCATAGTCAGTTGGCATGCAGTTCTTGTTCATGGAGGGAGCTCTGGGCCCTGTTTTGGGCCCTCCTTTCCCCCGGACCCTAGGCTCAAGGGCTTTTTGGTACAGGCCATGTAGAGGACGTGCTACTCATCATGGATGTATACAAGTTGGCGCTGAGCTTCCAGCTGTGTCGCCTTGAGCAGTTGTGTCGGCAGTACATTGAAGCCTCTGTGGATCTGCAAAATGTACTGGTTGTATGTGAGAGCGCTGCCAGGCTACAACTGGGCCAACTCAAGGTACAAGTTGGGGTTAGCTTAGCAGCTGGGAATGCCTACCAGCCCAAGCCTTCCTGGGTGGGGTGCGGTGTGTTCCCTTGCTCCTCACTGCAAGCTCTGCGCACAGCCTGACCTGATTTCTATGTGCTGTGCCTGTCTGTCCCAGGAGCACTGCCTGAACTTCATAGTGAAGGAGTCCCACTTCAATCAGGTGATCATGATGAAGGAATTTGAGCGCCTCTCATCCCCTCTGATTGTAGAGATCGTTCGTCGGAAGCAGCAGCCGCCCCCTCGAGCACCCTCGGATCAACCTGTGGACATTGGTAGGGAATGTAGGGAACTTAAGAACTACCTACCTGCCAGGCTCTTGGAGTAAGGTGGCTCTGTGACCCACCAGGTGCTCCCAGGCACAAAGGCTGGGAGGGACAGAGACAGTCTCAAAGAATTCATAGAGGCTTTCAACAGCTAGCTGTGTGCCAGTGAGCCTGGATACCCACCCCTGGGGTGACCTGTGCCTTCTCTAGTTGGCTGGTCAGAACTGGCATCAAGTGATATCAGCTACATATCATCTAATACTTCTCATCCTACCCAGAGGAGAAGTTTGATAGCACCTTCACTTCCTCTTGGGGCTTGTACTAGCCCCTGCCACTGGCATAAGAGTCCAAAAGATGAGCCCGGAGGGGAGTCCAGCATGAGGCTGGGAGCTAGGCATTAGGGCACATGGTGGAAAACTGTGTATTGGTGCAGCATCCCTGAGGGCCAGAACAAGGACTGCAGTTTCCAGGGGACCTGAGGGCTGAGGGAAGGAAAGACTGGCACTTTTAGCTTGGGGAAACTGAGCAGCAAAGCAACATGGTCACTGCAGAGAGGCAGTGCTTATTGGGCCAGAAAACAAAGGTAGCCTATCCATTCAGGGTGGAGGTGGGAGTCTCCTCAAGGTCCTTCTACACCCCCAGGCACATCTTTGATCCAGGACATGAAGGCATACCTGGAGGGGGCAGGCTCGGATTTCTGTGACATCACATTGCTGCTAGATGGCCACCCACGACCAGCCCACAAAGCCATCCTAGCTGCCCGTTCTAGGTGTGTTGAGGATGTATGAGGGAGGGAAGGGCAGAGCCCTGATGCTTTCTTCTCCTGAGTGCTAGGATCTACCTCCTTGTTTGCAGCTATTTTGAGGCCATGTTCCGTTCATTCATGCCAGAAGATGGGCAGGTGAACATCTCTATTGGGGAGATGGTGCCCAGCAGACAGGCCTTTGAGTCCATGCTACGTTACATCTACTATGGCGAGGTCAACATGCCGCCTGAGGACTCACTGCATCCTTTTACCTGCTGGTGCTCCTGGGTCACTACTGGGAAGTCCTCACATCCCTCAGACATGTTTGGTTGGCTGGGTGATCTCAGCTTGGTACATAATTCTAGGGTGTCCAGTGCTGGTGCTGGGCCTACTGGTCTCCAAAGACTCCAAGCAGGTGGGCAGCTGGAGGGGCCACTTTGCAACTAGCACAGTTGAGTCTTGACCTTTATAAATGCCTGGGACAAGTGGGGCTATCACTGTTTAACAAACAGGTGAGTAGACAAAGGGATTCTTTTTTTTTTTTTGGTCGAGACAGGGTTTCTCTGTGGCTTTGGAGGCTGTCCTGGAACTAGCTCTTGTAGACCAGGCTGGTCTCGAACTCACAGAGATCCGCCTGCCTCTGCCTCCCAAGTGCTGGGATTAAAGGCGTGAGCCACCAACGCCCAGTGACAAAGGGATTCTTTGTGCGTTCTGTCAGAAGTGTTTGAACCTGAGGTGCAAGGACGTCTGATGGGGCCAGAGAAGGCTTGGAAGAGTTCTGTGAATGTGCACATGGAAATGAGGATTCAGGTTTTCTTTGAATCTTGAATGGGGCCTTTGAGCTTGAAATGGTTCAGAACCAGTTTAGAGAGCAAGCCAACTGGGGTGCAAACTGGAGTTCTGGCTTCTGAGGTTTGTGTAGTTCCAGCAGTACCCTCTCCAGGAGGACTAGGGATGTGGCAGGATGGGTGGATGCAAGTGAATATGTGTCCTCTGACTTGGCAGCTCCTTAACTTGTGCCCAGCTACCTGTTTGCAGCCCCCTACTACTACGGCTTCTACAACAACCGACTGCAGGCATACTGTAAGCAGAACCTGGAGATGAATGTAACGGTGCAGAATGTGCTACAGGTAGTGCCTCAGTGCCTTCCCGCCACCCCTTCATCTGTGGTGAGCCGAGGCACGGCCTCATTGTCCCTGCCATTGCAGATTCTGGAGGCGGCTGACAAGACACAGGCACTGGACATGAAGCGGCACTGCTTGCACATCATTGTGCACCAGTTCACCAAGGTCAGGCTCTGGCCCCAGGGCTCTTGGTCCCAGCCCTCCCCAGCAGGCCTGGGCATCTCTTGGCCATTGCCCACTGTCCTCAGACAGCCAAGGCCTAAGCAGGCTGGGCCCCAAGAGGACTTAGCTGCCCTTGCTGGTCCTCCTGGGAGTCTGGTTTCATCTAGTTTTGGTCATCTGTGCAGGTCTCTAAGCTGCCCACACTGCGGTTGCTGAGCCAGCAGCTGCTGCTGGACATCATAGACTCCCTGGCCTCCCACATTTCTGACAAGCAGTGTGCAGAGCTGGGTGCCGACATCTGAGGATCTTTGTGAGGACTCTACCTGTTTGGAGAGTGATGATACTCAACCGATTGGCCACTCTCCACCTACAATGTGATCAGACCTGTGGTCCCCAGCTTCTACTGGGCAGAGGTGTACAGGAACTCCTAAAGGCTGGGCTTCATTTCGGACACAGGCCCCATAGGGAATGGAAGTGAAGCAGACTCCCTTTCCAGCTGGCACCTCTTCCAAGGAGACCAAGGCTCAGGGACACTGCTCAGTGGTAGATGAGTGTGGCTTGTGTTCCCAGTGTGTTGTGGATCCAGGTATAGAATCCTATTGTCAGGAGATCAGGGCTTGTCAAGTTACTCTACCAATAGGCTGTATTCCACTCCTAACCCAGAATTTAAGAATGGGGATCAGTGAAGTGTCTGATTCTAGACATGAACTTTGGAGATTTTGCTCCCAGCTCACAGGGCAGCAAGTGTAGCTTAGCCTCCCAGACAGGCTGCATGTTCCAGTCCACCCCGTGTGCATACCTGGGCCAGGGAGGAGTCAGCAGAGACACACACAGCTCTTGTGTTCTGTCACGGACATGCCTCCTTTAAAGCTGTGGCAATGCTGTGTACACACTTGGCTGGCATAGTGGCCACCTCTAGTCTGCCCTCCTGAAGCACATGGCAGGCAGTTCCATGGCTTTAGGAGATTCCCCAGATGTGGGCTTAGCACATCTGCCCGTGTCAACACATGGTGTCAGTCACAAGGGAGAGAAGATTGCATATCTGGGATATCTCCTAGGAGACTTTCCGAGCATCCATCCTAGTTACCTGATTTCAGGGTGTCAGAGCCTACATCCAGTGTAGCACAGTGGGCCCTTTCTGAGTACAGGAACCTACTCTGTCCTAGGAAGACAGAACTCATTTTGGAGAAATGCTTGACTCTTCCTGGCCTTAGAACACATTTTCCTCCTGTGTTCCATTCACCCCATGCTGTGGGGCTCTAGGTAGAAAAGTGCCCAGGATGGCAGGCAGTCCCAACAGATGACCAGGAAGTGGTTTGGTTTATAAGATGAAGTACTGAGCTCAAGCAGCAGTTTAGCTGAGTGGAGGGTGCCAGCCCATGGTGGGCAGCCAGGCAGGCTTGATGTGAGTCAGCTGTGCTATGTCATAGCCATTCCCCCAAGGTGGTGAGCTATTCCAAGCCTCTTTTTTTTTGTGTGTGTGTGGGGGGACTTTGGTCTGCAAATCTTGCTTCATGCTGACCCCTGTAACTGGACCTTCAATTATCTCCTCTACACAGGATATGAATAAAAATATTCACCCAGGGTTTCAAAAAGAAAACTTTCAGAACTTTGTGTACAAACTCAGCCAGAAACTCAACTGTGCTTAAACTATGTGGCCAAAGAGCAGTAGGGAGAGGCCATGTGCTTATGTTTACCATGGACACAGCTATAGTAAGAAGTCTAGATTCTCAAGATGAACATAGTACTAAGGCCAGGACCTGAATGCTGTATCTAAAGGACTATTCTCTAGGTGTGGTCTTACAACTTGACAAGTGTAGCACTCTATGTTGGTTTTGAGGCTCTCTAAATGGGGCCATGAGTGAGCAGTTCAAGGGACTGGTCAAACGGATGAGGCCTGTGGGCAGAAGCTTGTTGTGCCTCTACATAGGTACCCAGTCTGACAGTGGGTATGATGGCACATGCCCATCACTCTACTCAGAAGGTACAAGGAGAATCAGGAGTTCAATGTCATCTGTGGCTTCAATAACACCAGCCTGGACTACATGAAACCCTGACTCGAAAAAAGGAGGGAGAAGGACAGAGCTGAACTCAAAGGAGCTGGCTTTCTTACTTGAAAGAGTGAGTAAATAAGTGGAGGGACTGCAAACAAAGATTCCCCATGGTCAGGAGGGTGCATGTCAGGGCCTGATCCCTCTGAGGCTTTGGCCATTGTCTAGGGAGGAGTCTGGCACCCCCCAGCTGAGCCAAACAGCAAGGTCTCTTTCTAGCATCCACTTTATTGTGACTTCCGGTCAGCCTGGTGGATGTAGTTCCAATCAAATACCTCTGAGGAAGAGAGACCAGAGCCTTGGGTGTCCTCATGCCATGCTATTGCTCAGCTGCAAAGCGAAGTCCTGTACATGGTCCTTCAGGGTCTGGCGGGCATCTGCCTGTGCCCTCTTCTCTCGTGCCCGTTCCTGCTGCAGCTTGGTCAGTCGAAGTCTAAGCCGCTGTTCCCTACGTTTGCAGGCCTGCAGCTGGCGCTGGGCCTTGTCCAGAGCATCAAGAGCTGCTTCAGCTCTCCTCTTCCAGAGCAAGGCACTCCCCACTTGGTAGCTGTGCTCATTCTGGATGTAGGCTCCAGCAGGTGGTGGCAGCCGCAACATGTAAGCAGATGGGGAGATAGGCCGTGGCTCAAGAGGGGAGGGGTGCTGCTCTGGTGAAGGCTGGGCACTACAGCCTGCTTCCTCTGCTTGGGCACCTACCGGGCCCAGAAGATCTGAGAAGGGGCTGTTAAGGCCAGGTTCCAGCCTCACAGCTGGGGATGCAGGCAGAGTGGCAGGCGCTGAGGCTTCTTCCACAGGGAAGCAGATGATGTCAGCAGGAGGTGGAGAAAACAGGGTTGTGGGTCCTTGACCTTCAGAGCAGCTGGAGGGGAGACAGAAACTGACTAGCCAACTAAGAGCATGCCAGGACCCTCATACACCCACTTACACTCCCTAACACCTGAGCCCCTTCACTGGGTCCAGGCAGCAAGAACCCTGTTCAGTGAAGATGCTGGCACTCACCCTACAGTTCAGTCCCTCAGCCCTGGGGGGAGGGTGGGGCATCTCCCTCCTTCAGCACATACCGCTTCCTGCATCGCCGGAGCCGGCTGACATCAGGCAGGCCAGGTGGATAACCATGCCCCTTGGTCTTGGTTGTTCGACGTAACTTGGAGAAAGACTCAAATATGGTGGGGACTGCCCCTTCCTTCAGCCTGTGATACCCACTGTGGGGAAAAGCAGCCCAGATGAGGTGGAAATAAAGTGCTGCCACTTCCCCTGGTCCCAACATAGCTCCCCTCAGCACTAGGGCTATGGGCTTCATGGCACACTGCCAATAATCTGAAGAATGCCAAGTTTGGTAGAATCCAACTAGTCTGCCCTGTGAATGAGCATCCAGACTTGAAGTGAATGGACAACGCCTCCCCACCCCCGCACGGCTAGGTGGACTAGTCAGAAGTCTCTCATTTGTGGGCCTGCTGGAAGAACTAGGGGCCAAATACCCCAGAGAAAAGCTATTTTACTTTTGTGTGGATATCAGAGGCCTTCTTAAAATTATTCTCCACCTGTTTTTAAAGATTTCTTTTTTCTCCTTAAAAACATTTATGTGTATGGGTGCTTTGCCTGTACATATGACTATCCACATGCCTGGTACCCACAGAAGTCAGAAAGAGCACTAGATCCCTGGAACTAGAGTTTACTGGCTTGTGAGCCACCATGTGGATGATGGCAAATGAACCCAAGTCGTCTGGAAGAAACCAGTATCTTTTTTGTTTTTCAAGACATGGTCTCTCTGTGTAGCTTTGGAGCCTGTCCTGGAACTCACTCTGTAGACCAGGCTGGCCTCAAACTCACAGATCCGCCTGCCTCTGCCTCCAGAGTGCTGGGTTTAAAGGTGACACCAGTGACAGCTTGAAGCCTCTTAACCTCTGAGCCATCTCACCAGCCCTATTTATGAGTATGAATGTTTTGCCTACATGTACAATGTGTATGTACCACCTGTGTGCCAGGGCCCTTAGAAGTACGAAGAAGGCAAGGGATATCCCTTGGTGCTGGGAATTGAACCCTGGTTCTCTAGAAGAGTAACAAGTGCTCTACATTGTTAAGCCATCTCTCCAGCTCACCCACATTTTTTCTATCTATCTATCTATCTATCTATCTATCTATCTATCTATCTATCTATCTATGAATGACAGTGTCCCCTTGAACACAGGTCTCAACAACTCATCTAGACTAGCTAGCTGGCAGGAGCCCTGGTATCTTTTAGTTTTGTCTTCTCCAGACCTGGGAAAACTGTCTTCCCAGCCGGGAAAGGCTGTTATTCTCGGATGCTACTGGCATGGTAATCCTGGGGCCATGCTTTACTGCACACAACTGGGAAGAGGTCACAGCACCCTCGACATAGGTGTGCCTGTCTGTGAGCGTGCCAGCCAGCCGTTCATGGGCTTCACCAGGGCACAGAGCCGCCCCACTTGCCACACTCACTGCTCTGATGCCTCACCACCTGTTCAAGTGTCATCTGGCAGAAAAACCCACCTGATTCCCACCAGCTCAAAGCAGTTTTCCTCGAAGTGTTTGGAGCAGAAGTAGATGTACTCAGAGGCCGGGTCCCACAGGCCCTGGCCGCTGGGGTCCAGCCGCTGACAGTTGGCCAGCCACAAGCCGCGCCTGGGGTTGTCTTTCTTGGGAAGTCTGCAGAGCCACAAAACCGTGAGCACCAGACTGCTGCAGCCCGCGATCAGGATGCCCAAGCTCCCCAGGCAAGAGGGGCAGACCTCCCCGCGACCCTTTCGGATTACCACCCGCTAGGAGTAAACTGAGGACGAGAGAAGGAAGGAACAGGGCCTGCTTAGCATCACCTAGCAGCAAAGAGTTAGAGCTCCAAGTCCAAGGCAAGAAAGCGCCCAGTCCTTTTCGGCTGGATTCGGGACTCCTCGACCGCCCTTCACCCTCCCGCTCACAAAGTTCAAGCCTCACTTCGACCTCAGGAAGGCGCTGTCTCCTGCGCGGCCTAAAGTGCAGCAACACCAGCGCCTGCGCATGTGAGCCCTCGCGTGCCACTACGCACGCGCGCTGACCTGTGGAAGGAGATGCCGCGGTTGCGAGTCTCGCGCGTATCCCGTGTGCAGCAGCCGGCGGCGGAGCAGTGTCGCGGCATCTGGGGAAGGGGTGGGAGCTGGGTCGTGGGCGGCAGCCGGGGGGAGGGGACTGCCTTCACGCCCCGCCGCCACTCCCTCCAGAGGGCCTGAACCTGCCGGCTCCCCCGCGGCCCGACCTCGTCCCAATCCCGTCCTAACTCGTTCTATAGACTCCCGTCAGCGGTACTCACGGTCTTGCCATTGCTGCGCCGCCAAAGTCTCGCGATGGGTGGGTCAATGCGGAAGTTGGGAGCGTAGGGACTCCGTAGCGGGCTGCGACTGCCCTCAAGGGGCGGGACCGGAAGAGATCCTGGCGGGCCGGCCACCGGATGTTGGGAGTGCGGGCCGATCGTTGCCGCTGAGGTGCTTGAGATCCCCGGAGCGGCCGTGTCCTCGCTCCCTTGTTTTGTTTGTGTATCCAGGGTGACTACCGAGCGCTCGCCGTTAGGACTAAGCAGCCCCGGTGCGATCTGTAGTGCTCCCTGACACTCTGGTTGAAAGAAGATTCACCACCAAGAAAAATCTGGGCTCTTGCCTGAAAGAACCCCGCCAAGGGCCCTGGGTGACTCGGCACTTTCTGCCAACCCTGAGGATCCGAGTTTGATTTCCCTGCCCGCCATGGTTAGAAGGGAAGAACCAATGCCCACTAGTTGTCCTCTGACCCCCACATATCGCACGTGTGCATGCATGCGTATGCACAAGATAAAACGTAAAGACAAAAAAGAGTTCTTAAAGTAACGGAATTAACTGCGTCAGCAGAGGGACTGCAAACACGGCCAGGAGGGTCTGAGCCCACTGGGATTTTACCGCTGTCTCAGGAGAAACCTGGCACTCCCAGCTGGGCCAGGCAACAGGATCTCTTTCTAGCATCTACTTTGTGACATTAGCAGTCCTGGAGGGTCCATTTTAGATCAAGGTCTTTAAACCAGTGCTCAAAACTGAGTGCAATCTGGGGACATAAACATTTGCCAGCCGAGGAGGAAAGCTAATGTAGAAACCTAGGTTTCTACAGCTTGGGTGGAACCCCAGCTGCGTTCACACGCGGTGTGAGGGACTTCATTCTTCAATTTAAAACAATGTGTGTTGCCCCAATTGACTTATCTTGTTAGTAACTGAGCATATAGATATGCCTATTAATGTCTTAGAGAAAACAAATGTATTTGCTGCAGAGGAATTTAGTAGTTGGCCCTTCCAAGAAAGGCAGCTATCTAGACAGGGAACTTTGTTTTTTGTCTTGTTTTGTTTTTAAAGTACTGTATGAAGTAAAAGTAATGTTAACAGTAGGGGGGGAGATAAAGATATAACTGCCAGCCACATAGCTGCACTCAGTATTCCCCCCCCTCATTCTGCAGAATCCACAGCCATCTCTTAATAACCCTTCCCCGAGGCTGCCAGGTCCTCTGGACCTCAGAGAACACCCCTCCACACCTGCTGTCACATAGATGTGCGTAAAGGCCTCTCTGGCATGCATGAGGTTGAACTTGTGATTTAGGTGAGCCCAGGCCTCTTCAGTGGCAGTTGTTTTGCTGAGCATACACATGGCCTGCTGTTCCTTGGCCAGGTCTCCCCCAGGGACCATAAAGGGGGGCTGGTAGTTAATGCCTGCCTATCAGAAAAAAGGAAAATACAGTGGAGTTTATATTGGCCTTATAAATGACAGTTTGTTAAAAAGTTGAGAACTGTGGACCCACTTTGAACTGTAAAAGCTAGTATTATACTTTTGAAAATAACTAACATTTAACATTCTTTTAAAATTTCATGTTTCAGATTCACCCACACAGACACACACACAAAAAATTAAGGTTGTATGTGGGACAGGAGAGATGGCTCAGTGGTTAAGAGCACTGGCTGCTCTTCCAGAGGTCGAGATCCTGAGTTCAATTCCCAGCAACCACGTGGTGGCTCACAACCATCTGTAATGAGATCTGGTGCCCTCTTGGCCTACAGGCATATGTGCAGACAAAACACTATATATATAACAAATAAGTAAATCTTTTTTAAAAAAGGTTGTATGTGATTGAATCACTAATGTCAAAATAGAAATAGAGCCAGTGAAAGCATTACACACCCATACAGTCCAACATGTGAGAAGAGCAAGAACTCTATCCTAGCAAATAGATAAGGTATATTGTAAACATACAGAAAATGGAGTAGAAATGTACTTATGTGTAGAAAACACCTATTGTAATAGTAAACTCAGGCAAAGAATGTATTGGAACCCAAAGAGGGCAAACACTTGGGAATGTGCCCAGGTAGATACCTTTCCCTGGTGAGCTGCTAACAAGAGCTGGGAAGACAGCCAGGCTGGCACCCAAAAGAAGCAGGGAGAAAGGCACCAGGACTCCAGCTGGCCCTTCAGGGGCAACGCTGCCAGCTTTCTGTAGCCCTTGGATACACACATGCCCACGGTCCCTGTGCCCCCTTCTCTAGCCCTCCCACAAGACTCAGTAAAGCACAGCATGAAAAGACTTCATTCTTAAATTCAAAACAATGCATTTATCCTGATTCCCTTATTCAGTTAGAAGGAACAAGAATCTTTTCCACATGTTCATTGGCCCCACTGTCACCCAGAATTACCTGTATAACAAGAGATATGATACACTTTTGACTATGCACAGAACACTCCTTGCTCTCAAAGGGGAAAAACAAACAGCTATGGGAGAGAAGGGGACTTAGCTTCCTGGTCTTGCACACAGTTTTAATATTGTGCACATTTTTATGATTTAAAATACCTTATTTTTTTCTTTTTTGAAACAGGGTTATCTTTGTCCAGGCTAACATCAAACCTACTATGTATCCAAGGGTGACCTTGAACTCCTCCTGATCTACCTTCCCCGGGGTTACAGACACATGCCAACATGTCCAGCTACAAATGCAAATATTTTTAAACATGAAAACCAAGTCCACATTGAAACTGACAAAGAATGTAAGGAGAGACGGCTTAGTGGTTAAGGGTACTAGAGCTGCTTTTGCAGAGGACCTGGGTTCTGTTCCTTGCACCCATGTGGCAGTTCACAACCATCTGTAACTCCAGTTCCAGGGAATCCAACACCGTCTTCTGAACTCCAAGGGGCCAGGTGTGCACATGGTGCACAGACATTCCTGTAGGCCAATACACATATACATAAAATAAGCATTAAAATTTTTCAAAAACAAAAGAACTTGGTGCAAAGAGATTAGCAGGGTCCATTTGGTACTGAAAGACTGTTTCTTTGGGGGACAACATGAGCTGCAATTCATGTTTCCTCATAAGTGATATTTTTACATGCTCACAGGACCATACACACAGCTGAGAGGAAACCAACCCCTGCCAGGTACCAAGGTCTAGCATTTTTCCACAGCACTTGCCTTCAAGAGGCTGCCTTGAAGTCTTCACCTTCCTAGTGTCTCACTGAGAAAATCCATCTGCTCAAATGCATAGGCTAGGTAATTGTAGAACAGAAGGTCTCAAATGCAAGTGCTTCATGCCTCTGCCCCAAATTCTGGGATTCTGTGTGTAGACTACCATACCCAACTCCTACCGACAACCTCTTTTTTTTTGTTTTTCGAGGCAGGGTTTCTTTGTAGCTTTTGGAGCCTGTCCTGGAACTTTCTCTGTAGACCAGGCTAGCCTCAAACTCAGGGACATCCACCTGCCTCTGCCTCCCAAGTGTTGGGATTAAAGGCGTGTGCCACCGCCGCCCAGCTGCCTACAACCTCTTTAGGTGTGTAATTTTCATATGTAGAAACTTATTATATTCATTTGAGTGAGATCTGCTTGTTTTATATTTTCCTGTTAGTTAAACTGTTAAAAGTATGTCTTCCACCTGGCAGTGGTAATGCATGCCTTTAGTCATAGCACTTGGGAGACAGAGGCAGGTGTGTATCTCTGAGTTCAAGGCCAGCCTGGTCTACAGAGTGAGTTCCAGCATAACCAGGGCTACACAGAAAAACCCTGTCTCAAAAAAACCAAAAAAAGAAAAAGAGGGCTAAGAGATGGCTTAGAGGTTAAGAGCACTGACTGCTCTTCCAGAGGTTCTGAGTTCAATTCCCAGCAACCACATGGTGGCTCACAACCATCTGTTATGAGATCTTGTGCCCTCTTCTGGTGTGCAGATATACATGGAAGCAGAATGATGTATACATAATAAATAAAATTAAAAAAAAAGAAAAAAAAGGAAACGATAAAGCTCTCTGATGAACAGTAGCATATTTGGGAAATGAAATCAGAGCTAACCTTACAGCATTCATGAACTGTTTCCCCATCATTTGCTTCTGCGTGCCTGGGACTGTCTCCAACTCAGAACTCTGAAGTATCAAGCACTGATCATACACCCCATGAACTTGAGGGTGTTTACAAGGAAAGAGTACAGGTATATTCAGAAAAGTTCAAGTTGCTTAGCAAAGTCATTAACACGCTTTCCTATGGCATGATGTAAAAGCTGGTGTTCTTCCTCAAGGCCTAGGCAGCTGTTTGCTGACAGGTACAATGATGCCACAACATCCGGTCTTACCTTAAATCTAAATGGGCACCATTTCACAATCTGGATATACATTTGGCCTTGATAGTGACAATGTCTGTGACCACGTCTCCTCTGTACAACGTGCAGCAGGCCACATACTTATCTTTGTTAGGGTCATATTTGACCATCTGATTAGCTGGCTCAAAGTGGGAATTGGTGGTCTTGGCCACTGAGAGCTGCTTATGGTAAGCCTACTTGACTGAGATAACTTCGATATAGGTGGCCAGTGTAAAGTACATACAGGGATATGGCACCAGGTTCATCTGCAATTCTGTTAACCCCACTGTTGTGGGATAATCCTTCTGTATGCTGTGAATATCTGTTCCTCTCATTGGTTAAGAAAAAAGTTGTTTGGTCTATAGCATGGCAGGATAAAGTTAGGTGGGACAATCAAACTGAGGACAGGCATAAAGAAGGGTTGAGTCAAGAGAGCTGCCAGTGGGCCACACAAGAAACAAGATGCACAGGTAAAGCCACAAGCCATGTGGCAATACATAGATTAATAGAAATGGGTTAATTTAAATGTAAAAAGCTAGTTAGTAATAAGCCTGAGCTATTGTCTGAACATTTTCTGATTAATATAAATTTTTGTATGTTTATTTGGGACAGGCAGTCAGGACAGAAAAGCTCTGTCTCTGTTTATATTCCACATTTAGGGTTCCATCTTAACTAGGATTCCCTAGTCCACTGAGAGCCTTTCTATGAACACAGATTTGAACCCAGAGCCAGTGCTGTCCCCAAAGCTGTGGAAGGTCAGGAAGCCCTTAGGGCCTGTGAACAGATCTGTCTATAAGAAACCAGCATATGTGCCAATGCCTGTGAAGACCTACTTTCAACTTCTAAGCCTCAAACCCATGTCTCTGCCTCTTCAAGCTAATGGCAACTCAGGTTGTCCAGTGAACACTTTGCACTTAGAAGCAACATGGACTGTAAAAATACATTGATACTTCACAACAGACACTACAAGTAAAACTTTTGTGAACTCAGTCTGGTTTAAGGTTTGCTGAAGTAACCTACCCCCTTCATAAAGCTGACCTTCCTGGTCACATGAAACCACCACTGTGCTTCTCTTACCAGTTTGTTGATCTGGTCCAAAACCAAGATCTTAACAATCTCCTTGCCAATGGTATAATGGCCCCCGGCATACTCATTGGCACATCTTCCTTCCAGTGATCAGTAGAATGACTCTGTGTGTACTTATCTGTAGAGATACAGATATGTGCTCTGAGCCTTCCAGGTCTACTATAGCCACCAACATGGACATACTCAAGGCCTGTTCAAGTCTACAAAGTATGTACTGTACCATAGGTCAAACTGTCTCTTAGAAAATGTCTCTGAGGAGGTTTGAATGAGAATGGCCCCATAGGGTCATATATTTGAATGCTTGCTCCCTAGTTGATGGAACTATTTGAGAAGGATTAAGACGTGACCATGTTGGAAGGTGTGTGTCTTTGGAGATGGGCTTAGAGGCTTCAAAATCCCATGCCATTCCAGTTAACTTGTGGCACCCCTGCTACCCTGCTTTCTGCTTGTGGATCGGGATGTAAGCTCTCAGCTACTGCCTGCCTGATACTGTACTTCTGCCATGATAGCTCTAGCCCATTGGAACTGTGAGCCCCAAAATTAAATCCTTTCTTTTATAAGTTGTCTCGGTCATGGTGTCTCTTCACACCAATAGAAAAGTTCCTAAGACAGAAGTTGGTACCAGGAAGTAGGATATTGCTATGACAGGTCTGACCATGCTGGCTTTTGGAGAGAAGCAGAAGTCTTTGAACTGCAAAAGTGGTTCAACTGTAGCAGGGCTTAATGGGCTATCCTAGCAGGATCTTGGAAGACAGTGGTGCTAAGAACAATGTGGTCTATGGAGGCTCAGCTCAAGAGGTTTCATATGTGAACAATATGGCTAGAGACCATTCTTGTGATATTTTGGCAAAGAATGTGGCTGCCTTTTGCCTTTGTCCCAAGAATCTGCTTGAGGCTAATGTGAAGCATTTTGGAGAAATTTTGTTGGCAGAGGAGATTTCAAAACAGACTAATATTGACTCTGTTGTGTGGTTATTAGTGACCACTCTTATATAAATACACAATAAAAAGAAATTCAAAATGTAGTTTGAGGAGAAAAGGAGCATCAGGGAATGTAATGTTGGAGTCATGGCTTGTGCTGAAAGAGAAAAGGAGAGGCCTGGTCACAACTAGAGTAAAAGAAGGGATGCAAGAAGGGTGCGACTCCACCCAACTAAGCTTCCAATTTGTAAAAAGAAAAGATCTAGGCCAGGCATTGGTGGCACATGCCTTTAATCCCAGCACTCGGGAGGCAGAGGCAGGTGTATCTCTGTGAGTTCGAGGCCAGCCTGGTCTCCAGAGTGAGTGCCAGGATAGGCTCCAAAGCTACACAGAGAAACCCTGTCTCGAAAAACCAAAAAGGTCTAAGGACTCAACTGTTCCTAAAAAGAAACATATCAAAGCTCATGCAATTTCTCTGCATTGCTGGACGTTGGTGGCACACGCCTTTTATCCCAGTATGCGGGAGGCGGAGGCAGGCAGATCTCTGTGAGTTCAAGGCCAGCCTGGTCTACAGAGCAAGTTTCAGGACAGCCTCCAAACCAACACAGAGAAACCCTGTCTCGAAAAAACAAACAAACAAAAACAAAACAAAACAACAACAAAAAAGCTCATGCAAATGTAATTCAAGGAGGGGGCCAGGCTCCATCCCATGGGAGTCGCTGAACTTGGCAGCTTCTGCCACATGAAGCAGGCTTTAGTCTTGAGAGTACGGGAGTGAAAAGGTTGTGGAGTCTTCCTCTGAAGTTAAAGCTGCCAAGGCCATGCGTGTGGCATGGGAATCCCCACATGGAGGCCCTGAGAGACCATGTGTGTAACTGTGAAAGTGAAGGCTGGATTGTGTAGGAGCCCCCAGAATATTGGAGATACCAGGTCTATGGAGTATATGCTAAGGAGAGCTGCAGTCAGTCAGGGAGTGGAACCAGCCCATGGGAGATAAATGTGTTGCAGGCAGCAAAGCTGGAAGGAAAGGGATATATAAGCCCTCTGGCTTCAGACAAGGACCTACAGAATTTGGAGTTTTCCTTGCTGGTTTTTAGTCTTGCTTTGGTCTAGTATTTCCTCACTTTGCCTTCTTTCCTCCCTTTTGGAATGATAATGTATATTCTGTGCCATTGTATGTTAGAAGTATGTAATTTGTTTTGGTTTTGATTTTACAGGAGTTACAATTAAGGGATTATCTTGAGTCTCAGAAGAGACTTGGACTTTTAAATTGTGTGGAGTCTGTGAAATACTATGGGCACTTTTGCCTTTTATATGGCCATAAGCCTATGGGGGTCCAGGGAGCAGAGGTGATGGTTTTTGCCAGTGGACATGTCAGAGGAGGTACAGACAGCAATGGAACTTACGCAATACAGCTTAGAGGATAACAAAGCTACTCTGTGTGTATCCTGGAGAGGCAAAGCCCCAGGAGGATTGTCTGGAATGCCTCTTGCTTTTGCTGTGCTTCCTTCTGTTTGCTGCTGTACTCTTCCTACTCCATTTGGCATGGTGTGGTTGTTATGATAAAATGAGAGCGGGACCTTATCGAATTCCATGGCAGGCGAGGGTGACCAAGGAGGATGGACAAACATGCCAGGCAGACAGAGCTTAAGTGAGAAGTTTTATTAGAAAGGGAAGCGAGGGGAAGAGGAAAGAGAAAAGAAGTAAAGAGACACAGAGACAGAGGACAGAAGAGAAGAGGGAGACAGGAAAGAAAGCATAAGTGATCAGGGTCTTTCTTTTAAAGGGGTCCTTTGCACCTGTGTGCAGACTAGTACTCATGGAACTGACCAGAGTATTGCCTGAGTCCATTCTGCCAGGTGATAGGGGCAGGCCAGCATAATGCCTGAATCCTTACAGGGATTACTGTATGAAGGGATCCCACTGTATCTAGTATAGTGTGGTTGTTTCTTAGGAAAATCCCACTCCTTGCTGGGCAGTTTACTTGCAGCTCACAATGAAGATGGTTTTAATAAGAGCAATGATGATTGGTTAGGTGTATGGTTTAATTGAACTTTCTGAGTTAGCCTGAGGTACAGGTGGTTAGGACAGTTAGTAAAGATGATTAGGGAAAGGGTTTAGGTTATTCTGCCAATTGCTCTAAGAGATACAAAAAAAGGCAAATACAGACTAGAGGTTATCTGCCTCTTTGTTAGATGTGAGATTTTCAGAGGATGGAAAATAAAAACAAGGAAGTTTCATGCATTGTAGACCCATGAATTCTGCCTGTGGAAAAACAGGCTGATGAAAGCAATTGTGTCCCTACCTCCAAGGTTAGGCCTAAATTCCTTAGGTATGTAGCTTACAGAATTAGTCACAGATACCCCCCGAGTATGCACCTTAAAAAAACAGTTGTGAGAGGAAATTAAAATACCCTATTTGTTATGGTAGAGGTTCCACCCAAACCCCCTCCCCCCATCTCCAAACCCTGCTGCTTCTCAGAAAGTCTGCCAAATGATGGCCCCTCCCCCAGAGATACTCAAGACCACTCCCACAGGATATTTAAACTGCCCACCAGAAATAGACTCGTGGTTTTTCCTGTCTCTCTTTCCCATCTCCTCTCTGGGGGACTGCATCCATTAAACGTGGGCTTTTTCTAATTTGGTTTGATTTGATCTGATTTGGATTACTGCATTGGCAGAGAGGCTTATCTGGGTGTAGAAACTTTTAACCATTGTTTGTAAAAGAAAATAGATGGTGAACTGACAACTTGTTTAAAGTTTCTCTAGAGTAGAATTAAGAATATCAATCTTCGGGGTGGAGAGATGGCTCAGAGGTTAAGAGCACTGACTGCTCTTCCAGAGGTCCTGAGTTCAATTCCCAGCAACCACATGGTGGCTCACAACTATCTATGAGATCTGGTGCCCTCTTCCAGCCCGCAGGCATACATGCAGGCAGAACATTGTATACATAATAAATAAAATCTTAAAAAAAAAAAAGAGTGCCAATCATCTTTAAACCCAGCACTTGGGAAGCAGAGGCAGGTGGATCGAGGTGAGTTCGAGGCCAGCCTGGTCTACAGAGTGAGTGCCAGGATAGGCTCCAAAACTACACAGAAAAACCCTGTCTTGAAAAACAAAACAAAATGAATGCCAATCTTGGTTTGGAGAGGTGGCTCAGCAGTTAAGAGCACTGACTGCTCTTTCAGAGGTCCTGAGTTCAATTCCCAGCTCTCACATGGTGGCTCAAAACCATCTGTAATGAGATCTGGTGCCATCTTCTGGCCTGCATTCATACATGAGTAAATACATCTTTTTCTTTTTCTTTCTTTCTTTTTTTCCCCAAGACCTGGTTTCTCTGTAGCTTTGGAGCCTGTCCTGCAACTCACTCATTAGACCTGACTGGCCTCGAACTCAGAGATCCACCTGCCTCTGCCTCTCCAGTGCTGGGATTATAGGCATGTGCTCCCTCTGCCGGGTTGAATTAATTTAAAAAAAAAAATAGAAATCTGCTACACTGAAACCACAAACAGCTTCCTGCCAGTACAGGAGCTGGCTGAAGTATACTTGGCTTGGTTAAAACTTTGTTAATCAATAATAAAAGAACCATTGCTTTGGGGTGGAGATGTTATAGAGGAAAAATTAATGCAAAGAAAAATGTTTAACTGATTGTGGCCTTCTAAGAAAAACATGTAACTTGTAATTTTAATATGATTTCTTACGTAAAAATTTTAATTTGCTTTTGGAAAAATGTGTAACTTGTGGTTATGAGGTAATCTTTTCTTGCATAGGAATTTTTGTCTTGAGTGGTATAAAAGGGATGATGGGGAGAGGTTGGGGATTTAGCTCAGTGGTAGAGTGTTTGCCTAGCAAGCCCAAGGCCCTGGGTTTGATTCTCAGCTCTGGGGGAAAAGAAAAAAGGGATGAGGGAAAAATGTAAGACAGTGGAAGAGAAAAAGAACATGCACCATTAAGAAAAACAAAATGAAGAATTAAGCTTTGTGTAGGGAGACACGGTAACCACCCCTCCTAAGGGCTGACTATAGCTGTGCCTGACCACGCCCGTCAGGGTGTGGTCAAAGTGTTGTCAGGGTGACGTAGTAAAGGTTTAAAGGGATAGCCAAGGCACATGGTAGCTCTCTTTTCTCTGCTGCTTCGGCTTGCTCTTGTTTCCTTTCGGTTGGCATTTACTTATTAAAGATATCCTGACCATTACAGGCCACGTAATAGTTATTCACCATAATAGCTTTGACGCTCAGCAAAAGTCTGTGTGTATACAGTTCCACTGATGCTGTACCTCCCTCCAGTTTCTCTGAGCCACTGAAAGCTGGTCCTACAGCAGTGGGTTTGAGTAATAATGACTCCATAGGCTCATAAATTTGAATGTTTTGTCCCTTGTTGGTAGTTTTGTTTAGGAAGCGTATCACTGGTGGTGAGCTTTGGGGTTTCAAAAGCCCACATGATTCCCAGTTAGCTCCTCCTGCCTCATTTGTGGATCAGATGTGAGCTCTCAGCTACTGCTCCAGCGTCACAAATGCTGCCTGTTGCCATGCTGTCCATCATGATGGTCATGGACTCTAATCCTAGAAAACTGTAAGCTCCCAAAGACTTTTACTATAAACTGCCTTGTTTATGATGTCTTACCACAATAATAGAAAAGTAATTAAGATACTGTGTGATACATAAACCACACATACAATTTGTCTGTTTTTTGGTTTGTTTTTTGCCTTTCTCAGGGTGAGCTTTTAAGCACAAAAACTATGTTCTGGGTTGACATACTCCAGTTAACAAGAACAGTTAACTAGAAACAGAACTACAGAAGCTAAAAGCAAGGTTTGTACATTTAGAGACTTCCCCAGAACTACATGGACTTTGGGGGATTAGGCCTTTGTTTTAGTTTTAGCAGGTGGTACTGTCTACACACTGAGTTTTACAGCCTGAATGGCATTGCTACCATGGAGTCAGTTGCGCTAAGGTCTCAGGGCCTACCAAGGTCTGGGCCCTATTATATAATAACTAGTTCCCCTTCTGCTTTACATAGGGTCCCATGGAGCACAGGATCTTGATACTCCTGGTGTGTGGTATTATAGGTCTTCAGCACCATGACTACCCTGTAAACAAGATGTGGTGGTTTGAAGGAAAATGGCCCCCAAAGAGAGTGGCACTATTAGGAGGAAGTGTGTCACTGTGGGGGTAGGCTTTGATGTCAAGCCATGCCCAGAATCTCAGGCCAATTCCTGTTTCCTGTGGATCAAGATGTAGCTCCTTGTCCACTCTCAGCTCCTTGTCCAGCACCATGTCTGCCTGCATGCCATGTTGATAATGGACATTTATAAACCTCTGAACTGTAAGCCACCCCAATGAAATGTTCACTTTTACAAGAGTTGCTGTGGTCATGGTGTCTCTTCACAACAAGAGAACCCTAAGTTACAGGCCCTGTATGCTCAGATTCTCCTCAAGGCAACACTTCTGCATGCGGCTCATGTCTCCATCCTAGCTGCATATTCACTAGTCACTTGTTCATGTTTCAACAAGTCAACCTCATCAATATGTAGAGGAGATGTCATGAAGTCTGTAGACCTGAAACTCACTCTTGTAGACCAGGCTGGTCTCAAACTCACAGAGATCCGCCTGCCTCTGCCTCCCGAGTGCTGGGATTAAAGGCGTGCGCCACCATTGCCCAGTCCAACTACTTGATTCTTAAGAAATCATTTCATTAGTTCCGTTCCATTAGAGAACCCTGACTAATACAGATGTGGTGCCAGAAGTGAACTAGACTGAGAATCAGAATTGTAAGGATGAGTTTGTTAAATTTATGGAACAGGTTTTGCAATCTGCCAATAGTTTCAGTTATGGAAGCCTCCCCTGGTCATATGGGGAGTACCAAAAGCCTATGGTTAGAAATACTTCAAGGGCTTGCTATAGGGAAAAAGGAATTTAGTGACTACATATCCAACTTTTGACAATTTGTGGAAAAATGAGGAAAATAAGGATGCTGCATGAGGTGGTTGGAATGAAAATGACCCCCACAGGCCCATAGGGAATGGTACTATTAGGAGGCCTTGCTGGAGTAGGTGTGGCCTTTGTTGGAGGAAGTGTGTCTCTGTGGAGGTGGGTTTTGAGGGATCAGATATGCTTAAGTCACACCCAGTGTTACAGTTCACTTCCTGTTGCCTGCAAATCAAGATGTTGAACTCTCAGTTTCTTCTCCAGTACCATGTCTGCCTGCATGCCACCATGAAGATAATGGACTACATCTCTGAAACTGTAAGACAGCCACAATTAAATGTTTTCCTTTTAAAAAAGTTGTCATGGTCATGGTGTCTCTTCACAGCAATGGAAACTCTAACTAAGATACTGTATCCCTGCTTCTACCATTTCTGGATGAATTGACCAAGAAGGATGAATTTTGTGATAAGCTTAACCAGCTTTCAGCATCTCAGAATACAGTGTAAAGGGAAAGGATGAACTCAGTGAAACAACTGACCGGCTGAAGATGCACATAAACTCTGCAGGTTTCTAAGTGTGCCCTGGAAGAGGAGCTTCACGTCAGCATCCATGGAGCTCAAGTTTTGGAAAATCAGATGAAACCCTCAGTAGAATTGGCTGAATTGCAATGAAAATTCAAGTCCCAGCCTCAGAGGATGGAGATGTGTGTGAGGGGGGTACCTTACGGAAGCTGAGAACTTGAACCCTCATATTGTGAAGGATTTATCTCACCTGAGGAAGCTGTCCTTCCACCCTCAGCAGTGGATGACCCTATCTCTACCCTGCAGTATTGTCCTTTCCTCCTCTGCCTGGGAAACTAATTCTTCATCATCTTGGAACCAGCTGTGAGGTTTTGCG
This sequence comes from Cricetulus griseus, assembly GCF_003668045.3. Lineage (NCBI taxonomy): Eukaryota > Metazoa > Chordata > Mammalia > Rodentia > Cricetidae > Cricetulus > Cricetulus griseus. Next base: position 71,772,758 of record NC_048597.1, on the reverse strand, counting down.
AAAGGAGCTGCCATGAATATAATACTGACATTCCTCAAGGCCCTCCAGCAGTTGCCTCTAGACTATAACCAGACTAAAGGCTAAGCAGGCTCCTAGGGGGGAGATAGAAAGTGAAGTCCATGAGGAGGTGTGCTACACTACTAAAGAGCTTAGTGAGTTTGCTAATTCATGCAAGCAGAAGTTGGGAATATGTGTAGGAATGGATCTTGAAAGTGTGGGAGTGCATAAAACTAGATCAGTCTGAGTTTATTGATATAGACCCACAGAGGGCGATTCTAGTTTACTATGGAAGCTCATTCAGTTAAAAATGCCTTCCCCAGAGAGACCTATGGCCTTTCACAGGAGTAACTGTTCACTGGAGGAAAGGAAGCAGGCAGACTTTCCAGGGCCTATTGAATACTAGTTCTGAATTGACACTGATTCTGGGAGACCCCAAGAAGCATTGTGACATTCAGGTAAAGTAGGGGCTTATGGGACCCAGGTGATGAATGGAGTTTTGATTGAAGTCTGATTCACAGTGAGTCCTGGGAGTCCCTGAAGTCATCCTGTGGATACTTTGCCAGTATTAGAATGTATAGTCAGGATAGACATACTCAGCAGCTGGCAGATCCCACATTAGTTCCCTCACTGGAGATTAAGGTAGGAAAGGCTAAGTGGAGGCCATTGGAATTGCCTTTTCCAGGAAACACAGTGAAACAGAGACAATATCACATCCCAGGAGGAATCGCAGAAATTAGTGCCACTGTCAAGGACTTGAAAGATGCAGGGATGGTGGTTCCCATATCTCCCTTTAACTCACCTATCTGGCCAGTGCAGAAGATGGATGGATTGTGAGGAATGACAGTTGGTTACTGAAAACTCAATCAAGTAGTGACTCTGATTACAGCTGCTGGACCAGATGTGGTGTCTTTCTGTCTTGAGCAGATTAATACATCTCCTGGTACATGGTATACGGCTATTGATCAAGAAAATGCCTTTTTCTTGGTACCTGCCCATAAGGACCACCAGAAGCAATTTGGTAAGGCCAGCAGTACACATTTACAGTTTTACCTTACAGATACGTTAACTCTGCAGCCCTGTATCATAACTTCAGTTGAAGACATCTTGATTGTCTCTTCCACAATATCACATTGGTCCACTATACTGATGGCATTATGCTGATTGGACCCGATGAACAGGAGGGAGCAACTTTGGACTTGTTGGTAACAAATATGCATATCAGAGGATGGCAAATAAATCCAACCAAATTTCTTTTAAAGTTGTTTTTCAAGACAAGGTTTCTCTGTGTAACAATCCTGGCTGTCCTAGAACTCATTTTGTAGACCATGTTGGCCTCAAACTCACTGAGATCTGCCTGCCTCTGCCTCTCAAGTGCTGGGATTAAAGATGTGCACCACCACTGCCCAGCTTATCCAAACAAATTTCAAGGACCTCTCCCTCAGTGAAATTCTTAGGAGTCCAGTGGTGTAGGGCATGCTGGGATATTCTAAGGTGAAGGAAAAGTTATTACACCTGGCCCCTCCCACCACCAAGAAAGAAACACAATGTTTAGTGGTCCATTTCTGGACACAGCACATTCCTCACTTGGGTGTGTCACTCTGGTCCATAAACCAAGTGACTCAGAAAGCTGCTAGCTTTTGAATGGAGCTGGGACAGAAGGCTTTTCAATGGGTGCAGACTGCTATGCAGGCTTCTCTACTACTTGGACCATATGATCCAACAGACCCTATGGTGGTACTTGAGGTGTCAGTGGCAGATAGGGATGCTGTTTGTAGCCTTTGGCAGGCCCTATAGGTGAATCACAGAAGAGATCTTTGAAATTTTGGAGCAAGGCTCTACTATCACCCGCAGACAACTACTCTCCCTTTGAGTGACAGCTCTTGGCCGGCTATTGGGCCTTAGTGGAATCTGAACACTTTACAATGGGCTACCATGTGACCTGAGCTTCTCATTAGGATCTGGGTATTTTGGGACCCATCAAGCCATATAGGAGGACATGCACAGCAGCAGTCCGATATTGAATAGACTTGGTATATACACGATTGGTCCCAAGCAGGTCCTGAAGACACAAGCAAGTTACTTGATGAAGTTGTCCAAATGCCTATGGTTTCAACTCCTGTTACAATGTTCTCTGCTACTGAGCATGCACCGTAGCCTCATGGGTTGTCTGAGGGAGAGGAGACTAGGGCCCTGTTTACTGATGGTTCTGAACACTATGTAAGTACCACCCAAAGTGGTACAGCTGCAGCATTACAACCCCTTTCTGAGATAACCCTGAAAGACGCCAGCAAAGGGAAATCTTCATAGTGGGCAAAACTTTGGGCAGTACACATGGTCATACAGTTTGTTTGGAAGGAGAAATGGCCAGATGTGTGATTGTTCACTAATTCATGGGCTGTAGCCTACAGACTGGCTGGCTGGTCAGGGCCTTGGAAAGAGCATAACTGGAAAATTAGTGAGGAAGATTTTTGGAGAAGTATGTAGCTTGATCTCTCCAAATGGGTGAAGAATGTGAAGATACTTGTGTCCCATGTCAGTGATCATCAAAAGGTGACTTCAGCTGAGAAGGAGTTTAATAATCAAGTAGGTAAGATGACCCATTCTGTGGACAGTCAGTCTCTTTCCCCAACCATCCCGGCCATTGGCCAATGGGCCCACAAACAAAGTGGTCATGGTGGCAGAGATGGGGGTTATGCATGGGCTTCCACTCATCAAGGCTGACCTGGATACAGATGCTGCTGAATGCCAGATCTGCCAGAGATCAACACAGTCCCAAATATGGCACCATTCCCAATAATGACCAGCCAGCAATCTGGTGGCAGATTGACTACACTGTGTTGTAATTTAAGAAAAGTAGCACGTGAGAGAAACACGCTATGAGACAGATTTCAAACAGATGGGTTTTTATTAGGGAAAGGGATCATAAAAAGGGGAAAGAGGAGGGGGAGACCAGCCTCCAGGGACAGGAGCAGCAGGAGAGAGGAAAGAGAGAGAGAGGAACAGAAAGAGAGGGGGGGGATGGGATGTGGGCAGGGTCCTTTTAAAAGGGAACATAAATAATATATCACCACATGAGTTTTATGGATATTTGTGTTTTTCTTTAGTTAATTTATCAGGCAATGTAATGTCAATTGAGATGCTATCATATTTATAAAACACTAAGTTATAAAACACTAAGAGATGATCCCTCAATGAACATTGCCACCTATTCTAAAATACATAATGCATTTGTGGCTATACATGGGATAGTTATAGCATGTTAGGCACAATTTTGTTTTCATTTGGAAACTGAGTATGGCATGAGATTGATTGTGTGTCAAGTTGGCAAGGAGTGGACTTGTGATGGCTAAGTCTTGGTTGATATATCTTGAGTATATCTGGAATTAACTAAAACCCAAGCAGCTGGGCACAACCAGGAGGAGGTTTTCCTTTATTGGATCATTTGAGGTGGGAAGATCTACTGTGAACGTGGAGCACCCCTACTGTGAATGTGGAGCACCCCACAGAAAAGGATGGGAAGGCGTATGTGCTTGCTTTTTTGCCTGCTTGACCATGCTCTCACTGGCAAGGTCATCTATCCCATTCCTGAGGCATTTGTTGTGGTTAGAATTGACTTCTTTGGGGTTCCACTATAGATTGGAGACAGGAAGCTGTCTAGGACTTCCCTGGAACTCCAGTACCAGATGGGACAGCCAAGACATCTGGTCTTATGTACTGAACAAACTACTGGTTCTGCCTTGCCCTCTCCATCAGCCTTTGTTGGACTAGTTGGACTGTAGCCTGTAAACCACTGTAAATAATCTTATACGTATAAATATATGTCTATCAGTCTGTTCCTTTAGAGAACCCTAACACAGGATTAGGACCTGTGACCTTGGGGAATGTGTGTCACTGGGGCAGGCTTTAAGGTGTCAAAAGACTCCTACAATTCCCAGTGCTCTCGCTGCCTGTGGTTGTGGATCAGATGTGAACTTTCAGCTCTTCCTTTATACGGTCATCATGGACTCCAACCCTCTGGAACTAGAAACCAAATTAAACGTTTTTCTTTATTTTCATTACTTTTGAAATTTTTTATGTGTATAGGTATTTTGCATGCCTGTATGTCTGTGTACCACATACATGCAATGACCCTTGAGGGCCAGAGGAGGGTGTTGGGTCTTCTGGAACTGGAGTTAGAGATAGTTGTGAGCTGCCATATGGGTGGTGGGAATTGAATCCTTGTCTTCTGGAAGAACATCCAGTGCTCTTAGCTGCTGAGCCATCTCTCCGGCCCCAAACACTTTCTTTTATAAATTGCCTTGGTCATGGTGATTTATCACATAGATAAAAAAGTAACAAACAGAGGGCTGGAGAGATGGCTCAGAGGTTAAGAGCACTGACTGCTCTTCTAGAGGTCCTGAGTTCAATTCCCAGCAACCACATGGTGGCTCACAACCATCCTTTATGAGATCTGGTGCCCTCTTCTGGTGTGCAGATATACATGGAAGAAGAATGTTGTATACATAATAATAAAAAAAGTAACAAACAGAAACCCATAACCTGTAGCTGTCAATCCTGGATTCTCTAAAACCCTAGATTCTACTATGTATGTGGATTGGTCTAATCTGGACAATTCACAGAAAGAGAATCCTACAATACATGATCTTTAACTAACATCCCATAGCATGTTTAAAGTTGCATCCATGTAGGAACTGATGGTTTTCCTTCAAAAGCAACATTATTGTGACATAATTTAGTCATTCTCTCAAAGTGATGCATTTACTACATGGCTTCTAATATATTTACAGTTGTATAAAAATCATCGTAATCAACTTTATAACACTAACCACCCCAACGTTTATCCTTTGTGGCCAAACAGTATTGCCCTGTGTGTATATGCCAATTGTATTTATCCACTGTTATCTTTTGGACCTTCTGGATATTATGAAAGATGCTTCTAAGAATAGTTGTCAGGTAGTTTTTAAATTATTTTCATCACATTTATTTATTTATGTGTGCAGAGGGTCACACACGCCACATCATATGTGTGGAGGTCAGAGGACAACTTGTGGGGCCCATTCTTTCCTTCCACCATGTGGGGTCTGGTCTTCATACTTGGTAGCAAGAATCTTCACCTTCTGTGTTATTGTCTTGGCTTCCATTCTCAAGTTGTTTGTATGATGTGTTATCATTTCTCTTGAAAACATTCATATTTCAATGGATGGTAATTCTAATTGACTTTTTGGGGAACTAGCAGAAAACGATGTGATCCTGACATTCCCACCCCCCGCATTAATGATGTTTATCATCATGAATTATGATGGAACATTAGCATTGTTCCAGGTCTCAGTTACCGGGCATTTCACTTGTTTCCAGCTTTCATTACTACAAAAAGCTGGCTTTAGTGAATGTCATCAGTGCTTCTTTTATGCAGGTTTGTGCTATGTACCCCAGTCTGGTCTTAAGTCACTATGCCTCTAACTCAATCTCCAGAGGTCAGAATTACAGGCATGTGCCACCAGCTCCACAGATAGCCTTTTTACTTTTCTTTTTTGAGACAGGGTCTTCTGTAGCCCAAGCTGGTCTCAAACTTGACTAGGTTGTGGAGGATGGCCTTGAACTTCTGTTCCTCCTGCCTATACTTCTAGAGTGCTCAAATTGCAGGCATGCGGGTTTGTGCTTCTTCATCTGGTGCTGTGGAATCAAAGCCAGGGTTTTCTGTATGCTAAGCAAACACTAATGAGTTACACCACCTGGCCAGCCAGCAGTAGTTTTTTATGCAGCTCAGGTTATTTCTGAGGCACAGATTAGTCAGTTGGCTAGACTGAAGCACATGGGTGATTTTACTGTTTGGAGCGTGATGAACAGTTGCCTTCCAATGGGTTTTGACTGTTTGCCTTCTTGCAATAGCTTGGGAATTTCATTTGTACCTCTCCTTATAGTTTGTCTAACAGGATCACCAGAACATGAACACCTGGATGACAGAGATGTCATTGTCCTTGTGTCCATGTTGTTCATGGGAGGTTTTTTGATTGGATGAATGATCCATAGCAAATGAAGCCCAGATTATGGCAGATGCGGTAGAGCATGCTGTATATTGAATGGGCAGTGGTGTGGACATTAGAGTGGCATTCTAGAGACGAGACCAGAGTCAGTTGGAGCAGATGCCAGTTGGGATGGTGTGGAGACTGGTGGCCAGTCTTTTCTTCTGGAAGTGTTATTCTTTATACAAAGTCCTGGAAGAATTGCGTTCACTGTGTTGGTGAGGTCATCACACTCTCTGTTCATTTGGATCTCCTAAGAAGACACCATTAGGAGACAGATATTAGCACTTTCTGAGGATTTGGTTATTCTCATTTGCATACCCAGGTGGCAGAGAAGCTCTTTTAGGCATTTGCTGTCTTGAAGACAACGATCTCATGACACCCACTCTGCCTACTATTAAAATAGGAAAGAAAAGGAACTAAGGAGCCTTTAGTAAAGGAACTAGAAGGGGCATTTGTGGTAGTGTGAATAAGAATGACCCTCATAGGCTCATATATTTGAATATGTGGTCCCCAGGTGGTTGAAATGTTTGAGGAAGGATTAGGAGGTGTAGCTGTATTAGAGGGAGGAGTTGTACCACTGAGGGCGAGGAGGGTGAGGAGTGTGGCTTGAGTTTTCAATTCCCACACCATTCCCAGTTAGCTCTCCCTGCCTCACCCTGGTGAGGAGGTGAGCTCTCAGCTGCTGCTCCAGCACCATGCCTGCCTGCCTGCTGCCGTGGTCCCCATGATGGCTGTGGTGGTTTGAATGTAATTGGAATAATCTCATAGGGAGTGGCACTAATAGGAGATGTGGCTTTTTCTGGAGGAAGTGTGTCACTGTGGGGGCAGGCTTTGAGGTTTCCTATGTTAAGGATACTGTCCAGTGTCTCAGGTGACTTCCTGTTGCCTGTAGGATATAGCCAGCACTATGTCTGCCTGCACACTGACATGCTCCCCACTGTGATGAAAATGGACTGAACCTCTGAAGATGTAAGCTGTTACCTCAATCAGATGTTTCCCTTTCCAAGAGTCACTGTGGTCATAGTGTCTCTTCACAGCAATAGAACCCTGACTAAGACAATGGTCATGGCCTCACCCTCTGAAACCATGGGTCCAGAATTAAATGTTTTCTTATATAAGTTGCCTTTGTCATGGAGTTTTCTAAGAAGCAGGAAAGCAACTAAGACATGTGTGTTCTATTTCTTGATCTGGCTTTGAAAGACCCGCTCGGAATGCTTCTGCATGCACCCTGCCCCTCTGTCTTCCCCGCCTGTGCCGGTGCTGGGTATTCTCTCTGGAGCAGGCGGGAGGAGCAGTTGGCGGGGACTGAGCAGGGCAGGGCCAGGGTTCGCCTCGGGGCTGGAGAATGCAGCACGTGCGGCGCCTAGAAGGGGAACTTGAGCTGGGAGAGCAGCGGTGCTGCTTGTCCAGGAGCTGCGAGCGGGGAGCCGCCTCCAAGGCCAAGGACACGGGGGCCGCGGAGCTGCCGGGGCCTCCCAAGCCTTCACCCCAACAGGGCTCGCGCCCCCGGCCCGCCCCGCCTGGCACCGCGCCTCGGGGCTGGGGCCGAGCAACGAGCACCAGGTGGGCCGGCACGAGAGCGAACACCAAGTGAGCCGGCCTAGCCCCCGCCCGATGAGAAACACTCCGTCCCAAGGTCTCCGCCCCCAAGGTCAGCCATCAGGACGCGGAGGGGGGGAATTGAGTCTGTTGTACCAGACACCAGACCTTGAGAATATGCTGGTCTGGAATGGCTCTGTGTCTCATTTGAACCATCCAATAGAAATGACTCTGTACTTTGCCTCATTTGAATGACTCTGTATTTCACCTCATTTGAGTAACTCTGTACTGCGCCTCATTTGAATAACCCTGAGTAGCGCCTCATTTACATTGACCAATGGTAATAGCTCTGTACAATGCCTCATTAGAATTATCCAATAGAATCCCTGCTTCTAGCTTGCGCCTTTTTCCCTATATAAGGACCCCTCTCCCTTGGCTCGGCACGCTTAGCCACACAGAAGCTAAGTCGCCCGGGTACCCGTATCTCCAATAAAGCCTCTTGCCTTTGCATCCAAGTTCGTGGTCTCGCTGATTCCTGGGTGCGGGTCTCCTTCTACGAAAGTACCTCTTCGGGGGGTCTTTCAGCTTAATTACATGAGTGTGTGCTATTTGAGAGCTGTATTTAATCTATGTATAGCTTTCAATCTTGTTTTTGGTTTTTTTTGGCTTTTGTTTGTTTATATTTTGAGACAAAGACTCGTGTAGTATAGTCTGGTGTCAAGTTCACTACATAGTTGATGCCAGCCTTGAACTTCTGAACCTCTGAATTTTACATCCCCCCTCACCAAGTACTGGGATTACGTAAAAAAAAAACTAAATAAATGGGTTGAAGAGAATTAGTATTGCTGGAGTCTTTCATGTAAGTACTTTCTTTTTATTTTTCTAGGTTTATTTTTTATTTTACTACTTTATGTGTATGAGTTTTTTTAATGTATGTATGTCTGTACACCACATGCATGTCTGGAAGAAGGTACAGAGTCCCCTGGGATTGGACTTATGGATGGTTGGGAGCCATCATGTGGGTGCTGGGAATTGAATTTGTGTCCTCTACAGGTGCAACAAGTGCTTTGAATTGCTGAACTATCTCACCCAGCCCCCATGCAAATACTTTCTACAGGTCTACATCTCATCTCATAATTCTATTTTTATTTTGTATTTGTTTGTTTTTCAAGACAGGGTTTTTCTGTGTAGCTTTGGAGCCTGTCCTGGAACTTGCTCTATTGACCAGGCTGGCCTCGAACTCACAGAGATCTGCCTGTCTCTGCCTCCCGAGTGCTGGGATTAAAGGTGTGTGCCACCACGGTCAGGCCTATATTTCAATTTTTAAGTGGTTTTTGTTTGTTTTTTGAGACAAGGTTTAAAATTTTTTTAAAGTATAAAATGAGGGAGTTGCCGAGCTGGAGAGATGGCTGAGCAGTTAAGAGTGCTTGCTGTTTTTGCAGAGAACCTGAATTTGGTTCTCAACATTCACATGGCAGCTTACAAGAGTCGGTGTAACTCCAGTTCTAGGAGATCTGGCATCTCTTCTGTCTTTCAGTCTTAACACTGTTTAAAAACCAGGTGTGGTAGCACACCTTTAATCCCAGAACTTGGGAGGTAGAAGCAGACAGATCTCTGTGGGTATGCATACCAGTATATAAGATTAGCCTGGTCTAAATAGTAACTTCTAGGACAACCAGGGCTACATAGAGAGATTCCATCTCAAAATAAAATAAAGTAAAAGACTGTTTAAAAATATGAAGTCTTTCAGAGACTCAAGGCAACATCTTATTTGTAACCCCTATAACATAAAATTTTAAATTATATACTTTCAACATACAATGGCACAGAGTTGGAGTGGTTTTATGGAGCACAGGCCTGGGCTGGAATGACACATCTGCCAGGTAGTGTGTCCGGGCAGAGTAAGACAGCTAACTCCCATTGTCCCTCTAATATAGAGATGTCAGCAGCTCACAGAGCTCCTGGCAGATTGTAAAAGGATTAGAAGAAGCCCTTACCGAGAGGTCCAGTAGCTCCAAGGCAGATGATCTGTTGTTCCGGACAGATTTAAGAAGACTGACATATCCTTCACTTCTAATGGGATTCTTGGAAATCTAAGAAAGATGAAATCACTGGGATACTAGAGTCTTTTATGAGGACCCATACCCATGATCCCCCTGCTCAGGAGGTAGAAGCTGGAGGACTCAAGGTTCAAGACTTACCAAGTTAAGAGGCTACTAGGGGCTGGAGAGATGGTTCAGTGGCTAAGAACACTGGCCTGTTTTCCAGAGGACCCGAGTTCAATTCCCAGTACCCACATAGTGGCTCTCAACTGTCTGTAACACTAATCCCAGGGTTCTGCCCCCTGAGGGCACTAGGCATACATGTGGTACACAGACATACATGCAAGTAAAAATACTCAAACATAAATAAATCTTTAAAATTTTTAAACAAAAAACAAAAGTGCCAGAGAAGTGGCTCAGCAGTTAAGACACTTGCTTCTCTTATAGAGGAGCCAGGTTCAGTACCAAGCATCCTCTTGGGGACCTGGTGCCCTGCTACATCTATATACCCAGGCACACATGCACATAAAAACAAAACCAAAACCAAAAAAAAAAAAAAAAACCAAAACAACAATAATAAAAAGAAGGTTCACAGCAGGGCATGCTTCAGATTGGGAAAGATCACCAGGTGTTGGGTGAACAAGGTCAATGGGACTCAAGGACAGGAGGTGAGAAGAGAGAGGATCCAGCAAGGAACTCTGCAGATGCAGAGGTGAGCTGTGAGCCCCAACCCCGGAAGAAGTGGGTAGTTCATCCAGGTGGGATTCTGAGACTCACTGTGACTTGGACATTGTCTAACAGATGGCTGGAAACATGGCCCCAAGCCTGAAATAGCTCTTGGTTCCTATGTCACAGGAGATGGAATTGCCCCCTCCCCCGCACATTTGGTACAGCTGGGACCTGATCACCTTACCTGGCTCCTTCCCTCTGTCTTTGCTATCACCCTGTCTACTGCCCACTCACCTCCTGCAAACCTGAGGAAAGGAACCTCTGAACACACAAAAACCTCAGCATGTCTAAACTGTGGCCAATCAGTACCCTTGAGCTGACCCTGGGTTTTATCAAGGACAGCAAAAGTCCAGAGAAGATGAAAGTAAATTAGGGAAGCACTGGCTACCCTCCCCACAGTGGAACTCCTTTGAGCAGGAGAAAGGATGGCAAGGAGCTGTCACGGCCACTGGGAAAAGGGTGGGAAGGAAGAGTCAGGGGTTAGCAGTGGTCACAAGAAGCTAGGAGGTTCTCTCCCAGAAATGCCCATATGCTGTCTCTGCAGCAGGAGCGCTGGTGGGGGAAAGGATTGTGGGAAGAGAGACAGGGCCAGTCTGTGTTGGAGCCTCCCTCTCCAACCAGGCTCAAACTTACAATAAGAATCCGCAGTGTCTGGTTGACTTGCAGACCCAGCCCCAACTTCAAGGCCCCTGTCATGGAGATTCGGTTGTTTCTGCAACAAGACAGACATAGGCGGCACGGTTAATCAGCCTAGGTATGGTATCTACAATAGAGTCCATTCAGCCATAAAGAAAGAAGTACTGTGTCATTTGAAGCAAATGGGTGGAATGGGGGCATTATGTTAAGTGAGATAAGCCAGACAGAAAGCCAAGAAAAGCTTTCTCTCCTACACAAACACTAACAACAACAATAGCCTGGAAAATATATTAGTAATTATTAGAGTAATTATATGAGAGGAGAAAAGTAAAAATAAATAAGGGAGGCTAGATGGGGCAGTGTACTCTGCAGGCATGCATGGAACCACCACATCGAACCCCATTAGCAAGGCTAGTAAAAAACATCAGTGACATCAGTATCACAGCTTTCCAGCTCTCAGGGCTCAGTGCCTCCGAGCCCTGCCTGCCTGAGTTGCCTCTGGCAGACTGGGTTCTATAGCACAGCCCTCCACTCATGCCCAGGCCCCAGTCAATGTCTGAAAAATGCGTATGCTCTGCCCCATGGGTGACCTGCACATTTAGAGTGTCCCCCACTCCCATGGAGATAAGGGGATGCTAGCTCCTAGGCTCTTTGGGCTCAGAAGATGTCCGTGTGTGTCTTGTGCCCACTGGCAACACATAGCCATTACCACAACATTTGCTCTGGACCCCGGTCCTTCCTCCCCTCCAAATGGTTGCCTCTGAAGCCAGGCCTACATACCTAATACTAACTTCCTCTTCCTGTTTTGTTTTGTTTTTCTTAAGATAGAGTGTGCTGGGTGGTGGTTGGAAAGGCAGAGGCAGGTGGATCTCTGAATTTGAGGCCAACCTGGTCTACAGAGTGAGTTCCAGCACAGCCAGGGCAACACTGAGAAACCCTGTCTGGAAAAGAAAAGAAAGGAAAAGAAAAGGAAAGGAAAGGAAAGGAAAGGAAAGGAAAGGAAAGAGGCAGTCTTATGCATTCCAGGCAGGCCTGTAACTCCTGCATAGCTGAGGATGACCTTGAACTCTTGATTTTTCCTGCCTCCACCTCCTAAGCACTGGGTTTACAGGTGTGGAAAACATGGGGTGCTGTGGGAAGAGCTTACCAGTTAGTTCTTGAGGATGCTTGAAAGATAGTAACGTTGAAACAGCAATGACACCTTGGTCACATTCCAGAAAGGAGCAAAGACTTGATTGTTAGTTTGAATCTTTTGGCTAAAAACCATTGTGTGCTGATCTACTGGGGCTGAAGAATCAGCAGGGATTTTGTTTGTTTTTGTTTTTTCGAGACAGGGTTTCTCCATGGCTTTGGAGGCTGTCCTGAAACTAGCTCATGTAGACCAGGCTGGTCTCGAACTCACAAAGATTCACCTGCCTCTGCCTCCTGAGTGCTGGGATTAAAGGCGTGCGCCACCAACGCCCGGCCCGAATCAGCTGCTATTATAATAGATCAGCACCCCTAAAGTGAGACTTGTGCATCTTGGGGACTAAAGGGAAGTGTCTCCCAGGGTCGGCACCAGAGGCTAACTAAGGAGGCCAGGCTCCATCTCGTGTAGACGGAAGCTGGCAGAACTTGGTAATGTCCAAAGTGGAGTCCGTGTAGAAATGGTTCTGAAAGCATGGGAGATGCATGATTGAGGAAGTCATGTAGAGTAGGGGGACATTGCTCCTTGTGTCAGGGTGAGGCCCGCCACTGATGAAGTGGAGACCTCGGTTGCAATGGAGACCCCAGAATATTTAAAATGTTTGGACCGGGATGCCTGTCAAGATGAAGGTGTGGTGTGGAGCCAGTCTAGGAAGACAGCTGCATGCTGCAGGTGGCAGAGTGCAGAGATGAGCCTACCTAAACCTTTGAGAGCCCCAAAGATGATGAATCTGAAACAGTGGACACAGCTACAGGATTGGATTCACACAGCCAAATTTTACTTTTGTTTAGGTGTTGATTGTTTTTAATCCCCAAGTTCTTCCCACTTGGAATAAGAATGTTTAAGTATGTAGTTTGCTTTTGACTTTGTGAGAATACAGTAACCCACTCTGGATTCTTAAAGTCTTTTTTTTTTTTTTCTTTTAGTGTTTGAATCCAAGTACCTGAGGAGTTCAGAAACAGGCTATCAGGACCCACTGAAGCCAGAGTTGCGGAAGTTGTGAACCATCTGATTGATGTGAGGACCAAACTTGGGTCTTCTGAAAGAGCAGTGCATACTCTGAGCCCGTACGCCATCTCTCCATCCCCAAGAGACTGTGATTTTTGTTGTTTTTTGGTTTGGGGGAATTTTTTGTTTTGGTTTTTTGTTTTTTTTGTTTTGTTTTGTTTGTTTGTTTGTTTTTGGCTTTTCGAGACAGGGTTTCTCTGTGTAGCTTTGGAGCCTATTCTGGCACTCACTTTGTAGAACAGGCTGGCCTCGTACTCACAGAGATCCACCCGCCTCTGCTTCCCGAGTGCTGGGATTAAAGGTGTGTGCCACCACCACCTGACTGAGACTTTGAACTTTCAAAGAGGTCTTGGGTTTTTAAAGTGTTACAATTTTAAAAACTTATATATATTAGCATTTTGCCTGCATGTATGTGCTTGTACCATGTGTGTACCTGGTACCCATGGAGATCAGAAAGGTCATCAGATCCTCTGGAGCTAGAGCTCTGGGTTATTGTGAGCTACCATGTGGGTGCTGGGAACCAAATCTGGGTCCTCTGAAAGAACAACAAATGCTCTTAATCCTGAGCCATGTCTCCAGCCCCTGAAGTGCTGCTGGAATTTTTAAGCAATGTATTTTACATTGTAAAGTAAACATGAGTCCTTGGGGACCAAGGATGGGAAATTATAGCTTAAAGTGTTTGTGTGTCACGTTAACAAAGGATGGTTGCGTTGGTCAGTTTTATTGTCAATTTGACACAATCAATTATTACCTGGAAGAGAGTCCCAGTGAGTAGGAATTCTCTAGATCAGATTGGCCTACCAAATGTCTTTGGGGGTTGTCTTGATTGGTAATTGATGCAGGAAGACTAACGCTGGCTGTGGGTGGCACCACAAATAAACTGTACAGTGCGAGAAGCAGCAAGGGGCAGCATGGAGGACAAGGCATGCTCTTGGCTCTTGACTGTGCGTGAGATATGATTTCCCTGAAATGCTGACATCTGAGCTGCATTGTAAGCTGGATAAGCCCTTCCTCTAAAGCAGCTTTGCTCACAGTGTTTCATCACAGCAACAGAAGTGAAATGAGGAGTAAGACGCCACTCCTGATTTATGTGGTGTGGAGACATGAACCCACAGCCTGGGCACGACAGATAAGCATTCTACCAACTTAACTACAACCCCAGCCCCCAGCAACAGCCTTGAACGAGGACAGAGCTGAGCCTCAAGCCACGTGATAGGATCAGTGCGAACAGGATCCCAATCTCTGTGTGGCCCTGAGAGCAGCACCCTGGTTTCTCACCTCATGTTTAGTTCTTCCAACACGTTGTTGGCCTTGAGGGCCTCACCTACTGAAGCTGCTCCTGAGTCTCCAAAGCCATTATGAGAGATGTCTAGGACCTTCAGGAATATATTTGCCTAGGACACAAAGAGCAAAAGCTGTGTGGTACATCTGATGGTGCAGACATCCGGAGGGCCAGCCAGGGCCATAGCCTCAGAGTCCAGGAGAGCCCGAGCAATAACAAAGACAGGGAGCAGTCCTAGACAGCAGTGTGATGCCACGGAGGCAGCTGACATTTATCTATAGACCCTTTGGGAAATGAGAGTCAGTGCAGTATACTATCATTTAGTGGGGGTAGGAAAATAGGTCATCTAAGATGCACCGTGGAAGTTGTGCAGAAAGGGCTAAAGTTCATTTCTGAAGAGCTGTAGCGTTAAGAACTGGCTTGGGGAAAATTTCCCTAACGTTCAGACAGGCTCTGAGGACTGTCTCATACCTCCAGGCCCTTGGCAAGTGCAATGGCTCCTGGGCCTCGAAGATGATTCCAACTGAGGTTAAGCTCTGTGAGTCCTGTGTTTTCTGCCAAGGCAGGTCCAAGTGTCTCTCCTGAGGAGCACAAAGAGATTTTTATGGCAAAAATTGCTAAGTCCAAAAATGACCTGAAGTTCACCATGTGCCAGGGCTTCTGCTGGGTAGGAGGGTCATGAAATTCAGCACACACCTGGATAACCCGCAAGGGACATGTATGTATGTGCACATGCTCACACATGTACATGTATACACTGGAACATGGTCTTGTCCTCCAACACAGACAGGTCTAGAACTCACTCTGTCATCCAGACTGGCCTTGATCATCTTGTTGTCACCTCCATTGTGTTGACAATGCAAACAAGAGCCACTATGCCCAGCAAGGAATCCACATATAATTGGGAAGATATGGATTCGAAGTAAAGAGATTCCAACTATTCTAATCCACAAACAAAAAGGGTAGACATGCAATGTAGTGTTGGTGGAGTCTAGAAGTAAGGGCAGAGCAGACAACGTAGAATCAAGGAACCCACATGTATGCACACATGATGGGTAACAGGGATGCAAAGTGAAACTGGGTTGATGCTGGAACTGGGGACAGGCAGGAGGAAGCAGGTACAATGATGTAGGAAGTAATAAGGGCACTTGAGAGTCCTTGAATGCTAAGTGGGGTGTGACTGAGCAGCTGCTGTAGAGCCATGAAGCTGGAGGAGCATCCCAGCAGGATTCCTATTGGGTGGAGTAGCTGTGTGGAAAAGTAATGAGAGCATTCAAGTTCCAGCCTCGGTGCATTCTCACGGTCCAGGTTAGGGGCTAGACAACAGGCAGGTAGGGTTTTCTAAAAGGAGTCTGAGGGTGAGAGGGAAATAAACTGGATCACACACGTGTTCCACTCATGGCTCTTTATTTTTCAAAGATGGAGGCTTCCCAAAAAAGTTCTCTCAAAAGCTCTCTTTAAGATTTCTCCCTAAAAGCTCTCTCCTCAAAAGTTCTCTCTCTAAAACCCCTTTAAGATTTCTAAAAGTCCTTTAAAATTCTCTAAAGTTCTTTCTAAAAAGACTCCAAAAGTTGCTTCTTCTAAAAGTTCTCCTGAGGTCTCTGTTATCCTACAAGGGTTCTAGTTTTTATACCACAGGTACATTTAACAACTGACAATAGGGCACGCATATGTCTCAGAGACAGGGAGGCGGGTAAGACCTTGAGAAAAGCAGCTACCTTAGGCGGTTCCCCTGGACATGACTTGTAACTCTTGCTGTTAACCAATTAAAGGGGGCATCTTGGTGCTATATCAAAAGGAAAATCTAAGGCTATGCAGTGTGAGACCCAGAGGCTGCTGCTCTTACTGCTGACACCCGTGTGAGAAGGAATTCCTTTCTCTGGGGCCTATTTGAGAATACAAAGCACCCAATATATATTCTAAATAGTCAAATTCATAGTGATAAATATTCTGGAGTTGATACCTAGAATATTAATTGCTACTTCTATAATAAATGATAAAAGCTTCCAACAAAAAAGAAGCAGGAGCAGTAGCAGAAGGAAGTGAGTGGAACCCTGATAAATACCTAGCATGACAAATGGCAGGGGCACACCTTACAACCAGCTCTTCATTCTGTTAACACTGATGGGTGTGACCATCTGCCAGTTCTCCACAGACTCAGTTCTATCCAAGTCCCAGTGCAGTTCTCCATGTTGGTAACCCCTCGTCCATCTGGTCGACCATGCCTCAGCCTCACAGCTTGGATGTGCAGACTCAAGAAGCCTCACCTGTCTCTCCAGGCTTGGTGGGCCCCTCGGAACCCATGTTCACTGTCTTCCACCTTCCCATACTATTCTAGCCCTGTGAGCCCTTACAGCACCCCCGACTCCAAACTCACTCTCTGCCTGGTTCACCTCTGTACCTGGATTGGAACCCCCGAGGATCCAAATTTGGCCTCTTTTCATTATCTTGGCAGATAGAGCAGAAAAGCTGGTTTGAAGTGCTCAGAGAGGCTAAGGGTGGAGGTCCACTCCTATAATCCCAGCATCCTGGAGGCTGAGGCAGGTGGAGCCTTAGTTCAAGGCCAGTCTAAACGCTGTAGTGAATTCCAAGCCCCAGGGCTGCATAGTGAGACCCAGCCTCAAAAACCAAATCAAATTGAACTAAATCAAACCAAGGAAGTGTGTGTGTGTGTGTGTGTGTGTGTGTGTGTGTGTGTGTGTGTGTGTGTGTGTGTGTGAGAGAGAGAGAGAGAGAGAGAGAGAGAGAGCGTGTCCCAAGCCTGAGTGCCCCCAGCCACCTGCTTGGCTAGCACATGCAGCAGCAGGCACATTAGCACCTGCACCACAACTAAGGTTTTGGGCACTGTCTCATATCCAGGGCTGGACCAGATACCTCTAGGTTCTCAGATAAAGGGTCTTCCACTTCTCCTGGACACTGCTAACACTGGGAGAGGACAGTGGGTGCCCCCCTGTTACTCTTTTCTGCTGAAGGGTGAGGTTCGCTCTTCTCCTGGTCCGTAATGGCAACTCTATCTCCATTCTATGAGGCACACACCTGTGGCGGCTTCTCCATTGCCATAGATGGTACATGACTGAGACTCAAGTCCCTTTGCACTCCCCCAAACAACCTTCGATCCCCTCTTGGAGAAACAGAACAGAATGAATCTTCACTTCCTCCTTTCCCCCTTGCATACCCTCATAGAGCTTCAGACCTCAGACCCCCAGAGTCCCACTGCCTCTCTGTCACTTGTCTGCTAGTCTGTAACTTACATGATAACACACCCCAAGGCCCTTTCATGCTTTAAAGGCTTGGTCCCTGGGGCTGGAGAGATGACTCTGCACTGGATGAGCTAACATTGAGTCCAGATTTGGCTCCCAGTACCCACATGGCAGCTCTCAGCCGACTGTAACTCCTGTTCTGTGGATCTGATGCTATCTTCTGTCCTCCATGGGCACTGACACATGCAGGCAAACACTTATACATACAAAATTAAATAAAGTCTATTCTTGGTCCCTAAGTTTGGGATGTGGTAGATGATGCCATCTAAAGGTCTTAGGCCACTGGGAGTTCCCTTGAAGGAACTGTATGATCCTAGTCTCTCCCTTTTGCTTCTCTGCTTCTAGACCATGAGTTGGGGGGCTTTTTTTTTTTCTTAGCCACAGGCCCAATCCATCAAAGGCTGAAATCTCCAAAACTGTGAGTCCAGATGCATCATTTCCCTTTGTAAGATGGTTGTCTAAGGTATTCGTTACAGTAATAGCAAGCTGGCTCCTATTCCCAAAGACACAGCTACAGTTTGTCAGTCTCCTTTAGTTCCACTGGCTTCCCACAATAGTTTTCTTAGAGGACAATTGGCTTCAGCAGTCAAACTCTAGGGCTGAGGTTAGTGTCACTCCACTCAATTATCTGGGACAGACCAGAACTCCTGGTTAGACAGCTGTCCTGGGACAACTACAATGTCCACTACAATGCATATACATGGGGACATCTAAGAATTTATGTCAGGTGCTGGAGAAGTGTCTGAGCAGCTAAGGGCACAAGCTGCTCTTCCAGAGGACCTGAGTTCAGTTCCCAGCATTCACACTGGGTTGCTCCCAACTATCTGTGACTCCAACTGTAGAGGATGGGATGTCCTCTTCTAGCCTACACAGGCACCAACACATATGTAACAAACATTTACATAAATATAGACCTTTAAAGAGAAGAATTTGCTGCAGCCAATCTAGATGACAGAAACTCCTAAAGCAGGGCACAGGTGACCCTTCCGTGCTGCCAAACTACCCCCAAGTTTCTTGGAATGAAGCCTTCATACCTTCAGCAGTGATCTGCAGGCCACATAGTCTCTGCTTCCTTTTCAAACGACAGCCTGGTCATTCTCCCCTGGATCACCCACCCAACCACACCAGTATCTACCAATCTAGGAAACACACCTGCATGCTCACGATTCATCAACATCATGGTCTTGCTATGGTTGAGTCCTTTCCCCCCCCCCCCCCACAGATTTCAGGTTAAAGACCTGCCCCACTACAACACGTGGTCCATTCTTTTCTAGAACCACACCCTACCTTCCTTTCTGAGACAGGATTTCTCTGTGTATCTTTGGAGGCTGTCCTGGAACTTGCTCTGTAGCGCAGGCTGGCCTCACACTCACAGCGATCTGCCTGCCTCTGCCTCCGGAGAGCTGGGATTAAAGGTGTGTGCTACTGCTGCCCAGTCACACATTGTTTCTTTTAGAGGGCCACTGATTACTAAGAATGGCCTTGTTAGTGTATGTCTCTTGAAGTCAGGAACTTTTTTGTTTGTAGATAGATCCCCACAGCAGAGGGCAGTGAGAAATGCCTGGAATTAGGAATTCTGTGTGGTTGGAGTAGAAGAACCAAGAGAGGTATGGTGAACAGATGCCAGCATATCAATATTTATGGCGGGAGCTGGGTGTGGCCCTGTCCACCCCCTCCCCTGACACCAGTGTGCAGTGGGCACTCATGACCCATGACTGCCCAGACCAAGTATTACCTGCCAGGTCATTGAGCTGATTATAGCTGAGGTCTAGGGATTTCAGGCTTGTGTGACGCAGCAGAAGAGCAGCGAGGTGCTGGGCAGCCTTTTCCTCCAGCCTGTTTCCTCCCAGTTGCATCTTCTGCACAGCTGGGTTTAAGGCAAGGGCAGCACAGATAGCCTGGAGCCCTGCAGCTCCAATCTGGTTGTCTGACAGGTCCACATCTGAGGGGAGCACCACTGCTTGGTCAGTGGGAACCTCGGCCAAGCACCACCCTCTTGTACTTCCCTACATCCCTAAATCTCCTGGTCTGAGGCAAAAGAAGCGGCTTTCAATCTGATTATCTAAGGTGACATGGTTGCTGCTTTGCCACCTATTGCCTGGGTCACCTTGGGTCACCGGTCTCCCCATCCCATGACTGTCTGTCTGTCAAGAGTGCTGTGGGAGAGGGTCAGCTGCCTTGTTGATGATTGGTGTCTCCTAACAATGTAACCTCCCTCAGAAACCCTGTCTGTCCTACTGCTCCGGAGTAGCACACACCAGCAGTGTGAGCTCAGATGTTCACTCAGGTTTACTTCTGTGGCTTCCTTTAATGTTGGCCACAGCCCAGAGAGCTTAGTGGTGTTGCTGTGATCATTTTAGAGACGGAAAACAGGCCCAGCAGAGTTGTGTTGCCTGCCTGGGTCAGCTCACGCTTCATTGGCTGAGCTGTCATCTACAAGCAGCCTCACCCAACTGCCACTAACCCTTCCAATTCTCAGCTGATGGAGAATTGGTTCTCCCCTGCTTCTCTGTGCCTCTCTCATCCTGCACTCAGGCACTGGGAGTCTACCATGTGCAGGGGTGAGGTGCTCACCAGGGGAGATAGCTATAGGATGGGTCAGGCAAAGAGCAGCATTCAGCATTGGCTACACCAATGAGGAAACTCCCAGAAAGGAGGCTCACCTCACATGCCACACCCTGTGATGGGGGCCTTCCTCATCTCCTAGCAACAGCCAAGAAGGCCCAGTGAGGGAGCACTCTCCTGAGGAAAGAAGGGCTCCAAGCGTGCCTACTGCTCAGACTCAAAAACTCAGCATCTACCTACCAGAGATAATGTTGTTCTTACACAGGACATCAGCCAGAGCCTCTGCCCCGGCCCCACAGAGCCCATTGTCCCGAAGATCCAGACGCTTGATGTAGACATTAGAGGTCAACATGGAAGCCAGAGCCCGGGCCCCCTGGAACAGAACAGAGAGGTACAAGAGGCAGAGGCACACAGGGCCCTTGAGAGGTCTGGTCCTTCCCAGGGGCAGATAACCATTACCTCAGTTTAAACCCCAGAGCTCCCATCTCCTCCAGGTAACATCTGCTTCTCCCTCTAAGTACAACTTAGACCTCATTTCCTAGAGCCTTCTTGCAGTTGCAGCACTCATCTCTGTCACAGCCTCCATCCTGTGTTACAGGCATGGGGGATGGGATATGCATGGCACAGAGGAAGGCTGTGAGTTTGTAAAATGGACTCAAGGACAAGATGGCCACTGTCTCCCACATCCTTCCTGTTTCCAGGTTCCCTGAGAGATACCTGGGGCCCCAGGCCACGATGTCGAAGGTTCAATTCAGAAGCGCTCCCTTGGCGCAGAAGACAAGATGCCGGCACAACACTAAGGGCCTGGCAAGACTCCAAATAGTGGGTAGCCATGACCGGTTCTCCAAGACTATGGGTGCCTAACAGTAGACAGGGGGACAAAGGAAGAACTCTACATTGGCACAGCCCCACCCCTTTTCCTGCCCTTGCCATTTCCTCCTGCGTCAGCGGCTATTTACTACACTCTTTTCCCAGATGAGGGCCTCATGACTAAAAAAGTCTTTTCTCCAAGTCACAGAGCTAGTCAGAACCTACTGCTGAAGTGTATGCTGGCCCCATCCCATCCGGCCCAGGTATCACAGATCACCCCCCCCCCCAAGTTGGCTTCCAACTTGTTGGCTGAGGGGAGTGTTGAACCCAAGGTTTCAAGCATGCTAGGCAAGCACTTTACCAACTGCCTTACATTCTCAGTCCCCCGGTCATAATGTCTACAGACGACGTATGGTGTTTAATAATTCTAAAATAACTCCAAACAATTCTAAACTCAATGCATCCCTTACCTAAGTTTTTCCTATACTTTGGAACACCCGGCCCTGAACCCTTCCAAGTGCAACACCACCGTCTGTTAGGGTGTTTCATTTACAGATTATTCTGCAAGACAGTTCTAAGCATTGGGCCGTCTCATGCCTCCACGAGAGCAAGGGGTATCAGCTGCTGATAATGGGGGATGAGGCCCCACTGAAGCATGTGGTCCCACTCCAGAGGACTCGCACCACCTGGGTGCTGGAGGAGTCCAACCAGGACCCCACGCGGAGGACAAGGCACCTTCTGTTTCCAGAGCAAAGTGGGAATCTGCGGTCCAGAAATTGTTGGCCTCCGGGGCCTCCGCCTGACGCGCAGTGGCAGCTGCTCTTCCCTCTTGATCTTCATTCTTCGTAGATGCCTTGCAGGGACCCTTCATGTTTACCCTCACTTCCGAGTCGGGGGCACAGAGACTGAGAACGCGCACAGCTCACAGCTTGGAACGCTTCCCAGGGATGTGGGCGGTCCCTCTGACCTCACTGGCCAATCAAATTTGATTTACGGGCAGCAGGTGGTCCCTGGGCCCAGTAATGATGCTCCCCTCCCACCCCGCGGTCTCCCTGGGAACCGGGTGTTGTTTGTGGCTGCAGAATCACCAGGACCTTGCTTGGTATATGTTCTTCAACAGGGCTAACTACCGCACCTCCTCCATGTTCCTTTCATGAACTTTTCTAGTCTGACTTTAGAGCTTGTGTTTTGGTGCAGGAGGTGGCTCTAGGGAAGACCTAAGGACCCTGTAGAGTCTAGCGAACGTTTTTCTCTGGAGTCACAACTGTGCTGTCCCTGCCCGAGGGTCTCAGCTTCCTCGCAAGATCTAGTCTTTGCTGTGTGCTACTGCGCCAGCGGGGGCATCCCAAACCTGACTTGCCCTGTTGCACTTTGGAATCTCCCTGTTTGAGCTCAGAGCCCCTCTGTGCTTCTGTTACCCCACATTGGTCACAGCCCACCCTATAAAGAAGTGGAGTGGATGGGCAGGGACAGGACTACTCCTCTCTGTATGCACAGGGTACAACCCAGGGACTCCAGATGGGATGGGAAGCCTGGATCTGCTGGAGTTTGGGACTGAGCCAGGAGACAGATCCTGCCGAATGAAGATGCCCCTTTAACACTGGCCTGGTTCCATGCATGGCTGTTCTGCCTGCAGTTCAGCTGAAGCTGCCTGCTGACTCATGCACTAGCGGCCAGAGGAACTGGGAAGATGGCTTCTGCCGCCGCGGCAGCACTTGTGGGCTGGGGGTTTCTGGATTACAAGACAGAGAAGTATGTGATGACTAGAAACTGCCGAGTGGGTGTCTCTCAGAGGCTGCTGCAGCTGGGAGTGGTGGCCTACGTGATAGGGTAAGAGCAGCCCTTTGCCAGGCTAGCTGAAGAGATTGCTGTTGGCCTTGCTGGCTGAGGGCTAGAAATTGGCTTTTCAGAATTCCGGCTGGTGGGTGAGTGGGAATGGGGGTGGTGAGAGGTGGTCAGTAGGAGGGATTTTAATCCATTCGGAAGACAGCAGAAGCCATATGCCCAGCGTCATCTTGGTCTCTGCGTGCATCTGCAGTACTCCTGCCCAGAGACACCTGGTGGGGAGGGAGTCAGTAATTCTTGGCATGTGTGAGCAATGGAACCCTAAGGCTCCCAGAGGGACCACCAGATGGATATCTGAAGTGCCTTAAAGGGCTGAGCTGAGTGTGCTGAGTGTATGGGAGGCACTGGCATGTGAAAAGTGGCCATGATGGACAGCTCCATCTGAGGGCTCCACCTGCTCAGCCCTCCGTGCTGATCTGGAGGCCTCTGAAGTATACCAAGACAGTCTAGTTTTACAGGCCTTGTCACGTTACACTGTCCATCACCTTCTCCCTAGGTGGGCCCTCTTGGTCAAAAAAGGCTACCAGGAATGGGACTTGGACCCCCAGATTTCTGTCATCACTAAACTCAAAGGGGTTTCCGTAACCCAGATTAAGGAACTAGAGAACCGACTATGGGATGTGGCTGACTTTGTGAAGCCATCACAGGTAGGTCCTCGGTGCTGTGGCAGGAGGCCAGAGTCCTTCAGATATTGACAGTGGCCTGCCTCATAGTGGCTGTGCATGAGAGACAGGATGCCTGTGATGCCAGAGGGTGGGTGAAAGGCTTGGGAAAGGGCAAGGGCCTCTCAGAAGACTGCTGAGTCAATCTGAGCAAATGGCTTCCCAAGTCAGGAAGCCCATGCCCATGGAACTTCCTATTAAAAGGAAGGTTAGAGACACAGCTCAGTGGCAGAGTGCTTGCCTGACACACATAGCTTCCTGGGTTCAATTCCGAAGGCCATCAAGAAAAATAACCCACCCACACAAAGATAAAAACACCCCACCCACTCACCACACACACCAAGATTAAAAACACCCACCCACTCACCACCTAAACAAATAAAAATACCTACCCACTCACCACTAAACAAACATAAAAATACCCACCCACTCACCACCCACACCAAGATAAAACCATCTCATCCACTCACCACCTACACAAACATAAAAACACCCCACCAACACCCCACCCACACAAAGATACTCCTGCAAAGGACTGAAATGTCTTGGGCTCAGGATTTACGCTTGGAAGGGAAAGGTAGGGCACGCAGTTCAGGGTATCAACTTTCTGAAGTCCCCTTGTTATCATTTAGGGATTTTAGATCAGGTTCAGTTTTCCCATTGGTGAAAGAATTAAAAGGCAGGGGCTGGAGCACTGGCTGCCCTTGGAGAGGCTATGGGCTCTGTTCCCAGCACCCACATGGTAGCTCACAACTTTCTGTCACGCCAGTTCCAGGGAGTTCCATTGCCCTCTTATGGCCTCTGAGGGTATCAGGCACACAAACAGCACACATACTTTTATACACATTACATAAAACTGCTCAACAAAAGAATTAAAAGGCAGGAAATAAGTCATAGTCACAGCAAAAAAAGTGTTATTAAAAGTGAGCCTGCACCCCTCCCACACACACACAGCAGAGGGAAGGGGATTCAGAAACCAAAGTCCATTCTCCCTTGAAGGGCTGCTGGCCTTAAAGGTATGTGGTGGTGTAAGATGGGTCCCTGCTCCTGAACTTTGGATGCTCAACTTAAAAGAGGGAGCTGACAGGCCCATAGGTTCATACAAGCTGAGACATGTTCAGGACCAGCGTTGAACATAACTGGACTGGCCTAGACCATTCATCCAGAATCGGACCCTTCTGGCAGGAAAAGCTATAATCTCACCAGGCCTTCATCTTGAATAGGTTTGGTGGTGTGGTGAGGGAGAATCTGGGAGTCTGTCATCTTGTGGTTGACCTGCCTTTTAATTCTTTTGTTGAGCAGTTTTATGTAATGTGCATAAAAGTATGTGTGCTGTTTGTTTGCCTGGTACCCTCAGAGGCCATAAGAGGGCACTGGAACTCCCTGGAACTGGCGTGACAGAAAGTTGTGAGCTACCATGTGGGTGCTGGGAACAGAGCCCATAGCCTCTCCAAGGGCAGCCAGTGCTCCAGCCCCTGCCTTTTAATTCTTTCACCTTTTTCCTATCTTTGCCTGTCAGGGTGCAATCTACCTCCTCTCAGCCACGTCTCTCATCTTCCCTTCTCCCTCCACCTAGCCAATATGGCTTCAATTGCCAGCGGCTGTGCCTCATTTCCTGAGGAGATATAAAGCAAATACATGTCTGTATACCTCATCTATTGCACCAACAATGGGCCAATTTCATCCCAAATTAGTTCTGTGAACCAATGAGTAATTGTGGTTACCTCTAAGCATATTGAGTGAGGGGTGACTCAAAGGTAGCTACATCACCTTGACCATTGTCTGGCTGCAGGTGGCGCTAGCTTTCTGTGCAAGCACTCCCTTGCCAGACTGTTTGGCCTGTGATCAGGCCTGCTTTCTAGCTTCAGCGTCTAGGTTCAGGA
Source organism: Cricetulus griseus (assembly GCF_003668045.3). NCBI lineage: Eukaryota > Metazoa > Chordata > Mammalia > Rodentia > Cricetidae > Cricetulus > Cricetulus griseus. The sequence continues at coordinate 71,747,285 of NC_048597.1, read as the reverse complement.
GGTTCTTGGAAAATTTTGGTTGAATGCATGATAATTTGAAATGAAACTTGTATGAAGGATATGATAGAGGCATGACACTTCCCTGGTCTCAGGAATGGCCACAAACCTAGCCACCTTTGCCTGCCTTGCTGGTCACCACTTTCTGTGGCACAAACCTGGTAACTAGATAGGGCTGAGAAGTAGTCCTACAAAATCCAGGCTACCAGGCTGAGCTCCTACCTCGGCAGCAGAGCACTGGCCTAGCATGCCTGAGATCTCAAGTCTCATTCCCAGCACTGACAGCAACAGAAAGCAAACAAAACAGGCTTCAGCTTCTAGCCCCTCCAGCTGAAGCCAACCTCCAGCCTTGCCTTCTAGGGAGAGAATGTGTTCTTCCTGGTGACCAATTTCCTCGTAACACCAGCTCAAGTCCAGGGTAAATGCCCAGAGGTAAGTCCATCCAGAACCTCTAACACACCCTACTTCTCTCACAGTCTTGTCTCCTTTCTCCTCCACACATGGCTCAAGACTCAGTCTGAGCTTGGTATATCTGTGCCAGGCAACGGGCTAATCTTTCTAGAAGCCATTTAATTGAGTCCTTATATCTGTTGTCCACCAGAAAGACTATAATTCCCATCAAACAGGTGGTTGGGACTCTACGAGTTCAGTCACTTGCCCAAAGGTACCCCAAGTGTGGGTTACAGCGCCAGACCTCTGAGTGGAGACAGTTTCCAGTCTTGCAGTCTCTTTCCCATGCTGGTCCTGCCTCTGGCTTCCAACCAGGCACACACTCAGGTGGGCATTAGCAGCAGGGGGCAAGCTGAGAGAGCACCTTCCTTCTCTGTGAGTTAGCTTCCATCTGGGGGACAAGCTAGCACACTTCTGCTTTCAGCCCAGCTGTGTTCATGTTAGAGCCCTCTGCCTCATTCTTACCTGCTTTTCATGAAGAAATGCATGCACCACCATCCCAAACTCACTGTTTCCATTTGGGAATATTCCAAACAATCTTTCAAGGAGCACACTAGTTCTCACCAACCATGGCATTTGTGTGAACAGTAATGACCTGGTCCACATATATGCATCACACCCAAGTCCAACCTCTGCTCTTCTGGACTCCAGGCTCTGGTATTTTGTCACATTACAGTTTCAGGGGACATTACATAGCCACGGTTGACCCCTATCCAAAGGATGACTAAGGGGAACCCAGACTCCCAGTGCTTAGAGAATGTTGCATCCAGGTTTAACATGTAGACAACTCTAAAATTTCACCAAACCTACAGGTCCACTCTTAGAAAGAACACTGTTTTTCTGTTTCCTTGTCTGAGGCTTCTGGCTCTTCCAGTGAACCTCCCATGACTGGAAATAACTCACCAGATCTGATGACCAGATAACCAGAGTTCCTGCCAGCTCTTCTTGGAAGATTGGTGACCTGGTCCCTCCAAGAACACACTTCATAGTGTCACATCCCTCTGCAAACCTTTCTTGAGCCCCTCTCCTCGCCCCCCCCAATCTGGGTCAGGTCTTGTGCTGGGCTGGCAGAACTCCAGCTCCCTGTACCTCAAGTTGCAGCTAAGGTGCAGCCAAGGCAGCAGGTTCCATGTTACCCACAACACAGAGGCTGCAGTGGGGAGACTTGGGGAAGTACATGGATAGAATCTTAAAGGAGCCAATGATCTGGGTCAGTGTGGGTGCAACAGAATGCTAGGGCAGAGGGAACTTCATGGGCAGAGGCCCAGGCTGTGTGAAGGGCTGAGGTGTCTCTGGGGATACCTGCTAACTCCGTGTGGCTGGAGCATAGATTAGGGCTGGGTCACCAAAAGGACAGCCCAACATCTCCCTCTGAGTCTGCTAACAAGTTGGACTTGATGTATGAGCAGAATGCAGCCAGAATGGGAGCATGGTAAAGACCCCCGTCTCTCATCATTTGGGCTGCCGGGAGAGGTGCTCACATCTCACCATGGAGTCTGGTTGAAGAAGCTGGGGACATAGTCAGACACAGGTTGGGACAGCAAAGCAGAGAAAGTGGCTGAGGTCAGAGTAACCTCTGCTACCAGTCATAGTCCCATCCTTCACAAAGTCCTAAGTCCTGGCTTTTCAGTCCTTCAGCCATTCTTGCTTTCATGGTGCTGCCTGGCGTTCCTCGTGAGCTGAACCCCCATAAGGGTTCCAAAGCTCAAAGCCGCCTTTACCTCATAGTGCTCCCCCATGAGACTCTGACACAATGGCCATGTTTGGCAGAAAAGACTGGCACCATCAGGTGTGCGGGGCTTCCTCCCTGTACAAACCCTGTGGCCTTAGGCCCTGCTCTTCGATGGCTACACCTATCGTGTATTGAGCATCACTAGTCTGTCCTTCTGTGGTTCTCTAGCATCCCACCCCACCCCTTGCCTTGGTGAACAATCAGGGACAGAGTTGTCAGGAGAATGAGAGTCTCGTTTTGCTCTTGGAATACAGCCGGTACACCATCTCACAGGAGGCTCATCAGCTTCTTCCCTCCAGCTTACAGCTTGTGCCTTCCCTGTGCTTCACAACCCAGGGTTCCCTGGGAGGAATCCTCAAGGTCGTCTCTTTGTAGTCTGTGAGGCTAAGTCACAGAGAGGAGGCATCTCTGTGACTAGAATCTCTCCTACTTCAGCATCCTTCCGTTCCTCTGGCTAACTGCTGGGCTGACGAGGACTGCCCTGAAGGGGAGACGGGAACGCACAGCCATGGTAACTGTGGGCTTCCACTAGAACAGGGGGAGGGGAGGGAATACTGCGGTCCCCAAAGCTGTACTTGTCTGTGCGCCACCCCATTCTACCGACAAGCCCATGCCCCACACCCTCCTCAGGATCCATGGAGACTTGAGGCCTTGGAGCTCATTTTGTGTTTTCAAGGCATAAAAACGGGTCAGTGTGTGGTGTTCAATGGAACCCACAGGACCTGTGAGATCTGGAGCTGGTGCCCCGTGGAGAGCGGTGCTGTACCCAGGTAAGCCTCCTTTCTCTCCCAGGATGGGCCCCAGGATAAGCAAAATGATGCCAATATACTGTCTATCCTCAGGAAGCCCCTGCTAGTTCAGGCCAAGAACTTCACACTTTTCATCAAAAACACCGTCACCTTCAGCAAGTTCAACTTCTCCAAGTAAGCCTGAGCAGGTCTTGGTTGAGCCCCGATGCTCCATGCTTAGTGGGTCATCTGATCCCCATCACTGTCCTTTCTAGGACCAATGCCTTAGACACCTGGGACAGCACCTATTTCAAGCATTGTCGCTATGATCCACACTCCAGCCCGTACTGCCCAGTGTTCCGCATTGGGGACCTTGTGGCCATGGCTGGTGGGGACTTTGAGGACCTGGCATTGCTGGTGAGTCATTTGGAGCAAGTTCCTGCTGCTCAGGGTTAGGGTCTCAAGCCTGTCTACCAGTGGAACAGAAATGTGTTGCATGCAGGGTGGCGCTGTGGGCATCAGTATCCACTGGGATTGCGACCTGGACTCCAGGGGCCCTGACTGCTGTCCCCGGTACTCCTTCCAGCTGCAGGAGCGGGGGTACAACTTCAGGTATGGCCCCTGCTGCCATAGTCCTGGCTCACTGTTCCTGGCCTAGTACTCTCTCCACCTAGCTCCCTGGGACCACCAGAACAGAGCACCCCCAACTCAAACCCCACTGTGTGTACAAGGGTCCCGTCCCCAGCTCCGCTCCACCTTCCCTTGCTCACCTGTTACAGGCTTCCCTCATTCACCGGTCGGTACAGGCTCCCACTGTAGGTCCGGCACAGCCTCTCCCAGATGATCCTGCTTCTCCAAAGCAGACATCTTTCATCTTAAATTTCCCTGTCAGACTTTATCTAAAAATTTCCCCAAAAGAGTGTGGAAAAATTCAGACTAGCAACACAAATATTCACATACTTCTGACCATAGTTTCCTAGCATTGCTTTTTCTTTCCCTGTCAGCACTAAGGCTAAGGTTTGGATTCAGGGCCTCAGAACTATTTGAAAGTAAATATCAGATATTGGATACTCATCCTTCCCAATAATGTCAAGGACTGTTTCCCACATGACCACTGTCCCATTGTCACAGACAACTCTGGACATTGGGTAGGTGGTCACACAGTACATGCTTGTAGTCCCTAATCCCAGCCCTCAAGGGCAGAGAAAGGGAGATTAGGGGTCAGAGTCTTCCTTGGCGATATATATATATACAGAGCAAGTGTTCTGCCTGTATATTTGCCTGCACACCAGAAGAGGGCACCAGATCTCATTATAGATGGCTGTGAGCTACCATGTGGTTGCTGGGAATTAAACTCAGAACCTCTGGAAGAGCAGCCAGTGCTCTTAACCACTGAGCTATCTCTCTAGCCTCCTTCCTTGGTTTTATAGCAAGTCTGAGGCAGCCTGGTGAAGAAGGAGGAGGAGAAAGAAAGGAAAGAGAGGAGGAGGGAAGGAAGGAGAGAAGAAGGAGGGGGGAGGGAAGTAAGGATGGAGACAAGAGAAAGAGGAAGAGGGAGAAAGGGAAGGAAAGGAGGAGGGGGAGGAGGAGGGAGAAAGGAAGGGGGTAAGAAAGAAGTTAGGAAAAGGGTGTTGGAGATTAAATCTAACATTTTATATTTCCCCCATTGTGTCAAAAATGTTCCAAATCTGTATTTTCCAGTCCTAGAGGCACTAAGAGATCTTAAATTGCAAGTATTGCCATGTTTTCAGTTTCCCAAGTAGAATCTTGGGCTCCTCCTGCCACTTAATATTATTTTATCACATATAGTAGCAGATGTGCACATGTGGCTGCAAGGCCCAAGGACAATGCCCTTTGATACAACTCACTGTGGTTGGCTCCCCATCTCTTGCAATCTTATGGGGTTAGGCTTCTGCTGGCAACTTCCTCTCTGTTCACAGTGCCTTCTTGAGCCCTGGCACCTGAGCTAACTTCCCCTCTAGGTCTGGGCTGGAAGGAATTGCTGCTTCAGAGTTCTAGCAGCCTTCCCTCCACCCCACCTCCTTTCTCCCATATACCCCCCACCCCACTCTAGTACCTTTTTCAGCATCCTCTGTGCCCCTCCCTGACCTCAGCATCCCCTGTGCCCCTCCCTGACCTCAATAGACAGCAATCTTCCTTCATTCAGGCCCTTCTCAGGTTCTGGGGTGCTTTCCCCTGTCCTCAACATCTACAGGGAGCCTAAGACTTAGGACTCTGGGTTGGGCTGGTGGAGTCCGTGAATAATCCGGCCTGTGATGCAGCATGCAAACCAACGGCATCTGTCTTCTCTGCTATCCCCAGGACAGCCAATCACTGGTGGGAACCCTCAGGTGTGGAGGCCCGGAGCCTGCTCAAGCTCTATGGGATCCGCTTTGACATTCTTGTCACTGGGAAGGTACTGTTTAGGGCAGGGGAAGGGTCTCTGGAGGTTTGGGAGGACAGCCCCAGCCCTAGAGGCTCAGCTGGGGTCTCTCAGGCAGGGAAATTTGCACTCATCCCTACGGCCATCACACTGGGCACAGGAGCAGCTTGGCTGGGAATGGTGAGTCTGAGGTTCACTTTGGCTGCAGTAACCACCAGCCAGGGCCTGCTGGCATCTGCTGAACCTGCATATTGTGTCCTGGGTGAGGGCTTGACTGGAGAAGGGGGCAAGGTGAGGAATCTGGAACATGGTAGGTCCTGCCCCTTCCAGGTCACCTTCCTCTGTGACTTGCTGCTACTGTATGTGGATAGAGAAGCCAGCTTCTACTGGAGGACCAAGTATGAGGAAGTGAGTTGTGGGCTTGCTTGTGTCCCAGAGCTGAAGTCACTGCCTGAACATTGGGTTCTGCCACACACATTTGGGGGATCCCTAATCTGTTGTCTTTGTAGGCGAAAGCTCCAAAGGCAACTGTCAACACTACATAGATCAAGCTGGCTTTCACACGTGCACCCTGCTGCCCAAGTGTCTCAGTGGTGGGTTGCACCTGCCCCATGTCTGTTGCTGCTGGTATCCAGATATCTGTGCACCAGTGGCCTTGTCTGGGTGGCTGTCATCCACTGGCCTATCCATTCCTGAGCCACTCCCTGCAGGTTAAAGTTTAGGGGTTGGGATGGATAGGGTTCTGGCTTGGGAACATCAAGGACAAAGCTCCAACAGGACTGGAGAAGGGCTTGGGGGGATTCCACCAGACTCTGCATGCAGACTCCCTCCTGGGCCCAGCCTGAGAGAGAGAGAGAAGGCAACATGACCGAATGATTGATTGCCTAGTCCCTTGGGACTCTGTCTTCTAGGCAACTCTGCCATTCAGTTCAAGCCCCAATAACCTGACCCCAGGTTTCTCAGGGGTCTAGGTGAGACGGGAGGCTACACATGTAGGACTTCCTGCCAACAAGACATTCCTGGAAACCTCACTGCATGCAGAGGCACCTGTCTGCCTGAGGCCCTAAGTCTGGCCCCAGAACGCCAGAGTTTCGAGGTGTGATCTCCATGAAGGACACCAAGATTCCTCGAGCATAGCTGGTTCTGGATCTGCATGCATGCGGGCTTTGATTCCTCTGTCATTAGAGACTTTCCCCATGTCCCAGAATGGCAGGGACGGGCTGCAGAAGCACAGCCCTTTCTTGGCCCACTGTGGGGCATAACTTATGGAGTATGCACCCCTGGAAGGGGAGAGGCAGCTTTGCTATGGACGCACAGTAACCCAGGGAGTCCCATGGCTGAGGCCAAAGCTGCACCAATGTCTAGGATCACCTGGCTTCCAGCTCCTCCAAAAAAGCTTTGGAGTCCTGATGCCTCTCAGCCCTTAGGGCCTTGGCTTGCAAACCACAGGGTGGGAAGGCCTGGTTATGGCAGGTGGGTCACGTGGACCCAGTAGTCCTCGGAGATCCAAAGAACTCTGACATCACTGCTGAAGTAAAAGTGCCAAAGCAAGGAGCTTCCTGTGTAGTCTTTAAAGGGAGGAATAGGAAAAGGGAGATGTCTACCTGAGACAGAGCCCAGCCACAGGAAGCCCAGGGCAGGTGCAGAGCAGACCTAAGACTTCCTCCCTGAACTTTAGCCTCACAGCCACCTAGTGGGCTGGAAAGGCAGTGTGGGTGCAGGCCCAAGGACCTCTGCATCCATGCACACTCAAGCGTACCACCTCTCATGGACACTGTTGCCCTGGATATTAACAAGTAATAGAGACCCCAAAGACTTTATCTAAAAACTCCTGGGTTATACAGAGACAGTAAAGAGTGAGCTGTGTCCAGGAGCCTGGAAACACTGGTCAGTTCTCCAAGGGTAGCTGTGTGGGCTGTGCAGGAATGTGCTGGGGGTGTGTCTTGTGGGCATGTACCTGCGTTCTGTGCATTTCAATGTCTCTTGGCAGTCCTTGGACACATACTTTGATCCCCAGGGAGCCTAGGAAATCAAGAGACACGGACACCTTTATGAGTTACCTTCTTTGAGTCCAGGTTGTGATATATACCCTGCTAAAGGACATGTCAGGGATCTGGGGGTATCGGTCACTAGTGGAACACTTGCCTAACAATCTCAAGGTCCTGGCTTCCACCTCAAGCACCACTAACATACTTACACGCATACACGCGCGCGCGCGCGCGCGCACACACACACACACACACACACACACACACACACGCATGCACACATGCACACATGTGCACACAGACACCCTTATAGAGGACTGTGAGGACTCTGTCACATGCCCTCTTCACATTATGCATGTAGCTTCCCTTCCCAGAGATACTTTCGGTAGATCTTCTGTCTCCCTGCTGTGGACTGGGAACAGTTCTTTGGTTCTTCACACAAGTAAGAACTCAGTGCCACAAAGAATGCTACAGTGTACACAATAGCTGGTCATAACACTAGCTGATTAGTTATTATTATGGGTCCCAGGGCCTGGAGCCTCTTTCCTGCCCACTGTGCCCCACCTGCCCAGGTATCCAGAGTTGATCATAAACAGGAAGGCATTGGGCAGTGAGTCCACAGCAGCACTTGCCAAGGCCTATCCCATGAAGACGGAAGGCTCAGTTCCTGGGAACTGACAACACTCCCAGCCCAGTCCGGGCAGGCTTCAAAGCTTCCTTGGGCAGGCAGCTGCCAATTCTTCTGGCCTCTGCGTGTGGGCAATGTGGGGCCCTCTGAGTCAGCCTCACAGACTGGCCAGCTACTCTGCACAGGCTGACTCCTGGACTGCAGCCTGGCCAGCAGGCTGCACAGCTTGCACTGTTTCCTCCAGGCTGCTGCTGGGGAATACCACATAGTGTGCAGTAGTCAGCTCCAATGGCTCCCTCTGGTTCTCCTTGCTGTGCCAGACGCCGTAGCCAAAATACACGACAAGTCCTGCAGGAATGGGCATGAGCCTGAGGGGCAGGTCCCAACCCCACCTGCCCTCTTCGCCCTCCCATTTTAGAAAAGCTGCATCCAAGCCCAGCCCCCACTCACCAACCAGCAGCCAGAAGATAAAGCGCAGCCAGGTCAGGTAGCTCAGCTTCAGCATGAGGCAAATGTTGAGAAGGATACTCAGGGCTGGAGTCAGGGGCACCAAAGGGATCTGAGGGTGCAAGGGTGAGGCTGAGCTTTGCTGCAGGATAGTTATGCCAGTCTAGAGCCTGACTGTGTGGAAGTTCCACAGAACCTGTCTTCATCTCTGGAGATTTGGAGCCTTGTGTACCCTCGCCATGCAGAATGTTGGAGGAAGTAGGAATGGATAAACCTGCCTCCCCAGCCCCATGAGCCCTTGTGCCTTCTCAGGTAGCATGAGAGGCTGAGGCAAGGGAACAGGTCAGTCTGAGAGGGAACAGTATTGGCGAGGTACGGGGTAGGGGTGGGGGTAGGGGTGGGGTAGGGGTGGGGGTGGGGGTAAGATGGGAGTGTACCTGAAAAGTGTCTTGCTGCTTTTGCTGTTGGTGAGCCCCCAGGACCAGGAGGCTGAATAGAAAGACAGAGCCACTGACGACCAGCAGCAGGACATAGCCCCACCGTGGGAGGTGCAGGTCTGAGTTCCCGAAGACCAGCACACACGCCAGGGAGATAGCAGAGGCTACCAAGATGCCAAGCGCCCATGCCACAGCAGTTCCAGGGCGGCAGCCATTCAGGAAACCTAGGAAGGGCTTCAGGGCTGGCCGTAGCTGACCAGGCTCAGACATGGAGTTCTGTGTACCACCTACTAGCTGTATGTGGTCCGAGAAGGAGTCATACTTCTTAGCTGTGTGGCCAGGGCTAGCTAAGCATGGGGAGCTGGGAGGAGAAACTTTCTGGAAACGCAACACAATGATGCTGGTGGCTACAAAGGTATAGGCCAGCAGGGTGCCGATGGATAGGAACTGGACCAATGCCTCAAGGTCCAGCAGCAGTGCCAGGAGAGCCATGAGGACTCCAAACACCAGGATTCCCACCACAGGCACCTGCGTCCGGGGGTGCACACGGGCAAACATCTGGAAGAAGAGCCCGTCGGCGGCCATGGCATAGACAATTCGAGGCAGGGAGAAGAGGTTGCTGAGCAGGACGGTATTCATGGCTGCAGCAGAGCACAGGGAACAATCAGCAAGGCAGGTAAGCCCAGCAGGGGCTGCTGCTAGACTCTCAGATAAGAATATTGAGGGCATTCGCTTCTCACCTCCCACCAAGGAATGGGCATTTCCGTTTAGGTCCAGCCCATTTTAGACCCTTTGAGAGCTCTCAGCCTGCCTGGGAAGAACCTGTAAGCGTGTGCTCCCAAACTGATACTCTGTGTACGATTTGAGGGGAGAGGAGGGTGTGCCAACAAGTTTCTGGAAATGAGTGTTTTCATGAGCTCATTATACAGGCAGGAAAACTGGGGCCTGGGTGGAGGCCCACTACCCTGTCCACTCCCACCCTGCCCGGAAGGGTCCCTTACCACAGATGGAGCCAACTGCCACAATGAAGCCAGCCCAGCTGTAGCCCCGCCTGTAGAAAGCGTCGGCAAGAGCCGAGTCAGGGTCCAGACTGTGCCAAGGCACCATGAGGGTCAGCACGGTGGAGACCAGAATATAGGCGCCGGCCGCCAGGCCAAGGGAAATGGCGATGGCCATGGGCACAGCCCACCGTGGGTTTTTTGCCTCCTCACTGGAAGCAGCAATGACATCAAAGCCCACAAAGGCATAGAAACAGGTGGCTGTGCCCGCCAGGATGCCAGAGAAGCCGAAGGGCGCAAAACCACCCTCTTCTGCGCTCCAGTTGTGAGGGCGGGCCAGGATGAAACCCAAGATGATAATGAGAAGGATGACGATCATACTGATGGCTGAGAACGTGTGGTTGAGCCAGGAAGAGACTCGGGCTCCACATGAGACAAAGGCGGAAGCCACAAGTAAAATGCCAGCAGCCAGAAAATCTGGATAATGGGCAAGGAAGGGCATCTGCCAGACACCCATGTGAGACTCTGTGAAGTTGCGAATGCTGTGGTTAAAGATGGCATCCAAATAGCCACTCCAGGCACGGGCCACAGCAGCACCTCCAATGAGGTATTCCAGAAGCACATTCCAGCCTATGAGGAATGCCCATATTTCACCCATGGACACATAGGTGAACAAGTACGCAGAGCCGGTACGGGGCACACGGGCTCCAAATTCCGCATAGCATAGGGCTGCCAGCAGGGAGGCTACAGCAGCTACCAAAAACGACAACAGCACAGCTGGGCCAGCCATGTCCTTGGCCACTGTGCCTGTGAGCACATAGAGCCCAGACCCCACCATGCCGCCCACACCCAGTAGAGTCAAGTCCAGTGTGGACAGGCAGCGCCGCAGTGACGTCTCCATGCTAGACTCTTCCAGTGGCTTCAGACGGTTCAGCTTCTGGCAGAAGCGTGCCAGGCTGGCGGTGCTGGGCAGTCCCCTGGCCATGGCAGATGGCTAAGAAGTACTATGCCAGCTTCTGGAAACTGCTGGGGACAAACAGCAGGAATAACCAGCCGGCCTCCATTCGTTCACAGACTGTCCACCCAGTTCTCTCCTCTCCTTAGGAACCCAGGACAGCTACAGCATGGACCTACCTTAGAGGACTGAAATGGGACCGTGTGTGGGGTGGAGGGTTTCAGGGACTGTGGGCAGGAGGGATAGAAAGCATGGAGGTCCTTCCTGTCAGCTTTCAGGGCTGTGGAAGTGGCAGGCGGTGCAGACCTGGAGCGGACACCCTGCAGGTGCTTCAGAGGGTGAGTGGGAGGTTGCTTAAGAACATTAGCCAGGCTTGAAACAGGCTCCACGAGCAGGGAGGAATGGGAGGCTTCCCTGGAGCAGGGCCAGGCAGCCAGGACCCGGAACAGGAGTGGCTCTTGCAGCCGGGAGGGAGGCCAAAGAGACACCTGGCCTCAGAGAAAAGCGATCACCCCTTCTAACAGGTTGGAGGATCAGCTCACCTGAGGCCAGGAGGCCAGGGCTGCAAGGGCCCGGAGCCCCGGATGTGGAAGCTGTGGGGCGCCTGCCCTCGCCATATGCGCCCCAGCCGCAGCTGCTGGGGCTGGCTGCCTCCGCTATGCCCCTGGCCCCCAGACATTCAAGCCTTCGCGTGCATTTACATCCCCACAGCAGCCGTCCCGCTAGACCCGCTGCGACCCACCTGCTGTCGCCGCTGCCGCCACCGTGCGCACTGCGCCTGCCCCGCCAGCTGACAACGCCTGCGTGCAGGGCCCGCCCCTGGCTCCCAGGCACAGGAAAAACCGGAGCCTCACAATTCATCCCCTGTGGGTTTCTGTACAAGGCCCCGCACTGCATTGCATATCAGTAGAACCCTCTTAGTGAGTAGACCACAGCTGACAGTCCTGGGGCTCACTCCGTCATTTTGACTGGTGAGGATGCCTGCTCCACCACCTGCTGATCTCCTTCAGTGGGTCCAGGTTGGGGCGGGAGCACTGCACCCTGTAGCACTGCAGCGGATAACTCCTCGATCTCTCCCACCCAACACAATTACTCCAGCCAATTGGACGTCATACGGTCCCTCACTATCGACCGAGTCATGTGGGGTTTGCAAATGTTCAACACAGTGAGATGAAGACAGGGGTCTGGCCGAGTGGTTTGGCAATCTCTCAACCTCAGTGGGGTGGCAGGAACTACCTTACACAATAGGCTAGAGAGACCAGACTTTGGGGAGTGTTCTGTGCATTGGCAGAATTTGGAGAGCCATTGTCTGATAGTGTCCCATAAAAAGACAGCAACCGGCATCGTAAGACAGCTTGCAGCTCTATACCTGGGGTGCCCTCAAATGTCAAAGACAGCCTCAGAGCACCTGACAGGCCTTGGGATTCTCAAGGGACGCCAGTGTCAACTCTCCACTAGTGATAGCCAAGTGTAATCTGTACTTCTCACCAGCATTCACACTGCGTGGGTGCCTGTGCCTGCTCTGGCGTAAGGGCTCCAGAGTCCACTCTGCTTTGTATTTGCTTACATCTGAGGAGTCGTCTTTTTTTTTTCTGTTCTCACTTGAAAAGCAAAAATGCTAGCTAGGCTTGGTGGCCCATGCCTGTAATGCTGGCACGTGGGAGATTGAAACTAGCTGGGGCAAGGGACCTCCCCCCTCTCTCTTTCTCTCCATAAACATATATATATATATATATATATGTATATATATATGATATAGAGCATATGTTTATATAATGAAAGTATGTATATATAGTGAGAGCATATATACATATATATATATATATATATATATATATATATGAGAATGCTGACGTGGTAAGGTATTGATTGTTGACCCAAAGCATGATAGAAAAAGAGAACTTACTGCAATAAGTTTTCCTCTGACCTCTACATGTGCACTATGGCATGTGCATGAATGTGCTTGCACACACACAAAATAATAAATAATAATAATAATAATAATAATAATAATAATAATAATAACTTTTTCCAGACAGGGTTTCTCCATATAGCCTTGACTGTCCTGGAACTCTCTCTGTAGACCAGGCTGGCCTCAAGCCCACAGAGATTTGCCTGCTTCTGCCTCCCAAATGCTGGGATTAAAGGTGTGTAACACCATGACTGGGTAATAATTAATGTTTTTTTGTTTTTGGTTTTTTTGAGACAGGGTTTCTCTGTGGCTTTGGAGGCTGTCCTGGAACTAGCTCTTGTAGACCAGGCTGGTCTCGTACTCACAGAGATCCACCTGCCTCTGCCTCCTGAGTGCTGGGATTAAAGGCATGTGCCACCACCACCCGGCCAATAATTAATATTCTTAAGATTTTGTTTTTATCTATTTATTTTTAATTTATGTGCATTGGCATTTTGCCTGCATGCATGTCTGTGTGACGGTGTTGGATCCCCTAGAGCTGGAGTTGCAGACAGTTATGAGCTGGCATGTGGGAATTAAACACTAGTCCTCTAAAAGAACAGCCAGTGAGTGCTCTTAACCACTAAGCCAACGGTTGTTGGTGGCGCACGCCTTTAATCCCGGCACTCGGGAAGCAGAGGCAGGCGGATCTCTGTGAGTTCGAGACCAGCCTGGTCTCTAGAGCGAGTGCCAGGATAGGCTCCAAAGCTACACAGAGAAACCGTGTCTCGAAAAACCAATCCAAAACAAAACAAAACAAAACCCCACTAAGCCATCTATCTCTCCAGCCTTTAACTAAAACAATGTGTTTTGTTTTGTTTTGTTTTTGGAGACAGGGTTTCTCTGTGGCTTTGGTGTCTGTCCTGGAACTAGCTCTTGTAGACCAGGCTGGTCTCGAACTCACAGAGATCCACCTGCTCTGCCTCCCAAGTGCTGGGATTAAAGGCATGCGCCACCAATGCCCGGCCTAAAATAATGTTTTAAATAAAGCAATATTAACAAATCAAACACACACACACACACACACACACACACACACACACACATCCCAAGTAATATTTATCTCAGGAATGCAAGGATGATTTGACATATGAAAATCAATTTGTGTAATATGCCATAGTAATAAAATAAATAATTAAAAAAAAGAAAGCTGGGTGGTGGTAGCATATGCCTTTAATCCCAGCACCTGGCAGGCAGAGACAGGTAGATATCTGTGAGTTTGAGACCAGACTGGTCTACAAGAGCTAGTTCCAGGACAGCTTCCAAAGCCACAGAGAAACCTCAATAAATAAATAAATAAATAAATAAATAAATAAATAAACCCACAAAAGTCCCAATTAACACGGGAAAAATATTAAACAAGCCCAGTGTTAGTTTGAATAAGAATGGCCAAGGAGTGGCACTATTTGGAAGGATTAGAAGAATTAGAGAGAGCCTGGGCCTTGTATGGGCTTTTGGAACCTCCAAGCCCACTTCCAGTGACAGGCCACACCTCCTATCTCTGTGCCTGTGGATCAGGATGTGCTCCAGCACCATGTCTGCCTGCACCCCGCCATGTTCCCTATCAGGATAGTGGACTAACCTAACCCTCTGAATGTGTAAATGCTTTCTTTTGTGAGAGTTGCCTTGGTCATGGTGTCTTTTCACAGCAATAAAACAGTGACTAAGACACCATATACAGCTACTGCAGTAAATGTGAAAAGACTGAATGCCTTTGCCTGAGATCAGCAACAGCATGAGGATGCTCACTCTCAACACTTGTCTGCAGGTCGTAGTGATGGGTCTAGACAAGGAAATGGGGCAAGAAAACTAAGTAAAAGAAATCTGGAATAGAAAGAAGGAAAACCATCCCCTATATATATAAAGGCCCAAGAAGTCTATGTTTTTTGTTTTTTGTTTTTGCATTAGAGCCAGGTGTGGTGGCACACATCTTTAGTCCCTGCACTCAGGAGGCAGAGGCAGGAGAATCTCTGAGTTTGAGGCCAACCTGGTCTACAGAGTGAGTTCCAGGACAGCCTACACAGTGAAATCCTGCCTCAAACAAACAAACAAAAACCCCAAATAAAAAATAAAAAGCAGCTGGGCGTTGGTGGCGCACGCCTTTAATCCCAGCACTCGGGAGGCAGAGGCAGGCGGATCTCTATGAGTTCAAGGCCAGCCTGGTCTCCAGAGAAAGTGCCAGTATAGGCTCCAGAGCTACACAGAGAAACCCTGTCTCGAAAAACCAATAAATAAATAAATAAATAAATAGCATTAGAACTAGTAAGTTCAGCAAAAGAGCCAGATACGAGATTAATACAAAACAATCAATTGTACTTCTGCACAGTGGTAATGGACTAGCATGGAACGAGATTAAAGAGATAATTCTGGTCATACAACATAAAAATAAGACACTTGGAATATATTTTACTTAACTTATTATGTGTTTACACTTGTGCACATATGCACATCCCATGGAATGCATGTGGAGGCCAGATGGCTTTGGGAATTCAGCTTCTGCCTCCACCTTGTTGAGGCAGAGTTCTTGGGGTTTTATACATCTGTAATCCCAGCACTTGACGTTGAGGCAGGAGGAGCAGGAGGTCAATACCAACCTGGGATATATGAGACCCTTTCTCAGCAAACCAGAAAAGAAAAAAGAGAAAGAAAGAAGAATATATTTTTTTAAATATACATTGCAAACCACTAAACATTATTAAAAATGTAAAAACAACCTTTAAGAAGGAAATATATACCATGATTACAGACTAGAACATTACTTTTCCTTTCTAGTGGTGCTATGAATCAAACCCAGGGTCTCCTGCATGGTTCTCCAAGATGTATCTGCAGCCCAGCTGCAAGGTTTTGTATTGCTGAGATACGACACCCCCAGATGCTCAGCGTGTTCACTGCAGTCCCCATTAAAATCCCCTGGGTCCTCTGCAAAAGCAGCAAGTACTCTTAACCACTGTGCTATTTCTCCAGCTCCATTTTCCAATATTTATTTGCTTAGAGACAGGGTCTCACAGTTGGCCTGGAACTTGTTATGCAGAACACTGGCCTTGGAGTCAAGTGATCTGCCTACATTTCTGAGTGCTGGAATTAAAGGCAGGCAGTGCCACACCTAGCTAAGTTCCTGATTTTCATTTTGTTTTTAAAAAGATTTATATATTGCATGTGTACATGTGCAACACATACATGCTTGCCGAAGGCAGCAGATGTCATCGGATCCTCTAGAAGTGGAGTCACCATTTGGATGCTGGGATCCGAACCTCAGTCCTCCAAAAGAACAATTAAGTGTTCTTAACTACTGAGCCAGCTCTCCAGCCCTGGAGTTGCTGATTTTTAAACTGATTTCCAAGTAACAATAATTAAGATGAGTATTAACATATGGGTAGCAGAGACATTAACTGACTAGAATTAAAAATCCAGATATCAATCCGGACCTGGTGGCACATGACTTAAATCCCAGCAACCAGGAGGCAGAGGCAGGCAGGTGTCTGAGTTTGAAGCCAGCGTCGTCTACATAGAGGGTTCCAGGATAGTCTAGGCTACATAGAGAAATCCTGTCTCAAAAAAAAAAAAAAAATCCAGAAATCAAACCTTAGACGTAGGATCAGTTGGTTTTAAAAACAGACGTTAATTATGAAAGAAAATTTAAGTTCACATCAATATTGGACAGAAAGTACAGTGAGTTCCTGAAACTCCCTGCCTCTAGGTACACAGCCTTTCTCACTGCCGATATCAGGCATCTGAAAGGGCACATTTCCGACAACCCACACCCCCCCCCCGTGGGCACTGACATCCATGGTCCGTGGTTTATGTTAGGCCCCCAGGGCTGCATGTCCCAGGAGTTTGGGGGATACAGTATCTCGCAGAAGCCTTTCACTGCTCGCCCATCCCCCGAGCTCCTCTAGTCAAACCCCCTTCCTCCTAGTCTCTGGACACCATTGGCATTTTTATTGTCTTCATAACTACTTTTTTCTTTCTTTCTTGCGCTGGGCTTTGCACAGGGCAGGTGAATGATCACCACTGAGCTACACCCTTAGCTTTGATGATGATTTTGTTTTTTGTTTTGTAAGACAAGATTTCACTCTGCAGCCCACGCGTTTCTGGAACTATGTAAGGCAGGATCAAACCCTTGCTTGTCTTCCTGCCTCAGCCTCCCAGATGCTAGGATTTCAGACATGAAGCCATCAAGCCCTTGGACGTTTAAAACAGGGTCTCACCCACCATACAGTCCAGGCTGGCACGGAACTCACCATCCTCCTGCCTCAGCCTTCTGAAGGGTGGAATTACTGGTGGACAACGTCACACTCACCTTGCCTCTAGTTATTCCTTCCTTAGACTGGTGAATAGTTGAAAATAGGTAGCCGGGATAGAGAGCTTGATCAGTGTGAAAAATGTGTGCTACTTTTGTAGAGGATCCCAGTTCAGTTAGAAGTACCCAGGTGGGTGGTGCTCCAGGGCATGTTTCTCCAGTTCCAGGGGATCTAATGCCCTCTTCTGGCCTCCTCAGGTACTGCACTCACATGCACACCTCTAGCATTAACACATTCTATTCTATTCTATTCTATTCTGTTTATTTATTTATTTGTTTATTTATTTATTATTTTGTGGGATTTTTTTGAGACAGGGTTTCTCTGTGTATCCTTGGCTTTCCTAGAACTTAATCTGTAGACTATGCTGGCCTCAAACTCAAAGATCTGCCTGCCTCTGCCTCCTGAGTGCTGGGATTAAAGGCATGAGCAAGCACTGCTTGGCTACACAAAACAATTGAAAAGAAAAATAAAATTTAAAAAAGAAAACCAATTACACAGTATTGAAAATTTTAGATTAGTTTTTTGATTGAGTATTATGTATTTATGATTCTTCTATGTCTTTGTGACTTGATAATTCTTCTATTTATTTGGTTGCCTGCTCAAAGATATCTTTGGTAGATCCAAAGTTTCAGAAATTATGAATAATGCTTTTATAAGTATCCATGTAGAGGTTTTTTATTTTGCTAACAAAAGGCTTTTGTGCCACTCAGTCAGCACTGAGGAAGCATAAAGACTTAGCCTGTGCCCCGTGCCTTTACTGTCAGTCCCTGGGAGGGAGAGGCAGGCCGATATCTGGGAGTTCAAGGCCAGCCTGGTCTACAGAGAGAGTTCCAGGACAGACAGAGCTGTTACATAGAGAAACCCTGTCACAAAAACAAACAGACACACACACACACACACACACACACACACATACACACACACACACACACACAAACAATTCATTAAAAGGAGAGCTAAAGACATGGCCCATTGGTTAACAGCATTTGCTTCTCTGGCAAAGGACCATGTTTGATTCCCAGTACCCATTTCAGGTAGCCCACAACTGCCTGTAATTCCAGGACCAGGAGATCCAACACTTGCATCTGGCTTTGGAGAACACACACACACACACACACACACACACACACACACACACACTACATTTTAAGGAATGTAAGATGACCAAAGAGGGCTGGCTGCAGAGTGCTTGCCCAGCATGGAGAGGCCTTGGGTCTAGTCTTCACCACAGCATGAACTGGGGATGATGGAGCATGCCTGTGATCACAGCACTTGGGAATTGAGGGCAAGAGGATGAGAAGTTCCAGCTAGTCCCTGACTACAAAGTAAGCATACAAATGGCTGGGGAGCCTGGAATACAGGAGATTCTGTCTCAAAACAAAAACAAAAACAAAAACCAGTGCAGTGAGATGGTTCACTGGGTAAAAGCGCTTGCTCTGTAGGCTTGACAATCTGAATTTGATGCCTAGATCCCATGGAAAAGAGAGAGAGCCAGTCACCTTGTAATTCAGTTGCTTATTCTCAATTTCCTATTTCTTTTTATCAAATGGAATAAATAAGCAACTGCCCCTTGTGTTATTTTTTGCTTAAATTAGAAATTCGAGAGAGATGGACATGGACTATAGAGAGTACATTAACCGGTTTATTATAGGGTGGAAGATCGAGAGGAGAAGAGAGAGAGAGCATAAGTGGAGAGAAGAGTAACAGAGAGAAGAGAGGAGAGTTAGTGGCCGATCACCAGAAACAGAGAGAGAGAGAGGAGAATAATGTTGTGGGTTTAAAAGGAGGAGCTCTCGCATGTGCACTGAGTCCCTATGCAGCCCCATAATGAGTGATGTAGCTATGACTTGGCCATGCAACACAGGGCCCTTTAAGCTGCCTAGGTATCTGCTTGAACCTTTCACCTTGGGGGGGGGGCACCTTCATTTGTTTAAAGGGTTCCTATATCACATAAATTAGTATCATTTTATATGCCTTTTTCCTACTAATCTGTCTTACATCAATTACACCGGTCTTGTGTAGTTTATTGGTGGAGGGACCTCTCTTCTGGGGTCATTCCTTATCTTGAAGCCATGGCTTTGTGACCAGAGCTGAGAGCGCTGTTCTTCACCAGCTGAGTAGCTTGTTAGACCGGTCCAAGGCAACAACCTACTGGAATCTAACAGTGTCCCTTTGTTCAAAGATGCCAAGTCTCTGAGGAGTTTTTCTTGGTTATCTCAATCTTACATGCCTCATTAACAAGAAGCGTCTTGCTTCCTTAGGATATCTTGAGAGAAATCCTGTTTTCTGGTTTTTTGCTTTTTTTTTTCCAAATAGGATCTTGTGTATCTCTGGCTGGTCTTGAACTTTTTAATATAACTCCGCAAGGCCTTGAACTCTCGATTATCTAGCCCCTACCTCCCAATGACTAGAGCTATGCATTCATATCACCATGGCCAGCTTGAGACTTGATTTTGGGATCTTAAAAAGAATTCCATGGCCAGTTGTGATGGTACATGACTTTAAAACCAGCATGGAGGGGGCAGAGGCCTGAGGATCTCTGTGAGTTGAGGCTATCCTGGTCTACATAGCAAGTTCCAAGCAGGCAGGGCTATATAGTGAGACCTTGTCTCAAACAAACAAACAAATGGATCCCACCACTTCAGCAGCCTCTCTCTAGGACACGCATCTTATGTCTGTGGCCAGGGAAACAGTGACTGGAATGTGAGGACTGAGGTCCTGCCTGCAGCATCCCCATTAAACTTATAACCCTATCCCCCAAAACCAACTAAATAGACAAGGATGCTGCTGAAAGATGCTGCTTAATGAATGCTTCTTGGAAAGAGGAAAAGACAAGAGGGTCCAGGTGATGGGGGACAGGAGGAACAGATCAGAGCATCTTTATAGTTTATGTTGTAAGAGCACATATATACTCCATAGTATAGAAGACACTCTGGAATACCACATCAGTAATGGTGTGTTTATTCTGAGTTAACCTTTACCCTGGATGCAATACATCTGCTAATTCAGGAGGAATGTTAGACACAGGGTTCCTCCCACTGGCACGCTAGGTGTATGTGATTCCTCTGCTACACAGAGAGAAGCAATGAGGGGAAAATAGAATCTAAGAAACAGGCTGACCAGAGTGAGCAAGACTGACTTTTGGAATGATTGACAGGCTGCCTTCATTAACACTCCCTATGCAGTCTGCTTGCTGCCAATGAGACCATAAGAAATATTAACTACTAGTCTTTTCTGTCAAACATTGTAAAACTCTTGTTTCTGAAGAGGAATTCAAGTCTTTATCTTCTGAACCTTATAAAAACCTTTATACAAATGTTTACATGGCCCCACTTTTGTTTACACTGAGCTTGGGGCCCCCATTCACAGAACTTGTTGGCCTTAGTGCAGCCACCTTACCGGTTCATCTCCTTCCTGCTAACCAATCACCTAAGACAATCAAGCAGACCCCAGCTGCAGGCAAGGCACAGTCACCACGCTAGAATAAAAACCAACTACACTTCCTGCCCCAGTATGCATGCTCTTCTGCTTTTATGAGCAGCTTGCCCCTTTGATCTAGAGTAAAGTTAGCCATGTTGAAATTGTGCAGTTGGAATGCTGGTCCTTTTCATTGCAACTCTGAACTTATTTCTAATACGTTGGAGCCATATGGCTGGAAAAATTATTTGGTCTTCTCTAGAAAACCAGTACATACATCATATAAAACAATGTGTCAAAATTGAAACAAGACAAAGCAATAAATAAATAAATAAATAAATAAATAAATAAATAAATAAAAAGAAAAATTCAAGAAGCGCTCTGGTGCTCCCTCCTTAGTCTGACGTAATATAAAGGGATGTGGTGATGTTAACCAACTGTCTCTGTGTCCCACAGAGACACACACAAAGCAGAAGCAGCTCAGCAAGGCAATTCTTTCTGTAGATAGGGTGGGCCAGAGCCAACCCAGGCAGCAAGCAGCTGGGGCCAACATGGCTCCCGTCTGTATCCCTGGCATAGTGGGTGACTGGTCCTCAGCCCATTGGTGAGAGCCCAGTGTCACCATCTGATGAGATTGGCTAATCGGCACAAAGGACAGGAGCAATCAGGAAACAAGTCCTCCCGGGACTAACTACCTTTTATTTCTTATTTTAAAGTTTCTCACAATTATTTCCTCTTTATTATGTTTCTTTTTTCAAACTTTGCCAGTGGACATTGGCTTTTTGAAGTCTCTAGTAGGAGTGGATTTTTGTTACAAGTGAGACACTGGTTTAAGCTGCCTTCCCAGGGATGATCCTTTGACCTGGCCCAAGTGCAATGTGAAGTTTTCACCCAAGCCAGAAATTCTGTTTTCTTGATCAGAGTTTTGTCTCACTGGTCCTTTGCTGGTATTTTATGTTCTCCTTCATGAAGTGCTGTCTGGTCTCTGGCCGGGACAAGGCTGCCAAGGTTCCCAAGGACATTTTTTTTTTTTTTTTTTTTTTTTTTTTTTTTTACTTTTAGCCAAGAGAAAAACTGATACTTTTCTTTGGGCTCTTTGTAACCTAACCTGCTAGCCAGTTTCTACCTTCTGTTTCTATTAAGCGCCTTCCTCTGAAGAGGTAACTTTAACTACCATTGTGGGATTGAGACAATGACCCATCTGGCTTCTCTCAGCTGAATCTAGGGTGTTGGATGTGACAGTTTTGAGGCACCCCTCCAGAGAGCCTATTAACATGACCCCATCTGTAAGAAGTAGGTAAAAAAGGAAGTCACTGACTGGTGTTTGGGAAGAAATGTGAGGAGAAAGAGAAGGCAAGAGGGTTAGCTTTCCACGTTCCAGGCAGGGGAAGCCAGCACGCAGGGTATGTCCAAACGCACTGGCTTATTTTTTTTAAATAGACCTGTCCTTGACCATGGACAGGCTCTGAAGTGAGACAAAGGGTGAAATACTCTATCTGAGCATCGTTCTCCTACCAATGAGATGCCGCATACCTCTAATCCCAGCATTGGGAGGCAGAGGCAGGCAGATATTTGTGAGTTTGAGGCCAGCCTGGTCTACATAGCAAGTTCTGGGTCAGCCAGGGCTACACAGAGAGACCCTATCACAAGACAGAAATCATTAATGAGAAATGTGTCTAAATAATATCCCATGTGGATTTAAGTCTAATGTCTGGGCAGTGCAATCCCTTGGATTGTTAAAAAAAAAATCAATCAATCATTTTAGGTTTGGTTATAATACCTTGCCGGATGTTTGTTTATTACCATGTAAGTGGCCATAATTAATCATTTGTTTTTACTGTCAAAGTCACTGAGAAGTTTGTCCTCAAGAATTACTCGGGCTTGACAGGAACTCTCCTCTGAACTTTCTTTTTCTTTGCCTCTTTTCTTTTCTTTTTTTTGTCTTGGGGTGGGTGGGAGTTTTTGAGACAGGGTTTCTCTGTGTAGCCCTAGCTGTGCTGGAACTCATTTTGTAGACCAGGATGACTTTGAACTCACAGAGACCTGCCTGCCTCTGCCTCCCAAGAGCTGGGATTAAGGGTGTGTGCTACCGCCAGGTGGCCACACGCGCGATCTTTAAAGTTTCATCTCTAACAAGCCTAAACAACTCACTCGGACCTTCATAGCTTGCATAGGCTTTTTAGTTTTCTTTTCCATTTTGGAAACATCCAGCCATCTTAATCTTCACACACGAGTCCTTGTTTACTAAACTGTTTGCATTTGTACACCCTTCTGCCTTGCACTCCACTCACTGGCTGTCTTTCTTAACACCATGAGACACAATACCGGCTGCTGTGAGAAGTTTCTCCTCTTGGGGGATAAGCGATGTCTCTTCCTCAGAAGATCCCCACCACAGGGTGGGAGAGATGGCTCAGTGGCTGCTGACTGTTCTTCCAGATGTCCCGAGTTCAATTCCCAGCAACCACATCCATCTCTAGTGGGATCTAATGCCTTCTTCTGGTGTGCAGACACACAGGTAGATCACTTATATACACACAATAAATAAACAAACCTTAAAAGAAAGAATCCCCATGACAAACCGTCAAAGTTCACCTTGGGGCACCAGGGATGTGTGTATTGGGCTTACACAAGGATGAAGGGCTTCCAACAGGAGTGTGGGTGTTCTGAAAGCAGCCACACTGTAATGTCTTCTCTCAGTGCCTATGATGGCTTCCCTGTTTCTGTGTAGGATGACCCCTCTCTCCTTAGTCTCCCCAACCTACACACTCTAACTCTTCCTTCACATCACAAGGTCACATGCAGTTATGCCTGAATTTTGTCACTTTTTTTTTTTTTTTTTGTCTTTCGAGACAGGGTTTCTCTGTGTAGCTTTGGAGCCTATCCTGGCACTCGCTCTGGAGACCAGGCTGGCCTCGAACTCACAGAGATCTACCTGCCTCTGCCTCCCGAGTGCTGGGATTAAAGGCGTGTGCCACCAACGCCCATGCCTGAATTTTATACAGCTGGCTGAGAGGAGAGGCTGGGGACTCAGTGAGGGTCCAGTGACCCTTCTCACCCCTGCTCTGTGAAGGAATTATCTGCAATCAAGCCCAGCTGTCATATTTCATGAATAGCCATCATGGGTCTTACAAAGATGGCAGGTGTTTGGCTTAGATGTTAGTGCTGGGCACTACCCACTTAATAAAAAAGGCTGAATCCAAACTACACACATAGGTTAATGGGATAAATTAACATTACCTGTGTGCATACTGTTAAACTATGAAACTTTGTAAGTTCCCAGATCAACATATTGGAAAACACAAGACAGTGTGTGTACAGTCCATGGAGTCCCTCCTGTACTGTGCCCTTGGTTTTGGATGAGTATGTCTAACAATCATAGAGAAGGAGTAAATACACAGTAAGGCATCATCAAATAGATGTTACCACATCTGGCAAAAACTCTACTAAGGGATCCCTTCTGTGATGCTGGAGTAGCTACTGAGAGATCTTTAGAAAGAGTCCTCTCTATGATCTCCACGGTGAGCATGCCACTAGCTGCTTTTACCACTGTTTATCTCGTGAGATAAACAAGAGTGCTTACAAAAGATATTGTTCCTTTATAAAACTGAACCATTGGGCTGGGTGTTGGTGGCACATGCCTTTATTCCCAGCACTTGGGAGGCAGAGGCAGGCGGATCTCTGTGAGTTCGAGGCCAGCTTGGTCTCCAGAGCGAGTGCCAGGATAGGCTCCAAAGCTACACAGAGAAACCCTGTCTCAAGAAACCAAAAAACAAAAAACAAAAAACAAAAACAAAAACAAAACAAAAAACGGAACCATTGGTCTTCACTGGACAGGAGGACTTGCTGTTGAGTCCAGTGACAAAGCCCCTGCCCTATAATCAGCATAGATTTGTTCAAATGGGTCTTATTACTTATTGGGTTTTACATTGGGAACAGGAATTGACAATCGACAGAAAACACACACACAAACACACACACACACACACACACACACACACACACACACACACACACACACACACGAGAGCTATACAAGAGAGAACACTTACTTCTGAGGGCCACTGTCTGATACCTTTAAATGTCATAAAGTCACGCAGAGCTGTGTTGGCACATGCCTTTAATCCCAGCACACTCGGGAGACAGGGGCAGGTGGATCTCTGTGAGTTCGAGACCAGCCTGGTCTACAAGAGCTAGTTCCAGGACAGCCTCCAAAGTCACAGAGAAACCCTGTCTCGAAAAACAAAACAAACAAAAACAAAAATGTCATAAGGTCACAAGTTCATGGCAACCGGAATCCATGACTTCTCAGTATGAAGCAGACAGATGCATGACCTTTACCAGTGTCTCACCTCAGACTCCCTGGATAGACTTGGGGTAACCAACCTCTTGGGAGCCTATACTCACAGTTAGTTTGGGTTTGCCTGCAAATAGAGGCAGATGACCTGAAAAACTTAATAAATACTAAAAATTTACTGCTGAAACTGTTTCCAGCCCAGACTTGGCCAGGCAAGAGGACTCTGGAAGGGAGGAACTGTGGGAGATAAACATAATGGCAGTTATCCACCCGCATAGAGCTTGCAGCGTCTTCCTGTGGGCATTCTCTCATCTGCCCACATGATAGGGGCATTCATTCATCCATCCACAGAGCATGCCTTCCTGCCATGAATAAACATGTTCCTGACTATCTACAATCAGACTACCAGCTCTTTCAGCCTTCTATCTGTTCTTAGGCCACCCACAGAAACCTAACAAGTATCCGGTCCCCTACAAAGAGATCAAGTTGTAGGATATATGAAACAGGGAGATCTTAGAGACAAAACTCTAGTATTTCCTTTAATTATTCCCTTTAGCCCTTTTTCTCAAATTTGTAATCTGTAAATTCATAATATGTTTTCCAACCTAGCTAGGAGGCAAGCACTCTAGTGCTCAGGGTGGACTTCCCTTTTTAAAGAGGGCTGCCAGTCAGGATTAGACCTGCGAGGATTAGAAACGCCACATTATAAATTATCACAGGCAGTCTGGAGTGGTGGTACACACTTTTAGTCCAGCATTTGGGACTCAGAGGCAGGTGGATCTCTGTGAGTTTGAGACCAGCCTGGTCTACATAGTGGGTTCCAGGACAGCAAGGGCTACACAGAGAGACAAACAAACAAACAAAACATTTACCACATGCAGTTTTGGGATTAAGGCATCAGGACCCATCATAGCAGGAATCTCCTGCCTCCTGTAGGCAGACTGATTCTCTGCCTTCAGCTGTGGTAACTACCTGTCTAGCTGCCTGCTGGCAACAGCTTGTCTGGCACCTGGGCATCTACCCTTGGGTCCTGGTTTTGTCTGTGCCTTCCCAAGTTCTCCCTGAGCTACACATTCACAGGAGCTTTCTGTTTTGTTTTGTTTTGTTTTGATTTTGATTTTTCAAGGCAGGGTTTCTCTGTGTAGCTTTGGAGTCTGTCCTGGCACTCTTTAGACCAGGCTGGCCTCGAACTCACAGAGATCCACCAGTCTCTGCCTCCCAAGTGCTGGGATTAAAGGCGTACGCCACCGCTGCCCAACATGTTAAAATAGTTTATTCTAATTCTAAAACCTTAGTAGATTTGTGTGGCACTTTTACCTAGTTAGAAAAGCAGCTTCTTGGAGCCATGTAGCCCTGTCACAGGCAATGTCAGACCTAACCACATCAAGATCTGCTTGCCTCTGTTCCAATGCTGGTATTAAAGTCATGCACCACTGCACTGACTTTGACCAGCTTTATTTACTGTTGTGGAATATTCCTTTACACTGTGTGAAGATATGTCTGTTGGAACCCTCCGTTATGCTGACCCTACCTCTTGACAATGGGTGGGACAGGCATATCGGCATTCAGGCAGATACTTCACTCAAGGGGCCCTGTGTTGTGTGGCCACGTCATGGCTACATCACGAGTTACGGGACTGCGTAAGGACTCAATACACAATGTGCAAGCTTCTCCCTTTAAGTGAGCACCTCCACATGTTCTTTCTCTCTCTCTCTCTCTCTCTCTCTCTCTCTCTCTCTCTCTCTCTCTCTCTCTCTGAGAGAGAAGAGTGGAGAAGCCAGCTAGATGCAGAATGAGTTGGAAACACAAAATGGGATAGAGGTAAAAGCCTTATGGTAGAACACAGATTAATAAAATATGGGCTTATTAAAGTTAGAAGAGCTGGATAGAACAAGCCCAAGCTATTGGCCCAGCTTTCATAATTAATAAGAAGTCTCCATATTGTGATTTGGGAACTGGTAGGCGGGAAAGAAATTCCACCTCCAGTTCACAGTATAGGCACAAATTCCCTCCTGTAGAGCAGATTATATTAAGACCAATTATAGAATTACAGAGTCATTGGTGATCCTATAACAGCCATACCACTATTACACTCTAGGCACATCTTGCCTGGTAGATGTGAATTAAAGAAAACAAACAAACAAGAAAACAAAACAAAAAAACCAAACCTACAGATCTCATCATTTTTTGTTTGTTTGTTTGTTTTGAAATAGGGCTTCTCTGTGTAGCCTTGGCTGTCCTATAACTCACTGTAGATCTGGCTGGCCTCAAACTCACAGAGATCCACCTGCCTCTTCTTCCCGAGTGCTGGGATTAAAGGCGTGAGCCACCAACACCCAGTTTACATTCTTAATGAAGATTCTTTTTTCCTGTATCCCTGTCCTGGAGCTAATGGAGATCTGCCTGCCTCTGCCTCCTGAGTGTTAGGACTAAAGGTGTGCACCACCACTTATGTACACTGGCTATAATGAAGACTTTTTGCTCTGGGATTGTCTCCTTCTGGATGTTGGGCCAGGTGCCGTATTTTATGTGGAAAACCTGCACAATCCTGTATAGATTGCATGTGTGTGTTTTCTGCAGTACATCAGCAGAATTGAACATTTGTGACAAAGCAGTGGTAAAGCTTGCAACTGTTAGTAGTTTATTACCCTTTGAGAACTATTTGCTGGTCTGTGCCCCATTTAATCCTATATACTGCTGCGGTTTTTTACTTCTGAAACTCACAGTGCCTTTCCCACTTCGGAGTGTCATCTTCCCCTCCATTGGAGCACAGAATACATTGCTCCTATACTGTAGTAGCTGCAGGGTTCACAGGACCTCTGGCCCTTGGCATGCCCCTTGTGCATATGCCTGTTTACTTGTAGGACTTAGGGTCAGCATGAGGATGATCTTCCCAGGGGTATCACAGTTGAATACAGCACACTGAATATCAAAGTACTACTACAATGACCCATCACCTTGCTGAAGGCTATGGAGAAAATTATCCCCTTCCCTGGGCACAACACATCACAGTTGCTGGGAGACAGCCCTTCAGGCCTTTGGGGAACCCAGCCAGTGTAACCAATTCCAAAGTTCCTCTTTCCTACTTTTCCCGTGACTGGCACAGTCTTCCCACTGTCCCAGCACTGTGACTGGCACAAACAAGAGCTTAGTGTTTCGGTGTGTGTAGAAATAATGATATCCTCAGAGTGTTGGGAGAAGGGGGCCATGGGAGGGAACAAAAAAAAAGTGTGTCTTCTGTGTAAAGGAAAGTAGTCACTATTTCAGGACTCAAGCATGGGGTGCTTTTGTCCCTTCCCAGGCAGGTGAGCAGTAACCTCCAGTCTGTCCCCAGTCTCCTGGAGGCCTGGCCCAGGTGCAGGTGACTGTGTGAATGTGGACCAATATCAACATCACAGCAGAAGCTTGGGCTCATTGAGTTACATGTTCAATCTCATGTATGCCGAGAAGGCATGAAGAGATTCGTGGGAGGTCCAGGTGGACCTGGCAGCCCTGGAGGACTGTGGAGGGGCGAGCACAAAAGTCACAGAGATTAAATAAGAGGAGTGCTAGTATGAAGGTGCAGGTGTCTCCTCCAGTTTCTCCTGCAGCCCCTCAGCATGACTGCATTTGCATCATTTACAACTAAAGATTCTGTAGAAACCCATCTCTACTGTGCTACCTGCCTTTGCTCAGGAGTGAACAGAATCGTGGAGTATTCGTGAAGGCTCTTGTCCACTCTGTTAGCAAGGGCAGCATTGCTGCACATGCTTTGATTCCTAAACCCCACATGGTGGAAGGAGAGAACCAACTTCCAGAAGTTGTCTGTTAACTTTGACTTCTTCATACACACCATATTGCATGGCCCACAGGCACACCCACCCACACTCACTCACACAAAGCCAAAGCCACACATTGGCACACACACACACACACACACACACACACACACACACACACACACATAATTTTTTTAATTTAAGAGTTGGGGGGGTTCCCCACTCCCACCCCATCACCAAATCTGCTATTTGGGAGGCTTCTTCGTTGATGGGGCATGCTGACTACTGTATAAAAGCTTATAAATGAAAGGCTTTATTGAGAAAGGTGGTGCATACCTTCAGTCTAAGCACTCAGAAGGCAGAGGCCAGGGGCTTCTGTGTTCTAGGTACTGTGTCAAAAAAAGGAAGGAAGGAAGGGAGGGAGGGAAGGAGGAAGGAAGAAAGGAAGCTGGAAGGATCATGCAATGATCAAGAGCACTTCCAGAGGACCTAGGTTTGATTCCCAGAACCAACATGTCGACTCACAACTTTGACTCCAGTCTCAGGGGATCCAAAACTCTTTTCTGGTCTCTGCCAGCACCAGACATGCACATAGTACACAGACATACATGCAGACACACACACACACACACACACACACACACACACACACACACACACACACACACACTTTATTTTTTCTTTTTAAAGAGGACTATATGGGTCTGAAGAGATCACTGGCTGCTCTTCCAAAAGACAGAGGTTCAATTTCCAGCACCCACAAAGCAGTTTACAACTGTCTGTAACTCCAGTCCCAGGGGATCTGATGCCCTATTCTGACCTTCTTTGTCACCAGGCACAAACATGGTGCAGAGACATACCCGTAGTCAAAACACTCAATCCCCCACCTTCCACCCCTCTGTCTTCTTGAGGCCCAGGTCACCAGGAGATCCCACAGCGCCTCCTACTGGCCACCCGTTTCCATGCATGCAGGCTCCCCATAGGTTCCAGCCAGGCAGCTTTAGATGGGCGAGGGGGGGGGGGGTCCAGAGGAATATTTACATAGTTGACTGCTTGAGTGCGTAGTGTGCACAGGGCATTGTGTTAGGCAGCGGGATAGTGTGATGCAAAGCTGTCTGCTGTACGGGGATCACACGGTTCACTTAGGTAGCAACACCCAGAACTGTGCCTGGTAAATGCCTGTTGGATGAAGGGTATTCATGATTACATACAACTATTTTGTGCATGTTCTTCCTTTTAAAATTTTTAATTAGCTTATAAAGTATGAGGATTTGTTTAAATGGCATTTTCAAACAATCTCTTGTTGTTGATTCACCTCCTCACTTTTCTCATCCCCCCCGCCCCGCCCCCTGCCTCCGTACCTTCCCACTCCTGTTGCCCCCTTTCCTCTATATTCTCCTCTTCCACCACCCTCTTCCTCAATGCCTCTCTTGACATCTCCTTTCTAGCTTCATAGCCCACACCTACATCCCTGCTGTTTTACTACATATGCAGATATGGGCGTTGGGGTCCTTTGGAGGCCACCTCTCCTGCCCCATGTTTCTTTGGGGGAACTGTCGGCTCATGTTTGCCTATTTATCGATTGGTTGTTTGGGTGCTTAATTTTCGTAGTTCTTTATACATTCTAGATATTAACATCACCTTCCCCGCCCCCAAGTACAGCTGGGAAAGGTTTTTCTCCCATTCTTTAAGCTGGCTGTACTTAATTTCCTTTGTAGGAACTTTTAATTTCATATAGACCCAGTTTTAATTCTCCGGACTGTTTCTGTGTCAGTGAAGTCATGTGTAGAGAACTTTTGCTTATATCTATTTTTCTTGTAGACCAAGCTGGCCTGGAACTCACAGAGATCCGCCTGCCTCTGCCTCTGTCTTCCGAGTGCTGGGATTAAGAGCGTGTACCACCAACGCCCGGCGCCTACATCTATTTTTCTGGAAGTGTACTTCTTGGCTTTCCTCTGCGTTTCAGACCTTACTCTGATTCCCGCCAAGCCAAGGGGGCGTGGCGTCCGGCGCCGCTTGATGACGACATTGCGGCGCCCAGTGGCCGAATGGCGGCTTCCATTTCGGAGAAGCTCGAGATTTGTGCCATCCGTCCGGCAGGTGAGTGGCGGGAGCCACGCGCGAGGCAGCCCCGCACCGTGCTGTTTCCTCGAGTCCCCGCCGAGGCCGGCTCCGTTCCCCCTCGAGCCGTGGGACTCGGGCCTCCCGGCCGCTCCGCCTGAGCGGGGCCGGCGGGCAGCTGAGGGCCCAGCTGCACCCTCACGCCACCCCCAGGGCCATGCCTTTCTGCCGCCTTCCTGCGTGGTCCGCACAGGCAGTCCCGGTAGAGGCTCGGTGAACGCTCGATGCGGGAGTTGAGGGAGGGAGGGAGGGAGGACTTGGGGTGAAAAATTGAGCCTTGGGCTCAGCTAGCGATGTTGGTCGTAGAACTCGGTGTGGGTCCAGGTTCTACCTTCTGACTTCTCCGAGCCTCTGTTTCCGCCTCTGTAATAGGGTAGTCTCGAAACTTTGCGTATAGAACAATTGTGATCAATAAATGGGGACAGCCAAAGGAGGTCTTGGCTGTGGCGCGATAAGTTTGGCCTGAGAGCGTTGACTCGCAATCGTTAGCAACCTCAACAAGAGAGTTGGAAGCAGCGCTCGAAGAAAGTGGGTATTGAGGGGTCGGGTGACGCGATCGCCTTTGTCACTGCGTGCACACTGGCACAGGGGGGTGGTGGCTGACTGGGTCTAACGAGTGGGTAGGAGTTGTGGAAAGACCCACGTTTGACATCTCTGGCCCTCACTTTCAGCTGCCTGCTTTCTGTGAGGACAGAGTTACTTGTCGCCTCTAGAGCTCCGCCCTTATCAAATAGTCCACACATTTTGGAGTAGTTTGCAATGTGGGTCAGACTGAAACATTTTAAATTTTCCTTAACACTGAAACTGATAGCTAGTTTAGGGATTGGGAAAACCTGGGAAGTGATTCTCTTGTCAATGTCAAAGACTGGTGGTCT
Organism: Cricetulus griseus; assembly: GCF_003668045.3. NCBI lineage: Eukaryota > Metazoa > Chordata > Mammalia > Rodentia > Cricetidae > Cricetulus > Cricetulus griseus. Next base: position 71,715,825 of record NC_048597.1, on the reverse strand, counting down.
CCTCAAAACTGCAACTCCCTTCAGCTCCTACTGCGCAACTTCTTTCCTCACAGACTGCCAGTTGCCACCCTGGCAACTTTACTCCTGAAGTGGGCAGAGGTGTGTCAGAAAGGATAGCACTGGTTTACCAGTGGAAGGCAAGTTTCCTCTCTGCCCTAACTAGGATTATTTAGTGTTTCAGACCACGGGCACAGAGAGGTAGGAATTGGCAGAGCTATTCCTGATTTTTGTTGGCCATTTCAAAGGCTTCCTAGAACTTGCTCTTCATTTTTTGCAAAGAGCACGTTATATGCTTTGCCCTTCTCTTTCAAATAAGAGACTTGTAAGGAGTTTACTGAAGTCTTTGCTCTGCTGCATACTGGTGGGGTGTTGAGAAATCTTGCCGTTCTCTACCTGTTACCGTATTTGTGTCAGCCTGGGGGGGGTTGTGAAGGTGTTCTTTCTATTCTTCCTAACTTAGCACCTTTTGTATTTGCTTTTTCTTAGTTACATAGTCACAAGTCCAGACATATGTGAGGTGTGGTGATATATTATTTATGATTTATTAAAGCTTGCCTGAGGATTCAGAAAAAAAAGCCAGCCTCAAGTTTTAGAGATCAGGCAGTGGTGATACACACCTTTGATCCCAGGACTCAGGATTGAGAGGTAGACAGATCTCTGTTAGTTCAAGACCACGCTGACTACATGAACTTGATCCAGTCCCAAAAGAAACAGCTCACACAAAGGTGATCTCAGCATCAGGGATCACACACCTTGAATCCCAGCATTAGGGAGGCATATAAGACAGGAGCAGGGTCTCAGAGCTGGCATTCAGTTTGAGAGTTTAGTCTCTAGCCACATTGAGGAGAGCATAGCAGTCTGAGTGAATCTGAGGAGAAGTGAAATTGGGAGCAGTCTGAGGATCGCCCCTTTGGACTGAGCTGAGGTAGAGAGAGGTAAGAGCTAGTGGCCTGTTGCTTTGCTTTTCTGACCTTCAGCTTGAAGCTTGAACCCCAAAATCTGTCTCTGGGTCTTTTGTTTTTTCATGCCATAGTGAACTATCTGCGTGGGGCCTTAGAAGGGCCGAAATCTGCAGGCTCGAAGGGGAGATATGCTTCCAAGCTTTTTCAAATGGTTCTCAGAATCCAGTTTGAGATCTTAACTTCTAGCTGGACTCTGCTTTCTATCTTAAAGTACACTGACATTGTACTTCAGTTGATTCTGTCCAACAGTGCTTAGATGTGCGTTTGATTGAATAGCCAAGCAAGAAGACTCTTGGTGATGGTCACGGGTAATTAGATAAGGAAATAAATGGAAAGCTTTTAAACCAGTCCTGACATCTAGCAAGTGTTTCAGAGTTAACTTTGTGGCTACTGTGGTATGTATGCGTATTGCATTTTAGAAGTCAAAGGCAGATGTGGTGTGATTTGTGCTGAGTTCAACATCTGTTCTCCTGGGCATTGTGAAATTGTCTAATCTGTTGTACAGAAGATGTGGAGATTTTTGTCTTTGTTTTTCCACAGTGGTTCCCTAAGGCAGCCATTTCTGCCTTCCCAGAGGCTGCTATGGCGTTCCCTCACCTACAACAGCCCAGCTTCCTCCTGGTAAGTGTCAGCTGCCTTTGGAAGTGTGCTGTTGATGGTTCTGTAGCTGAGAGACTTAGGGCTTCTTTCTGCTAATTGGAAGACTCATTTTTAGGGGACAAGGAGCCTTGCTATAGTGCCACGCTGCCCTGTTTCTTTGCTTTTTGAGACAGGGTCTCTATATGTAGCTCTGATGTCATGGAACTTGCCATGTAGACCAGATTGGCTTTGAGCTCACAGATGCAACTGCCTCTGCCTCCTAAGTGCTGTGATTAAATGAATGCACTACCACGCCTGGCTGTGCAGGCCTCTTGAAGTCTAGTCCTTCCTGCCTCAGTTCCCCAAATGCTGGGATTATAGTGGGCATGTGCCGCCGTACTCAGCCGACTTGAAAAACTCTCTACTGATTTTTTTTCTTTTTTAAATAGGAAACAATACCAAAATCAGTGTTAGAATACTTTCTATGCCTTCTCTTAGTGCAGGATGTTGCATGTATTTAATCTCTGAACTCTAATTTTCTCATTCACCAAGTTGGTTGATTCAGCCAGTACTGGGGAGGCTGAGATTGGAAGATTGTAAAGAGTTTGAGGCCAGCCTGGGCTACATAGTGAATTCCTAGTCAGCCAGAGCTACGTGATGAACAGCCATTTGCAAACAAAAACAAGAGTTGATTCAAATGTTATTTTCCTGAGTCCCCAAAGTGAGAATATGTATCAGAGTGGTCGTGATGCATAAACTCTATGTGTATAATTGTTATCAGTGAAAACTAAAGGGACACTGCTGCCATTAGGGCTCTAATTTAAAGATTAGAATAGGAAGCTAGGAAAGCAGAATGTGAGACAGATGTGAGTGATGAAAAGTTCTTTGTTTCACCAGGCGGTGGTGACCAATGCCATTAATCCCAGCACTTGGGAGGCAGAGGCAGGCAGATCTCAGTGAGTTTGAGGACAGCCTGGTCTACAAAGGGAGTTCCAGGACACCCAAGGCTACATAGAAAAACTCTGTCTCAGAAAAAAAAAAAAAAAAAAAAAAAGATTTTTCATTTCAGTTCCCAGAAGATATGTTTTGTAAACTTTTTTTTTTTTCTGTTTTTTTGAGACAGGGTTTCTCTGTGTAGCCTTGGCTCTCCTAGAACTTACTCTGTAGACCAGGCTGGCCTCGAACTCACAGAGATCCTCCTGCCTCTGCCTCCCTGAGTGCTGGGATTAAAGACATGCACCACCATCGCCTGGCGCACACCTTTAATCCCAGCACCCAGAAGGCAGAGGCAGGTGGATCTCTGTGAGTTTGAGCCCAGCCTCGTCTACAGAGCAGGTTCCAGGACAGCTAGGGCTGTTATACAGAGAACCCCTGTCTTGAAAAACAAAAACAAAATGGAATATTCTTCCTTAGTGTACACCTTTGGAGCCAGCTGGCTTGGCCCATGGCCTTAATAGTCAGATTTGCCTCTCTGCTATAGGCCCCATGCAGTTCCTTGTTTGGAGGTGGTCAGGGCATTAGACTGGCGTGGTTCAAGCCTGCTTGTTGAAAGTCTAGCATTTCCTGATCTCAGTCTGTTTGCTCCATGGAGTCAATGTGTTATCCCCACATCCCATGACCTTAGTAGATCTCCTTGGTTTCTGTCCTGAGTGTTTCTCTATCTTATTGGTTGTCTTGATGAATATTGAGTTGACAGAGGCCATTTGTAGTTTCAGATTGAGTTTATAATTTAACTACATCATTGCCTTATATTTTTTTTTATGGTCTTGACTCCAGTAAGTTGCTGTCCACTGGTTAAGAGAAAAGAGGTGGCTGGGTGGTACTGGTGTACTCCTTTAATCCCAATACTCAGGAGGCTGAGGCAGGTGGATCTCTGTGAGTTCTAGGATAGCCTGGTCTACAGAGTGAGTTTCAGGACAGCTAGGGCTACACAGAGAAATCCTGCCTCAAAAAAAAAAAAAAAAAAAAAAAGAAAGAAAGAAAGAAAGAAAGAAAGATGAAAAAAAAAAGGAAGGAGGGGTACAATCATGGGTGCTTGAGGAGGTGGGTAGTTTGCGTCTCCTGTGTATAAACTCAACACCTGTGAACTGCGTAAAGGTCCTCCATACACCAGGGATCCTGTTCTAACTGTGGGGCTGATCGAATGCTGACCCTGTTTGTGGGCCAATGGGAGTCAGTTTCCTTTTGGTGATGCAGCACTCTGAAGTAACAGAATGCCTAAAAGAGCACCTGAGAATTTCTGGTCTACAGGTGGTAGAATTATATAGTGTCTCTCTTCTAGAAGCTTCCTGTGGGCCTTTGCCTGAAGTGGTGGACTCATTGCTTATGTTTCTCTTGATTAGAGGAAGACTGTTTGCAGACACTGTTTACTACCTTTCTTCTCACTATCTTCTAGGCTACCCTGAAAGCTGACTCTCTAAATAAGCCCTTTGCACAGCGCTGCCAAGACTTGGTGAAAGTCATTGAGGATTTTCCAGCCAAGGTACAGCTTTGCTTGCAGCTCCCTTTGGGTATCTCCTATAATCCTTGAATGTCTGTAGTGGTTTGAAGCCAGAAATGCTAGAAACATCCTACAATACACAGGACAGCTCCCTGCAACAATAAGTATCCAGCCTAAAGCCTGGCATAGTAATGCATACTGTAGTCCCAACACTTGTAAGGCAGAAGGATCAGGAGTTCAAGGCCCACCTGGGTTTTGTGAGACATTGTCTCAGAAACAACAACAAAGTATCCAGCCCCAAATATCCATAGTACTGAAATTGAGAACCTCTGATATAAATAATTTGAAAATGTGAATTTAATACACACTGGAATTGATGAGCCCCTAAAGTTGTCCTGGACACCAAATTAATACTGCTGTTACATTACGTTTCAGTGATTTTTTTTTTGGGGGGGGTGGGGGTTTGAGACAGGGTTTCTCTGTGTAACTTTGTAGACCAGGTTGGCCTCGAACTCACATAGATCCACCTGCCTCTGCCTCCCGAATGCTGGGATTAAAAGTGTGAGCCACCAACACCGAATTGGCCCAAATCTAAGTTGGTGTGTTATGTGACAATAGTGGAAGAGTTCACTCTTCACCATTGCAGCAGAGCTTCTGTGGCCCTATATCAGAGTGACCTCAGGCAGGTAGTGTATGTTGCAAACTAGAACAGAGACAGGATGGGCACTGGTCCTCAGTGAGCATGCCAACTAACTCACTGTACACTGTTTCAGGAATTGCATGCCATCTTCCCATGGCTGGTGGAGAGCATCTTTGGCAGCCTGGATGGTGTCCTTGTTGGTTGGAATCTCCGATGCCTCCAGGGGCGTGTGAACCCTGTGGAGTACAGCATAGCAATGGAATTTCTAGACCCAAGGTAGGTAGGTTTCCTGCTTGAGAAGGGGGGGCTGAGTACTTCCTCATGTTGACAGACCCCCCTTTCCTTTTTAAATCTTGTGTTCAGTGGCCCCATGATGAAGTTGGTTTATAAGCTTCAAGCTGAAGACTATAACTTTGACTTTCCTGTCTGCTACCTTCCTGTGAGTAAGCCATGGCCATGGTGGTGAGCAGCACTGGGGAGCAGAGGGCCAGATAGGTGGCTGGGCAGGGAGGTCTCTCAGGGCCTTAGAGCATCACAGTTTACAAGTTCCAGTGTGACATTTTTAAAAATTCATTACAAGTTGCTGATGGAGACTGTACTGTGCGGTGGCTCACATAACAGGCAGGCCCATGTGACTGTATTACCCTGTTCTCCTGAGTCTCTAGACCTTCAGGGAAGGTTGCAGTGTGATGCTCAAGAGGTGTGAGAAACAGGAGGTAGGACTTAAAAACACCCAGTTACCACACTGATGTGTGTGAAGCTTTATGAGGGCTAGAGGAAAATTCTAAGCAAAGCCCTGCCCAGAGAGGTCAGACCCTGTATCCGTAAAGCAGGATCTTTGTGTTGGTGTCTGCCTCAGCAGCCTTCAAAGACTGCAGCAGCTGGAGGGTACCATGTTGTTGATTGCCCACCAATCTTCCTCTCTTTGCAGGGCCCTGTGAAGGCATCCATCCAGGAGAATGTCCTTCCTGACAGTCCTCTGTACCACAACAAGGTCCAATTTCCCCCCACTGGAGGCCTTGGCTTGAACCTAGCTCTCAGTATCCTTTGGTGGCCCAAGGTATGGGAGGTTGAGTGAGTGGCCAGGACACTGGAAGGTGGTCTACTACCTCTGTATTTGCCCCTTGACACTGTCACCAGATCCATTTGAATACTATATGTTCTTCTTTGCTTTGAGCCTCATCTCTCAAAAGGTAATGAAGGGATACCTCTGAATGTGGCTTGTACAGACCCCACAGTGAAGGGCCAGGGCTCAGCCTTGTAAATGCCAGTGCTTACAGCACTAATAACAATTTTGGTTTTCTAGCCAATGCCTATGTCCCTCCATGTTCGTACTTCAGACTGTGCCTATTTCATCCTGGTGGACAGGTACCTGTCGTGGTTCCTGCCCACTGAAGGCAGTGTGCCTCCACCACTCTCCTCCAGTCCAGGGGGATCCAGCCCCTCACCAGCTCCCAGGTAAGGCTGCCTTGACTATTAAGACCTGGTTCTTCTGCTGGGAGTGGCCTCATTAGTGGAATTGCCCAGTTAAGTATTGGTATCTGTGTCCAAGGTTCCCCAAACTTTCTGGGGTCCAATTCTCAACTTCCCTTGCCCTGACAAAGACAGGAAGGGGGTAAGACTTGTTTCTGGCCTCATTGACAAGGCCTTGCCATGGAGTAGCCCTCACTGCAGATGGCTTCTGAGTCTTACTAAGGCAGTGAGTAGAGTGGAGAGGGAAGGGTTGTCTTGTGTTCAAAAGAGATCATTGTACATAGAAATCAGTGGAGGGGGGGGTCAAAGGGGAGAGCCTGGGCTTCAAAGCTTTTTGTGCCAGGCCACAAGCTAAGAGTAATGCTATACTGCTGCATAGTACAGCATGTACACTTGGCGTACAGTACACTTGGAGGCAACAGTTTGGGGTTTTTCTAAGGTTATTTATTTATTATTAGTGTGTGTTGGTGTTTTGCCATGGGTGTCAGGTTCCCTGTCTGGAGTAACAGACAGTTATGGAATGCCATGGGGATAGGGAATTGAACACAAGTCCTCTGGAAGAGCAGCCAGTGTTCCTAACCACTGAGACATCTCTCCAGCCCTTTTCTATTTTGTTTTTGTTTTTCAAGACGGGTTTCTCTGTGTAACAGTTCTGGCTGTCCTGGAACTTGCTCTTTAGAACAAGCTGGACTTGAACTCACACAGATCCAACTGCCTCTGCCTCCTGAGCGCTGGGATTAAAGGTGTGCGCCACCACTGTCTGGCCTTTTCTAAGATTTTAATGGGCCCTTAGCCCAGAGCCTCTTGATCGTTCTCCTTAGGAACCTTTCTGCCCCAGCAGCAGTTGTCTGAGATTCTCTGCTCCCTCCCTGACCTCATTGACCCACTACCTGTTCTAGGAGACTGTAGGCAGGCACTGATGCAGGCTCTGGTTCAGTCCATGTCTGCTGGTATTTGCATACCAGGCATGCCTTCATCTACAACTCACCATGTGGGCAAATGCCCTCAAAATACGGAGGAGACCTGGGAGGTGAGGCTGCTGAGGTGGTGACGGCTGGTGACATGACCCTGATACATTGGTAGTGCTATAGCTAAGGAGGAGGTCTTGGAGGTCCAGTAAATTCCTAATCTCTCCAAGGTGGAATTCAGGTGCTAAGTGATTGCCTGGGCATAGTTTGTTAACTTGCTTTAACTTTTTATTTTGAAGAAATGTCACACATAAAGAAAAGTTGCCAGATAGAACTTTCACAGGCTTTTTAACCCAGATTTCCAAATTGTTGACACAGCTATGGCCCTCTGTTTATAAAGGATATATGGTTGTTTTGTTTTGTCTTGTCACTCACACTGTGTAGCCTAGGCTGCCTTCAAATTCATGACCCTTTTGTTTCCAACTCCTGAGTGTTGGGTTACAAATATGCCTGGCTTCCCTAGACCATTTGGTATTCCATTGTGTTTCCTAAAGGCCATCATATTCTTCTTGATTGAGCACAGTGCATTTGTCCACCTTGGGAGGCTGGTATGCTGCTAAGCCATTGTCAGATCTTAAGAGACTGTTAGTGTTCAGCACTAGCTACTCCACCCATGTCTGCTGGCTGAATCTGGTACTTGCTGGCTACTCACTGTGCACAGTTGTCTGGGATTTCTTTTTTTCTTTTCTTTTCTTTCTTTCTTTCTTTCTTTCTTTCTTTCTTTCTTTCTTTCTTTCTTTCTTTCTTTCTTTCTTTTTTTTCCGAGACAGGGTTTCTCTGTATTGTTTTGGAGCCTGTCCTGGAACTCACTCTGTAGACCAAGCTGGCCTTAAACTCACAGATATCCACCTGCCTCTGCCTCCCATGTGCTGGGATTAAAGGCGTGCTCCACCAATGCCTGGTCTTGTCTTGGATTTCTATTGCTGTGATACAGACTATGAGTACAGCAGTGTGGGGAGGAAAGGGTCTGTCTCATCTCCATCACTCAGGGAAGTCGGCAGGAACTAAAGCAGAAACTATGGAGCAACACTTTATACTAGCTTGCTCCTCACGGCTTGTTCAGCCTACTTTCTAATGCAACTGAGGACTCCCTGCACAGGGGTGGTCCTGCCCCCACCCTCCTTAGGCTGGACCTTCCTTTATCAACTGTTAAACAAGAAGATGCATGCAGACTTGCTATAGGCAGTTTGATGCCTTTTTTTTTTTTTTTTCAATTAAGCTTCCTCTTCCCAGATAACTCCAACTTGTTGAGTTGACAAAAAACCAACTAGGACAGAAGTCATCTCTGTAGCCCTTGGTCCCTTATCCCTCCTGTACTGCCTTGCTGTGGCAGAGGTCCCTATGTGTTTTTGCCAGGGTGGATGTAAATACTCTCTTCCTTGGGTATCTGCTCATGCCTAGGTCCACCACAGTAGTACCGAGTTCTTCCAAGTGTCCTATCAGATCTTTGCCATCCCTGTGCTCCATTAGTGGTAATAGGTGCTTGGTCATTGTGCTTAAGAATGTTAACCAGGTTTTTCTACTATAAATTCAAATATGTACTCTACCTGGATCAAGGACTTGGTGGGAAAGAATGTTAAATTGTCATTTATGCTAGCATCTGCTTTTCTAAATCACATAGTTATTAATAGAGCATGCTGTTAAGTTGTGACATTCTGATTTCATGGCTTTTTTAGAATCCCGTTTGCTTTTGGACAGTTCTTAGTAAAGATGTCAAGTGTATCAGTATGGACCTTGTGGCACTGTGTGATTCAGTATGCTGTAGTTGACTATTGGTATCATTGATTTTGGTGTCAGCAGGGGTCCCTAACTTACTGTTGTCTCTGTATCTCCTGTTAGGACACCAGCCATGCCCTTTGCCTCCTATGGTCTCCACACTAGCCTTTTGAAGCGACACATCTCTCATCAGACATCTGTGAATGCAGACCCTGCGTCCCATGAGATCTGGCGCTCAGAAACTCTGCTCCAGGTAAAAACAAAGGAAGCCAGTCCCTGCTTCTCTTTCAGAGCAAACTACTTAGCTAACACCTTCCACCCTGTGGGGCACAAATCCCAAAGACACCTAGTCAGCTGGAGGCTGGGTCTAAATGACATTTTCTTGCTGTGGCATTTAGATAGCAGATGAGGAGGAGAAACTGCTAAGTGTCATAGACAGTGTTTCTGTCACAGATTCCCTTGTCCTTGTCCACAGTGGTTTTTTTTTTTTTTTTTTTTTTTTTTTTTTCTCACAAGGATATATTCATTCACCGGGCTTTTGGTTTCCAATGAATCCATCTATGAACATGTTCCATGTGTCCTCTCTTATTTCCCTGACACTGGTGTGTGTTGCTAGTGTTGGTTTCCTTTGTTGGATATTAGGTTCTGCTGTAGAGATTTCTTTGTATGATGCTGCATCATACAAAGAAGGTGTGAGGGCCCCCAACACCACCACCTTGGTCATCGGTGAGCTCCCACCCATTGAGCAGAAGATACAAGTGGAAGGACTGAGGCCCTCGGGGACCCTCTTCCATGTCCCCGTGTCTGGGAGATCAGCTTATTCCTGGGCTGGATTCTGGGGCTGCTGTGGTAGCTAGTGTTCCTCCTGACAGAGACTGGATAGGCTGGAATTCAGTCCCCAACTTTACACAACTGGAACATGGGGTGCTGTGCTTTTAGAAGCCTCCTACTTATTTTCATAGTTGACCTTGTAGGCCATTGTCATCAGTGTTCCCAGAGGAGTTTGTGTTGGTACAGATGGCTCACGGGATCTGCCATGAGGACAGAAGAGTAGGAGGGTTCTGTTTCCTGAACCAGAGCACCATTTCTTTTTATTTTTTATAAAATATTGATTGTAGAAAAAAAATATATAACATGAACTTTATCATCTTAACTTTTTTACTTTTGGGTTTTTGTTTTTTTGAGATGCTTTCTATGTACTCCAGGCTGGCTTAGAACTTCATATCCATGTACCTCAGCCTCCTAAGTGCATCTTTTTTTTTTTTTTTTTTAAGTATTTTTTTTTTTAAGATTTTATTTATTATGTATACAACATTCTGCTTCCTTGTATATCTGCACACCAGAAGAGGGCACCAGATCTCATAACGGATGGTTGTGAGCCACCATGTGATTGCTGGGAACCGAACTCAGGACCTCTGGAAGAGCAGTCAGTGCTCTTAACCTCTGAGCCATCTCTCCAGTGCCCGCTAAGTGCATCTTAACCATTTTCAAGTAGTACTAAGTACTGAGTACATTGATTGCTGTGCACGTGATACACTTTTAAAAAGTGTATGCACCTGTGTGTGTGCCTTTGCGAGTTTATGTGTACCATGTGCCAGGAGAGGGCATCAGCTTCCCTGGAAAGGAGCTACAGATGGCTGTAAGCACTGTATGGCTGCTGGGAACTCAATCATTGCAACAGTAGCAAGTACTCTGGTTTTTGGAGACAGGGTGTCTCTGTGAAACAGACCCAGCTCTCCTGGAACTCGCTCTGTAGACCAGACTAGCCCCGACTCACAGAGATCCACCTGCCACTGCCTCCTAAGTGCTGGGATTAAAGGTGTGCGCCACCAACACTCAGCAGTAGCAGGTACTCTTAACTGCTGAGCCCCTCCAAATTGCATTAAATATAATGGTTAAATATATAATTTTACTAACTTTTGAGAATTCCATACATGCATACAGTGTATTTGGAGCACTTATCCCCACTACTCCTCCCAGATCTGCTCCCCAATTCCCCTACTTCTCCCAGCTTTCCGGTGCTTGCTTTTCCTTCTTTCCTCTTTCTCTCCCTTACTTTTTTGCCTTTGTAACTCACTGAGCCCATTTTGTGCTGCCCACGTACTTGTGAGAATGGAGCTATCCCCTGGAGCTCATTTGACCTGCAGAGAGCTACACCACCAAAGAGCACTCCCCCCACACACTCCCAGAAGTCATCAGTGGTTGGAAGCTCCTTAGTTAGGGTAGTTAGTTAGCTTGTGAGGTCCTCTCTCCATGCTGGGATGTTGGCTAGTGTGGTTTTGTGCTGATCTTGTGCTGGAGTTCATGAGTACAGTGGTCCTGTCATGTCCAGAAGACACTGGACTCCAGTTCTCCCTGACCTCTGGCTCTTATAATTGCTCCCTGAGCTTTCTTGAAAAACAAATTAACCCTTTTCGCTGTTCTCCATTTTCCTTTCTGTCTTGTTCCAGGAAACACTATTTTGCTTCAGTTTGTATTAATCTAGGCACCTTGTTTCTAGATGATTTATCTACATTACATGAATTTATTTACTTTTTTTTTCCAAAACAGGGTTTCTCTGTAGCTTTGAAGCTTGTCCTGGAACTAGCTCTATAGACAGGGCTAGCCTCTAACAGAGATCTGCCTGCCTCTGCATCCCGAGTGCCAGGGTTAAAGGTGTGCACTGCCACCGCCTGGCTGAAATATTTTTTGTGACTCATTTGCCTTTTTTTTTTTTTTTTTTTTTTTTTTTAAACACAATGTCCTCATTCTTGTAGCATGATCAGAATTTCCTTCCTTGTGCTGGACTTGGTATCACATCCTAGTAATCCCAAATTTAAGTAGCTGAGACCCAAGGATCTAAGTTCAAGGCCAGCCTGCACTTCATAGTAAGACCTTGTCTCTAATCTCTCATTTTTAATGGTTAGATGACTATATCCATTCATCTGTCTGTAGACATTTGGGGTATGTTTGCTTTTTAGCTATTGGGAGTATTAGCCTGCTGTGATGTTGATGTACAATTATTTACTTCTAGATTTATTTAGTGTTACTTTTATTTATGTGTATATGAATGTGTGAGTATATGCCATTTAAGTACAGAGGCCAGAAGAGTTTTGAATCTGAACTGCCTTAGAGGGTGCTGGGAACTGACTGAACCAAGATCCTCTGGAAGAGCAACAAGTGCTTATCCACAGCCATCTATCTCTCCAGTGCCTCCCACCCCCGCCCCGCATGCTTTTAGATTTTGGGGGTATAATGTATTTATAAATAACATTGCAAGGTCACATGGTAGTTCTGCTTACTACTGTTTTCTGTTTTATAGCGCCCCCCCCCCCAGAGTACATGGGGTTCTGTTTTTTTCACATGGGAAATAGGGCAGCAGGGGGGCTGGAGAGATGGCTCAGTGGTTAAGAGTACTGGCTGCTCTTCTAGAGGACCAGGGTTCAATTCCCAACACCCACATGGCGCTCATAACTGTCTGTAACTTATAGTTCCAAAGGATCCAACATCCTTACACAGACATGAATGCAGATAAAACACCAATGCACATGAAATAAAATTAAATAAAATCTTTAAAAAAAAATCAAAAGAAGGCAACAGATTCTTTAGAACAGTAGTTACAGAGCTTGTAAGCTGTTCATGGGAACAGAGTAGCTGCTGTAGCCACTCAGTGGGTATAAAGTGGTGCCATTTGATTTACATTTCCCTAATGGCTAGCAATGTTGGCTGTCTTTTTATGCTTATTGGCTTTTGTCTATCTTATTTGGAGGAGAGGAGACATATGTGCATTTTTAATTAGATTGTGAGCATTGGGTGTTTCGGTTGAGGTTTTTTTCCTCACCACAGCCAGCCTTGAGGGTTGTTGTTTGTTTGGTTTAGTTTGTTTTTTTGAGACAGGGTTCTCTGTGTAACAGTCCTGGCTGTCCTAGAACTCTTGTAGACCAGACTGGCCTCAGATTCACAGAGATCTGCCTGCTTCTGCCTCTTAAGTGCTGGGATTGAAGGAGTGCTTCACTGCCGCCTGGCTGTTTTCTGTTTTGTAGATTGCTTTCACTCTAGTAAAGTGTCTTTGTTGCACAAAAGCTTTGTTTTTGGTAACATTCCTGGTGTGTGTGTGTGTGTGTGTGTGTGTGTGTGTGTGTGTGTATACACACACATATATATATATATATATATAGTCATTTCAAAGAAGTTATGGCCATGCTCCTCCCATGTTTTCTTCTGAGTTTTGTGGTTTTAGCTCTTGTACATAGGCCAGCATTCCATTTTGCATTAATTCTTGTGTGTGGGGTCAGGTACCTCACAGCTTGCTTCTTTGGTATGTGGTCAGCCTGTTTCCAGCACCATTTGTTGGAAAGACTTCACCATCTGATGGTGTAGTGCCCTGTTGACAATTTGATCAGTTAATGTCTTTTTGCAGGTTTTTGTTGAAATGTGGCTTCATCATTATTCCCTGGAGATGTACCAAAAAATGCAGTCCCCTCATGCCAAGGTATGTTTCTGTGGTTATTAATCCATTCCTGTCTCCTGCCCTTGCTAGCCTGCTGTATCTTGTCTTCAGCATGAGTCACTTGTCTCAGCTTTGATGGAGGGAAGCAGAAGCCCATTGTTCACCCTTCACCTGGATACTGTACATAAGTGACCCTTGAGCCTGAGGTCTGTCCTCTTTGAAGTCCTTGCTGTACAGCTCCACAGTCCCTTCCCACCACTGGGAATGGCTCAGGTCTGATGATCTTGGTCTTCTGGGACAGAGAAAGCTATGAGTCCATTTGGGATTCATGTCCAGTTTTTCTGCTGCTGTCAGCAGTGCCCTGATCCTCTCAGGTGGTCCTGAGCAGGCCCCTATATACTATGGTGACCTTACGCCTCTTTGGCCTGCTTGCCGCTCAGATTTGCAGAGCACCAGCAAGCAGCCATTTGTGATGTGTGGGCTCTGGGACCCTCTTGCATGTGGCCTGGCTTGCTTCTCCCTCCGCCTTTTCCCTTGCCTTCCCTCCTGGGTAGCATACTCATTTGCAGAGATATGGAGGTGCCAGAGTCCCTGAGACCTCTTGGTGGTGGTGTCCCTTAGGCAAGTACTCTAGTGGCTGGTCAGAGTAAAATGATTTTGTTCTGTTAGCGAGTGGCCTGGTGGGCGTTGAGAGTCATAGAGTCACATATAGGCAGCATCAGCACATACTGCTGCTTGTATCTTCTTACTCTGTAGACTGATTTTTGTCACTGCCAGGTGACTTCTCAAGCACTTCCTTTAAAATGAAGAGTGTGTGGATGATGGTACTCACATTGAGAAGTGTGTCCTGTAACTCAGTAGTGACCCTGGGTCCTGCTACCACAGCATCCCTGTAGTCATTTCTGTGACTCCAACATTCTACTGTGTTGGAGATGGCGACGCCCACTACCCTCAAAGTGCAAAGCCCCCTTAATGTCTATTCATAGCATCACATTGGAGAAGGAGGACAGGGAAAGGCTGAAGGTTTCTTCTGGGCCTTGGGCACCATGGAGAGCCTGTGACACCCTTCCTGCTTCCAGCCAGACTTGCTCATGCTCTCGGCTAACATGCAGAAGGCTGGGACTGGGTTTCTCCAGGTTCCCAGCCCATAGCTGGCTCAGCCTTGCTTACATGGCTTGGCCTTGATGAGGTAGGCTTGCTTTGCTGCAGTGTCTTCCTGTCACTCTTGCTGTCTTTCCAGTGAGTGGAAGCCACACACGCTCTAAAGAGCCAACCAAAAAGGCCTTTTTGTCTTCTCTGGTCAGAGTGAAGAATCTGTGGGCTATCTCTGTGTGGGGAAGAGGACTTCCTTCTTGTCCCCACAGTTGCTTCTTCTTGGCCAGACCTTGGGTGGGTGAGGTGTGCTGGGAAGGTTGCTGCTCCTTGGCCAGCTGTACTTCTCTGCCTTCTCCTGCGAGAACATAGAACCCAGAGGTTTCCAGTGGCTGGAAACCAGGAAAGACAGCTGCAGTAGTTGCCCTCCTCCACAGTTCATTCTGTTACTGGGACCTGTATTGTACCTTCTAGAAATCCCCTCCAGTCCCCACCAAGCCCTGACTGCCCCATGCATGAAATGTGGCACCTGGAGTCCACTCTGGTCAGACTGGGTCCAGAGTCCATGTTCACTCTCAGTGACTGGGGTCAGTGCTGGCTGTGGCCTGCAGGTTCCTTTCGGAGCACTGCAGTTGAGCCTGGGGTCTGGCACAGAGGAAGCCTGTGAGGAAGGAAGGGTGTTTGCTCACCTTATTGGAGGCTCCTCAGTGTCTGGCAAGTCCATTCTTTTCTCTCCTGTGGTTGGTGGGCATGCTGATAGGGCATGACCTTTGTGGGGCATGACTGCGCTGGCATTGGCTGTGCTTTGATGAAGGAGTGCTTTAGTAGGCAGTGGTGAGGGAGGTAGGGTAGAGGGTGCTTGGGTGGGGCTGGGAGGCTTGCTGGCTTGGCTGTTATCTCTGCTGTCCTGGGCTGCCCCAGCCTCTAGGGGAATATGACTATCAGGTTCGTGGGGGTTCCTTCCCTGAGAGACAAGAGGTAGAGAAGTCTGTCTCTCCAGTTGTAGCTAGTAAGTGCCCGCCTTTAGCAGTTTCTAGTGTAGGGACAGAGAGCAGCCTGTTGGACTGAGCCTGGTCCCCCTGCTTAGATTGGAGAGAACCATTCATGGAAGGATATTTATGGGTTTTAGATGTATGAGAATTGGTTTTGTTATATACTTAGCTACCGATTTGGTGAATAGGTCCCCTCTTTCCTTTTCCTGGTACTGGGAGTTGAACGGGCCTCACACATTGCTAGGCATGCTCTCCACTGAGCTGTATTCCCAACGAATTTGGTAAACTTTTTGTTCCTCAGTACTTCCTCATTCAGTATCAAGGGACAGTCTCAGAGTCTGCTTCTCAGGATTCTAGATCTTTGCACCATTTATTCCCCTGTAATAAAATGCTCTTGCACATAACTGACTATCCTGCTTTAAGGTTTTCCCTACATGTGCCTGTAATCCTGGCACACAAGAGGCTGAGGCAGAAGAATTGCAAGCTCCAGGACCATATAGGCTGCAATGTGAGACCCTGTTTCAAAACAAAATACTTAAGGTTACTTATAATAGCTCATGTACACATACATTCAGGACAGATGCCTTTCTAAAATATTTTAAATTAGGTTGGTCAAGTCCATATGGATCCCATATATACAGAGGGCCAGTTGCAACCCCCTCCCTCTAGCCCTTCTGTGCTTGGCTCAGAGGTTTCTTTTCTGAGCCTCGACTTGTAGACCTTGGTAGCAGCATCATGTCCCTGATGTGCATACGTTGTCATATATATATATATATATATATATATATATATATATATATATAATCTGAGATCCTGATGTACATACATTGTCATATATATATAATCACACAGTGACAGTGAGACCCTGATGTGCATATCAGTGGGACAGTGTTATGCTTCTGGAAAAACATAACTGCAGGCCTCAGAGCTGCTGAGGCCTTCATCCCCAGCAGCCCAGGACTTCTTGCTGATCCTTCGAGGGCTGACCAGCTGTGTAGGGGATCCTGTGAGGGCTGACCAGCTGTGTAGGGGATCCTGAGGGTTCATCTGTCTCAGCTGGGGCTTGCCTGCGGGTGACCAGGGCTGCTGGGCAGTTTGTTGGGTATTGCCACTGATGAACTTTTGTTCTTGTTTTTTGTTTTTTCTCCTTTGTTCTTTCTCCTGGGCTCCTCATGTTTTCTCTCCCCACCTCCCTTCCCCTGTCCTTACCCCTTTCCCTTCCCCACCCTGTATGTTCTCCTATCTGCCTCTTCTTGGCCTTTCTCTGTTTGTTGTCTCTCAGTTGGAGGTTCTACACTACCGACTCAATGTCTCCAGCGCCCTCCACAGCCCTGCCCAACCCAGCCTCCAGGCCCTCCACGCCTATCAAGTACTGGCCTTTCCTTCCCTTCCCCTGCCCCAAGGTGGCGCAAGAGTGTGTGTTGGTACAGTAAGGGTCTCCCAGAAGAGAGAGTTGCTGTGGTCCCTAAGAGAGAGTCCTGAGCAAAATGACACCCATGTGTTAGAGGCAGGCCCAGTTCCTTTAGCTTGACTTGCCCTACGGGTTTTCAGGCTAGCCTGGTTTTGGTGTATGGTCCTGTGGCTATGCGAGGCTGGCCATAGATTATGGAATCTTCCTCCTCTGCCCCTAGCCTGCAGAGCTGTCTCAACTTCTCAGGATTTGTCAGGGAGCCTTGCAGTGGTCTGACTACACAGAGGACTTATGTGTAATGTGACTCCTGCCCTGTTCAGAGATGTTACCCAGCCTGAAGAGAGTAGGGAGAACATGGGTTTCCCCCAGAGCCCTTAGGCCCCAGCCACTTACAGACTCAGAGGCAAATGAGAGCAAGTGGTGACCTCATGGAGATGGCTGCCTGCGTAGGCAGAAATGACCAGTGTGTGAATGGATTTGAGGTCAGTCAGTCGAGTGAAGCTCAGAACTCAGGTATTTAGGGGAGTGGAGTTGGCTGATTTGTGTGAAACCATAGAAATGTGGAGATGTGCTCCAAAACAGGGCTGTGTCTGATTTACCCTGGGGAAGAGCAAAGATGAAAAAAAAAAAAACAGTGCGTGTTGCTGGCATTGGATAATAAATGCTTCTCACAGTGGGGTTCCTGCTCAGATGCAGCAGCTTGTGAGCTCCCGTGGGAGGGCTCAGCAGTGAAGCAGTTTCCAGGGAAGACCCCTTAGCAGAAGCTATGAAGATGAGCCCAAGGAGGCTGGGCACGGTGGGAGTTGCTATGGGCTTTGGGAGCACATCCTCTTGTCATTAGAAAGTGCAGATGGGCTGGGCGTTGGTAGCGCACGCCTTTAATCCCAGCACTTGGGAGGCAGAGTCAGGCAGATCTCTGTGAGTTCCAGGCCAGCCTGGTCTACGGAGTGAGTGCCAGGACAGCCAAGGCTACACAGAGAAACCCTGTCTCAAAAACCCAAAAAAGAAAGAAACCAAAAAAAGAAAAAGAAGGAAAATGCAGATGGCACGGGAGTCACCTGTAATGCCCCTCTAGAATGTGAGCCCCCCCCATCCAACTCCATAGGAGAGGGGAGGACATTGACTGGGAAGGGTGCCTAGGGCTGGTCATCTAGAACCTCCATGAAAAGCTAGGTAAGATAAGGCAGTGCTTGCTGCTGGGGGAGATGGCCTGTGGCTCCTGAGATGGTGCTGTTTGCTTTCTAAGCTGAGGGACTGAGCTGATGTCACTGCTCAGGTGTCAGAACAGCTGCCAGGAGAGGAGCTGTATGTAGAGGGGATGAGCAGGAGCTGTAGTCATTAGTATTGATTAGTCTGTGTTACTATTATATGTTCTAGTCCATTTTCTATTATTAACAGTGTCATAAACTAGTCAATTATAAAGACAAAAAGGGCCGAGCAGTGGTGGTGCACACCTTTAATTCTAGCACTCTGTGGGCAGAGGCAGGAGGAACTCTGTGAGTTTGAGGATAGCCAAGGCTACACAGAGAAACCCTGTCTTGAAAAAACAAACAAACAAGACAAAAAGGGTTTTGCTTTTGTTTTCACTCAGTGCTGGTCCAGAGTGGAAGAGGGGTACATCTGATGATGGCTATAATGCTGACTGGCTTCATGGCAGGAGACAAGTGCTTTTGAGACCAAACTAGATCAGCACTTGTGAGGAGGCAGGCAGGCTGCCACTTTGAGGTCAATCTGAGCTACATGGTGGGACTGTCTCAAAAAGCCCAGGCTGGCAGGGCAGTTCAGTGGCTAAGGTCTTGCAGAACCTGGCTGGCTTTATGGCACTGGCTCTGGATGTGAACCATTAAACCACTGATCATATGATGGGATTGGCCCCTCCTGAGGTCAGAGCCCTGATGAGATGGTGATCGTCAAGATCACCAGGCCCGCCTTGTTAATGTTGCAAAGTGGGAATTAGGTTAGATCTCCTGTTTCAGAGGGTGTAGACGGTCTCATCTGTTCTTCCTTGGAAGCAGGATGTCCTCCAGGAAGACTTTAAAGTTCTAGATAAGCAGAAGAGAACAGCCCTCTTATAGCTAGTGTGGTGTGACCTGGGTGTGGGGCCTTTTCTGCCCTTCTTTCTGAGACAGTTTATCATGTAGCCTTGGCTGGCCTGATGTGTAGCCTGTGATAGCCTAGAACTTACAAGTTCCCTGTCTTTGCCTCCCAAATGCTGGGATTGTAAGTGTGTGCCGTCATGTCCAACTGTTGTGGAAGCATTTTAATGACAGGGAGGCCTAAGTGGACATTGCTGTACATAGAGCCTGTGTATGGTCTCCTGGACTCATGTGTACCACAGGGCCAAACCCTTTGCCAGCCCCACAAGTCATCAGGGCCCAAAAGATGCAGGGGAGGGGGTTTGCCTGACTAAACTCACTCCTGACTCCAGGTGGTATCTCTACTCCTTGCCCGACAAGCACTACCTACTCCCAGGTGATGCTCAACAACCAGAGAGACTACTTGTGGTCCAAAGATTTTGTGTTTGTGAGGGTCTAAAGCTCACCTCACAAGCTTGAGGATGAAAGCTCTAGTCCTGGGGACTTTAGCTGACTCTAGATCTACTGGCAGTGGTGGAAGTAACTCCCTGGCTTCCTCCAGGGTTAAGTCCCCGTCTGGTTGTGACTAGGACAGGCAGCTGGGCAGGCCTGAGCTTGTGGCTGGAGAAGGAACTGGGGAGAAAAGAAACACTCTCACTTGAGCAAGGTGAGCTTTTGAATGTGTTGGGAGGCAGCCAGACAACCTTTTGATCCAGAGCCTAGGTGGGCTAGTGGCCTACCTGTTCTCACCCTCTGGAGGCCCAGCACAGGCTGCAGTATCTGAGGGTGCATGGCCAGATGTTGCCAAGGTGGGGTATGAGGTGCTCTTTGCTGACTGTCTGCTTCACCAGCCCACCCAGGGCAGGCACAAGGTCACATGCCTCAGTGCTCTGAGCTGGTGTCAGTGTAGATCCAGCAGCACAAGGGTGACCTTCCTGGCCTGGTGCTGGTTTCCTGTGAGGCTGCAGAACCATGAGATCTCATGTGGCCTTGACCCCCTCCTCCCTAGGAGTCCTTCACGCCTACTGAGGAGCACGTGCTGGTGGTGCGTCTGCTGCTCAAGCACCTGCACGCCTTTGCCAACAGCCTGAAGCCAGACCAGGCTTCACCGTCGACACACTCCCATGCCACCAGCCCCCTGGAGGAATTCAAGCGGTGGGTGTAGGATGTGCTAGGGCTCCTAGGCCTCTGTTTGCCTTATGCCCACTGTGACTGATCCCTGTTGGCATATTTGAGGCCAGAGGCCAGAGGGCTGGGGCTGCCTAGCTGCTTCTGCTCTTAAAGCCTGCCCTCTAGGCCAGAGGTTCACAACCTTCCTAATGCTGTGACCCTTTAGTACAGTTCCCCATGTTGTGGTGACCCCAACTATAAAGTTATTTGTTGCTACTTCATAACTGTAATTTTGCTACTGTTATGAATCATAATGTAAGCCCCAAAGGGGTCACGACCCACAGGTTGGGAACCACCACTTTGGAGGCTAAAGAGATGGATCAGAGGTTAAGCTGCTTTCCAGAGGTCCTGAGTTCAATTCTCAGCAAACACCTGGTGGCTCACACCCATCTATGGTGGGATCTGGTGCCCTCTTCTGGCATAAAGGTATACATGCAGAGCAACACTACTCCGGATGCTCACTATGCAGTGGGAAGGGCTACTGGCCAGCCTTGCTGTTCTGTCTAACCCCTTCCTCAGCCAGGGGGCAGGCTGATGCCAGGGTCTGACATCAAAGACAATGTACATACTGTGTTCTTGACCTCTGCTCCCCTCTGGAGAACAGAGCTAGAAACAGATAGCCCCTCAGGGGAGTGCTCGGTGTTTCCTACTGGGAGAACAGACTTGCAGGCCAGGGCTGGCCCTGTGAGCAGGCACGCCACCCTGGGCAAGTGACAGCTCATGACCCTCCCCCACAGGGCTGCAGTGCCACGGTTTGTCCAGCAGAAGTTATATGTCTTCCTGCAGCACTGTTTCGGCCACTGGCCTCTGGATGCATCCTTCAGAGCTGTAAGCAACTGCCCCCGCCCTTTCCCTCACTCATGCCCTCTGTGCCATGATGCTGGCAGCCTGTGGGGTGGGCTGACAGGAGGGCTGTCATCATAGGCCTTAGAGATGAAGCCTTGGTGAGTTTTGCCATACTATTGACTCCTGGGGACAGAAGAACCATGCTCAGCTCCCATGGCCCTCCCCAAGGGGCTGGCCTGAGGTACTGAGTTTCTACAGCGTGTTCCTGGAGGCATCTACGTTGAAGTTGGGGAAAAGTCCAGGCCCAGTGGGATCTTTTTATGGACTATCTTTGGAGCAGGCCCAGACCATCAAAGGATGTGCCTGAAAGTCAAGTGCCTTCAGGGTGCATATGTCCCTCACTAGGTTCTGGAGATGTGGCTGAGCTACCTGCAGCCATGGAGGTATGCCCCTGAGAAGCAGGCTCAGAGCAGTGATTCCCAGCCACGATGTGTGTCAGAGAAATGGTGAGTGCCTCCAGCCCATCTGCCCTGGTGATGCCACTGTCCTCTTGTGCAGAAGTGTGCTGCCTGGGTGTGTGGTGCTTCAGTCTTACAAAATGGGCATGAAGTGACCTTGAACCCCATCTCCTTGCCTTGATCTAGCCTGGCTTCATGATCATCCCAAAGGCCCCCATTTCACCCTTAGCAGCATAGAGCAGCTGCCGTGTCCCCGTTCTCTTACATTCCTGTGGGGCTGGGGTCACAATGGCCTTTCATCTCCCAGGTCTTGGTCTTCCCCTTCATATCCTGTCCCAACAGAACTTGCTGTGATTCTCATGCCCTCTTGAGAAGGGTTGTATGTTCGATGCCCAGTCATACCAGAGGACTAAGGTGTTCCACTCCTCTCCTGCCTAATGTCTGTGACTCCCTTGTATGGCAGCAGCAGCTGGGGGAGTCAGGAGGGGGTGAGCTGTACAGAGTAAGGACCAGTGTGGCTCTGTCCTCCAACAAGAGGTCTATAGCATAGTCTTCCTCTGGCTTGCCCCATCCTGCCACTTCTCCAGGGCACCTTTCATCCAGGAAAACCTGCTGATGTACACCAAGCTGTTTGTGAGCTTCCTGAATCGTGCACTCCGCACAGACCTGGTCAGCCCCAAGAACGCACTCATGGTTTTCCGAGTGGCTAAGGTCTTTGCTCAACCCAACCTGACCGAGATGATCCAGAAAGGTGAGTCTTCAGCCTTGGGCCAGCTCTACTGAGCTAGGACCTGAGGTGCTGAAGAGGGCGGAGGAACCCAAAGGTGCTGCGGGACTCAAGGACTTTCACTGTGGCTTAGAACAGGCTGGCTTGGGAACTTTGAGGGCACATCAGAAGTGTAATAAAAGCTCCGAGCTTGGTTGACTCTCCCGTTCCTAGTGCTGGCAGCCAGGTAATGACTGTACTGAACTCAAAGATGGGCAGTGGAGCTCTAAGCTGCAACTCTCTCAGAACTGCTGTTCCTGTAAACTGGTGGGCAATGACAGGCGTTGGCTGCTCTTGCTCTCCTAGTACTTGTCTACTGTTGGTGTTGCTGGGCCTGGGTCCTCAAGCTACAATCCCCTAAGACAGTACTCAGGTAGGCCTTGGAGGTACAGCATTGTCACAGTTCTTCAGGATCCTGAGAAAATGTTCTGGAATTCTACCAGTAGCTCCCAGGAAGCAGGTTCCAGATTTGGCTTGTATCTTGCTTTCTAGGAGAACAGCTGTTCCTGGAGCCAGAACTCATCATTCCCCACCGCCAACATCGGCATTTCACAGTCACCAGCAGCTTCCTGTCATCATGGCCCCCGGTTGTGACAGATGCCTCATTCAAGGTGAAGAGCCATGTCTACAGCCTGGAGGGCCAAGACTGCAAATACACCCCAATGTTTGGTCCTGAAGTCCGGACCCTGGTGAGTGGCCAAAGGTCCATCCTTATGTGAGGTCCCTGAAGCAATGAAGATCCGCCTGCCTCTGCCTCCCAAGTGCTGGGATTAAAGGCGTGCGCCACCAATGCCCAGCAAATGTCAGTTTTTGCTCTGGGTGGGCATTCTTCGTAGAGCTAGTTCCCCAGGGCCACCTTGCCCAAATGGCAGTGACGCCTCCTTGGGTGTCCCCTTGAGCCCATTTGTCATGCCTGTGTCTCCCTTGCAGGTCTTACGCCTTGCTCAGCTCATCACACAGGCCAAGCAGACTGCCAAGTCCATCTCTGATCAGTATGCGGAGAGCCCAGCTAGCCATTCCTTCTTGTCATGGCTGGGCTTTGGCACCACAGACCCAAATAGCTGCTACCCAGGCAATGACCTGGATGAGATGGGTCAGGACAGTGTCCGCAAGACAGATGAGTACCTGGAGAAGGCCCTGGAGTACCTCCGTCAGATTTTCCGAGTATGTCCTACACAGTTCGCTCTGTGAGGGACTCACTCCGGTGGGGGTGAAGAGCTCTCCCCTTCCTTCCTTTTGAAATTCCCTCTGAAAGCAGAAGCCTTTCTTCTCTTTGGCAGCTCAGTGAAGCCCAGCTGGCCCAACTCACGCTTGCCCTGGGGAACTCACGGGATGAGAATGGAAAGCAGCAGCTACCAGATTGCATTGTGGGGGAAGAAGGGCTCATCCTTACACCCCTGGGTCGCTACCAGGTAGGTCACGAACAGGCCACTACACCTCTGTCAATGGGGGCGCATAATGGTCACACGATCTGTCCTTGGCTTCCCCTACCCCCTTCCCCGTGTTGTTTGCCAAGATGTATTTTTGGAACTTTCCCCACTGCCTGGGTTTTTAGATCATTAATGGTCTGCGAAGGTTTGAAATTGAGTACCAGGGGGACTTAGAGCTGCAGCCCATCCGGAGCTATGAAATCACCAGTCTGGTCCGAGCACTCTTCCGGCTGTCCTCTGCCATCAACCACAGAGTAAGTGAGCCCAGGGGCAGCCGGGATGCTTCTGGACATTGCATCCAGAGTGCTCCTGCCCTAAACAGCATCTTGCCCTTCACAGCCCTGATAGTGAGCCCGTGGAAAGCACCTAGTCCTAGAGGCAGCCTGAAGAGAGGGTGTTTGCTGTCCCCAATGCTGCTGAATCCTTGTTTCTTACTCAGTTTGCAGGCCAGATGGCAGCTCTGTGCTCCCGGAATGACTTCCTTGGCAGCTTCTGTCGCTATCACCTCACCGAGTCAGCACTGAGCAATAGACACCTGCTGAGTCCTGTGGGCCGGAGGCCGGTGACCAGTCCTGCCCGGGGCCCCAGGCTCAGCCTGCGTTTCCTGGGCAGTTACCGGACACTGCTCCTGCTCCTGATGGCTTTCTTTGTGGCCTCTCTGTTCTGCATTGGGCCCCTGCCCTGCTCCTTGCTCCTGATCCTCGGCTACCTTCTCTATGCCGTAGCTATGACACTGCTCACTGAGAGGGGGAAGCTGCACCAGCTCTGACCTGCCGACCATCTCTCCTGGTCAGACTTAAGGGAATTTTCATTTGACCCTGTCCTGGGTCTGAGAGGCCCTTCGCAGGCTGCTTCGAAGCCAGGAATACAGGGTCTGGTCATCTTCAGAGTTCTTGGGAGTGGTTTCCCTACAAAGATGGAGTTATTCAGAAGAACCTAAAGTAGGAAGGGACAGTGGTCCAGACCAGGCATGGAAGGGATGATGTCAGGTTCAGGAGCCATCTGTAGGACAATCAGTGTTGACCATGGGTCCTCACCTTCAGCCCAAGGTCCCACAAGCAGCTGGGCTAGTAATCAGGGCCTTGGTAACCATTTTACTGTTTTTCTGTGCAGAGCTCAGGAACTAGTATGCCCAAACAGCCTCTAGGGCTGGACTTTGTGGGAGCTGATTCTGCCTAGGCCTCTCTGTGAGGTGTGCAGAATGGGTTGTGATATCTTCTCTCTCCGTGAAATACCAGACAGCAGCTCCACATCCCTCCAAAGGAGAAACAGAAAAGTCAGCTCTTGATTCACTGTAAACATCAATTTTGCTACTGCCTTTGGTCTTTGTTCCCCCAGCTAGTCAGCCCCTAGAGACGCTCAGCAGCAGGCATGACAGGTCAGGGCCTGGTGCATGGTCCACAAGCCATTAAGTGAGGTGTTACTCAGAGTGGGTTCCAGGCCCCACAGTGCCAAGTGACGGGCAAGTATTGAAGATGGCCGCTGGTCCTCAAGCCGCTTGGGGATGGAGTTGGGTCCTACCAGCTTCTGTGGACATAAAATGCAACAGTGTTGGTTTCATTTGTAAAACCGAGGACTTACTTTAAGGGAAGGTCACCTTTGTCGCAATACCTGTATGAAAGAACAACATATTCACAGCAAAAAGCTCAGATACCAAAGGCCTCCTCTTCATCCCACAGGTGACACTAGCAACAGCAGCATCTCCACAGTGTTTTTAAAGGGCAATCCTTTGTTCTGGTGTATACGGCTGGTTTTTAAGAAAAAACAAAACAAAATTTTTTTTTTAAAGTTTTAGTACTGGACTTTGTATTTCAATGTAATTTCAGAATACATCATGGGACCCATGACCAGAAGTCTGCCCAAAACATAACTGACCAAGGATCCGAATAAAACATTCTTTGGAGACTCACTGTCTGGGCTCAGTCTTTAACACATTTGCCTGCATGGGGTCCCCGGGCACTCAGGAACTATGGAGCAAGCTACTGGACATGGTGGCACCTCTTTACTTCATGTAATCCTTTCTGCCTGGGAGTTGCCGATGAGATTCACTTTAACACTGGGTGTCACAAGAGAGCTGTGACCTTTCCCCTCCCCACGTCTCAGAGCTGGCTCCTGCCCATCTGGAACAAGCATCGCCTCTGGCTTCCAAAAGCTTTTTTTTTTTTTTTTTTTTTTTTTCAAGAATGTTTATTTGAAAAAGTGCTGCTAGTGTGTGCATCACATGCATGCATTACTGGAGGGGACCAGAGAGGTGTTGGAGGTGCTGGGGCCAAACCCCAGTCTTATGCAGTGCCCTTGACCAACTGCTGAGCCATCCCTTCAGCCCCCAGAAGAGTCCTAGCAGCTCCAGGGCAGCATCTTCCCAGTGCAACCCCTCATCGGGGAGGAGATGTTGCCATTTGAGGGTCCAGTGTTCTCAATTCCCCTGGTCAAAGCTTCTGAATGATTACCCTTATCAATAACCCTGACTATCAGGGTCTTGTTTTTTTGGGGGGGAGGGGGGTTGTTGAGACAGTTTCTTTATGTAGCCTTGGCTGTCCTGGAACTCTGTAGACCAGGCTGGTCTCAGAATTCAGAGATCCTGCTTCTGCCTCCTAAGCGCTGGGGTTAAAGGAATGCATCACCACTGCCTAGTCTATCAATATTTATGGAGTGAATCCTTTTAATTTTTTTTTTTACTCTGACAGTTTCATAATATATACGATATATTGGTCATATTTACCATGACTACCCCTCCACCTGCCCCAGAGTTAATTTTTTTTACACTTACTTATGCTGAAAAAGAATGGATTGAATGCATATATGTTCCATGGTGTATGTGTAGAGGTCAGAGTAGAAGTTGAAGGAGTGGAGTGAGCATTCCTATCTTGTGGGTTTGAGGAATTTAACTCTGTCAGGCTTCCCAGCAAGTCCTTGCCTGCTGTCACAGCTTTAGTTGTCAACTTGGTACACCCAGGGAAAGCAAACTTGAACCGGTGGAACCTTTTCTTGACTGTTAACGTAGGCCTAGCCTGCTGTGGGTGGTACCATCTCTAGACAGGTGGGCCTGGGAGGGACCAGCTAGCAGTGTTACTTCATTGGTTTCTGCTTCAGGGTCCTGCCTTGAGTTCCTGTCTTGGCTTTTGCATGATGGACTATAACCATCTCCCTGTTTTGCTTTTCTAAATAGGATCTCACTGTAGCCTATGATGAAACTCGATATGTATCCTAAGGCTAGGATTATAGATATTAGTTTCCATGATCAGTTTGAAATGGTCTTTTTTATTTGTTTTGAAGACTGGATTTCGCTTTGTAGGGCAGGCTGACCTCAAACTCACAAAGATCCACCTGCCTGCCTCCTAAGCTTTGGGATAAAAGGTCCTCCTGTTCTTTAGATGTCTCTCCTGTATGTGTTCAGACAGCTTTTTTTTTTTTCTTTCTGCTTAATATCAACAAGGATTCCCTCTTTTTAAGCTATTGCTATGTGTTTAAGAAGCAAACTTTAAAACAAAGTGAGAGACTAAGACCGACTTTAAAAAAAGCAGTGCTGTGGCACACACCTATAATCACCGTTCCAGACTAGCTTGCATTACAGAGCGAGACCCTGTTCAAAAGTAGGTATAGTGATTGCTGCCCAAGTATGAGGACCTAAATTCGGTAGTACACCCGGGATCTTAGCACAGGGCGGCAGGGAGATGGGAGGATCCTGGGGTTCGCGGGCCTGCCCAGCTAGCAACGAAGAGAGAGCGCAGCTCAAAAGCTAAAGGTGGGGAGTGAGACCCGATGTAGAGCGCTGGTGGCCACAGGCACCCGCAAACAAGCTGTAAAGGTGGGCGGTTCTGACTGGTTCAAGAGTCGAGAGCGTTCCTTCGGGCGGAACGCAGCCGCAGGCCCCGCCCCATGGCGCGCCCCGCCCTCTCCGGCGCGCCCGTTCCCATGGCGACCTGGCGCCAGGCTCCCGCAGCGGGTACTGAGCGCGGCCGCAGCGCCTTCATGAGCGGGGCGGGGGTGGCGGCCGGGGCGCGGCCCCTCAGCTCTGCAACCCCAGGCTCCCGGACTGCGGCCCGCCCACGCCCGCGCCCTCCAGTCGGCCTGCAGCACGCGGGGCCGCCGCCGGCTCCGCTCGGGATCAACGAGGCACAGAAGCGGATCCTGGACCTGGAGAAGAGTCTGCAGTTTCTACAGCAGCAGCACTCGGAGACGCTGGTCAAACTCCACGAGGAGATAGAGCACCTGAAGCGGGAGAACAAGGGTGAGCCCCTGGGTGCTGGCCCGGCATTTACAGCGCTAAGGCCACGGCCATCAACTCTGAACAGTCTTGGAGAAGAACGTGGGCGGCTTCTCTTTAGTAGAGCCCGCCGACAGGCTTGGTCCTCGTGTGGTCCTTTTGTGCCCACCAGCCCAGACAGACGCTGACCCTCTTGTGCACTCTGCCCAGAGCAGGGTATGGCCCACCTCGTTTTTCTAAAACCGTTGCGGAAGTTAAACAGCAAAGCAAGTGCAAGTAAATGGTCACCAACTAATAGCATAAAGATCATAGGCAGGGATTGCTTGGATACTGCCCTACATCCCTTCCACCTCTCAGAACTTCAGGCCTCTGTGTGACATGAACGGGCTCCTCAGTCTGCCTCACACCTTAGCTAGCGCTCCTCAGCTTCTTCCCACCCAGGGCCTGTGCTCTCTTCCTGGAATGCCGAAGATCCTCTCTGGGCACCTTACTACAGTAGGACCCTCTTTTGATGCTTTCCTGAGGTTCTCCCTGTGTCTGAATGTCACACCCCACTAACCCATTGCTAGGGGCTCCTGTCCCTGACTGGCCCAGTGGATAGGCTCCTTGTTGGGGATGACAGGGATCAGCCAGAGGCATTTCTGACCTGAGGTGCCTGAGGTCAAGGCTTGGTGGAAAAAGCTGGTGGGACCCATGGAAAGAGGCCACATTTCTGTTTCGAGTGGCTGTAGATTTTAGGTGTGATAATGAGTATTTACTTGCTTTCAGAACTCCACTACAAGCTAATCATGAATGAGAAGCCTCAGAAAAAAGGTAGGACTCAGCTGCTTGCTGGGAGCTACCACTTAGCACTCGTGCTCATGTGGCAACACCAAGCCCTGCATGCTAACTCAGGGGGGGACCAGTTCTGGGCATTTGGACACATGCCACTTTCCCCAGCCACAGCTGGCTTGCTTGCTCTCAGCACCAAAAGCATGATGAGGTCTGTATAGTAGGAACAGTAGGGAGGCTGCAGACCCTCTCTCTGCTGAGCAGAACTCCTGAAATAGGAGTGGCTGTGGCAGCCTCCATCCCCTGGACCTCATTACTCTGGGAAGTTGATGGCAGCTGTGGTGCCATCACCACAGTGAGGTGATTGTCACTTTGGGGACTCCTTCCTGCCATCTCCACAGCAACCTTAGGGATCTGAGAACCTTCCACTTGCCCATAGTGGCTTCATCTTGTCGGTCCTCCAACAGCACAGCCCAAGGGCACATCAATTGAGTTCCAAGGTTCTCTTCTCTAGTAAGCTTTCAGGTCATCTGGTGATCTGATTGTTAAAGATGTTTGCTTGGAAATATTCCAATCCTGGCATGCCCAGGCTTGCTCTTCATGAAGACATGCAGAGAGCAGTGGTGGGAGGGCTCTTCTCCAGCACAGCAGCATGAGTTGGCATACTGTTTGAGCCCACTGCAGCCCAAGTTGGTGGCCCCACCAGTGAAGTTCCTGGTGGCCCTGTCAGGACGTAGAGGTGGGAGTGGAGGCTGTGCTTGGTCCAGGACCTGCCTCAGGGCCAGCTGCTCCTTTGGTCACAGGTCCTCTGCTTTGCAGCTGGCCCCTGCAGAAGCCTTTCCAGAGGTAACTGCTCCTGTGGGGGCTCATCTAGGTGTGTAGCTACCGTAAGGTAATGTGGAACACAGCCTTGCCAGGCTTGGGGAGGCCCTGCTTGAGCATGAAGGGTCAGTTTCCTCTCAGGCTGAGCCCTGCATTTCCCTCCACAGGCAGCGTCTCTACATCCAGCCTTCACTCCAACAAGTCCACCACCAACTCCACAGCATCCAGTGAGCAAGGGACCCAGACTGGGGCAGCCTAGAGTTGAAAACCCTTCTCTGTGGTAAAGGGGGGCAGTCCCAATATCCTGTGTACAGAAACAACCAGAAAGGGGACTGTGGGCCAGGAGCCCTTGAGGGGAGGTCTGGCTGTCAGTGTGGTACAGCCAGATGATGTAGCAGGCCCACACAGGTAGGGTAGTGAGTAGTTGTATCATTTACAGAGGAACTCAAGCAATAAGTCCCCAGCCCATTTCCTTGTGGGAGGAGGGTATGCCGCTCCACCCACAGCCCTGACCCCCTGCCCAGGCTGTCCTTCCATTCACCTCCTAGAGGAGGCTAGATGCCTTCACTAGAAGCAGCCCCAGCTGACTAGCAGGCTTTGGAAAATAAACACATACACGCCAGATCCCAGGCCTCTACAGTTTCTTCTACCCAAAAGAAGCCAGCATCCACCACTGATTTTTCTGGCACGTTCAGCAGGCACCACCACAGGCTTCACTCTCTGTAGCCCTCTGGAGAGTTTCTCTCTCTTCAGGACAGCAGAGGGCCTCTTGGGTACATTGTTTGAGCCTAGAGAATAGGTCTGTGGCTTCCAAGGCCCTTTATGATGGCCCTGTTGGTGTGCTTTGCAGCCAACTCTCAAGGCAAGACCAGGCCCCAGCCCACCTCCTTCAAGAAGCAAGAGCTGAAGTCTGACGCCCTCCAAAAGACAGACCTGGAAGAACAGTCACTCAGCAGTGCTGCCCTGTTCCACAGCAGCAAGCTGGACAGAGCCCTGGGGGCACAGGGACAGGCCAAGTAAGGCCTGCTTTGCACCTGAGAACCAGCCCTGCACCCCAAGGGCCCCAAGCTTACCCTTAACTAGGTTTCCCCTTGGGACCAGCAGGCTACCTTGTCTCCACAGACCTGACTCCATTATGATGAAAATAGGCTCCAGGGAGCAGCCAGTTGTCGGGTTGCTGTCCATCTACTGGACACTATTTTCTTCTCTCCCCTGGGGTGGGGGGTCCTGCCAAGACCCCTGGCTGACCTCATCTACAGGGGACCAGTGGAAACCCCTAAATTACTGTTTTCTCAGAGAAGAGAAAAAAAATGTGATGTGGCCTCCTAATTAGTTTGCTGGGAGGGGGGTGGGATGGGGGACCTGGGTCTTGATGTACAGTCCTGGCTGGCCTGGAACGTACTCTGCAGGCCTTTCTTTACCTGCCTCTGCCTCCTACGAATGAGGACCACAGGTGTGTACCACCACACCTGGTTATTAGTTTGTTTTTACCAAGAACACTTGAGTTGGATCCCTGGGCCTGACAAGACTGGAGCAGGCACATGTCTGATCAGTCTGCCTTTGGGAGGCACGAGCTAACAGTACAGAGCAAGACCAAGCTCTGCGACCCCACTTTCCCCAGAAGTCAGGCGCCTACTTCTCTGAAGCCCCAACTCCTGGATCCACTCTGGGCAAGAAGCATGCTGGGTGGGGTTACCTGGCAGCCAGCTGGTTGCCTCCTCAATACAGCAGGAGAAGAGACAGACCTGGGTCAAAGCTGGCTGCAGAGCACCCTGGCTAGTGGGTCATGGAAATAGGCCTCATCCACACTGGCAGGCATGAGTGCTGCCCCAGGGAGGTTGTGGGTGGGTGGCTAGACCATTCATTCCCACAGGTCGCCTCTGGGCTGCTGTAATGTTTCAGAGACGAGGATGCAGAGCCTTCTAATTCAGGGGCCACATTGGTGGGGGGCAGCCATGGCCGGCAAGGGACAGGGATGGTCCCCTTACTGAGCCTGCCCCCGCACCTGCGCAAGCCCACCACAGTGCAGCAGTGTGAGGTGGTCATCCGTCAGCTGTGGAACGCCAACCTCCTGCAGGCCCAGGAGGTGAGGCCCTGGGCAGGCATGTGACCCTTAATGCCAGTGGCACAGGACACTGTACCCACCATGTCTTCCCCTGCCTTTCAGCTACAGCACCTCAAGTCACTCCTGGAAGGGACCCAAAGGCCCAAAGCTGCAGCCGAGGAGGCTGGGCTGGGCTCTCCAAAGTGAGTGCCTTGTGCCCGGCACCCTGCCCCAGCCCAGAGGAGGTGTGGGCCTCATGGCTAACTTCCTTTCCCAGGGACCAGGAGTCCACGCAGTTCCCCAAGGTCACTGCCAAGGGCCTCTCTAAGAAGTGGTGAGTCCCAGGCACAGGGAGTGGAGTGGGTACCCCCAGTTTGATGCTGCAAGGGACAGGAGGGTAGGGTGTCCAGAGTAAAGCCAGGCAGGCCCTGCTCCCAGCACAGCCATTAATTCCAGGGCACCCTTGAGGCAGCTGGCGGCTGCTTGTCATGACTGTCCTTTCCTCCACCCAGCCTAATTCTGAGCCCAATGCCTGCAGCAGAGCGGGCCATCTTGCCTGCACTCAAACAAAGCCTGAAAAACAACTTTGCTGAGCGGCAGAAGAGGCTGCAAGTGGTGCAGAGTCGGCGCTTGCACCGCTCCGTGCTGCTGAGCCGGCGCCCCGGAGTCCGGCCGTCCTCTCTCGATGGTGGTTCACAACAACCCTATTTTTCAGCCACACGAAATTCCAAGGCAGACAGAACCCATGATAGATAAAGTACTTGCATTCAGAACTGAGGAAACTGTCTATTTTCTCTATTATTTTACTACTGCATTTATGCAAAAGCACATTATAAAATGTTATTCACCTGTTGAATGAAAATAAAAATTGTTTCTCCAAGTCCTAAGCCTCCTTCCTCACAGTTGCCAGGTATCCCTCCTGCTCTGGAAGTGCCCTCTCTAGGCAGCCAGGTGCACCAGCAGTCTCAATGGCATTCTGGAGCCAGTTGGCTTCATTACTGGACTGGCCTGAAGGCATCACTTCTCAAATAAGACACTGTCCTGAACTGCCTGGACAACAATCAGGCTGCACTGAGCTGTTTGGGGGATCCCAGGACAACAGCTGAGGGAGAACTGTCCTCTCCAGGTCACACTAACCCAGAGCAGCTGCTGCAACCCAGAAGAGGTCAACTTATGCCTACTCCTGCCCAGCAGCACAGACCTCACAGCACCACTGCCACTCCCTGTATTAACCTCAGTAGAACTGGACCAAGCCCGGGGCCTGAATCAGGATACAATGTCAGCAAGTGGATCAAGCCCAGTCTCCCACGACAGACAGCACCATAACAGTGGGCCCAGACTCACAAAAAGGTAAATGCAGCCAACTCCTGACAAACACAGGAATAATAAATTTATTATAAGAATCATATGACAGAGTAGTGCACATATAAAAAGGGAAATTTTTCATCAGAGCTCTACCCATTGCTGCCCAGTGTGGCAGGTGCCTTACGGCCACAGCACTCTGAAGGAAGCCCGTACTCCTGGTGGTGGAGAGAGTAAGAATATGGTGTTCTGAGGCTGTGGGTCCCAATGACAGTCATGTCTCATAGCACTAACACAGGGACAGCCCCTACCCACCCCAGCTGGCCCTCCTCCCAACAGCACTCTGGGGAAGTCCTGCTAGCAGCAGAGAACCTGCTGCTGCCTCACTGGCCTTTCCTTCAAACTGAAACCTGTGCCCTCGATGCAGAAGTATTCCTGTGATGTGTCCACATGCCTGTGGCTGGGGAACTGTGTCTAGTGAGGGTTTCCTATGTCCTCCATTCTCCAGACACAAGTACAATGGTACTGTGACACAGAGACGCTTAGATGGACCTGAGTTCTCATGCTACTGAGTGTACATGAAGTCCAGAAGGGCTGTAGGAAGCATGGCTGTAGGAAGTGTGGGGCCTGACTTCTGGAAGAAACCATGGAAAACCTTCCTGGGAACACCGTAGGCCCTCATGCAGTCAGCTCCACAGCTATCTGGCCAATACTGCACAAAGCATGGGGAACATGTGGCAGGCCCCCAAGACAGAAAGTAAAAGCAGGAAAGCTAACCTAACCCAGGCCCTCGAAGAAGCCAATGCTTAGTAACGTCTGGTAGGTGGTGTAAAATCTGTAGCCAGAAGTTCAGGTTCGCTAGGCGGCTGAGAGGCAGGCCTGGTGGATGCTCTGGGCCCAGGTGTTGAGCAGGGCTGTGACTGAGTGCTTGTCAGGGAGCTGCAGCAGCCTGGAGGTCATGCACTGGTGCACTGACTGCAGAAAGGGGTTGGCATCTGTAACACAGCAGCGGGAGCTGTGAGGGCCAAGCCTGGTGAGGCAGCCACCGCCCGAGTCAGCTCTTGCCCCACTTCTGGGAAGGAGCACCATTCCTTAGTCCCCAGCGCTCCATGGTGGTGGGATCTTCAAGTCACACTTTCAGTTAAAAACTGGAATTCGTATGTCGTATGGGGTACTGTTCCCACCCAAGGGGCTCTCCTTGGAGCCCTATCACACAGATGGAGCTGCATGAGCTCATGCTGGTGGCCCTGGGTCACCTTGTAGAGCTCCAAAGGAGTATCATGAACTTGACTGCCCTCCCCCACTTGACAGGTACCCTGGAACTCTACAAGGGACAGTAAAGGACACAGTGGCTCTTCTATCTCCAGGCAACTGCTGTGAGCCTACCCTGCCCACTGGGGAGATGGGAAGCATCTTTCTGCTGTATAGGGACACTGAATACCCAGAGACGACCCCTGCCTGCCTTGGGTCTCCAGATGGTTTCTCTAGGTTCACCCACCGTACTGCCACTGATGGTCGATCCACATTGGGCTCTGAGCAGGGTAGTCAGCAGGCACACTGATCTCCAGTGGTGGCACACTAGGGAGGTCCTTGTCATCTGTGACACAAAAACTGCACATATGACCTGGCCAAAAGCCTGGCAAACACTAACACAACCCTGCCCAGCTCAGCCTGCTCCTGAAAGGGCTCTCTGTTCTCCACAGGGTTCCACTGAAGCCTGCTGCAGACCCAGAGGCTCTAAAGATTCTCAGGCTCTAAAGCCAGGAAGCACCTGTGCAGACAGGATCCTGCCAGCTGTTTCCCCAGGGCCTCTAGCAACCACAGCTACCTTTGTGACTTAGGGGCTGGAGGATCTGAGGAGTTGGGTCAGGGAATGAAAAGTGAGGCTAGAGCAGCAGTGTGGCAGGCCATGGAAGCACAGGGCAGTCTGCAAGTGTGCGGCTTGAAGGCCCTGGTGATTGGCCTCCAGCATGGATGGTAAGCACTCACCCCGTCCCCAGACACTCACCCAGCTTGCAGATCAGGTGGACAGTGCCGTTGTTGCTACAGTGAGAAGGGTCCAAGTTCACCAGGAACTTGGGGTCCAACCTGGCTACTTCACCTTGCAGCACATTGGGAATGCTCTGCCGCTCATCCTCCTCAAACCTGCGCTTCCGGGAACACACCACTGGGGACCTGGAGGAGGGGACTAAAGTGATTATGCAGATGTCACACAACCTCTGGCCGGCTGCTTATCACTAGGCCCAACCTGGGTGTACATACACGATAGGTGGGCCATGGATGGCCATCATAGCTGGCACGAATGTGCGGTACAGGGAATGGTTGAAGACAGGCGAACGGATGTTAGCCAGGACTGCATCTAGGAGTGGCTGGCACAAGTCCTGCTGTTTGGTTGGGAGAACTGGTGGTGGTGGGGGTGTGGGCTAGAGACAAGATGGGAGACAAGGTCAGTGTCCTAGGCTCAAGGCCTCATCATTCTGAGGGGTCTTCCAGACCCCAGGGTCCTCAACAGCCCCCACCCTGATGGAGTGCAAACAATGATGGCTGACTCTGAACCTATCTCCAACCTTGCAGCCTCACTCCCACCCCAGTACCCTCACCCCGAACAGAGCTGGCAGACACAGGACTGGGGGCTGTGACTTCTTCCCTTCTCGCTCCCTTAGGGAGCATTTCCAGGTCAGGTTCTGTCCTTGACAGCGCTAACTCCTTCCACAGGGAGGGTCCTGGGCTCCACTCACCACTGCCATGTCATTCTTGAGTTTCTCCAGGGCAATCTCACACTTCTGCAGGGTTTTCAGGGGACACCTAAGGAGAGGCACATGATCTGACACTGCTGAAGGGCTAGACCAGGTGATCCTTGGGTGCTAGTTCCTATCATCATCCAGGCAGCCTCTGGGGTCTTGGCCACTGGAAACCATCACAGGAGTCCCAGCCCACTAGCTTCTTCCAGAACAGACCCAGCAAGTCGGGTCTCAATCTCACCCAGGCCAGCTCTGGGCCCATCTTGGCTCTGGAGGACTGTGTTGCTCCAACAGGCCCACCCAGCAGTGACTGACAGACAGCTGGGAGGACCCTCCTGAAGGATAGCAGAGTCTAAGGTGAGCTGAGCTGTGACACTTCAGTGGGTGTGGAGATACACCCATGCACACAGTCCTGAACATTGGTGTTAACACCCTGTGGCTGGTAGGCAGAAGCTGGAAGCCTGGCAGCCAGTGTTCATCTTTATAACTTGTGCACATGGCTGCAGCTGGGCCTACAGCCCATGGGGTAAGCGAGACACAGCTGTCTGCCAAAGGTCACTGGCAAGTCAGGGAGAGCTCAAAGGCAGACTCAGCTAGCCAGTCATAGGTAGTTAAAGGTGGGGCCACTACAAGCCAGGACTATAGTGGCCCATGAACTATGGTCTGACAGTGACAGGTGGAAATGTGAGGCCCAAGAAGCCTTGAACAGGGTTGAGGGGTAGGTGCTGGATGGTGCAGGCAGGGTTGAAGTTTTGGCACACACCTACTTGTGAAGCCGTCTGTATTTCATGTATGGGCCAAAGAGCTGCCGGACCCTTTGTTAAAGCCACCTTGTCACCAAGTCTTGGGGACTGTCTGTGAGCAGTATGGCAGTATAGCGGTATAGCACAGTCCTGCCCAGGGCCCTAGAGCAGTGCTCACCGCTTAGAGGGGTCAGTGAGGATGTCCAGCAGGCTCTTCATCTTACTCAGGTCCTTTTTTCTGTCTGGGAGAGAGGGACACTAAGAAGCAGGCCCTGGAAGCCCCGCCCTGCCCTAGTCTGGGCCAGCCTACCTTCATTCTTGTCGATCTTGTTGATCATGCGTCTCAGGGGCTCGATGTACTTGGACAACTGCTTCAGCTTATCCAGGTACTGCTGCTCTTCCGCCTGGCTGGAGCCAGCTGGGCTCATGACAGAGCTGGGGTTTACTGGAGAAGACAGGAGAGGTAAGATGGATGGCTACAACCTGTGGGGCAGGTGTCACAACAGGTCCGAGGGTCCCATGAGCCCTTTACACAGTTTGAGACCTTGGGAGGGGAAGGGGCATTAGGCACCTTGTAGAGCTGTCCAAACAGCCCAGGCCCAACTTACCAGGGGTGTTTAAAGGTCCAGGAGAGGGGACACTGAAATTCTGCGGGGTACGTGCTGTCACTGGGCTCTGAGAAGGCTGCGGTGAGGGACTAGGCAGGAAGCTGCTGGGGGATGGGGCGGGGCCGGAGCTGCAGCCAGGTGAATAAAAACAGGTCTGAGCCCAGAACACCATGCCAGCTCTGAGGTTGGAGCAGAGGGAGGAGGGGGCTGTGTGCATCCCCAGCAGCCTACCTGACATTGGAGTTGGGTTGTGAGCCAGGTTGTGGGGATGGCTGTGGGGGAGGGGGCATCGACTGTGGGGTCTGCACCTGCTGGCCCGGTGATGGTGAAGACAGCATGGTGAGGCTGCTTTGGCTGACCTGGAAGTGAGGAGATTTAGCTAGCTCCACGCTACACACACACCCTGCCCCACCTTCTGTCTTATCCACCCCTTTTTCTCTTCAAGATGCTACACACCCAGGCAAAAGCCTGGCCTCTGGGTGCACATAGCACCTGGTATCCAAGGGCTGGAGGAAGGCCAGGTGGACAGCCTCGGTCCTTGGCGGGGGAGGGGGACATGAGGATTTCAGGTTTCTGGACTGGGATAGCTGTGGTAAAGGCCTGCTTCTCAAGTATTGATGTGTAAGGAGGGAACCTAGGAAGGCCTTATGCTCTGTCATATTCTGCATAGCCTCGGAAACACTTCATTAAGGGTTAGTAAAGACTGTCCTTGCCAGGTGGTGGTGGCGCACGCCTTTAATCCCAGCACTTGGGAGGCAGAGGCAGGCGGATCTCTGTGAGTTCGAGACCAGCCTGGTCTATAAGAGCTAGTTCCAGGACAGCCTCCAAAGCCACAGAGAAAACCTGGCTAGAAAAACCCCCCAAAAAAACAAAACAAAACAAAACAAAACAACAAAACAAAAAAAAAAAAACCCGAAACAAAAAAGACTGTCCTTGGCTAGCCTATATGGACAGTCTTCCTGTATGCCACCATGAGTCTTCCAGTCTGACTCTAGCTCCAAGGACATGGCCTTGGATGAAGTGACTTGTGTGTGCAGAAACTGCTGCCTCACCTGATCTTACCTGGGGTGAGGTGGCCAAGGAGCCACATGCATATCTATAAGTGGTACTTACTGACTCCACAGCACCTCTGGATAGCATGGCAGAGCCTACTTGAAAGGACGAGTGACTTGTATCAGAGCTCCCTGGGCTCAGAGAACCTAAGGATGGCTTCAGAGGCCTGGCTCTGTTCACAGAGGTAGCTGGCCTCTACTGACAATGCACATTTGAACAACAGACATAGGGTGGACTGTACCACCACTAGCACCAGGGCCACTGACTTTTATCTAAGAATTCCTAGAACTGAAGAAATCACAGAGCCAGGCAAAGGCAACAGGATATACACACCCCCACTTTTCAGCAGAGAAGCGTAAGATGCTGCCCATTGTTCTCTTATGATCCTGGGACACCCTGGAGCCATACCAACTCGAAAGGCCCCAAGCATCCAAGGGAGCACCTCTTACACCCCAGGCAATCACTGTGCACCAAGCAACTCCACAGCCTGTATCGTGGCTTACAGACCAGCCAGTTCCACAGACCAGGTCAACCAGTTGCCTCTCCCAGTTTACTAGACACCGATGCCCATGTGGGGCCACACCTCCACATCCCCCCACACCATCTCTGCCACATCATGGGGACTGCTGGGTAAAGATTACTATCCATGAATAGGTTCTTAACTTCTCAACTGGAAATAGGTGCAGATTCAACAAGGAAAATGATTCTTTCACGCACCTGCTCGCCCCACCCACACTGGCCAGGCCAAGGACGACATGGGTCCTGGCATGACAGCCTGTTCAGCCATCTCTGAACTACTGACTAAGCTCACAGACCCAAGTTTAGTTCCTAGAACCCACCTGGAGCAGCTCACACCCACCTATAAAATTCCAGCTCCAGAGGACCCAGTGCCGCCTTCTGGTTTCTGTGGGCACTGCCCTCACATGTACAAACCTCCACATAGATACACACACAAACATAAACACATAATTAAAAATAAAATCTAAAAATAAAAAAGTGTCCCAGACAATGCTATCATGCTGTGACCAAGAAAGCCCTGCACAGTGGGGAGCAGGAGAGCAAATTCAGGCATCAGGCTGCTGGGCAGTCACCCCAGCCTTCCTCTGAGCAGAGATATACCCTGACTTGAGGTCAGAGGTGGGCTGGGTGGACAATGTGGGGTCTCTTATGAGCATCCAGCACACCTGTGGTGCCGGGATGCATCAGAATCCATGGACACAGGAGGCACATGTCACACAGATCATTAAAATTGCTTGGAATCAACTTATCAAAAGACCCAGAAACATACAGTTCCATGCAGACTACAGAGGGTACAAAAAAGACTGGGGTCCAAGCCCTGCCCTGTTGGACAGGCCTTCGCTATAGTGAGTTATTGCCCCTCACATGTTCTCAAGAGACCCTGGAACCCCTTCTCTTTCTCTGTGCCAACTGCCTACACACTTGATACTGGCTGCAGCAGTTGTCCTTGGCCACAGTTTAAAGCTCAGGCATATTACATGGGACAGTTAGGCACTCAGAGGGACACAAGACTGAACAGGGCCACGTAGTAGGAAGAAATCTCACAGTTCATGTCCCACCTTAACACCCAACTTGGGCACAGGACACATGCTTTGACACCCTTTGCCCTTGCTGAGGACATAGCAGTCCCAAGACATGATGCTGTAGTCTAAGAAATGAAGCAATAATCAGGAGAGCATGGGAGACAGAGAAGCCTCCAATATAGGGAAAACCCCAGGACCCAGCCAAAGGGACATGCCTTTGGGGACAAGAGGGTCTCTCCTGCCGGTGGTGGCACATGCCTATAATGCCAACACTTGGGAGGCAGAGGAAGGCCTAGTCTACAGAGCTAGTTCCAGAAAAGCTAGGTTTATTACACAGAGAAACCCTGTTTCGAAAAACAAAACAAAACAAAACAAACAAATGAGGGTCTCTCCTCTATCGGGAAGCCTGGATTTCTAACAGGAAGGAAAACAAACCAAGGGCACCTTTCACCTCCATGACCGGGAAACTCCAGCCCATTAGAAGAACATTCTAGGAGTCAGGGCCAAGTTACTCAAGTCCTAGTCATCACAGACACCCCTGGTACAAGAAGCAATGCAAAGACTTATCTCTAGCCGGAGTGACCTAGCAAGGAGCAGAGGCCTCTTGGGGGTGGGGGGACACAACGGATGGATGGATGGGCACTGGCTGTGCTTTCTCAGGTCACATTCTTGGCCCAGGCATGGGCATGTCACAGGTGCTAACAAAGGCTAGCGTGGCCCCTGAGGAAGAGCTTCTGACAGACCTGTGCACACCATCTGTCACTTGCACGTTATAGGCATGGACCACGGCGACCAGTGGGGTGGCTTGCTCAGAGTCTCAGGGAAAGCCCCGGCACCACAAACATGGTGCTTCAGCAGTGGTGACAGTCTGCTAGGATAGATCATGAGGGAGCTACACATCATAGCTGGGTCAGAAGAGTCTGGGAAGACTGTTGAAAAAGAACAAACAGGAGATCAGCCTGGTGGTGGTGGCGCATGCCTTTAATCCCAGCACTCTGGAGGCAGAGGCAGGCGGATCTCTGTGAGTTCAAGACCAGCTACAGAGTGAGTGCCAGGACAGGCTGCAAAGCAATACAGAGAAACCCTGTCTTGAAAAACCAAAGAAGGGGAGGTCAGAGGGACCACAGCTGGGGAGGGAGGCTAATCCAAAGGGCCACAGAGAACCTTGAGACAGGATGGCACTGTGATTCTGTTTCTCTCTGGACCCTATACCTGCCTAGCACTTAAAACTGCCCTTGCTTCTGACAGTCCTGAGCATGAATGTGGAGTCCCACTCCAGAGAACCAAGGAACACTCTTGTCATGGTGCTGTCTGCTTATATTCACCATGTAGCACAGACAGGCAATGTGGATGCTGCTGTCCTGGCCCTTGTGAAGGTGGGAAGGGCTGAAATCAGACAGCTGTACTGTATGGCCAGAGGGGAGTCTCCCGGCTTTTCTCCACAGACTTCTCTCCCATAAGTATTCTCAGGGCCTTTATCTTCTGAGCAGGCAAGCAAAAATGAATGTACTTGAAAAAAAAAAAAAAATCAAACCAGATGGACCACAGTGGCACACGCCTTTAATCCCAACACTACGAAGGTAGAGGCAGGTGGATCTCTGGGTCCAAAACCAGCCTGGTCTACAGAGTGAGTTCCAGGACAGCCAGGGTTACACAGAGAAACCATGCTTCAAAACAAAACAAAACAAAACAAAAAACAATAAAATGAAACAAAATAAATAGAATAAAAATCACACCAAAACAAAGCACAACCTTGCCTCCTGATTCCAACAGCTGCATGGACACATCCCGTACCTGCCGGCACTTCACAGGAGGACTATGAGTAAGGCTGGGTGGACTCAAGTTGCCATCTACCAGTGATGGCTCAGTTAATCAAGCAACAATGCTCTATGAGGGTG
This sequence comes from Cricetulus griseus, assembly GCF_003668045.3. Lineage (NCBI taxonomy): Eukaryota > Metazoa > Chordata > Mammalia > Rodentia > Cricetidae > Cricetulus > Cricetulus griseus. Next base: position 71,674,708 of record NC_048597.1, on the reverse strand, counting down.
ACCCAAATTTTTCCAAGTACTTTTTATTTTAGCCTTTATCTATTTTTCCCTCTCCTTCAACCAACTTTCCTGCCTTCTGGGGTTAGGAAGTATTATAGATTCTTGACAACTCAAGAGCTACCTCACAGTAGGAATGGAGGCAGGGTGAGGCCGAGGACAGAACCTAGTTAAAGAGACACATTGACAGGCTCTGTCAGTTAGCAGAGAGCAAGGCTGTCAGAGCAGCAACAAAAGCAGCTGAGGGGTCCTAAGAGAATCTACTGACAGGACTTAAGTCTTGATCCTCAACATGCTCCCTCCCAGCTCCTTTCCACTTGTAAAGAAACTAAATGCTTGAATTTACCTGCCACAATGAGAACTAACATGGCTCTACACACAAAGAACGTCACTCAAGATCTGGCATACATCACACCCTCAAAATGCTGGGGACTTTCAGTTTCTCCTAACAGTCTTCTGTGCTGTTAAATCATTTGTCCCCACAATTTCACCTGACTCTGAGAACCCAATGTATACTGAGCTAGAGGCCTCTGCACCCTCTTTGAAGGAAGCTACACAACTGTTCCATGTCTGACTATGTCATGGGGGGGATTAGTCCATCACGTGGGCCCTTAGGCAAGAGCAGCGACTCCATCGTAGATGCACTTTCCTTTGTAGGAAAAGGAATTCTAACGTTCTTTTAGGGATCAGGATTTTTATGATAAACTCACTAAAATGGAAAGCTCTGTAATGAAAGGACATTAACACCAGCCTACCCTCATAATCTTCAAACAATGCCTGACACATGGAATGCTGTTAAGCAAATGAATACACAGGGGTGGGGGGTGGGGGGGAGATGTGACTCCAAATTGCACATGGTAGTACACAGCATATTTCCATGAGATCATCAAGTGCACAGAATGTAGTCCACAAAGTTTCTATGTGTCAATGACTCACTCCTCCCAGCAAACTCTAGGATATTCTGGCCCAGCAAAATGTTTCCCCATGATGGTTGTCTGCAGTAATCTGGACCATACAACTCAACAGCAGTGAGTACTTAAAATGTGACTAGTACTACTGAGAACCAGATGCTTGGTTGGAACATAATAGCTGCAGACAGTGCTACAGCATCAGACAGCAGAGCCCAGGTTTGCTTCAAACTCACTTCAAGAGTTCTAGAATTACTGTCACACTCAATTTTATACATAGAGCTTAGTGATCAAACCCAGAGCCTTGTGCATGCTAGGCAAGTACTTTGCCAACTTGACTATATCCCTAGCCCATGTCTTCTGTTTTATTTTACCATGAAAACAAAAGTAGTATGACAATTTTAAAGTAAAGAAAAAGCCATTGAAGAAACATCAGCAAGAGTCAAGCATGGTGATACACCTTTAGTCCCAGAACTCAGAAAGCAGAGGCAGAGGCAGGCAGATCTCAAGTTCGAGGTCAGTCTGGTCTAGAGTGAGTTCCAGGACAGCCAGGGTTACACAGAGGTACCCTAGTAGGGAGTTACCCAGGCTACCCTGTCTCAAATGAAAGGAAGAAAGGAAGGAAGGGAGGGAGGGAGGGAGAGCGGGAGGGAGGGAGGGATGGAGGAAGGGAGGAAGGGAGGGAGGGAGGGAGGAGGGAGGGAGGGAGGGCCGACCGACCAGTAGGGCTTGGCCTCACACAAAATGTAACCCTTGTTTACTTGCTATGAAAGCCACCAGGAAGGAAGCCACCGACAGTGAAAGGAGGTATGTTTCATGGAGGTGCTCAGAGGAACCCCAAGTTTTTGGGCCGAGCTCTGTACAAAGCCCGATCTGTAAATACCTGTGCTGTGGGCTGTCCGCCCAAAGAGATGGAGCTTGATGGGCCAGCAGACATGGTGGAGGTGGGCGGGAACCGGGCTCTTACGTGCATCCCGCCTTGGGCCAAGGCTTCAGCAATCATCTTTGAGGATAGAGGGACAACAGACAAGGTAATTGCAACAAGAACTGCAGTGCATGCCGGGTGAGGGTGTGTGCAGCCTCGTGGAGTGGCCACAGAGGTGAGGCCTCTTCAAGTGACACGGATGTGCAGGGATGCTCAAGGACATGTTCAAGCACACATTTGTAGCTCAGGGTGTTTGTCCTGGACACACCTCTGAGCTGTAGGTGAACACATGCTATGGCCTGGGCAGTGTCAAAGCCAGACTGTTCAGGTGGCAGTTTAGGGAGACCAAGTTCTTGGGACAAACTTAGAAAGAGGACTGAAGTAGCAACCTGCTCAGCACAGCATTCTCTTAGAAGTGCACCTGGAGGCCAAGGCAAACCGATCTATCTGGCCTCTTGGGGACACTGGTTCTGGAAGTGTAGAGGGAATGGGGGGTGGATAGAAGGAAAGCCTGGGGTTCTCCTAAGGAGCTTCCTCACAAATGATGAAGGGCTCTCCACAAAGACATAAAAACAGCCCCAGAGTCAGGAGCTTTAAGGCCAATAGAGACCTTCTCCTGGATCAACTTCTATTTCTTGATTCATACAGCCAGTCAAGGGCAGGCTATCACTGTCATGGCTTTGGGGCTGGCTGCCCTTACTCTGTGTTCTGAGGTAGGTATGGAACCCAACCTAACTCCTGGAAAGCAAGGCCTACATGCACTCTGCATGTCACAAATTAGAACAAAATAACACTACCTGGTACAGAAAGTAAGACCTAACCACCAAAACAAAACAAACCCAATAACGGATGTGAGGTAATCACTTCAACCCGGGAGTTAAGAGATTAGCAGAGGCAACGTGGTTAGACCTCACTTCAAAAAAGCAAACCGTTGAGTCCCGGGAAGCTATGAGTTGAGCTACCAGAGCAGGAGAGGCCCCTGAGGGCTCCATGGTACCACACAAAGTCATGTTCACACACAGGAGGTGCATGCAGCAAGCACCACAGAAGACTCCAAAGAGAACATCCTAAGAGCCAAGAAAGGCACAACCCTCACCACTCCTGCAGTAAACAAACCTGTTGGTCCTGATGGTAGCTGTCAAACCAGGAATATTGCCTCAAACAGCCCATCCCTCAACGGGTCACTGGCAGACACAAAGAGGGCTAGGTGTTCAAGAGCCCTCTGCCTACCCTGAATGAGAAGGAGATAAAGATAATTTATTTCAGGGTTCTTGATAGAATTGGTGGTCACTCAGGAAGCTCCATTCACACTGGTGGCTGCAGTGCCATCTGCAACACTCCTTCCAAGTGACAGAGTATCCAGAAGAAAACCGCGTGAGGTGAGAGGTGCCAACTTGTCTCCAGAAACAACAAAAGCCACAGAAAAGGAAACACTATGGACCCTCTGGTTGGTTTTCTTATGTATTTATTAAAGATTTATTTTACTTTTTTTAAAAAAGATTTATTTATTATGTACACATTGTTCTGTCTCCATGTATCCCGACATGACAGAAGAGGGTACCAGGTCTCATTATGGATGGTTGTGAGCCACCATGTGGCTGCTGGGAATTGAACTCAGGATCTCTGGAAGAGCAGTCAGTGTTTTTAACCTCTGAGCCATCTCTCCAACCCCTTTATTTTACATTTATGAGTTTGCCTATATGAATATATTGTACCATGAGCATGCCTAGTACCTACAGAGGGCAGAAGAGGGCATTGGACCCCCTGAAACTGGAGTTACAGATGGTTGTTACAGATGGTTGTGAGCCACCATGTGGGTGCTGGGAACTGAACCCATATTCTCTGGGGGAGTAACAAGTGTTCTTAACCTCCGAGCTGTCTCTCCAGATAGGTCTAGTTTATTTTTAAGGATTCTTTAATTTCCCGTGTATGAGTGTTTTGCCTGCATGTATGTCTGTGCACCATGAACATGCAGTATTCTTGGAGGGCAGAAGAGAGAGCTAGTTACACATGCTGTAAGCTACCACATGGGTGCTGGGAACTAAATCCGAGTCCTTAACAACAGCCAGTGCTCTTATGCTCTATACGCTCTCCCCAGGCCCTCATGGTTTTCTTTATGAAGAACTTCTGATAAGGAAAGCTCATTTTCTTCCAGGCAGAAATCCCAGGGGAAAGCACCACAAACATTTATAGGATCAGATGAGCAGCTACCAAGTGCAACTTGCTGTCAATGAACCTTTCTGTATTTCTCAATATACTGCAAAGGAATTCCACCAAAAAGACCAGAACAGTCAGCCTAGTTCCCAGCTGTGGCCACTGTACAAGAAGGCTGAGGGACACAGGGACTCTTTGGGTCAAGGTTCAGTCAAAGATCAATTCTAAGTCAGCTATACTGTATGTGTACACATGACAGATGTCCGTCCGTCTTGGTTGGCATTTCTCTGTCACCTAAGTTATTGCTCAGTTTTGTATTACTAGAAGAACAGAAAGTGAAAAGGCCAATGCATTAGGAAAATAAAGACATACTCTACTCTGGTTTTACTGCTGGACCCCAGTAAATTCCACTGAAGGTGACTTCATCTCTCTCAGCAACATGAACACCATCAGATAAGAGAGCTGAATAAACCAAACAGCATAGGGCTGCGGATCCTTCTAGAACATTCACCCCAGGCAAAGAGCTCTACTACCATCACCACACAAATCACCATACCTGTCACCCTGGCACTGGTACAGGTTCTACCAGGATACCTTTGCTACTGGGGATTCACTTCAGGAATTAATGCCAACAAATTTCACAGGGCTGGCTGGTGGCTGTTTTGTGGCATGTGGTAGTTCACACACACACAAAGCTGCGGCATGTGGTTTCTTTGTCCAGGCAGAATACATGGGTACCAGGTAGGAAATCCCGTCTTTGAGCTCCTGGTTAATTAGATAACTGGCCATGTTGTGCAAGAGCCCTCAAAGCCACCACTCCTGAGAATCTACAAAAAACTGACTTGAACCCAACCATACACTGCAAAATCACTTCAAGATCCAAAAACAAGGCAATACTTGACCACAGCAGTAAGGATAGCTTCACTCCAATAAGGCTGCACAGGAGTCTCTGCCTGCAGAGGGCGCTCTCTGATCTCAAATCATAAGCCTTAGAAGCTTGGTTGTGGGCTGAGGTCAGTGGCAGAGCACTTGCTTACCATGCTCATGGGGTTCTTTTTGTTTTGTTTTGTTTGATACAGGGTTTCTCTGTGTAGCCCTGGCTGTCCTGGAACCCACTTTGTAGACCATGTTGGCCTCAAATTCAGAGACATTCAGTGCCTCTGCCTCCTGAGTGCTGGGGTTAAATAGGATACTTTTTTGAAAACTTTTTAAAATATTAACTTATTTTTATATTATGAGCATTAGTGTTTTGCCTGCATGTAAGTTGCTGTGAGAGTGTAGGGGCCCCTGGAACTGGCACAGTTGTGAGCTGCTATGTGGGTTCTGGGAATTGAACCCAGATCCTTTGGAAAAGCAGTTGGTGCTCTTAACCACTGAGACATCTCTCCAGCCCTTAAACAAATGTTTTTAAAGCTCATTTCTCAGGTTAGTATTACTGGAAGAGATAAGACTTCTACTTTAGGCCAGTGTGTGTAGAAGTGATAGTGTTAACTGTCAACTTGATCGTCTTTTGAATCACCTTGCAGACAAGTTCCCAGCATCCCTGTGAGGGATTACCTTAACTACACTAACCAAGGTGCATGACTCCACTCCCGGGGCTGGGCCTGAGAAGGTAACCTGAGTACAAGAAACCACTGCTCTCTGCTTTTGTAGGTGGAATATGTCTGGAACTTGCTATTTAGACCAGGCTGGCCTTGAACTCCGAGATCTGCTGGCCTCTTCTTCCGGAGTGGTGGGATTAAAGTGTGCACTACTATGCCTGGTTGCTCTCTGCTTCTTGACTGTAACATACAATGTGGCCTGCTGCCTCAAGCTTCTACAACCTTGACTCCTACCATTATGGACTGGACCCTAAACTGTGAGCCAGAAAAACTCCTCAAATTTCTTTTGTCAGAGTATTTCACTACAGCAACAGGAAAAGTAACTACTAAAGGATAGGACTACAGAAACTGGAGTGTGGGTCCCTTCCTCTCTTTTATGTCCCAGTTGCCTCAAGGGGCAGCTTCCATCTACCACATGCTCCCTGTCATGAGGCACTGCCCCAACAAGGGCCCCAAGCAATGGAGTCAAGCAGCTGTAAGCAGAATCCTCCACGCCTGGGAGCCAAAATGACCCTTCCTTCTACACACCACCACCTTGGGTACTTTACACCCTTGTGGAAAACATGGCATAGAAATTGCACAGGGGCTGGGATACAGATGATGGAGTCCTGGCTCTACCAATACTGCATCCACTGAGTGTGGTGCACACTTGTAACCTGCACACTTACTGGTGGAAAAAGGATGAGACACTCAAGTTCAGCCTCAGCCACAGGAAGTTAAAGGTCAGCCGGGTGTTCCTGAGGCAAGCCCAAATTAAAAAACAAAACAAAACAAAACAAAAAAAAAAACAGAAACAGCAGCCACTGCTTCTTGCTCTGGGTGCTTCTAGAGGTCCTACTTAGGGGCTGGCTCCAGCTTCCCCTACAGCTTCTCTTACACCTATCTGTCTCTCTCCCTCCCCCGCTTCTCTCTTCCTGCAGTTATCACCCTTTGTTAAGGTTCACAGATAAGAGTACTACAGCCCTTTTCCTGACAGAGGCAACCTGAATTTCAAAGAAGCCTTGATTCCAGGGCCCTTTTCTTCAGGAGGGCCTATCATTCCCAAGGCACCCAGCCATGCTCCTCTCCCCAGAAAATGCAATGAGACCAGCCATCGGTCCCACAAAACTGTGACACAGTATAAAATCTGTCCCCCCCCTTACACACACACACACAAGTTTTAATGAACTTTTCTCATCAGGGCTGGAAGTGCTCCCTTTAAGACCCAAAGACCATATTAACAAAACCCCATAGTAGACATGAGAAGCCCTCTTTTGAGTTGTTGGCCAGGGCAGTCCAAGAGATTCCCAAACATACAGTCTATTGCTGTTGCCCTTGATTACTTCCCCCATAGGTGGAAAACAAGCCCCTTATTGCTGAAGACACCATGGAGTTCAGAAACAGCCCACAGACCCCGGAACTGAAATGACCCCGAGGACTAGCCAACCTTCATTGTATCAGAAAGCACCATGCACTTCCTTCCAAAGAGGAAGGCGGCCAGCGGTCCTACCCAGCTATGATGTCTATGAACCATATTAACGACCAGCAAGGCAGGATAGCCCTAAGAATGCAGTCACTGGCACACATATGACAGTAATGAACAGCTTTGTAATGGGACATAAGACCGACTTAACAAGAAGGAATTAAGTCTGGTACTGGAAACCTAGCCAACTACTTCAGTACTAGAGAAGTGTAGTTCTCACCCCTCATTAAGAAAACTTTTCTTTGCAACAGACACAGATCATTACAGAAAACAATAGCCAGTTGATATGCAGAATTATGAAGCCAGTCCCAGTGGATATGTCTACAAAACTCTCCCTCACCTAAGGTTAAGGGAACATTTCAAGAATAGGGGGCACAAAGACTGTAAGAGCCAAAGGATCAGGGAGTTTGTTGTGAGATTGTGTCTCCTAGTAACATCAGAAGTCTCACCAACAAGACTGCCCAAATGTGAGCCGGACAAGATGACACTCAAGGACATGCCAAAGAGGACAGGGAAAAGCTATGAGGCCTCAACTGACATAGAGGCAACTGAAGAAAAGCTGGGGGCACAAGCAGTGGTCTCCCCAGGGAAGGAAGAGCACATCAGCTGGTTGCTGAGTACTAACGATACGACCCCAAAACATGCATACAAGTACAGTATATGGACTGAATAGGTTATGTTAAGAAATATAATTGATATACATACATTTAGGCATCTGTGCATATAATAACAGTTTTTAAAAAAGAGGTTGTAATTACATTCATCTCAAAAAATAAAATCAGCAGTGGCAGGATTGACTCCTGAGACATCACATTTGGACTGAAGAGCACAGTGCACTAGAAACAACAGGCCCAAAGAAGGCATTGAAGGCAGCACCAGAACACCGACAGCATAGTCCTAAAAACCAATTCCATGAGGAAATAAACCAGAAGGGCCACCACCTTCTTAACCACCAGGTAAGACAATTTCTCATTGTTCCACCTGATCAGGAAGAGCCTATGCCTACCTTAAACTGCACCTGCCACTGATCTCCCACTGGGGTAGAAGGGACAATGACAAGAGCTGTGTGCTCCAGGTGACTGCTGACAGCTGGCCACACTCCTGAAGTAGCAAGGCAGGGGCAAGGGACCGAAGGAAGCCGTGTGTGCACTTGACACAGAGGTCTGCTGTGGAGCACTAAGCACACATGGCCACATGGTTTCTGGTGGCTGACAAGACACCAAAACAAAGCTAGCAACAAGATACACACTTCCTCCAGCAAGAAGCCAGCAAACAATCAGAATAGGCCCACACCGGCGGCATCTGTTGTTCTTTCATGGCTACTTGTTGTCCAATGCTAAGAGATGGATGACAGGGGACACCCTCTGTTTTTTACTGGGCTGAGCTAGAAATGCAGAGGTTCACAGCTTCTGAGTCCCAGGTCAATGGAGAGAAGGTCATAAAGTAACCAGAAAAATAGCTTCCAGCAGCAGGGCAGTCACTGTGTCATTACTGTGCTGACTCTCAACCATACCTCTTCTGCACAGTTCATCAAAAGGAAGGAGCCACCAGAAGCCAAAGACACAGAGTAGTGATGGGAAATGGATTGCAACCCCACAGGTGCTCAGCCTCCCCACGTCACACACAGGAAACCCACGGTGTCTTCACACACGTGACTCTGGTTGTGTAGGTGGCACAAGAACCCTGGACCCAGGTACCCTCGCGGATGTAGCACTGAGGATCAGGAAGGGCTGTCGTTAAGCACTCCTCAACAATGCACAATGGTGCCAGACACATCCTAAGCACCTGACTCACAGTTGTGCATCTGGACCCTAAGCTCACCTGGCTCATGAGCTTCAGCACAGTGTAGTCAGTGGTCCTTTCTGTAGACCGGACCCAGCAAGAGTCTTGCCAGAGCTCCTGGCTAAGCCCCAAGTCAGGATTCTCAGTGTGCCTACTTGATGGGAAGAACTGTGGCCAGCACAAAGACGAAGCAGATCTTTGAGACAAATCACAAGGACCCAGAGGTCCAATTCCTCAGACACCAAGAAAAGCTAGCCCAAGCCTCCTGCATGCTGTCATCAACATACAGAGAACAGGTGTGACCTGTCAGTGACAGGAATGTTGTAAAACACTTTCCTCACAGAGCACAAGCCTCTGAGGATAGCAAGCCCAGGATGCTCTCTCCCTGACCCTGCTATGGCACATGCCAGAGCATAATAAGATACCAAATACCATTCCCATCACCCTCTAAAGAGCTGCCCTCCATCCCAGCAGCTGAGTTCAGCGGTTCCAGTAGAAGCTGAAAGAGGATGAAACTTTGAAGCTTTCCTCTAAAGCATCACCTTCAAGTGCTATAAAGGAAGGAAGGTGAGGGTACCCAAAGAAAAACAACACACACCAGGCAAGTACCAAGCAGAGACGGCCACTTTACCATCTTAGCCTCTAATCCAACAGAACTTTCATCACAGAGCTTTGTGCATAGGCAGGAGCGCACTTGCTAGTGACGAAAGAAACCCTGGGCTCCCAAGGCCCTCACCTGGACGCCGGGAGCTACCATCTGGGCAGCCTGTGCTGTCTGCACTGCCGCCTGCTGCTGCACCTGGGGCTGTACCTGCTGCACCTGGGGTTGCACCTGCGGCTGCTGGACCACCATCGGAGCACGGACCTTGAAGGAGGAAGGAAAAAGCAACTTGGAACCTGCAGAGAGAGTAGAGCACCCACTACCTTTGTGGGAGCTTTAAGAAAGGAACTTTCAGAGCTGGCGAGATGGTTGAGTGGGTAAAGGTGCCCATCGCCAAGCCTGATGACCTATGTGGTAGGAGAGAACTGACTCCTTATAAAGTTGTCCCCTGACCTCTACACTCCAATTGTGGCTCACACGAAACCCCTTCCCCCCATCAAAAACTTTTTTTAAAGAAGAAGCCTCCTTTTGGGATGAGGGATGGGACTGCAATGACACCATGAGCTATGATGTCACCTTACTGTCTGTACCTGATCACACAAGGTCAAAAGAAATATCCCACTCTAGCCTGCCTATGAGTTGGCAAAACCAAGTCCCACCTCCCCAAATCTGGCAAGAAACAAGACAGCCCTCACAACACAAGCTAAGCAACAACTTCCAAAGCTGAGCACACAGCCTGGCCTGCTCAGTTGGTAAGAGTGGCACTGAGAGCCCAGACTCCATGAAGGAAAGCAGGCTGGCCAGCTGGCAGATGGCTTACCTAGAAAGATGACCTTGGGTGATGCAAGACAGGAAACACACATAACTGTGGGACTACCATTTGGAGACGCCACTACAGGCACAGGGCAGGTCCTGGCCAGATCTACATTGGTAGCTTCTCTTTAGATTTCCAAGCTACCAGGCCCAAATTCTAGAAGGCACCCTGTCAGGGAGTACACACAGTTCTGTTCCCAAAAGGCTAGCTCCAGGTAATTGGTGAGTGACTGTACCTGCAACTCACAACCCTTCCAGCCAACTCTTCTTTACCCTGACATTCAGCCAAGGTGAGATCCCATGTCACTTCATGAATTACAGGTAGAAAAGGCCACAAAACCCTCAGGAGCAGAAAGGATGCTCAAATTGTCTCTTTTCATGGCAACTAGTATTGGTAGCAGTAGTCTGTTTCCTGTGATGCTGTGAGATTTACTTTATATCAAGATGTGCAATGAGGCAGCAAATTATTAAGTTTTATATGAATATTTGTCTCAGAAGTATGGTAATAATGAGGCCTAAAGGGCTAGAGCTTGTGTTACAGCACATTTTTAGTTTGCATAAAGCTCCCAGGTTCAACCCCCGGCACCAACAGAAAAACAAACCCACAGAACAGCTGATGAGCATATCCTCCCACACGGTGAGATTACCTCTTAATCTAACCATGTGTACCAGACATGCCACAGATACTACTGAAATCAGCCATGTAGTTTAGAAGATGTGACAGCCTGAAGTAAGTGGAAAGAGCTGCAGGAAACACCCCCTCTCCTACATGTGCTATGGAACTGGATAAGAAGACTCGAATAAGGTTGCCTGAAGCCAGTGCACAAAGGACACACTACCTACATCCACAGAGACGACCACACACAACACCCCAAGAGATGTAGCTGCTATGCCCCAGGACTTGGGTACTCACAAATTTCAGCTGCTGTTGGGCAGCATACAGCATTGGTCCAGGGAGGGCTTGTGCCTGTGACACCAAAGGCTGGCTTTGTGACTGTGGTGGGAGTTGTGGTGGTTGGTTCTGAGCAACTGGTGATTGCTGGGCCTGAGGTGGTGGCTGGTGATGCTGTGGATGATGCATCTGCTGCAGCTGCTGGGGCAGGGCCTGAGAAGGGGGAGGCGGTGGCTGCTGCATTGGTGGCTGCTGCATTGGTGGCTGGGCCTGCAAAGCTTGCTGCTGTTGCTGCTGTTGCTGCTGCAGCTGCAATTGCGCCATCCTCTGCAGTTGCTGCTGTTGTATCTGAGGACAAAATAATAATACTCAGTTATCACTCAAGAGTCCCTGGGGGGCTAGCCTTAGCCTGGGGTAAGTGAAACGGGCACAGCCTTCAGGAAGACCTGCCTGGATAGCCTCCCACAATGGAAAGGGCAGCATGCCAAAATCAGGACTCAGAGCCCTTTAGACCAACAGTAGCTGTTTTATAGACTAAGAACAAACTAAATTTGTTCTTGTGCCCTGACCACTAAAGGATGGTTCACAACTAGGATGATTCAAGTGAAATAGGTTCAATTCCCATAGCAGGTAGGCCTGAAGTTCAGGCAACTGCAGATGCTTATACCTCTTGGGACAGGCTCTTTGTCTCCGGAAGTCTGATCCTCATGAGGATGGCCATAAAGACCGTATGTAAGGCTAAAGATTAACTGTCAGCATCGGGAAAGGAGATTCCAGAAGATGGAGCAAGCCGAAGACCTTAGCTGACATTTGTCCCAGCCCCAGGACTAACAAGGGAACTTTGTACCTGCTGTTGCTGGCTTTGGTGGTGTAACTTAATCAGGTGCTGCTGCTGCTGCTGCTGGAGGTGCTGCTGCTGTACTACTGCTTGGAACTGCTGCTGCATGGCATTCTGTTGTGCCTGGAACTGCTGTTGCTGTTGCTGTTGCTGCTGCTGCTGCTGTTGCAGTGCTGCCTGCTGTTGCTGGAACTGCTGCTGCTGCTGCTGCTGCAATGCCACTTGCTGGAGCTGCAGCTGAGCTGGAGAGGGCATCTAGACTTAGGCTGTGCCACCCTGCAGGTATCCCAGAGCAACGTGACAAGGAAGGCAGCAATAGCCATTGCCTACTGACAAAGCAAGTAGGAAGTGGCATTTGTGTTGGTTATGGAATTTAACATCATGAATTACTCTCTAACCCTCGAAGAGAAAACGAGGAGTGAGTCTTTAGGATGGACAAGGTACCCAGCCTCTGGAAAGCAATAATATTATCTAAAGATTTGTCTATCTGAACATGTCATACAAATGGCATTAGAAACCACATGTGCTCTACTTTTACTTAGATAGCATTCACAAAGGTCACTCAGATTGTGGAGGTTATCAGCTTCACTGGCATTATTTGTATTGCCAAATAACATTCTATTGTACTTCCACCCTTACTTTGTCTATTCAGTCATGAACTGATAATTACTTCCACATCTAAGCTACTGTGAATACTGATAGGAAGTAAAACTTCTCCTGTTTGTTGCTTGTTTCTTATTCCATTTTTCCTAGTGCTTTGAAATTTATAGCTTATTTCTAATGTCTTATGAATAATTTTCAACTTATTATATATAATAAAAAGTACAAATATACTTTCTAAATTTTTTACATTGATTTAATAGGGGGCACATGCATACCATGGCACACATGTAAAGGTCAGAAGACAACTGATAGAAGACAGATCTCTCCAAAATGTGGCTTCTAGGGATTAAACTCAGGGCACCAGGTTCAGCAGGAGATTCTTCTTCTTATCAACATTTACCAAGTCGTCGTCCCCCCCCCCCCCCGCACCAGTGCTAAGGACTGAACCAGGGTCCTGAGAACTCCGGAGAGGTTTTCTACTGCTAAGTGTATCGGCGGCTTCTATTTCTGCAACCTATGACCTAGGCTGGGCCCTTTTAGGGACAATGGTTGAAGACTCGAACTGGGCTAAATGACATAGGAGTGCCTTCGGAAGGCATCAGGGAGACAGACCAGGAGGCCAGCAGCATCTACTTCAGGTGAACACAGGAGGCAAGGGCAAGGGCAAGGGCAAGGGCAAGGGCAAGGGCAAGGGCAAGGGCAAGGGCAAGGGCAAGGGCAAGGGCAAGGGCAAGGGCAGAGAGCACAGCAGGACGTAGAAGTGGACAGCCACTTTAGCTTTCAACTAGAGCCACCCAGCAGACCAGCCCCCTGGAAGCTGAAAACAGGATGTGGGCCAACATCGAACTGGAGAGAGGGTATGTATGGACAGGATACCACAGCCTCTCCACTGAATATCTGGAAAATAATTTATTTAAGACCAATTCTTAGGAGTGGATTACAAGACAAATTATAAATCACAAAAGCATTCCAATCCCAACATTCTAAAGCAATCTCTTACTGTAAAATAGCAAGTAGTAGCCAGGAATAGGGCACAAGTTTATAATCTCTGCAGCACTCAGGAGGCAGAGGCAGCAGCAGTACTGAGCAAGTTCAAGGCCAGACAAGACTATATATGGAGACTTTGTCTCAAACAAACAAAAGAATCTACTAACACAGCTGACTACAACCTAAGTCCCAGCCAGGCAACTGCATGCAGGAATCAGGGTGTACCCTACAGAAAGGTGTGAGAAGGGCAAAGCACCTCCTTCAAGAGAGGGGAGCCAATAGAGGAATGACTGAAATCAATAGCCAAGACTGTGGAATAAAAGTAGCAGCAGACATCCACAACCTCCAGGCACACTGTGGGGGCATAAGGTGCAAACAATATCACTTATTTGTGTCCACAAATCTCAACAGATAGTTTCTATTTCACTAATAAAACACAAGCCTTGCCCGGCAGTGGTGGAGCATGCCTTTAATCCCAGCACTCGGGAGACAGAGACAGGTGGATCCTGAGTTCAAAGCCAGCCTGGTCTACAGAGTTCTAGGACAGCCAGACTACACAGAGAGACTCTATCTTGAAATACTAAAACAAACAAAAAACAACAACCCCCCAAACAAGAAACAAAACCAATCAATCAACCAAATAAAGCACAATCAACCAAATACCCAAGCCTCTCCCAATCCTCACAGCTCCAGCTGGGAAGGTCAGCAGTGCTCACTTCTCTAAGTCTAGAGAAGGCTTGGTGCTCTGTATGCTCCGCTATCCAGGACAGAGAAGGCTTGGTGTCCTCTGTACACCCCGCTATCCAGACCTAGAGAAGGCTTGGTGTTCTCCTCTGTATGCACTGCTGTCCAGGACAGAGAAGGATTGGTGCTCTCTGTACATCCTGCTATCCAGGACAGAGCTAGCTGATGCTACTTGACACTTTTCCCAGTGACACCTTAAACACAGAACAGCATGCAGTGTACCTGCCAAGGAAGACAGTACTTACTCTGTGGAGTTGCTGTAGACACCACAGCCATGCCATGAGGGGCCATCCCAGAGGTTCCAGGGGGTGGCTGCCCAGAAATGGGCATTGGCTGTCCCATGGCACCAAGGCCACCCATTCCACCTAGGGACTGTCCTGGGCCCCGAGGAGGCATGCCAATCCCAGCTGCTCCTGGAGTGGGTCCACCAGTAAGGCTCTGCAGAGCATTCATGGGGTCTGTGGGAACAGAAGGGCAGTGTCTGAGGAAAGCAACTCAAAGTGGGCAATCGATGGCTCCTGGGGCATGGATCTCCTCCTGCCTATGTATTTGACCAATTCAAATTCCAAAACAAGTAGTAGCCAGGGGCCTGAAATTCTCCCCAGTTCCCAGGGGACAAGACCCTGGGTACTGCTAGAACATGAGCCTCAGAACCAGGGAACATACTCCATGTGTCAGCCTAGCCTGTGACAGTGTCCTAATGCTGGGTTACAATGGGACCCTGTGACGTGCACTTCACGTCAAGTCAACTAGTGACTGGACCCTTCCTCCCTGTCCAGGCCTCCTACGGGGAAACCCATCACAGACATCCAGAGACACTGAAGTAGGAGGCCCTTCTTCCTAGCAGGCAGGGAACACGGTGGCTAGAGTAGAGAAAGAGGGCACTGGCAGGCACTCCTAGGGAGAGCACAAGTAGGCTGACACACCAATGTCCCATTTTTTGCAGCCAAATTTCTATACAAATCCACTCCAGCACAGATCTGAGGCCAGGAGCAGCACATCAGAGCAAGTACAGGAATATGAGAGGACTCCACAGTCCCGAGGGGCAAAGCCATGCCCACTAAGACTCAGGAGAGCAAGTATAGATCAGTGAGCCATGCCACAACCAAGGACAAGGAACCAGATGTCATCATCACTGCAGTGTAAACTCATAGCAGACAACTGCCTCTAGACAGGTATTGCCTGGCTGGTCACTAGAGAAGTGGGTGGTGCCCAATGAGCCTATGCCTCAACACTACAGAGGCCAGGCATTCTTTGGGCCATATGTACTTGACCAGCCCTGGGCTGCAGGCAAGTGAGCTATTCAAGCAGAGGCACTTACAACTCCAGGCCTAGTGCTAGACACACAACCACAGTCTGCAGTGCTAGTGTACAGTTTTTTTCTTTTGGGGGTGAGGTGGGGTGGCGGTTCTGCAGAAAGAGCCCAGTACCTTACACATGCTAGGCAAGCACTCTCCCACAGAGCCTCACATCCTTTTCTGACAGCAGGCTGAAGATCAGCTGGCCAGAGTGGATCTGCAAACCTCATGATGACAGCTCGAAAGCAGAGCCCAGGGTTTGATTCAATGGACACATTTCCCCTTATATGATAAACCTTGGAATTACAATAAAAATATTTCCGAATTCACAAACAATTTTGTAACTTAAGATAATGAATATGCCGGGCAGTGGCAGCACACGCCTTTAATCCCAGCACTTGGGAGGCAGAGGCTGGCAGATCTGAGTTTGAGGTCAGCCTGGTCTACAAAGTGAGTTCCAGGACAGCCGGGGCTACACAGGAAAACCCTGTCTCAAAAAAAGAAAAAAAACAACAAGACAAAACAACAACAAAAAGGGAATACAGTTGGGTGTGTGGTGGTGTACATCTTTCTTATGTCCCAACACTCCAGGAGGCAGAGGCAGGCAGTTTTCTATGAATTTGAGGCCAGCCTGCTGTACATATATTTCCAGGACAGCCAGGGCTACATAAAGACAGAACCTGTTTCACAACATGCCCCCAAAGCTAATATGACATATTAATACGGGTCATTATACTAATATGCCACAATGCTTCTTCCAGGTAATGAATCAAACAAAGCCTTGTAAATTTTTATGGTCTTTTTGCTAAATAAAACAAGATGGAAAAGCATTAGGGTGACTTCAGTTATAAGAAAGCAAAGGGTGGAGAAGAGGCTGGGGCATAGCTGGTCAGCTGACATTCCACCTGAGGGCTTTTAAATGTTCCAGTCCAATAAGTGGTTGACCCCCACATACAAGGCATGCACTGTCTCATTCCTGCCACCCCAAACTGGAGGTTGGGAAAAACTGTACTTCAAAAGGAAAACTTACCACTGACAGAAGCTTGTGATTTCTTGTTATCTACAGAGAAACATAAACACAAAACCCATGTAAATAGCTTTGCATAAAACATACATTTCCCTGGATAGGTCAGTTCTGTAGGTGTCTGCCCAGGAGTCATTTGCTAAAACTCAACTGACCATGCATAGAAAGAAGGCCAACAGAACCTAGATCCTTAATTCCAAGGAGCTACTGGTGTTCTAACTAGGGAGGAGATACCTACCCCCAGCACTGCTGCACACAAACAGAATTTGGGAGCAGAGAAGGCAAAGAAACTTGGGGGTCCATCTCAGTGAACTCCCCCAAGTTACAGTCTTGGCTTAGATGATGAATCACCAAAGGACTGACAGGAATCCATGCCGGGCTAGAAGAGCAGTGCTGAGAACTCGGCATCTCCACTTTCAGCTCATTCTAGAGTGATATCATCTCCAGGTTCTAGGTGAGGGACCTGAGTCTACCTGACACTGCTCACAGCTGGAACACTTGTCTGCTGGACCCAGCCCTACAAAAGGAGTGTCCTAACAACTGGTGGTCCAGAGCCTTTTGCTTAGTCCTCCATGGGAGCATGTGGCCTGTGAGCATCCCTGACTACCATCCCAAAGAGTTGGGCATGGAAATCCATACAGTATCTCCAGCTGCTTGCTCTCCAGACTTTCTCTTCTCCTACATGCCCTTAAGTTCCTCCCAATACCCCAAAGAAAGTAAGATCAGTGAAGTCTACCTTGTTGGCATTCTGGTAAAAACTTAGTGTGGAACTGGGCTGGAGAAATGGTTCAATGGTTGTGCTGGTTAGTTTTATCAACTTGACAAAGCTGTAGACATTTGGGGGGAGGGGAGTCAGAGACAGGGTTTCTTTGTGTAGCCTTGGCTGTCCTGGAACTCACACTCCGTAGACCAGGCTGGCCTCGAGTTTACAGAGATCTGCCTGCCCCTGCCTCCCAAGTACTGGGATTAAAGTTGTGTGCTACCACCCAGAATAGTCATTTTAAAAGGAGCCTCAACTGAGAAAATGCACCTATCAGACTGGCCTGTGGGTAAACCTGTAATGCATTTTCTTGATTGATGATTGATGTAGGAGAGCCCAGCTCACTGTGGGCAGTACCACCTGGGCTGGTGGTCCTGAGTGCTATAAGAAAGCAGGCTGAGCAAGCCAGGAGAGCTAGATAGTAAGCAGGACTTATCTATGGCTTTTGCTTTAGTTCCTGCCTCCGGGTTCCTGCCCTTATGTCCTCGGTGATGATGGACTCTTACCTGGAAGTGTAAGACAAAATAAAAGCTTTCCTCCTCAAGCTGCTTTTGGTCATGTTTTATCAGAGTAGTAGAAACTAAGTGTGCTTAAGAACATGACCCGCCCCTTTCCTGTATTTTGGCTGGCCTCAAACTCACAGAAATCCATCTGCTCTGCCTCCTGGAGTGCTGGGACTAAAGGTGTGTGCCACCATACTTGGTTAAGAATGCACTACTCTGGCAGAGGACCAGAGTTTGGCTCCCAACATCGACATCTAGCATCTCACAACTGCCTGTAATTTCAGCTCCAGGGCACCTGATACCTCTGGGCTCCATGGGCACCTGCACTCACATATGTGTACCCATACACAGACACACTATACATACACATATGTGTGTGGGGGTGGGGGTGGGGGGGTGTATGTATGTATGGATGTATATGTGTGTATATGCATGCATATGTACATGTATGTATTTTTGTACATACACATAATTTAGTAATCTTTTTTAAAAAGTCAGTGAGGAATAGGCAGGCATGAGGGTCCACCTTTTTCACCCCAGCACAGGAGGCAGAGGTAGACAGATCACTGTGATCTTGAGACCAGCCTGGTCTACAGAGCAAGTTCCAGGACAGCCATGGCTACACAGAGAAACCCTGTCTTGGAGGGAAAAAAGAAAGAAAAAAAGAAGTTAGTGTGAAGTAATTATCACTGAGTGTTAGAATTCACAATGTCTTCTCTTGCTCTCAGTGACCTGACACTGAAAGCTGTGACTGCCACTACAACCTACATTCTGTCCCCAACATGGGATGGGCCCAAGACAAGCTATACAACTGTCAGCTGGAACTTAGTGTTCACCAGCTCTGGTGCCCTTCATAGGCTGTGGCCATTCAGGAACACTTGGTTTGCCTCTGCCTAACACAAATGTGGTAACAGTGTTGCTCCTGGAGGTTATGACAATTCCTGACTGAAAATCCACACCTTTAGTCCCAGCACTTGGGAGGCAGAGGCAGGCAGATCACTGTGACCTTGAGGTCAGCCTGGTCTCCAGAGTGAGTTCCAGGATAGCCAAGGCTACACACACAAAAATAAAACAAACAAACAAACAAACAAAAAGCCAGGGAGAGAGCTGCTCATCAGGCGGCTAATACCACAGTCCCCTCAGAATCAGAGGACAAGGGTTGAAGTGAGAGTCCTCTGCACAGCAGACAGAGGGAACAGGGACTTGGGGAACTGACTTCTAAAACTTCAGGCTCATACAAACACACAGTTCTGACCCTCGTAGGGTTAACAAAATCAGCTTTTAGGGACTAACACCCCATTACAAAGTAAACTGCAAATGTGAAAGTCATAAGGAGTGAGAACAGCAGCCCACTTTAAATCACTTTGAGACCAACATTTCTATAAGTCAAAATCCACATTTTTGAGGCTGAGGCCTAGGATGGTGGTGGCCCAGAAACATGCAATGTTCTAACTCAGATGCTAAGGCCTGCCTGACAGTTCCCCCTACACAGCCCCAAAACAAGCCCTTCAACAAACAGCTACCCAAAAATATGAACTCTTACTTACGAATATCTCGAAAATGGATAATGAGTCGGGCCACAAGGGAAAGGTATTCGTCCTAAAAGTAAAAACAGGAAGTACTTTAATCCCAAATGGAGAGGAAAAGGTATGTGACTCCCCCTTGTCACCCCTTGAGGGCCATAGTCCTCACCCTCTTGGCCTCCTCTGGAATCCATCTTTCACAGGGAGGCTGTCATTTCCCCTCTCAGAGGCACAAATTAAGAAGGGTGTAGAAAGGTTCCACCCGGATGAGAACACTTCAGCTAAGAAAGCCCATTGCAAGTCCCCTCTTATCACAGGGCACTCAATGTGTGTCTACTGGTTTTGTCCAAGGATTTGGCCCAAGGCCACAAGACATACACTATTGATATGTTAGTACTTTTGCTTTTTGTGACAACACTGTGGTGGCCTTTCCCCTGTTGGTGAGACAGGTATTTACACACAAATTTGCATGAGTGTTCCAAAAGTGAGATATGGTCTTTCTTTTTTCTCCAAAGCCCTCCAGAACTTCCAGGATGAATGAAGATGCTCTTCTGTTAGCTGAACAGATGAGAGAAAGAGCAAAGTCCCTCTCAAATATCCACCTTCAGACCACTGCCTGCACAGGCCTTCTCTCTGTGCTGTCCCATTTCTGAAACTGCCCAGTGGGATTTGCTTTCCACTGATTGACTTCTGTATATCTAAGGACACTTCTGGGTTTTCTAGGGAAACAACTACTGTGAGTCTATACTGAGGCCATCAAAAAGATGACTGGGTTAAAATCTCATGCCATCCATCCTTCCCTCCACTGAAATGCCCATTCTGCCAGCATGGCAGTTCAGAAGAACAAAGCCCTCAGTATCTGCCATTTACAAGAGCTGTTCTGCAAAGTCATCCTGGGACTGACAAGTTGACAAAGGAATGATAGAAGATGAACACAGACTGAACGAGTATGGAAACTTGTTCAGTCAGGAATGTCTTTTGTTTTTTGTTTTTTTGTTTTGTTTTGTTTTTTCAAGACAGGGTTTCTCTGTGGCTTTGGAGGTTGTCCTGGAACTAGCTCTTGTAGACCAGGCTGGTCTGGAACTCGCAGAGATCCGTCTGCCTCTGCCTCCTGAGTGCTGGGACTAAAGGCCTGCACCACCACTGCCTGGCCAGTCAGGACTGTCTACAGCTGTTATCTTTCATGAACGTCCACACTCCATTTATCACTGTTTCCCAACTAAAGGAACAGGTGCAGAGTCAGGTGAAGGGGAAGCTGGGGGAAATCTGTCACCAAGGGGTGGGGGTCAGACAGAAGGAAAGGACACACAGTTGGAAAGGAGGGACACTAAAGAGGTTCTGTCAACATAGCCCTTTCCAATACCCCATCAATTTCTGACTGAAAGACAATCTGCCAAGGATGAATGAAACCCCACAGTTGAAGGTCTGTTGAGGCCTGCTATCCAAAGTATGATCTTGTGGTGAATGGGAACAGGGATGTTTGGGGTCAAAAAATCAGTAATGGAAATGAGATGGCTGAGGTCCAGTTGAAGAGAACCCTAGAGCCAGACAGGTGCATATGTGACTTTCTGTTAAAGGCCTGGACTGTTTTCTCCTGTGATCTTTTAAGAGTTTGACAAGTTTTTTCTACTAAAGACATGACGGAATGACATATATTTACTTAGACCTAAGAAACACAAGCACAGGAGTATGTCCCCAAAGTCTTTTCCACACGTAGGCTGAGACAAACAATCCAGTGCCTGGAGCCAGGTGTGTAGACAGATCATATTGAGATGACCTGTACCACCTCTGGCTTACAGTATGACAGTCATCAAAGTCCAATTCATCTCTATAGACCAGGACAGAGGGGTGAGGCACAGAAAGCACTTAGTTTCAGGACTCTCATGCAGAGCATATTTTATGCATCTCCCAAGGGCTAGTCATCTAGGAACATGTTGGGTGTTTGGGTAAATTGCCAAGGAGGCATTCCATAGGAGACTTCGGCTACTGTCATTGTACCCTTGACCCCAAGGTTTGGCTGCCTTTTGTTCCTTGACTGCTTATCTTCAGTGGTGGGCACTGGTGGTCAAACTGACCTTCCCACATGTGTGAGCATTCCCAGCCTCTGTTCTAAAAGAGAGTATGGCCCTTCTTTTGTCTCCAAAGGCCTCTAAAACACCGAGGATCTGAGGACTGAGAAAAGCGGCTGAGGGGTAGATCTCTAACTGTCCTTATCTCTTCACTCCTCCTGCTCTGCTCAGCATCACAATTCCATGTGTTCAGGCTGCACCCAATGCTGGGTATTATGAGATTAGAAACAACAACATGCCTAAAAGGAACATGTTAGCAGGCTCAAGTATGAAGACTTCACATGTATTAACAACTTTCATAATCTCAACACTGACTGATATAAAGATGACTATCACTGGCTAGTTTACAGAGAAATGATGAAAAGGCTCAGAAGCGGCTGGGGATGTAGCTTGGCAGCAGGGCATATGTTAAGGCCTGAGCTCATGCACCCCCCCACCACCACAAGAGTGTGGGTGTCAGCCTTACAGGCTTTCAAAATACCCATCAGTCCTGCAGGAAGAACAAACAGCAGCAGCCTGGATGAGCACCCACAAGAAATCAGAAGGAACCACCAATTATCACCCACCACTCTGTACCACATGCTACCTTTTGTAAAAGACCCAAGGAATTTGAATACAGTCACTTAGGTTACACTAGTCACAGGAAAGTATCAAGTGTCAGGAAGCAGGCAGAAAGCAGCCTTTTCCAAACTTTCCAAACACTCTGTGCTGCTGCTTTGCACTCAGAAACCATGTCAAGCTTTCACAACTGAGAAAATGACAGAAACCAAAAGAAAAATGCAACAGAAACAAATCAGTATCAAGTTGTTGGCAGAATACTATAAGAGAAAAAAAAAAAAAGCATCTTTTAGGTGGTCCTTTTCTGCTAGAGAAGAAAAAAACAGAAACAAAACCCCAAACTGTATCAGTTCTCAGTGGAAGACTAGGGACACAAGCAAAGCTTGCAAAAGAATTTTTTTAAGGTTTATTTTATTTATTTTATTTTATTTTATTTATTATGTATACAACATTCTGCTTCCATGTATATCTGCACACCAGAAGAGGGCACCAGATCTCATAACAGATGGTTGTGAGCCACCATGTGGTTGCTGGGAATTGAACTCAGGACCTCTGGAAGAGCGGTCAGTGCTCTTAACCTCTGAGCCATCTCTACAGCCCATTGCAAAAGAATCTTAAACTTAACAATGACCATACTTGGTCACTAGTGGAGACTATCAGCCAATGACATTAGAAGCCAAGGTATTCATGCATAACATACATGGTTCCAGATGAAAGTGTAAGGTTAATCTCAACTGAAAACAAAGGGAAATTATGGAGCTTTATTCATTACTTCATCTAGGAAGTGAGACCCTATCAGGAAGGAAGGAAGGAAGAAAGGAAGGAAGGAAGGAAGGAAGGAAGGAAGGAAGGCAGGCAGAAACAAAACTAGCCAACTACAAGCATGTGTTACTGTAACGATAAGTCTTTATTTCATCCACCTGAGTCCTGCTGCCACGTGGGCACCCAGAATAACACACTTATATTAGTTTACAATGCTGCTGGCCATTTTGACTAGGATTTCTTATATGCTAGCTCAGACTTAATTATCATAAATCTATATATTTTATAAGACTTATCTTATTGAGGACACCTTCCGCTGGTGTCCTCTTCCCGGGCTCACATGGTGTCTCCACAGAGAGAGCAGGAAGAAGAGCAAGAGAGTGATTTCCTGCTTATATTCTGAGTCTGCCTTCTATGTCCCTTCCTGCTTGGATTACAAGACTTGCTTTTACTACATCCCGGAATCCTCCTTGACTCCTAGTCCCACCTATCTTGCTTTCCTATTGGCCAACAGTACTTTATTCAACAACCAATAAGATAAACATACACAGAAGGACATTCCCCATCATGTTACCCTTGAAGAGAAATGAAAGCCCCAAGATAGAGCCATGGGACCCAGCGACCAAAGCCTCTAGATCTGCAGTCATTTATTACACCAGCCACAGGACACTAGTAATTCATCATTAGTTTGCCAATTATGAATATCTTAGCAAATGCATAAAAATGCAGTTCTTTGTGACTGTTTTACATCACATACAGAATGTCTATCACATAATTGAGAGTCACTTTGTGGTATCATGAATATTTCATACTTTATATGGCCAAACAATACTGCCAGATACTGACACATTCTGTTTATCTACCCATCAGTTAATAAGCAATTGGAATGTCTCTATTTTGGGCTTTAAGAAAAGTTATTTCTCTGGGCGGTGGCACACATCTTTAATCCCAGCACTTGGAAAGCAGAGGCAGGTGGATCTCTGTGAATTTGAGGCCAGCGTGGTGTAGTGAGTTCCAGGACAGGCTCAAAAGTTATACAAAGGATTCCTGTCTCAGAAAAAGGAAGGAAGGAAGGAAGGAAGGAAGGAAGGAAGGAAGGAAGGAAGGAAGGAAGGAAGGAAGGAAGAGTTATTACTTTAGTTTGTGTATGGGTATTTTGCCTCATATGTCTGTGCATTATGTGTATGCAGTGCCCCAAGAGGCCAGAAATGGGCATCAGATGCTCTGAAATTGGAGTTACCACTGTTGTGAGCCAACATATGGGTGCTGGGAATTGAGCCACGGTCCTCTGGAAGAGCAGCCTGTGTTCTTGACCACTGAGCTATCTCTCCATTTCCTCCACTTCTAGCTTTTGTGAATTGTAATATGGACACACTAGTACAAGATTTAATCTGGAGATTTTCATTTATGTTAAATAATACCTATGAGATTTTCTGTGTCCTGGCCTGTCCCACAGCCACTTATAAAATGATCACTCAGAGATTTAATATTAATTATAATTCTTTGGCTCAGGCTTATTACTAGCTAGCTCTTACATGAAAATGAACCCATTTCTATTAATCTGTGTAAGGATTCAGGCATTATGCTGATTCCACTCCCTGACAATTGGCATTCAGGCAGATACTTACATAGCTCAAAAGGTCCTGTGTTGCATGGCTACCATCATGGGTTACATTGGCTGGTAAGGACTCTATACATATGTGCAAGGTTTCCCTTTTAAGTGCCTCCCACCCCTTCTTCCCTTCTTCTTCTCCCTTTCCCTTCAATCTCTGTCCCCCCTTCCCCTTTCATCTCTGTTCCCGGTTGGCCAATACCTACCAACCCCTCCCTTTCTCCAATAAGCTCCATGTGGGTTTTGTTGAGTTTTGTGGTTTGTGTTTCATCACCTGCAGCTGTAGCAAAACAAGGCCGTGGTATTACCTCATTTTCTACATGTCTTGCTTCCTCAGTGGTCGCTGGTGATTTCTCTCCACCCTGCCTTCTTTCTCCCTATATTTAGTTTGGCTTTCCCACCATAGGCCAAAGCAGCTTTATTCATCAGCCAATAAAAACAACACATTTTTAGACATAGAGCAAAGGATTACCAGTCTATAATGCTCTTCACCAAAGAAACTAGGAAACATGAAGGACTCTAAGGGATAAATGGTCCCCAGGAATGGAAGTGGCATGAACTCCTGAACTAATTGGGGGCAAGAGGTGGGGGGGGGGAAGGAGCTGCTACAATAAGAGAAAGAGAAGAGGAGAAGAGGAGAGGAAATGGAGGGGCAGGAACATTGAGTTGTGGGAGGAATAGAGGAAAGAGAGCAGGATGAGAGATACCATATCAGAGGGAGCCACTATAGGCCAGAGAACAGATCTGGAACTAGGGAGATCTCCAGAGACCTACAAGGATGACACGATTTGACAATCCAGGCAATGGTGGAAAAGATAACCCAAAAGCCCTTCCCCTAAAATGAGATTGATGACTTCTCTTTATGCCATCCTAGAGCCCTCACCCAGTGGCTGAAGGAAGCAGAGACAGACATCCACAGATATACACTGAGCCGAAATCGGGAATTTAGTTGAAGAGAGGGAGGAATGAAGAACGAAGGGGTCTGTAACCCACAGGAACAGTTGACCTGAACAAGGGAGAGCACATCGACCCCAGATGCTGTCGGGGAGGCCAGTACAAGACTGATCCAGACCCCTGAACATGGATGTCAATAAGGAGGCCTCTGCACTCCAGGGAGCCTCTGGTGGTGGATTAGTATTTTTCCCTGGTGCAAGAAGGGACTTTGAGAGCCCATCCCATGTGAAGGGTTACACTCTGGCCCTGGACACATGGGGAAGGGCCCAGGACCAGCATAGGAAGACTTGGTGGACTTTGCAGAGCCCCAGTTGAGGGCCCTACCCTGCCTGGGGAGTGGTGGGTGGATGGGGTGGGGGGTAGACTGGGGGTGGGGAGGAGGGTTGGGGGTGAGGGGAGGGAGAAGGAGAAGGGACTTGAAATAAGCTTGTTCCCTAACTAGAACTAATAAAATAAAAAAAAAAGCAACACATATTTGCAGCATAAAGGACATCCCATATCAAAGGAATAGATACACAGTGTGTCATCATTCTTTGAGAAATCACCATACTGTTCTTCATAGCAGGGGTACCATCTTCCTTTCCTATCTGCAATGTAAAAGGGCTCTGATTTCTCTACATCTTGTTAACACTACTTCTTGTCTTTTTTTGTTTTATTTTTAAATGGGGTCTTGCTATATTATG
Source organism: Cricetulus griseus (assembly GCF_003668045.3). Classification (NCBI taxonomy): domain Eukaryota; kingdom Metazoa; phylum Chordata; class Mammalia; order Rodentia; family Cricetidae; genus Cricetulus; species Cricetulus griseus. Next base: position 71,648,655 of record NC_048597.1, on the reverse strand, counting down.
CTCAAGTAATCCTCCTGTCTCAGGTCCCTAGTAACAAGAACTACAGGTACACCACCACTACTAGCTATAATATATATATTTTTAAATCACAGCCATCATAATATGTATGAACTGGTATCTCACTGTGGTTTGGGTTTCTTTGTTTATTTTATTTTTGAAGCAGGATCTTACTATCTCTGACTGGTTTGAACTTGTGACAATCTTCCTGCCTTAGCCTCCTTAGTGCTAGGGTTACAAGAGTATGTCATCATGTCCACACCTCATGGTGTTATTTTTTAATTTAGTTCACCTATTATTTGTGCTTGTGTGTGTGATATGTGTGTGGGCACTTTGTGTCATGGCACATGTGTGAAGGTCAGTCAGAGGGCAACTTTCACGAGTTGCTTCTTTGATAGCTTTTCGCCCTGAGCTTTTACCTCACCAGCCTACTCACTAGCGGTGTTGAATATTCCCATGTGCGTAGTAGCCATTTTATGCCTTCTTTGGGGAAATGTCTATTCAAATCCTTTGCCTATTTTTTAAATGTTGTTTATATAAACTAAGAGTAAATTCTCATCAAATATTATTTATATTTTCTGGCAATATATAATGCCATGAGTTGTTTTTTGCTCTCTTGATGTGTCCTATAATGCACAAGAAGTTTGTATTTTAATTAACTATCTGCATGTGGGTAGACATGCTATGGACACGCAAGTAGAGGTCAGAGAACAACTTGCAGGAACTGACTCTCTTCTACCATGTAGGTGGCAGGGATAGAATGGAGGGTGCCTTCCCCACTGAGTCATCTCACCAGCCTCCAAAGGGTTGTTTTGATGAAGTCAGAACTGCCTGCTTTCTTCTGTTGCTTGTGCTTTTGGAGTTAAAGCCATAAAGTAGTTGCCTATGGCTAGGGATGTAGGCCTGTTGATAGGACAGTGCATCCTAGATGCACAAAGCCTTGGCTTTAATCACCAGCACTGTACAAACTGGGTGTGCTGACACAAGCCTGTGACCCCAGCACTCAGAGGGCAAATAAAGATGCAAGCAGTTCAGAAGAAAAATGTTGGGGCACTGGGCCCAGCCAGGTAGCTGGGGAGGGAGATGACAGAAGTGACTGTCCACGAGGATGTGGAGTTATTTCTTAAGGAAGTGTCCTCTTTAGAGTTGCCACAGCAGCCAAGGACACTGGTCAGCAACAACTGGACTACAGTACCAGTCACTCTGCTGATGTTTGCTTAGACTGCTCAATGAACACACCACACACAGAACAAATAAAATGCACAGGCTTTTCATAGCTGATGAGTATGACTTAGGATCTGGAACTGATTGCTGTTGGCTCTAAAACACTATGAAACCAAACTGTAGATGTAACTAACAAATGAGATCTGTATGTGACTGAGCTAATTACTATGAAACTACAGGAGTGTATAAGACAGTGTCAACCATTACTGCTGCCCTAATTAAAAACATAAATTTTGAACTTAGCTTCTTGGTAGCAAGAAGAACACAGACCCCACCCTGATTATAATAAACAAATAAATGAATAAATAAATAAGTCTCTTGTTAGTCTTTCAAGCATTAACTAAGTACCTCCCTCTTGTGCTCTGTTGCTACCTCTACTTCTTTTATAGAATGCTAGGATGCCTAGGTTGTTTTCTCTGTATGTAACTTGTGGGCTGGGGCTTAGATGAAAACGGATTGGCTCTGTTTATGAAATTATGTGACAAATATGAAGTCTCAACCAAAAAAGAGTAGATATGTAAAAATAATTGATTTCCATAAAGGTCCTTTTTCATAGATAAAATGATCAAACTAGAATGATACTGGGGGGTGGGGGTGGCTCACACTAGCCCTTTAAGGAATGAGGACTTAGAAAGCTTAGCTAGTATCTAAAAACAAAAAACAAAAAACAAAACTGTTGGCCATACAGTGGTAGTGCACACTTTCAGTCACAGCACTTGGAAAGCAGAGGTAGGCAGATCTCTAAGTTTGAGGCCAGCCTAATCTATAGGGTGAGTTCCAGGACAGCCAGGGCTACACAGAGAAACTCTGCCTCAAAAAAAAAAAAAAAAAAAAAAAAAGTTTTATATAGCACTGGAGCGGGGCTGGCCTAGAACTCAGAACTCACTTAGTAGACCAGGCTGGCTTCAACTCAAATGCGCTGTTTCTAATCCCTGAGTGCCGGGATTAAACGACCATGCCAGCTTTGTTATCTTAAATTCATGCTAACAGTACATACTATAGAGAACCTAATGAATAAACTTTAAACTATTAATTCTAAAACTGTCCTCTGTCAATGGAATCCTTTGTCTTGTATTAAAATTCTTCACATTTTACAAATAGAGCTGGTAAAGCACTTGTCTAGCAAGTGGGGAGACAAGAAACAGACCGTTTTAAAATTGCCTTCACCTAGTTTCTCTTCTGGTCTCAGGCACTTTGGGAGCCTTGGGTTGCTATTCACACATGGCCAAGTCCAAGTACCACACCACACACAACCAATCCTGAAAATGGCACAAATAGCATCAAGAAATCTTTGTTACAAAAAACATGAAATCTTAAGAGGGTCGACCCCAAGTTCCAGAGGAGCATGTGCTTTGCCTAGAAACACAACAAGAAAGGCCTGAAGAAGATGCAGGCAAACAATGCGAAGACCATGAGAGCATACACAGAGGCCATCAAGGCCCCTGTGAAGCACAAGATGCCAAAGAGCCCCAGCTGCAAACTCAGCCATCTTCCTTCCATTGCTCACCCCAAGCTTGGGAAGCAGATCAGAAGCTACACGGCCAAGGGTCATAGGCTCAGCCAACCGAAGCCCAAAGTTCAAACCAAGGCAGAGGCCTCAGAGGCCTCAGAGGCCCAAGGCCCAGGCCCTGGCTTCAGCTCAAGCTCAGGTGACCAGGCCCCTGTGAAGCCCCTGCCATGTGAAGACAGATGGACTGGTGTGACACCTACACACTATTTGCAGACGATCAGAACCCTATGATGCTTTTACAAATAAACTTGAGGAAAGATCTGTTTAAAAAAATACTTCACCTTTGCCTCCTATTATTACTCAAATCCCTAATGAAGCTCTAAGATCTCTGATTTTATTTTATTTTATTTTTAATTATGTGTATATGTGAAGAATGGTGTACATGAGTGCAGGGCCTGCAGAAGCCAGAAGAGGGTGCTGTCTCCTGTACTTGCATTGTTCCCTTCCTCCATGACTCTTGACTTTCCAGTTCTTCCCCTTCCTCATTCTCCTCAATACTCTGGAGTGCTACCTTTTAAATCTCTTCACAACTGTTCTAACAAAGCCTTGGGAGTCACAGCAGGTGCATGTGAACCTGGGCTGTCAAGGATCCTTGGGTAGGAAGGCTCTCACTACAATAGGCATCTACATCCACGGAGAACAGCAGGTAAAATGAGGGCAAGCAGACATCCGGCAGTGTTCAAGCACACTGTCATTAAAAAATACAGACATTTCCAGGTGTGGTGGTGCACACCATTAATCCCGGCTGGTGGGAGGCAGAGGCAAGCTGGTCTCTCCAAGTTCCAGGCCAGTCAGAAGATTTATGGTCAGACCCTGTCTCAAGAGTGAACTGCACTGGTGATGGGCTGAGGAACCTCTGAGCACCTCCTTTGGGATCTAAGGTTTATCCATTAGCCACTAGAAAGCTTTCTCCAGATGGCTAGTCTCTGTGGTAGAAACGCAACAGACACTGAACTCCCTGCCCATTCATGCCACTTATCACACCAAAAGGCAGAGGCAACTTCCCCTTCCTGAACCTGCCACACTGGCCTTAAACTTCCTATATACAAAGGACTTGAGGACTAGAAGTTCCAGCTCTTCTCTCCAGAAACACAAACACAGTGATACACTGAGTCTCAGCTACATCACTAGTGATACTATGTGACGGTCACATAGTAAAAGCAACACACAATTGTTAGTGAAGCCTCTAATGGATCTTCCAGCCCAGCCTAGCCCAGGCCAGCCACCCCTGAAAAGCAGCCCCAAGAAAAGGCAGAAGACAGACTAGTAGAAACGCACAGCTAGACAATTCCAACCACCTCAACTCCAGACCCACAGACCTAGGAAAACTAAAGGGCTATTTCTTTATACCACCGGCTTGTCATGAACTAAGACAATAAACAAAGCTAAACCAATGAAATTTACAGTTTAGAAATAGAGATGGTTGATTCATTTCAACCCCTTTTTTTGTTTTGTTTGTAGCTTCGGCTGTCCCTCACTCTGAAGACCAGGCTGGCCTTGAACTCACAGAGATCTGCCTGACTCTGCCTCCTGAGTGCTGGGATTAAAGACATTCACCACTATGCCTGGCTTCCAATAAGTCTTTACCAAAATTCTTTTAACTTCAGTGGATGCTTTTACTGAAATTCCTTTAACCGCAGTGGATGCCTTTAATCCCAGTACTTGGAAGACCTAGAGGCACGCAGATATCTGTGAGTTCAAGGTCAGCCTGGTTTACATAGCAAGTTCCAGGACAATCAAAGCTACAAAGACCATGTCTCAAAAATATAGGTTAAAAAAAGCTAAGTGGTGGAGTGCTTTACCCAAGTCTCTGACAACAGCAGGACCACTGCAAATCAAATGAAACAACACAAAAGATAGACCTAAACAATACAATATCCCATCTCCCAGATATTTGCAAATTAGATGATCTATGTATCCAAATATATAAAGAACTATTTAAAAACATCAAAGGACAAAAATAGACACTTCACCACAGATGTTTACAATGGCTGAAAAGCACTAAACAGATGTGTGACGCCATTACTGACCAGACAAACACCAATCAGACCACAGTTACCAGTGACTGTAGTGACAATGACAGTGACAAATGTAGGGAGTAACAGAAGCAGGTCATTTCTCTTGAAGACAGCCTAATCTACACTATGAAACCTTGTCTTGATAAAAAAGAATCAGGTATGCACTACAACACGGTTAATGTATGAACCCTGACAAGATCATGCTATGTGACAGAAGTAAACTGCAGGGGGCAGAGGTGGTGCACCCCTTTAATCCCAGCACTTGGGAGGCAGAGGCAGGTGGATCTCTGTGAGTTCAAGGCCAGCCTGGTCTACAGAGCAAGTTCCAGGATAACCTCCAAAGCCACAAAGAAACCCTGCCTCAGAACCCCCCCCCACCCCACTCCCAAGCCCCCCGAAAAAAAAAGTAGTAGTAGTAAGTTGCAAAAATCATTATGATTGTGTTTATTTTTTTTAAAGATTTTATTTATTTATTATGTATACAGTCTTGTGCCTACATGCCAGCAGAGGACACCAGCTCTTATTCAAGGTGGTTGTGAGCCACCATGTGGTTGCTGGGAATTGAACTCAGAACCTCTGGAAGAACAGTCAGTGCTCTTAACCGCTGAGCCATCTCTCCAGCCCTATGATTGTGTTTATAAAGCAAGTTTCAAATGGGAAAATTCATAGCAATAAAGTAGGTGAGTGGCCACTGTGGTTAGGGGGAAATGGAGCATGACTGCTAATGTGTATCAGGCTTCTGTAAAATATTCTAATATTACACTGCAAAAATTGTTCACGACTCAGAATATCCTAGATGGCTGAATTATATACCTCAAGTGGGCAAATTTCATACGTCCTTAATTCAATCTCAATAATGCTTTTAAAAGAAAAACAAAATGCATGTCACTCACCCACAGAGGAGTCTGTAAGCTCTCAGACTTGTCCTTCCATATATATGTAAATAGAAACACACTTCCATCTCTACTTCAATTTCACTTCATTTTTAATATTTTATTTATTAATCATATATACAGTGTTCTCCCTGAATGTATGCCTGCAGGCCAGAAGAGGGCACCAGATCCCAATTTAGATGGTTGTCAGTCACCATGTAGTTGCTGGGAATTGAACTCAGGACCTCTGGAAGAGCGGCCATGCTCTTAACCTCTGAGCCACCTCTCCAGCCCTTGAATCACTTCTTTAAAATGGATTATTCACTTTATTGATTTATTACTCATTTATTTGTTTGCTTACTTATTCATTTATTCATTCATTTGGAGATGGTCTCACTTGTAGACCTGGCCAGCCTAACTCATATGTAGACCAGGCTGGCCTCAAATACTAAGTGCTAAGATTAAAACCATACATCACCACACCCAGCTTTAAATTAAAATTGTGTGGGGTAGGGGTGGTGGAGGGAGAAGGGCAGGATGGGTAGGTAGGTAATGTGCAAGGGAGTGCAGGTGCCTGTGGAGACCAGAAGATCCCATGGAGCTGGAGTTTTAGGCTGTTGTGAACCATCCTACACGGGAACTGGGAACTGAACTTGAGTCCTCTTCAAGAACAGCACAGTCTCATAATTGCTGAGCCATTTTTCCAGCCCCTTGTTTCACTTCTAACCTCCACTCCTAGGAACTAACATTAGAAGAAGATCACCTAAAGGCCAGGGTGCTGCACCAGCCTGGAAATTCTTCTAATTCCACCTGGGAGGTTCCAATCTCAACTTTACCAAACATTGCCCACCTCTCTGAACAGAGGAACCAAAGAGGAATGGACCCCTGCGCATCAGGAATGTGTAAGTTCTGGGAGCATGAAGCTAGCTTCTCCTTCATAGAAGCAGTGGGCTCCAAGGAGCTGACTATATATATATCAGGGTGAATAATGAGACCAGGGTCAGAAGCAGGGCCTGTAACCTCAGTGCCCATCCAGGAGTCTTGCCTATTCCATAGATATGGGAGGTTTCAGACTGTGGTGTATCTGAGATCAGCAAGCAAGCACTCCCCCTCTCCAGGATCCACGTAGAAGGGTCTCAGTCTCAGCAACACTCCCCTCTTGGAACTGCTCTGCTGGGGACTTTGGCCAGCAGGGTCTTACCCGGGTCTTGGCCTTCAGGAACACATGACTCTCCATATCCTTGCTAGATTTACTGTGGGCCACACCAGCTTTCCTCATGGCATCCTCACTGAAACACAAAAGAAGAGATATTTACATACACTAGCAGGTCTCCCCTGGTGGACAGGTGCTGTCCCCAGGAAGCCAACCTAGCTGAGTCCTGAAGAGGGATGAAAGGAGGGCACTCAGCAGGGCAGTGGCCAGAGCTAACCAGAGTAAGAGCAGGGCCAAGAAGGGGAAACAGATAGGACAATGGAACTGTCCCAAGAGACTGCTCACAATCATCACTGAGATTGTTAATTAGGTTAGAGGGTGGCCAACCAGCCCCTATTTCTAGGCCTCTGAATAACCTGAGCCACTACCCAGCTCTACATCTGAGTACAGTGGACTGCAGTTCTAGATTCCTCCCATGTAAAATGAACAGTTCACACACATCATAGCCCATTCCCGCTAAGGCAAGAGTCTGTGTGGAGCAATTCATGTTTTCCTAACAGAGCCAAAGAGACCAGCTCCAACATCTAACTACTGAGAACAACAGGAAATAGTCCACATTAATATAAAACAATAGCAAAACATCTAAAATCATTTTATGCACAGATATAAAAGGACTAGCCTAGGAAACGTTCTACTTCACACTATGGGAGAAAGAGCGATGGACATGGGTCAAACAGAGCTCTGAGAGCACATACTGCCTCCCTCTGCCTGTACAAACACATAGAAAAAACAGGTATGGGGAGCTGGAGAGATGGTTCAGGGGTTAAAAGCACTTGCTGCTCTTTCAGAGGACCTGAGTTTGATTCTCAGCATCCACATGTGCTCACAAACACCTGTAACTCCTATTCCAGGAAATGCATCATCTTCTCTAGCCTCTGAGGGCACTGCAAGCGTATGTATACATTCATACAAGCAACACACTCATACACATAAAAGAAAATAAGAAAGGCTGGAGAGATGGCTCAGAGGTAAAGAGCACACTGACCTGAGGTCCTGAGTTCAATTCCTAGCAACCACATGGTGGCTCACAACCATCTATACTGGGATCTGGTACCCTCTTCTGGACTGCAGGTATACATCCAGACAGAACACTGTATACTTAATAAACAAAATCTTTAAAAGAAAAGAAGTATTTCTTTAAAAAGGAAGGAAGAGAGGTATTAAGCTGGGGGCCTAAGGCCTGGATACTCTGGTCTGTTGGATGCTTGTCTTCTCTTTGCAGTACTGGGCTTGCTGGTAAACCAATCAGCAAGTTGGGGGCTCTGTAGTTTAATTTAGCATGGGATAAAAGCCCAGCCCAGTTGATACTCAAAAGCATTCTGACATCCCAAACACAAACCAACAGTCTACTTACTGAAGAGCTGCACCCATGAAATCATGGAAAGAGCAGAGGTGGGAGTATCAATGTGAGATAGACCAACACAGCATGGGCTGAGTAAGCCGGCTCAGCAGGTAAAAACAAGTGCTGCACAAGCCTGCTGGCCAGAGTTTGACCCCTAGGACCCATAAAAAGTGGGAGGAAAAAACTGGCACTATAAAGTTGTCCTCTGATCCCCACAAGCATGTCACAGCACACTTACCCTCTCCACCCACAATAATTAATAAATTAAACATCACATTGCTAAATCCTTCATTAACTGGCATATATGAAGTTCTGGCCTCCCCTATCTACTTCTGAAGCTCTGGCTCTGACAAGATGGCATCAGCAGATGCCTGACTACAAGGCATCCTGGTGAGAAGCAAACACATGAAGAGAAAGGTCCCTGGAGCCACAAGAGACACAATAGTAATGAAGTAGAATAGTACCAAGAACCAGTCCACAGGAAGTGTAGGAACAGACACATGCAGGAGTAGGGCCAATGGAGACCCAGGGCAAAAGGCTGAGGCTGCAAGGCCTCCACAGTGCAAATGGAAACATCACCTAGTAGGTAATAAAATCACTGAGATGAAGCAGACCTGTGTTCAGAAGCATGTGTTATACCCTAAAGAACCTGTAAGCCCCACCAGCCCAAGGAGCAGGTAACTTCCTGGGATTCTGGGAGTTGTAGTTCTTGAAAAATAACAAAGCTTCATAGGAAGGTAAGGTGGCCTATGGGTTTTGTCCATAAAAGCTGCAACAATGGGCTGGAGAGATGGCTCAGTAGTTAAAAGCCCTGGCTGTGCTTCCAGAGGACCCATGTTCAATTCTCAGCCCCCACATGGCAGCTCACAACTGCCTGTAACTCCAGTTCCAGGGGATGCAACACCTTCCCACCAATGCATATAAAATAAAAACGAAAAAGCTGCAACAACACAAGTCTTGGGGCGACTCAGCTGCAAGTTCCAGGGAGTATTCCTGATGAATTTCCATCTTGGTCAGTATTTAGTACTTTAATAAAAGATTGCTTTAATCTGACCCAAAATGGTGGAGCTGGTTTTTCTCTGGAGACTCTCAGGAATTAGCACATGCCTTACCTGTGTGCCCAAAGCCCTACCTACCTCTTCCTCTTTCTGCCTTCTGGAAGATATGAAAAAGGAACTGAGAGGTAAACAGTCACAGAAACTTAAGTAAGAATTTAGAAGTACAGTACAATCTACCGACACCAAGGTCCCAAGGGAGAGCAACAAGTCACAAACTTGCAGATGAATAGATAGCACAGACAGACATTCACATGGACCCAGGATGAGGGGAGCATGCACAGGAGCCTGAGGTGATACAGTCATAAGCAGCTGTCACCTAAGACCAAGCCAAACTCTTAAGAGGGCTCTCCCAAGCTGCTACCAGTTACTTTCACGACACAGTACAGCCTAGCTCAGTAAGAGCACCTGGTAGCTTTCTGCAGAGAACAGACAGATCCAGGACATAGCAGATTGTGACAGCTTTGAGACAGTAGGACAACAAACCACAATCAGTGACCCGGACAAAGAAATGTGCTTGGTGAGCAGTAGGCACATTAATTCAGTGTCACTGAATTAATGTGCCTTCTCAGTGAGAAATCACTAGGACTACTCAAAGTTAATAAAGGCAAAAAGAAAAGCACATGACTGGGTCTGACTAACATAAAAGGGAACAGGAAACTTTACCTGCTTACATAGGCCTTGGGCTTATACATTCCACATATGCTGTCTGTCTGTCATCCCTAAATCTCCCTGAGGTCCCAGGTTACATTTGGAACAATTTAAGCAGAGAGAGCAAAATGTAAGTCTGGCCACTTGGGCAGATGGAGCGGTACACTGCAGACCACACTGCCAGACTCTTTCTTTCTGAAGCATATGAGTGTTGCTCTTTTCACGGTTGTTACAGGGTCCCAGTCAAAGCAGAAAACCAGTCAAATGAGGCCCCTCCTGAAAAGAGCACAGGGACTTACTTAACAGCAAAAAGCTTTGAGACCCTTAGCTGCCCCTTGAGTTGCCCTTTAGAGGCCTAAGGGCCTGTTGTAAATCAGGGCTGTCTCCTTTTGTTATGGGAATAGAACCTAATCCAGGTCAAGCTTAACAAACACTAGCAGAAACTTTCCAGTAGCCCTAACTTCATTTTCTTTCCAACAGTTCCTAATAAGCCTGGTCAGGTCAGGGTACTACTTAGCTTCCAGTAATATCGAAAGCAGAGCTCCTCAGCATCAATTTATTACTTCAAGTTTCTTCTGCATCACCAGATGCCAGGGGACATTGCTGAAGTGTGAGCTCTACCCTCCCATCAGAGTCACGTCACATGATATATATGGTGTGGGAATCAAATGTTGGAGAGACCCAGCATTCAAGGTGCATCAAACTAGCTAGACGCCAAAGAAAATCCTATTCTGACAATCTTGAATACACTGGGGGTGGGGTGGGGGCGGGGTGATGACCACACTTACCACAACAACACACCATACCACATGGACAGGATACCAGCTCAACTGGAAGAAGCCAGATCTGCTGTGAGCTGTGCAGAACAATATCATGCTCTGCCAATCTCACATCCCATTCATGATGCCTGCATAGTCTCTTCATATTTAATAAAGCCAGATGCCCTGACTGCTGTTTTCAGTCCTGCGAACCATATTTTGAAATGTCTTTGCTTAGTTCTAGTCAAGTAGAGTGGAAAGCAGCCAAGTACCCAACCTTCCTCTACACTGCACTTTGTCCTAGACAAGCACCTTACCCCTGCAGGTCTTGGGTGTGGCCTGATTCAGGCTCTTACTGAGGTTCAGGTCCTCCTGTACTGTAAGAGCACCAGCATTGTCAGAGGCTGTGATCAGGTGTAGCACTCCCTAGAATAAACCTGGCTGCTATCTAGCTCCCTCTGACCACCCTGAATGAGGGTTTCCCATCTTCCCAACCCATCCACAGGACGCTTTCCAAGCAGCCTCCTGGGGACTGATCAATCATTACAGGCCTACATCTCCCTTCACAAGAAGGGCTGGAAGGTGCCCTGGCTTCCACAGCCACCCTTGAAGCATGGTATATCTGAAAGACACTGCCCAGCACTATCTAAGCAGAAATGAGTGAAACATTAAGAAACCCTGCTGGGACTGGGCATCCAGAGAACAAGCTTTTAATCCAGCAGTTCTCAACCTGTGGGTCAGGATTCCTTCAGAGCTTGAACAACCCTTTCACAGGGGTCACCTAAGACCATCCTGTATATCATATATTTTACATTATGATTCATAACAGTAGCAAAATTAGTTATGAAGTAGCAACAAAAATAATTTTGTGGTTGGGGTAACCACAGCAAAAGAAATGTATTAAAGGGTCACAGCCTTAGGAAGGTTGAGAGCCACTGCTTTAATCCCAGCCCTTGAGAGGCAATGGCAAGTGGATCTCTGTGAGATCTCTGTGAGTTTGAGGCCAGTCAGGTCTACATAGTTCCACAACAGCCTGAGCTACACAATGAGACCCTATCCCAAAAAAAAAAAAAAGGTGAGAGAACCTTCCTGTGCAGTGAGATGACATCCTCTATAATAAAGTCCAGCATACAAAGCTGTTCCCACCTGAACTGACTCATCTTGGGCACCCTCAACAGTGGGGCATTCTACCACTCCAGCACAAAGGCCCTCCAAAGGCTGTTTTAACAAGCACAGACCAGTCTCTCCTACCCTTCATCCCTGAGCCTCCTGACCCTTTCTCATGCCCTGTTCTTAGAGCCCTGGTTATCACTCAGGGACCCAGCTCAGCTCTGCTAGAGCTCTTTGACCCCACTCTCTTCATCACTGCCTTCCGCCACAGGCCATGCCCGGCTCCTACCTTGGCTTGCCTTCTTTAACACTGAAGGAAAAGGACACCACTCCTGTAGTCTCCTGCAGATGTCTAACAAAGATTCTTTTCCCTCTGGGCATTAGAACTCACCATCCTGAGCTCAAAGGACAGGTGGCTTTCCCCCATTTTTAAGGTTTATTTTTTGTGTGTGCTTTTGTTTTTGTTGGTGTTGGCTTTTTGAGACAGTGTCTCTCTATATAGTTCTGACTATCATGGATAGGCCTTGAACTCAGAAATCCTCCTTCCTTCCTCTTGATTGCTGGGATTATCTGGCCTTGGTTTTTGTTGTGGGGTTTATTGTTGTTATTGTTGTTTGTTTTGATTTTGAGACAGGGTTCAAGTAGCCCAGGCTGGCTATTTAAACTCCTTATGAAGCTGAAAATGACCTTGAAGTCTGGTCCTGCCTCCTTTGCCAAGTGCTAGGAATTTCTGTCCATACCATCTTATCTAAGTGGACTGCTGTATACCTGTGTATACAGTTTGTTCACCCACCAAGGACAGAAGCACACAGTTTGCATGTGAGATCCCTCACCCTGAATGTTTAAAACCTAAACCACTAGTAATAAAGTACTAGAAGATAACTGGGGAAGGGTTATATAATATCAGGATGACAAAGGTTTTGGTAGGCTTGTCACCAGAGATAAATAATGAAGATGTGTGCCACCTTTTTACCATTGTCTGTCAAGGAGAAAAGGAAAGGCGTCCCTTCTGTTCCATGCATTCAGAGGGAGGCTCTGCCCACCATTCCTACCTCCCTCTTCACAATGAGAAACTACTAAGGGACTTACTCTTTGGAAAAGTCCCTAATGCCACACCTATAGGCTATAGAAGGCAGGTCCCAGGAAAAGACTATAACTGACAGAGAACCCAGTAGCAAGAAGCCCAAGTTAACTGTGCTGAGACACAAGTATAAAACATGGGAAGAATTATCAACAAGTACACAGAGAAGCGCCTGTCCAAAGGCAAAAACAACTACCAACAGTAGTATACCTCTATGCACAGTAGTGCATTATTTGTATAGGCATAAAATGTGAACATTCATTACTGATATACTCAGCCAAACACTGGGAGCAGAAACACAGATAATAGAGCATAGGGCTACAAAGCAAGTCTGCAGATCATTCATCATTCATGTAACTCACAAGGAAGCAGTGTGTGCAAGCTAATATGAACACAGGCATATGCCAGAGGACAAGAGTCAAAGGTGGTTGCTACCTTTGAGAAGAGTACATAAGTAGAGGGCCAATGACTGTTGAAATTCATATGCATTCTAAATATGAAGGGACTGGGGAGATGTCTCAGTGGGTAAGGCATTTGCTGCACAAGCATGAGGACCCGAATGTTGTGCCTGGCACCACATAGAAAGCTAGTCAGTGGCACTCATCTGTAACACAGTGCTGGGAGTGCAGAGAGGCAGATCCTGGAGCCTCAAGAAATAAGGCAGAGAGCTCGGACAGAGGAACATACCTGATGCTGACCTGCAGCCCCTACACCTACACCACACAAAAGGATAATAAAGACAGTGTCTCACTATGTAGCCTTGGCTAGTCTGGAACTGTATCTACTATGTTGACTAGGCTGGGCTCAAACTCTTCTAGAGATCTGCCTTCCTGCCCCTACTTCCCAAACCCTGGGATTAAAGGCATGTGCCACCATGCCCAACCTAATAGATGTATTACTTTTTGTTATTGAGAGAGTGTCTCATCATGTAGCCTTGGCTGTCCTGCAAGTCACTCCTGAGTGCTGGGGCTAAAAATGTGCACCAACATGCCCAGACACAAAAAAATTTTTAGTCATTAAAAATTAAATTGTCTGCTGTAATGGTTTGAATAAAACTGGCCCCTATAGGCAGGTGGTGGTGGCCCATACCTCTAATCCCAGCATGTGGGAGGCAGAGACAGGTGGATCTCTTGAGTTTGAGGCCAGCCTGGTCTACAGAGAGAGTTCCAGGACAGCCAGGGCTATTACAGAGAAACCCTGTCTTAGGAAACACACACACACACACACACACACACACACACACCAAAGTTATTTGTAGGGGGAAAAAGAATAAAATAATGAAAGCTGAATATGGTGGTTCACCCTTCTAATCTCAGTTCTATGACTAGTGGCTGAGGCTGGCAGATTTCCAGGAGTTTGAGGCCAGTCTATCCCACAGAGTGAGTTCCAGGTTCTCCTGGACTAGAGACTGAGATAATACTGTCATTAAACATTAATCATGAATTAGTGAGGTATGACGGCTCAGATCTGTAATATAAGGCACTTGAGCAGCCAAGGCAGGAAGATGAAAGCAAATTTGAAATCAGCCTGGGTTACAGAATGAGACCTTGTGTTAAAACGCAGGGACAGGGGCACTAGGCTAGCCAGGGTGTGGTGGTACACTTCGGTCAGGGCTGCAACAGTGAGAATTTGTCTCAGAAGGAGGTAGGGGGTAGAGAAGGACTAGAGAGATGGCTCTGTTGTTAAGAGCACTTGCTGCTCCTATAGAGGACCCATGTTCATTTCCCAGCACCCACATTTCGGGGATCTGATGCGTCTTCTGACCTCCATAAGCACCACTAGTGCACATACATACACACAGGCAAAACACTCATGTACATAAAATATAAATAGTGATTTTAAAAAGGCAAAATGCTCATGAAGTATCACAGACACAGAAAAATCCTGGGGCTAGAGAGATGGCTCGGAGGTTAAGACTCTGTACTGCTCTTCCAGAGGATTCCCAGAACCTATATTGGGGGGCTCACATCCACCTGCAATACAGCTCCTGGAGACCTGACACCCTCTCCTGGCCTCCTCAGGTATCTGCATGCACTACCTCCTGAAACACAATTTAAAATAAATCTTAAAAGAAAAAACTTGGCTGGGTGGTGGTGGTACACGCTTTTAATCCCAGCACTTGGGAGGTAGAGGCAGGCAGATCCCTGTGAGCTGGAGACCAGCCTGGTCTACAAGAGCAAGTTTCACGACAGCCTCCAAAGCCACAGAGAAACCCTGTCTCGGAAAAACCAAAAGGGGAAAAAAGGAAGGAAGGAAGGAAGGAAGGAAGGAAGGAAGGAAGGAAGGAAGGAAGGAAGGAAGGAAGGAAGGAAGACCTTAAAGTTTAAAGCTAATTCAAAAACTTGGGAGATTTGCTTGCTTAGAGTATAAATTAAAATGCCTTTCTGTTCTTAAGAACTACACAGTGAACTTCAGCCACTGTTGAGGAAAATCTGATTCATTTTCCTTTCTGTGGTGCTCGGGATGGAGTCTGGGCTGTGCATGCTGGGCTCTTGGCTCCACTCCCAGCTTATTCACATTTCTAAACCTTCCTGCGTCAGCTAAAGACATGAAGCTTCTCTCCTAGCAACAAACCATACATTCTTCAGTTCCCAGGGTAAGAAGCTGGTAGGGACGTTAAGGTGGGTAAGGTCACCATGCCCACACATGGTACCTTCTAGCTACAGCTTCAATAAAGCTATACCCCAGAGGAAAGGCCTCTGTCTGCCCCACACAGGCCTGCCTCTCATCTAGTTTTCTGCTTCCCTGAAGTCCTTAAAGTGGCAGCATCCCACATCACTGCTCACCTTTTTCTTTTTTCTTTTCTTTTTTTTTTTTATTTTAAGATTTATTATGTATACCGTGTTCTGCCTGCATGTATTCCTGCAGATCTCATTATAGATGGTTGTGAGCCACCATGTGGTTGCTGGGAATTGAACTCAGGACCTCTGGAAGAGCAGCCAGTGCTCTTAACCTCTGAGCCATCTCTCCAGCCCCACTGCTCACCTTCTAATGCACAGCAGCAATTAACTGCCCCTGTATCCAGGTGGTCTCACCTTCTAGGAAGGAAATGGTGAGACATCAATTGTTTGGCCACCAAAGCAACACCTGGGCTCTTAGACGTAACAGGCAGCTGAGGCACATCTGCTAAACTATAGCACAAAGTCTTTCTTTTATTAGTTGACATGCAGTTAACAAACATTTGCAGGTTCCCTGCAATTCATTCATTCATGTGTGTGTAGGTGCATGTCTATGCACACACAGAGGCCAGAAAGAGTGCTAAATTCTTCAGAGCTGGAGTTACAGGTGTGTTTGTAAAATGCTCAGCTTGCTGCATGGTGCTGGGATTGAAACTTCCATTCTCATAATTGAACAGGAAGCACTCCCAACCACTGAGGCATCTCTCCAGCCCCAGGTTCACAAGACAAAAAGTAGCATATTTCAGAATTTAACTATTTGCCCACACATAGGAATGGGTATTTTGGACTTGAAGAGAGCAGAGACTTGCACATTTTCCTCTTCACACTTTTTTTCAGTTGCTCAGCTAAACTCTTCTCCTCCTGTTTCCTCCAGGAAGGCCAGAGAGCAAAATCAATGAGGGCTAGCCTGAAGAACAGCCTGCCTACTGCCCTTTAAACTCTGAACTGGCTCAAATGACATGAGCTTCTGGTATTTCCAACCTTAAAAGAACTAAGATGATGGGAGTGGTGGTACATGCCTTTAGTCCTGGCATTCAGGAGGCAGGCGGACCTCTGTGAGCGCATGGTCTACACAGTGAATTACAGAACAGCCAGAGCTAGATAGTGAGACCCTGACACACACACTCTCTCTCTCTCTCTCTCTCTCTCTCTCTCTCTCTCTCTCTCTCTCTCTCTCTCTCTCTCACACACACACACACACACACATGAACCAAGAGCTGGAAAGACCCTCTGACCTGATGCCAGTCTGGGATCCAGAATATCTCAACTGCCACCAAGCAATTACACCACACTGTGCCAATATGATTTTGTGGTGCTGGGGCAAGGAGCCCTATCTTTAGAGACTGGCACTCACAGCTAAAATCACAAGACATCCTGGGTGGGAGGGTAAAATAGTCCTGAAGGGAATAGAAAGTGCAAGTGAAAAAGAACTGGTCACACGTTGTTACCTCTCAAAGGATTTGGAAAATTTTTTCCTATTAGCTCTACTTCTGGGAATGTTCAAAGGTCCATAGAAGAACTGCCCCCCCAAACATTAAGTAGTATGTTTATCTTAAGCAAGTGGAGAGCTATGCATAGTCTATTCCTCTTGTGAATGAAATCTGTGGGCACACAGTGGCCAGCTAGAACCAGCCTCTGCAGAGAAAACAGCCTCGGGCAGGAAAAAAACAACTCAAAACTGGACTCAGGAAAGTCTGTGTGTGTGCCTACCAACATGACAGACATTCAGTCATATGTATGTGTGCCTACCAACATAACAGACATTCAGTCATATGTGTGTGTGCCCACCAGCCAGAAGCACACAGGTCTAGGGGAAATGTATCCCTATGTCAATATTGGCACAACTGGGCAGAGAGATTACAGAAACACTTTCCTGTTTTTCAACCCCCTATAAATGTTATCTGGTAGACAGTGAAGTGCTACACCCAAAATTCTGGCTATACTGACCAAAACAGGAGAGAGAGGCTGGGCTGAGGAGAGACAGAGGCAGGGCTGAGGGGAGAGAGGGAGGCAGAGCTGAGGAGAGAGGCAGGGCTGAGGCTGCTGCCACAGAGCCACTTCTTTGAGGCCAAGGGTCTGAAGTCTGTATCCCCTCATCCAACAGCCCCTCTAGAGGAAAGCAGAAGTGAGATACTACTCTATGGAGTAGTAGCTGAGAGGCCATTAAGCCTTGGCTCCTACTTCCTTCCCTTCTGTTCTCTAGACTACGTTTTTGTTTTGCTTACCAAACAGAACCGCCTTAAGTGATCCCTTACTCTCTCATCATAACAGTTGTTTTATTTTTCAAAAATTAAAAACAAAATTTTACCATGTGTGCGTGGAAGGGGAGTTGAGGAGAAACGGAGACAGACAGACAGACAGACAGACAGACAGACGTGTGGAGGTTAGAGGATAACTTTGTAGATTTCATTCTTCCTTTCTCCTCTATGTGAGTTCCAAGGATCACAATTCAGGTAAGTGCCTGAACCATTCACCCCATTTTTAACAAAGACAGGTTCTAGTTGTAGAGCAGGCTCATCCTATGCCCCTTTCAGAAGGCTGCTTCCAGGCATACTCTCCATACCACTGCTGCTGGAACATTTCTCCTTAGAAGCATTGGTACTGACACCCACAACCCAAATCACCTCGAATCCATCACTCAGAATCAATGCAGCACCAAGGCTTTCTCTGCAGGGTGGATACCTGGCTTGCGCCTCCCTTCTGTCCTCTGCAAGTTCATATATGCAACCACACTCACACATGTACAAGTATATACACACACTCACCAGAGCCAACCTTTCCTTCCTTCAGAGGCTTTCTCCTAAAACCATCCCTTCCAGTCCTATTGCCACTGTACCTGAGAGGGTCTCAAATTTGAATGTGCATTCAAATTCAGAAAGATCGCTTGCTATACAGGTAGATGCTGTGAAAACACCAGGCCCAAGCATTGAGCAGGCAATACTCCTGACACTGCTGTATATATAAAATGGCACCATTTAAGAAAACTGCTCAGCCAGGTGTGATGGGGGAAGTCCTTTTGTGTATACGTTTGTCTTATTGGTTGATAAATAAAGCATTGTTGGCCAATAGGGAAGCAAGTTAGGCGGGACTAGGAGAGAAGGAGGATTCTGGGAAATGTAGCAAGAGTAGCCATGAGATCCCTGGGAAGACAGGACACATAAGGCGGGTGTCCTTGATAAGATAAGTCTTTATAAAATATATAGATTAATGGTTATGGTTGATACTTAGTACAGAGCTAGCAAATGAGAAATCTTAGTCATTGGCCAGCAGCACTGTAAATAATATAAGACTCTGTGTGTTATTTGGGGCCCTAACGTGACGGCGGAACTCAAATGGCTGGCGGAAAGAGTTATCGTTACAACGGTGCACACTTGTAATCCCAACACTTGGGAGGTGAGGCAGGTGGATCTCTGGGTTCGAAGCCAGCTTGGTCTATACAGTGAGTTCCAGGACAGCCAGAGTTACACAGAGAAACTTTGTCTTGAAAAACCAAAAAGGAAACTGCTCAGGTCAATGTGGTAAATAAGGGACACGTCCCAACACAGCCTGACTCCATTCTGACACCAACAGCCCAGAAAGAAAAGTGGCTACATCCACCTTGGATTAGGTTCCTAATACCCACAGAGCAAGTTACAACCATAGCAACCCTAGTTCTAGTGAATCTGGTACCCTCTTTGGGCTTCCATTGGCACTGAATGCACATGGTGTACATATATACAGGCAAAACACTCATACAGATAAAATAAAGGTAAAAATAAAAACTTTAAGAGCAGGACAGAAGTCCAGGCATGGTGGTAGACACCTATAAGCCCAGCTCAGAAGCTGGAGTATTCTAAGTTCAAAGCCAGCCTGGGCTACACAGTAAGACGAGGGAGGGAGGAGGGAGGGAGGGAGGAGGGAGGGAGGGAGGGAGGGATTTGGGGATTTATTGGAGCATGCTTGCCTAGCACACTCAAAGCCTTGGGTTCAATTCCCAACATGCCAATCCTATATTCATGAGGTTGAGGCAGTAGGTTCAGAAGTTCTTGGTCATCCTGCCAAAGTGAGTGTTTTGTTTTGTTTTGTTTTGTTTGTTGAGACAGGGCTTCTCTGTGTAACAGCCCTGGCTGTCCTGGAACTCACTCTGTAGACTAGGCTGGCCTCGAACTCAGAGATCTGCCTGCCTCTGCCTCTTGAGTGCTGAGATTAAAGGCATGTGTCACTGCTGCCCAGTCAAAGTGAGTGTCTTGAAAAACAAAATCATAAATAAATAATTTTCAAAGAAGAGAGACAAGTTTATTATGGGAGGTATCCTCAAAAATAAAGTAATTTTAAGGAAAAAAAAAGAGAAACTAGTTGGGAGTTGAAGTGAGCCTCTCACTGGGGACAATAAGTTCAATACCTTTGGCTCTCTAAATTCAGACAGGTGTCTATTTGTTTATCTATGAAACACCAGATAAAAAGAGTTGACTCCCCTTATTTATTATCTTTTCTTGGTAAGACCTAATTGTGTAGCCCAAGCTAGCCTTGAAACCCTGGAATTGCATGCAAAAACTAGAATTACAGACATACGTTTCTGAAAAGGTTGGTGGAACACACCCAACAATGGGAAGATCTTGATTTATAGCTCTGGACTACTCATCAGGATCCATTTAAAAAAAAAAAAAAAAAAAAAAAAGAGCCAGGCAGTGGTGGTGAATGCCTTTAATCCTAGCACTCAGGAGGCAGAGGCAGGTAGATTTCTGAGTTCAAGGTGAGCCTGGTCTACAGAGTTCTAGGACAGCAAGGGCTACACAGAGAAATCCTAACTCAAAAAACCAAAACAGCAGCAGCAAAAACAAAAAAACAAAAAACAAAACCACAATGGGCAGGAGAAATGGCTTGGTGGTTTAGAGCACCTGCTACTTACAGAAGACCGAGGTTCAGTTTCTAGCACCTACATAATGCTTACAACTATCTGTAATTCCAATTCCAGGGATCTGTCACCCTCCCTCTTCTGGCCTTTGAGGGACCAGGTACATACTCAATGTGCTTACATACATGCAAGCAAGCACTTATACACATGAAATAAAAATAAATCTTTTTTTTTCTTTAAAAGTCAGTGTTAATGAGAAAAGGGGACTGGTGAAATGACTCAGCAGTTAGGAGCACTGGCTGCTCTTCCAAAGGACCTGGGCAGATGCCCAACAGTCACATGGTGGCTCACAACCATCTGTAACTCCAGTTCCAGGGGTTCTGGCCCCTTCTACTGTTCTCCACAGGCATCAGGAGCACAACTGATAAAAGTCTCAGTCGCCAGGCATTGGCGCACACCTTTGATCCCACCACTCAGGAGGAAGAGACAGGCAGATCTCCAAGTTCAAGGCCAGTCTAGTCTACAGAGCAGAGTTCCAGGACAGCTGGGACTACATAAAGAAACCCTGTCTTAAAAAAAAAAAAAAAAAAAAAAAAAGTTCCACTTTAGGAAATGGAGAGATGGCTCAGAGATGAAGAGAGCATATTACTCCTGCAGAGGTTTTAAATTTGATTCCCGAAACTTATAGTTCCAGCTCCAAGGGACTCTAACCTCCAAGGCTGCCTGTATCCAAGTGCATACATATACATGCACACACAAGTTTGTGCACACAATAAAAACAAAAATAATCTTAAAAAATAAAAAAGCTCCATTCCACGATGCAATAGTGAGCATCCCATCTCACCAGAGTATGAACACTCTTGGATTATGTCTTGGGAAGAAATGGCGAAGGAAATGAACACTTGAAGATGACTAGAATAGAGTATTACTAGGTGGCTCATCCTCATTTATGTATCCCAAGCTGATTTAATTGGTTGACCAACATCTTCATGTGTCACTTCTGTCTTTACTCAAGCTAAGTACCCAACAGTGATCCCCAGCTCCACATCTCAACAGGCCCACATGAGTGCTCATGAAACCTGTGTCAGACAGACTCAAGAATCTTGTGCATTCTAACACTTGTGGCCAGATAGGAGTAGATGCTAATTTCAAAAGTATTCATGCTGTTCCTTCCCCATAGAATTAAGACTAATAGGAAATAAGCCTTCAAATAGTCATGTACAAACTGCCTTGTCTTCACTGACTTGCAGGGGACAAGGGATAGACAGGAGGCCCACTGTCCTGGAAGAAGAGCTGCCCAGCTCAGCCACAGAAAGGATGAGTCTTTCAGGCAGAACAAACAAGGCACACAGCAGTCAAGGAAAGAGTTTGGTTCATACAAGGATTCACTGGTAGCCTGGTTAGATATAATGTAGAATGAGGGTGAGACACACAGGTGTGGGCCCAGGAGGAAGAACGGATACTCAAGAGTTGAGTCTATAGGCAATGGGCAGCCACTAAACACAACTTCGGTGTCGGAACAGCTGAGGGGAGAAGGTAGAATACAAAAAAATAGGACATAAGGGTCTTTGAACTATCCTGCTTGGCTTTGTGATTTTAATTGCCCACTTGAAGTTTGGAAAGTTCACTAGAATTCCTTTGAAATTTTCCCTCAGGTATCTAACTGAAACTATTATTAGCATAAGGAATGCTTTAAGGCAATGGCTTTGCCCCAGTCAGTGACTGCAGTAGGCAGGTAATATTGTACTCTAGTCCCCAACCTCAGAATGTCTAGCACTACTGTCAAGGAGTCATAGGTTTGGTCACCATCAGACAACAGCTGAAAGATCTCTGATCAGAATGATATAAGTATGTCAGCTCTAGTAGGTTCATGGTAGGGCTCATTCTGTGGCAAGAGGTCAAAGATCATCAGGAAATTAGGTGTGGTGACTATAATCCCAACCCCAGCAAGGTAAGAGGACCTAGAATTCAAGGCCACCCCAGGCTGTGTGAAAGACTCTCAACTTGCCTCCCTAAAGGGAAATAAAAGGCATTAGGGGTTCATACTCCAGTCTCTAAGGGCCTATGGAGAATCCGAACATAAATTGGAGACTCAGTAGCAGCAGGCTCCTCCCTAAAGGCTTCCACTGCACTTGGCTGGGATTAATTTTGAGTATCCCCTTACCCAGGTTCATGAAATGGATACAACCTTGTTCTCCCAGATACTTAAAAGTTATTTGTCTTTAATATCATAGTATGGTCCAATCAGCATCCAACTGTAATATAAAGAGTAAACTAACTACAACAGCAATGAGCTCTTCTCTAGGCCCTCTTCCTCACCTTACAATGGGAACAAATACATCCAGCTCTGAGCATGGTGACTGGCCCATGCCTACAATATTAGCATCTCCAAACCAGTTCAAGTTACCCAGTTTACCCAGTGATATCCTATCTCAAACACACACACACACACACACACACACACACACACACACACACACACACACACACACGGTATATGATGACAAGTGTTAACACAGCTAGCTGGGTATGGGTTGATTGATCAGTTCAAGGTCAACCTCTGATACACAGAGTTCAACGCTAGCCTGGGCTACATGAGACCCTTGTCTTTTTGTTTGTTTATTTGGTTTTTCAAAACAGGGTTTCTCTGTGTAGCCCCGACTATCCTAGAACTAGCTTGTAGACCAGGCTGTCATTGAACTCACAGAGATCTGCCGGCATCTGCCTCCCTAGGGATGGTAGTGCTGGAATTAAGGACATGTATGTGGCCTGACGGTGGAACATGCCTTTAATCCCAGCATTCGGGAGGCAGAGGTAGGCGGATCTCTGTGAGTTCGAGACCAGCCTGTCTACAGAGCGAGTTCCAGGAAAGTCTCCAAAGCCACAGAGTAACCCTGTCTCAAAAAATAGATAGATAGATAGATAGATAGATAGATAGATAGATAGATAGATAGATAGATAAAAATAAAGACATGTGGGCTGGAGAGATGGCTCAGAGGTTAAGAGCACCGACTGCTCTTCCAAAGGTCCTGAGTTCAATTCCCAGCAACCACATGGTGGCTCACAACCATCCCTTATGAGATCTGGTGTGCAGATATACATGGAAGCAGAATGTTGTATATATAATAAATAAAATCTTTAAAAAAAATAAATACATGTATGTGCTACCATGAAAAGTGATACTTTGGGGGGCGTGGACAAACACCAAAAATCACTAGCCCCTGGCCCCACAGCACGTTCTCCTTGGCCTTCTGACATTTTACCAGGACACTAAAACAGACCTATCTTTCCCCAGCTGCAGCTACTCCTTCCTGCATCTGTTTAGAAATGCCTGGGCAGTGGTGGCACACGCTTTTAATCTCAGCACTTGGGTGGCAGAGGCAGGTGGATCTCTGAGAGTTCGAGGCCAGCCTAGTATATAGAACAAGTTCCAGGACAGTCTCCAAAGCTACACAGAGAAACTCTATCTCAAAAAACAGAAAAACCAAAACAAAACAAAAAAAGAGAAATGTTTTACACTAAAGAGTACCAGAGCTAAAAGCCTCAAGAATAAGTTTCCCTCAACATAAAGTATATGATCATTTTGCATATATTCTATCAGTTTTTATGTTATGTTACTCAATAACAGTGCTCAGTTTATTAAGGTTCTTACCTGGGTTGTGGCGGGAGAGGGAGGGTGGCACAGCAGGAAAATTAAGAACAGGGAACAGGCTAGGGAGATGGCTCAGTGGGTAAAGGGCTTGCTGGAAAGCATAAGGACCTAAGTTTGAGATCTAGCACCTATGTACAAAGCTGGATGCACAAACATGTAATTCCAGAGCTGGGGAGGTAGAAAGAGGATCCCTGGGGCTTGCTGCCAATCTGTGTAGCTGAATCAGTAAGCTCCGGACTCAGTGAGAGATACTGTCTCAAAACATGGTAGAGAGAAGTTTCGAACAGTTATCAATTTGTGGCTTACACGTACACATAGAAACCCTGAGAAGTAGCTGGCGATGTTCTGGCATTCACTAACTGTTCATGCCATTTGCTGTAGACCTACTTGATGTTAGGTATGAACAAGTCAGGGCAGATGCGCACTTGCTTTCCAAGAGCCTGAAGACCAGAGACATATATGCATGAATCAAAAATCCCTCAAGGAAGCCCCACAAAGCCCTGTTCAGGAAGATATAAGAAGGGTCTCCCCTAGGGTTCTGCAGGGAGTATGGGTGCTTCATTAAGAGTCAACATGAGGCCGGGCGTTGGTGGCACATGCCTTTAATCCCAGCACTTGGGAGGCAGAGGCAGGCAGATCTCTGTGAGTTCAAGATCAGCCTGGTCTCCAGAGCAAGTTCCAGGACAGCCTCCAAAGCAATAGAGAAACCCTGTCTCGAAAAAACAAAACAAAAAAATGAATCAATGCGAACCAATCAATTGTTTCCTACCTACTTTCCTTCTTTGGGTTTCTTTAGATGTCACTGCATCAAACTATCTGGGCTTAGAGATACCACCTTCATCAACCCAAACCATAGTGTCTCCAATCACTGCGAGGCCACTGGAAGAGTTTTCTGCTCAGTCAGTCCCCAGACCTCGTAAAGCTCGCACAGAAGTCTCTCCAATGTTGCTCCAAGCATCCTAGTGAGACAAACTAGACTAGTATTTCACAGATGAAAGGTCACAAAGGCAATGAGTAGAGAAGGGGAAGATTCCAGTTTTACAACACATAATACAATGGTCACTGTAACACGAGAGGTTGAGCAGGTGGTCCCCAGGAAAACATTGCTTCCTGTACTCTTCATCCTACAGAGGACTGGACTGTCCTAAGAAACTAAAAGGAGCTGAATTAAACTTAGCAGAGGGTGACCCATTTTAGATGAGGGGACAGGGACGGATCCTAAGTATCTGACACCAAAGCAGACACTGAAAGGAAAAAGAGCAAGCAGCTCATGACAACAGTAGAGACAGTCTTCAGTCACAATCTTCTGGACACCCTAAATACTTAGTAACAGCTGTTTAAAAAGAGACAATAGCTAGAGGTGCAGATCAGTATCAAGAGTATATACTGACCCTGGGCTCAATCTCCAGCAAGTAAAAACAAAGAACTAAAACAAGACCTTTGAATGCTAAAATGGAAAGATCAGAGAAGCTGGACCATAAAGAGAGCTACAAAAAAAATAAATCCGAGTACAAACCAGTGGACTGCCTGATGATGGCATTGGGCTATACACATTGCCCTCATTTGTGCAATCTATTAAAGTCCAGAAAGGTAGACACAATGGAAGGCTAAGAAGACTAGACTGCCAGTTAGAACTGTCAAACTTGCTTTTTCCTCAATGAGAGGTGTTGCCTCTCCACTGAAAGTTTTCAGAACATCCCAGGTAGTTCCATGCTCCCCAACAACTGACAACTGAACCCAGGGCTTCCTGGGAACTACATAAATGATCTCCTACTGAGCTACTCCCTATAACCTTTGATATGCTCACCCAAATGTGGTTGGCAAATGTTGCCCCCCCCACAAAGATACATAGGCCCCAGGCTTTCATTATTCCTAATCTATTATAAATCACTAGAATTTGAAGCATTTCCTAAAATGGCCTAATTAAACAACAGCTTAAACACTGGAAGAAGTCAGAACAAAAGATGTGCAGATTTGGGTGGTGGCAGCATGTGACTTCTGGGAGGCAGAGACAGGTGGATCTCTTCGAGTTCAAGGCCAGCCTGGTCTATAGAGCCAATTCCAGGACAGGTAAGGTTGTTACACAGAGAAACCCTTTCTCCAAAAAAAAAAAAAAAAAAAAAAGTGTAGATTAGCACAATATAAATCTCTTAAACTCTATGAACACAGAAATTGAGTCATAAGGTAAACCCTGGAGAGAAAACAAGCAAACCAAAGAAATGAGAGCACCCAATAAGCTTGCTTAGTTGTTTGTCAACTTGACACAGGCTATGGTCATCTGGGAAGAATGAACCTCAACTTAAAAAAAAAAAAAAAAAAGACAAAAAAAAAATCAAAATCAAAAACAAACAAACAAAAAAAAACTTCCTCATCAGATTGGCCTGCAAGCCTGTGGGGAATTTTGTTGATTAATCATTGATTCGGGAGGGCCCAGCCCACTGTGGGCAGTGCCACCACTGGGTAGGTGCTCCTGGGTTGTAAAGAAAAGCAAGCCAACAAGCCATGAAGAAGAAAGTAGACAGCACTCCTCCAATCTTGGCTGCTCTGCATATACATATGTTTGGTTGTTTTGAGACAGGGTCTCTCGACAGCCCTGGCTGTCCAGGAACTTTATAGACCAGGCTGGCATCAAACTCAGAGATTTGCCTCCCAAGTGCTGAGATTAAAGGCATGTGCCACCACAGCTCTCCTACTTTTATTTACTTTTTATGTGTACAAAAGTTTTGCCTGCATGTATGGAGATGCACCAGTTTATGCCTGGTACCTGCTCAAGTCAGAAGAGGGCTTTCGATCCCTTGCAACTGGACTTATGGATGGCTGTGAGACACCATGCAGGTGCCTGAAATTGAACCCTGGGGCCTTTGCAAGAGTAACAAGTGGTCTTAACTGAGTCATCCCTCTAGCCCCTCCTACCCTGGTTGAGTTCCTATCTTTGCTTTCCTTGATGGTGGGGATAAAGTGTAACATGAAATAAACCCTTTCCTCCCCAAGTTGCTGTTTGGTCATGGTGTTTTTTACAGCAATAGAAAGCAAACTAAGACACCTGCTTGCTCTTAAAAGCCAACCTTTGATATGTTCACCCGAATGTGGTGGGCAAATGTTGCCTGCCTCCACAAAGATACACAGATCCTACTCCCTGGAACCTGTGAATATCCTTCACCATACCTCAAAAGGGACTTATAGATGTGGTTAAGGATGCAGACAATAAGATCATGTTCCATTATTCTAAACTGACCTGTGAAATTCAGAGAATGTTCTCCAAGCCTGATCTGGAGTGTCAGAAAAACCAGCCAATGTTAGAATAGGTCACAAAGAAAGCACAAGGTACAATCTCCAGGAACAAACACTGACCCTGGCAAGTGGCCAGGAAGGAAAGAGGATAGTTCAGTTTTACAAGTGTAAGCAGTAGATTTTGGCCAGCAACTTCAATGGGGTTATAAGCAGGTTATGCCCCCAAAGGTTCCATCAAGAAGCGTACATTAGCTGTGCTATGGTGTTGCATGCCTTTAATCCCAGCAATTGGGACGCAGAGGCAGGTGGGTCTCTGTGGGCTCCAGACCAGTCTGGCCTACAGAGCAAGTTCCAGGACAGCCATAGCTGTTACACAGAGAAACCCTGTCTCAAAAGGCCAAAAACAAAACAAAAACAAAAACACTTGTTTGCTGAACTGTTTGCAAAACTGTCTGATAGTTATTCTGTGTGGTACCAAGCCACTGATACAGTACCCACTCCTTCCGATGTACTGATGCTTCCCCGAATTTAGCCCAGCTTCCTTCCTTCCACACTGCTTCACCCCACCCCCTCCACCCAGTAAGTCACAAATGTGTCCACACATTCCCCTTTCTCTGGAATCTGTCTTCCTCTTTCAATTTCCATCATCTAATGTGGGCCTTTATAATCTTTGCCAACTGTATCTTCTACAATCAATTAATGAACCGATATGATGGACAGTGATATAGCATTAGGAACATGAGTGAAAAAAGAACCCCACCAACCCCTCCAGAGCGAAAACACTCCCCAAATTGCCTACCTAGCCTCTCTTGGGTCCTTAATTCATCTCCAGGGACTCAGGGACCTTCCCAACACTCATGATGGACCAGCTCAAGGCAGACCACATGTAAAACACGGGTGCAAGTTGCCTGCCCATCACCAACCATGCCAGCACCTGCTCACCCTCATCCCTATCTCCTTGACTATTTTGCTTCCAAAACCCAGAAGTCTCCACCTACAACAGTCCTTCACGATGATAAGCCGGGAATGGTGGCCTGTCACCCTCCTACTTTTCTTTCTAGAGCTCAATCTGTCACCAGGCTGCTCCAGTCCTACTCATCTAACACTTTAGCACCCACAACATGATCGAGCATTGACATAACTGTACTATCTGTTCCTTTACCAACAGTACCAACCCTCAGGGAAAAGACTGTGCCAAAAGCAATTTTCTCAACACTTCCGGAAGCTCAGTAAAAGGGCTAAGTGAAACAAGCACTCAGCAATGCTCCATGAGCAGAGGGCATCCCAGCTCCTTCATTCCCTGATCCTCCACAGCGGCTTCCTGTCACCATTGGGCCAAGTTCACACACCTTGTGGAAGAGAACATTATTCTCTGTCCCCATTGCCCACAGCCCGAACACCTACTCATCTTCCAATAATCTTCCAATTTTATCTTCCTTCCACCCTCCTCCAACTCATTGATGTGGTTTTGTTTCTCTTTTTCTTAAACAGGCCGCGCGACACTCCTGGTAAATCTTTGGCTGCCTCCTTCTCTTTCTGTATTCAGTGCGAATCTAAGCAGAGGAAAATTTGCATTCAAGCACACAAATGACGAGGCGGCTCAGGACGATGACTCACTAGCCAGGGCTGCTGGGTTTGCAGAGTTCGACCCCAGAAAAACTATACGCCCAGACAAGCCAGGGAGACGGCAGAAGGACCTCACACACACACCCCGCACGTCCCCGGCGCCCAGAGGACCCCGCAGGTTCCCGCCAGGATCTACGGCGGGTCCGGTCTGGCCTCACCCTCCCGGCGGGTTAAGTCCGACCACCCGGTCCTCGCCCCCGGTTACACTCACATTTGGCTGACCAGCTTCTGCCGAAAGGCGGCGCTACGCCAGTCGGTCTCCTGCCCCGAAACGTCCATGCCCGTAGCTCGCGTACCTCGCCGCCACAGCCACAGCCGCCGCCACCGCAGCCGCCTCTTACATAGAGCCAGGCCCGAACGCGGAAGCGGAGCGATCCCGCTGCCGGGCCACGCCGGAAGTAAAGGGATTGTGGGAAATGTAGTCCTGTGTCCTTATACGCATGCGCGCAGGTGAGCGTGCGCTCAGTCTCCGTGAAACCTACTTACATTTTGTTGTCAGTGTTGAAGTGGGCTAATTTTGCTGTTGTAATGATTGCTAATGGATAATACACTTTTTTTTCTAAATAGTGTTATGTTATAATTTTGGAATTTTAATATCTAATTTAACATATATGTACATTCTACAGTTATCAAGATAAAACTACTGTTGTCACTAAAAAGCAATGTTAGGTTTAGGATTTCTGCTCAATGAATCATTAAGCTCAATATTTGAAAGAAAAGCAAAAGCCAATTTCTGTTAATGCTTTCTCTGTAGTCCATATTCCTTACTTCTTAGAGGTTCATCCCTTTAATACAAGACATTTTGAGTATTTTGACCTGTTACATGGTTAACTGTTGCTGTGCTTGTGTGTCTTGAGTTCACCTTTCAGTGTTTATATTGTGCCAAAATTCTGAACCCCCAAAATCACTAAGAGACCCATTTCTATGCAAAAGCAAAGAGACTTTCATTGTTTAAGGAGCTAATCCCATTAGCTCAGGCCCTTCTTCCCTTCAAGACACGAGGGGAGGGGGCAGGTATATTGGGTAGAGCAAGGGGAGTGTCTAGGAGTAAGCACAGACTCAGGATAGGTGCGCTTCTGAGCTTGGACGACCCTGTGTTGATGGGTCAACTGGCTGTTATGGCCTATAGGCCCTCCCAGGGTGGTTGCTATGCTCTGCACGTCACTGTTATAGACTTGTACCATAAAGCACACCTAGAGCTAGCTAACATCTGACTGGTTCCTAACCACGAGGAGGGTATCTGACTAGGGCAGGCCAAGCACGGTCAGGCAAGCACGTGTTGAGTCTTTTCTATAGCCTGCCGTGGCTGTTAAAGCAGGGGGCTGGCCCCTTCAGTCTACATGATTTAACTTTAGAGTATCGATTACAAGGTAACAAACCAATTTCATAACTCTTCATTTTCCTAAACTATATGAAAGTCATCATTTAAGTAATCTCTCTATCCTAGCAATCTGGAGGCAGGGGCAGGCAGATCTCTGTTGAGTTCGAGGCAGCCTGGTTTACATAGTGAGTTACAAGTCAATCAGGGCCTATATAGAGAGATGGTGTCTCAATAAAGCATCCATTTGTTTATTGTTACAGAAGAAAGCACTTGTGGGGGTTGTTTATTTATTTATTTAGTCTTTGGAAAAGTCTTAAATACATGTGGGTTATAAACTGAGTGTAATGAACCTTAAGAAGAAAATTTAAAACTGCCAAGCATGATGGTACATGGCTTTAATCCTAGCCTTTGGGAGACAAAAGCAGGCACCAGGTATGTTCAAGGCCAGCCTGGACAAGATTCTTTATTCAAATCTTAGTGACTAATATTAACTCTCATATCATACAGCAGAGAGTTCCAAATCAGCCTAGGCTATGTAGAGAGATCCTGTCAATAAATAAATAAATAAATAAATAAATAAATAGCAATAGCTGGGACATTGGTGGCACATGACTTTAATCCCAGCACTTGGGAGGCAGAGGCAGGTGGATCTCTGTGAGTTTGAGGTCATTCTGATCTACAAGAGCTAGTTCCAGGACAGGCTCCAAAGCTACACAGAGAAACCCTGTCTCGAAAAATTGAAAAAAATAAAGAGTGAGTCAAGGGAATGGGCTGTCGCTGGAGCCAGAGCCTGCTGACACGAGACACTCATGCCATGTTGTGGGAGATCTTCTAGTAGTACTACATCCTCAAAGAGTGGAAAACATCTTGCACCCTACCAAGATCTCGAGGATAAGCGATGCAAGGGGAGAGGCAGCTGCTGGTCTTGGACTAAACTAAGTTCCTTGTACGGGACCATGGTACCCAACCATGTCAACTGCAGTAAACTCATCAGGATAATTAGAAGGCAGTTACAGTTCAACAATAATCAAGCCTTCTTCCTCATGGTGAACTGGCACAG
The DNA here is from genome assembly GCF_003668045.3 of Cricetulus griseus. Classification (NCBI taxonomy): domain Eukaryota; kingdom Metazoa; phylum Chordata; class Mammalia; order Rodentia; family Cricetidae; genus Cricetulus; species Cricetulus griseus. Next base: position 71,617,422 of record NC_048597.1, on the reverse strand, counting down.
CTTGGTGAGTGTGTGATGAAGACTGCTTCCTTGGGCATAGTGTTCGCTTCCCAGGAGGCATCCTGATCCACTCTGCTGTATAAGACTAGAACAATGCCTAATGTGTGTTAAACACTGACCACTGGGAAAAAAGAGACTGCTCAGATCACCACTCATAGATCAGAACATAGGCACCCACCAAGGTGTTAGAACTGCTTGTCAGCCAGCAACTGAGCTCAGTGAAAACACATTCAGCTTGTAAACTCATCTAAACTGGGCCATCTTGTGTTAGAAGGCTAGACAGAAAACCCTTCACGCCATAAATTGCATCAACAGAAGGGGACCAAATGGAGTTGAAGCTCCAGGAACAAGCAGGAGTGTTCCACCTTGATGCTGCATGGATTATCAGACGAACAGTCAGTGCTGGGTGTTGCTGTCAGCACTTCATAGAGTTCAAGTAAGAGAGTTGTACCATTTGGTGGTTTGACATGTTCAATAAATTCTTGAGTCTGGTTTCTTTTTTTAAAAGATTTATTTATTATGTGTACAGTGTTCTGCCTGCATGTATACCTGCACGCCAGAAGAGGGCAACAGATCCCATTACAGATGGTTATGAGTCACCATGTGGTTGCTGGGAATTGAACTCCGGACCTTTGGAAGAGCAGGCAGTGCTCTTAACTGCTGAGCCATCTCTCCAGCCCCTTGAGTCTGGTTTCTATAATATGATTTCAATATTCCCATGTGCCCCTGCAGTCTCAATTCATCTGGATAAATTTATAGAGTGCATCCATTCTACTAACAGGAATAAGTAATTTGTCAGTCTGCACTTCATGATAGATGTTATTTACTTATATATTATATGATAGACGTTATTTACTTATATATTATATGATAGACGTTATTTACTTATATATTACATGATAGGTGTTATTTACTTATCCACCCCGGAGCACAATTCTCCACCCTCAAAATGTACTAAAAGACTGGTTGTAAAATGGAAACTCTCAGGATAAGACACAGCCTGAAAAACCACTATTTTACACAGTAGGAAAGAAGGGAATAGAGCATAGGCCACTGTATTCTCTTATATTTTTGGTTGTGAGCCTAGCCTTAAACGGCTGAGCCATGTTTCCAGTCCAGCCACTCTATTCTCAACACACATAAAGTAGGAAGGAGAGAACCAACTCCACAAAGTTTTCCTCTGACCTCTCATGCATACCCACCCATATGCACACTGAATAATAACAAATTCATTTAAAATTTTCAAAATGTAAGTAATGAATTACAAAATATACTTACAATATTTTTCTAGTCATCTATTAACTATATGTGCTGGCTTGTCAATTTGACATAAACTGGAGTGTAGAGGACACTATAACCATGCCTGCTAGGGACTGGCTACAGGTATGCCTGACCGCGCCAATGTAGGGAAGGTTTAAGAGTGAGAAGCAGCAGCTGCTCCACTCACTCTCGAACCTCCATCTTCGGCTCACTGCCTTCCCTCCAGACTTCACCATGTCCATCAGGGTGACCCAGAAGTCCTACCAGGTGTCCACCTACGGCCCCCAGGCCTTCAGCAGCCGCTCATACACCAGTGCACCCGGTGCGCACATCAGCTCTTCCAGCTTTTCCTGGGTGGGCAACAGCAGCAGCTTTCGGGGGAAGCCTGGGTACCAGCATGGGTCTGGGCGGCTTCGGCGGGGCTAGTGTAGGGGGTATCACAGCAGTCACGGTGAACCAGAACCTGAGGAGCCCCTTGAAGCTGGAGGTGGACCCCAACACCCATGCTGTGTGCATCCAGGAGAAGGAGCAGATTAAATCCCTTAACAAGTTCGACTCCTTCATTGACAAAGTGCGCTTCCTGGAGCAGCAGAACAAGATGCTGGAGACCAAATGGAGCCTGTTGCAGCAGCAGAAGACATCAAGGAGCAACATGGACAACATGTTTGAGAGCTATATCAACAACCTTCGACGGCAGCTGGAAGCCCTGGGCCAAGAGAAGCTTAAGTGGGAGGCAGAGCTTGGCAACATGCAGGGCCTGGTGGAGGACTTCAAGACTAAGTATGAGGACGAGATCAACAAGTGTACAGAGTTGGAGAACGATTTTGTCCTCATCAAGAAGGATGTGGACGAAGCATACATGAACAAGGTAGAACTGGAGTCCCGACTGGAAGGGCTGACTGATAAGATCAACCTCCTTCGGCTGATTCATGAAGAGGAGATCAGAGAGCTGCAGTCTCAGATCTCAGACACGTCTGTGGTGCTGTCTATGGACAACAGCCACTCCCTGGACATGGACAGCATCATCGCTGAAGTCCGTGCCCAGTATGAGGACATCGCCAACTGCAGTCCGGCTGAGGCTGAAAGCATGTACCAGATTAAGTACGAGGAATTGCAGACCCTGACTGGGAAGCACGGGGATGACTTGTGCTGTACAAAGACTGAGATCTCTGAGATGAACCGCAACATCAGCCGCCTGCAGGCAGAGATCGAAGGCCTCAAAGGCCCGAAAGCAATGCTGGAGGCTGCCATCGCTGATGCTGAGCAACGTGGGGAGATGGCCATTAAGGTTGCCAATGCCAAACTGGCTCAGCTGGAGACCGCCCTGCAGCAGGATATGGCCCGGCAACTGCGCGAGTACCAGGAGCTGATGAACGTCAAGCTGGCGCTTGACATCTACCGCAAGCTGCTGGAGGGCGAGGAGAGCAGGCTGGAGTCTAGAATGCAGAACTTGAGTACCCATACAAAGACCACCAGTGGCTACTCAGGAGGGCTGAGCTCAGCTTATGGGGGATTCACCAGCCCTGGTTTCAGCTATGGCATGAGCTCCTTCCAGCCCGGCTTCAGCTCTGTCGGGGGCTCCAGCACGTATAGTCACACCAAGGCTGTGGTTGTGAAGAAGATTGAAACCCGCGATGGGAAGCTGGTGTCGGAGTCCTCTGATATCCTGCCCAAGTGAACAGCCACCAGAGCCGTTGCCAGCCTGAGCTCCTGCAGCTGCCCAGGGGAGACAGATGTATGGCAGAGTGCAGGGAATAAGAGACCCACCAGAGGATCAGCTCTAGCCCTCTGGTAAACTTGGGAGGAATGTTCGATTTGAAGTACCCCTCTCACCCCTGCCTCCCTCCCAAACCCAATTCAATTGTATTTTCCAAAATAAAGCCTCCATCAACTGGAAAAAAAAAAAAAAAGAGTGAGGAGCATGCACGTGGAGGCCCCTTCTTCCTTTTTTTTTTATCATCAGCTTGCTGTACTTACTCCTGCCAGGCCGGCTGGCTAGGTCACTCTGTAAGTAAGGCATCTCCCTAATAAATACCCTTATATTTTTACCTGACTCTGAATTGGTAATTCTCCCATTATCTGGTGTCAGGAGTGGGATATTGCAAAACTAGGCCCCTTTTGGGAGTGTTCGCCGGTCCCACCTGGACAGCAGACTAGCCCACCGGGAAAGCCCCCTTTCTACACAGGTTCTCCCAGCTCTGCAGCCAACCTGCTAGCTGTACCCGCCCGCTGAGCAATACAGGTGTGTTCCTGCTGCCGCTGAGCCTCTCAGAGAACAGTCTGCCCAGCTGGAGAGTTCTACAGACATCCCCACAGGTTTTACTGACGCAGGCAGGAAAAACCACCATGTGCACAAGAGGGCCTGGATTGAGGCCCGCCCACAGCCAGAAGCACTTGCCCTTTGCTCGCCCTGGGGCCCGCTGCATAATGCCCTGAGCCAAGCCAGCCTCGGCTCTCAGCAGGATCCATGGCTTCTCCTGGCCATAAAGCAGTCTGCTCTCAGCAGTTGAGGGCCACATGGAGGAGCCCAAAGGCTGTCGCTGCTGCCGAAAGCTGCGTGGATGTCAGAGTTCCAGCCAAAGCCACCTACCGCCGCCGCAACCGAGTGCAATTACTGCCCAGTACCTTTTGAGGTTTCTTTCTAATACCTTATCCCAAAAGCCTACCATTTCCCACCTGCTCTTAACTTGGGTGCAGAGCTCATAGTGTTTTTCAGATTCAACTAGTTGAACACCTGTGCCACCTGCTGGTCAAATATAGTTACTACATCTGGAGTAGACACCACCAGGTAAAATCATGGCAGAATATTTATCATTTGCTTCAATGGTAATATCTTTGCTTCTTAAGTGAATTCAATGTTCGAGGAGGTTGCTGATTTGCCAATTACCTGCCTGTATGTAATATTAGCAGTTAGTGTGCTGGCACACGTAATATTAGTAGCCAGAGGACTCAGGAATAGGGACAAAGATAACCTCACCACCTGCCCACAGGAAATAAAAGCTTTACGCAATGAGGTTTTGGAGAACAGATTAGGTCAGACAACAATTGTGCAGCATGTAGAACAGAAGTTGGATGATAAGCTTTGCTCTATGTCCAATACACTAAAGGCAGAGCTGTCTGTTACCCAAGATGAGATGCAGTGTATTTATGATAAGATAAACACAGAGAGATGCTCCATGTCTGAGGCATTAGAGGCTAGGCTGTCAGAGGATGGTGATGAATTAAAAAGAATGTCTGTAGCCAACTAGAAATTCAGATAGGTTCTGTGTCCCAGAATTTAGATGCAAAGTTGCAAAATACCCAGGATAGGTTTGAAGAACTGGGTAGTGCCATTCAATCAATTGTTGAAGGATCTAAGGCAGCAGATCACAAATTTGAGTCTAGGTTCCAATGTTTGGAAGATAATTTACAGAACAGGGCTGACAGATTGTATAGGTCCATTCGGTCGATTGCTGAGGTCTCCACCTCTACACGTCACGACCTTGAGTCTAGGCTCCCATATGTAGAAGGCAATGTCCATGCCATCCAGATGCAGTCTAAGGATGAGCATATTAAAGACCTAGAAAAATGGGTAGATAAGCAGTTAGAGAAGTTTACAGATTAGCTAACATGCTTGGGATCCTTTATGATTCAGGAAATAGAAACTTTTCATGAGGATATTATTGCTAGGCTGAAAGTTAATTGGGATGCCTCAGAGACAGAATCACTGTAATCTGAGGCACCTACTGCACCCAAGCATCATGACTACTCTTCTAAGGTTGTTACGTGTACACAATTAGTGTTCCCAGCAAACATGGTAGAAAAGCCACCTTCTAAGAAACACACTCAGGGACGGATGGCTTATGTATGGCAACCTATACAGCTGCAGGATCTTAAGAACATTAAAGAATCAGTTGTCTCATATGGTCTCCATAGCCCATATGTAAAACAGCTATTACATTCATGGGCAACTTTTAACAGGGTGACACCCACGAACTGGGAATGATTGGTGGCAGTTGTACTTGAGGTTCACGCCAAATTCAGTAGAGGGCCTTCTTTAGGGAAGGGGTGAAACTCCTCAAGCGTCAAGGCATAAAGGATGGTTATGAAGCCCTCCTGGATAAGATTCTTGGTGAGGGCATTTATGCTAACCCACAGGTTCAGGGTGAATATGATGACCATATACTGTCCATATGCAGGAAAGCAGAATTAAACACCTGGGATAAGGTTTGTGAGCCAGGAGAAAGACTAGAAGCCTATACCAGAATAGAACAGGGACCTACAGAACAGTTCCAGGACTTCTTACAAAGGTTAATTAGGGCAGTAGAATTACAGGTAACAGATCCAGAAACAAGACAATCAATTATATATAAAATAGCTTGTGAAAATGCAAACCCAATATGCAAAAGAATAGATCAGATCAGCTCTGCTAGAAGAATGGGTTTTGCATGCAGCCAACATCGACTATAATGTGCAAGATACTGGAGATGGGGTAGGGGAAGCCATTTCAAAAAGTTTAAAAAGGCAACAGGAGATTAAAAGTTCTAGAGATGAGGACGCAAGGGCTTGGGAAGGAGAAGCACCTTATAGAGGTCAACATAGGTACCAAGAGGCCGGAGGTTATCACTACTATGAACCAGAACCTTGGGTAGGAAGAGCCTTCTCCAGGAGACCACAAAGGCACCAGGAACCTAGATGTTTCAGCTGTGGTAGAATGGGACATATTAAGAGAAACTGTAGACAAGAGAATTCTAACAATGCCCCATACAGAAGGTATTGTAGTAGAAGTTGTGGTAAGGGCAGACACTGGACCAATGAATGTAGATTGACCAGGGACATGCAAGGAAACCTGTTAATGCAGGGAAACTCCGAGGGGGGACTCAAGAACACCCCCACATCGAGAAAGGTCAGATTGTTCCCAGTAGCAGTGGGAGACAATATATCACAGGACGAATAGATAGTTCTTTGCCTATTGTGAAAAATGATACTGCTCTAGATGGTAGTTTGGATAGTGACGAAGAATCAAATGTGAATGGACAAGATGAGAAATGCATATTTTGGCAGACCTCTATCAATGATAAAAGGGCCCATTTGAATGTAAGAATTAATAATAAGGTTATTAATGGAATCATAGACACTGGCGCAAACATAACTATTATTACACAAAAGTCCTGGCCTCAGAGCTGACCTCTTAGAGAGGTGAATGTACAATTTTTAGGAATTGGAACTTTATCTAGAGTTCGACAGTGTTCACTCGGTGTTCTGCATTGGACCAGGAGGATAGAAAGGGAGACTGAAACCATATGTGGCAGGTATAGCTATAAATCTCTGGGGTCGTGATCTTTTACAGCAATTGAATACTCAGATTAATATTCCTCCAGTGTTGGATATGAATTATATACGATCTTTAGATAGTAGAAAAGACCTGATAAGATGCTATGGAAAAAGGTTACCAACCATCCAGGCTGTACAGAAAATAAGTACAAATGATAGACCTTCAGAGGAGTCAAAGGCCCTACCATTGAAGTGGCTTACAGATGAACCTGTTTGGGTAGGATAATGGCCTATGACCTCTGAGAAGCTAGAGGCTGTGGAAAGACTAGTTCAGGAACAGGTAGATGCTGGACATATAGAGGAATCTACCAGCCCGTGGAATTCTCCTGTATTTGTTATTAAAAAGAAATCAGGGAAATGAAGAATGCTTACAGACTTGAGAGCCATTAATAATGTCATTCAACCTATGGGCTCTCTACAGTCTGGAATGCCATTGCCTTCCTTGATTCCTAAGGGATGGCTCCTCATAGTCATCGATCTGAAAGACTGTTTTTTTTTTTTTTTTTACAATACCATTACAAGAAAATGATAGAGAAAAATTTGCATTTACTGTACCAAATCTTAATAATTCACAGCCAGTTAGGAGATTATCAGTGGAGGGTTTTGCCACAAGGAATGCTAAATAGTTCTACTTTGTGTCAACACTCTGTACAGCAACCTTTGGAAATAATTCATAAGAAATTTTCACAATCACTTGTTTCCCATTACATGGATGATATTCTTTTATCAGATTCTAATAAGGAACTCTGGAATATATGTTTGATATGGTGAAGGAAGTTCTTCCTCATTGGGGGTTACAGATTGCCCCAGAAAAGATACAAAGAGGAGATTCTATTAACTATTTAGGTTACAAGATAGACTTACAAAGAATCAGGCCACAGAAGGTTTACATTAGGAGAGATTGCTATCAAACTCTTAATTTTCTTCAGAAATTATTAGGGGAAATTTCTCAATTACAGACGGTTATTGGGGTAGAAGGACATGACTTAAAACATTTAAAAATGACCCTTAAAGGTGATAAGGACCTAAACACTCCACAAATATTATCTGCTGAGGCATACAGAGAATTATAATGGATAGAAAACAGAATATTGGATGCACATATAGATTGAATAAACCTTGATTTAGACTGTATTCTGGTTATCTTGCCATCCAGAGAATACCCTTCTGGGATTCTGATGCAGAGGAAAGATACCATATTGGAGTGGATATTTCTGCCACATAAACAGAATAAAAAGTTAAAGACATATAGAAAAGATTTCTGATTTGATTTTAAAGGGCAAATTAAAACTCAGTCAACTGACTGGAAGCGATACAGCAGAAATTATAGTACCTTTAACTAATGAGGAAATTTCCTCCTTGTGGCAGGATATTGAACATTGGCAAATAGCTCTTACTGATATTTTCAGAACGATTAGCAACAATTATCCCAAAACTGACAGAATTTAATTCATAAAAAAAAGCAGTCTGGATTCCCCCACATATTGTGTAAGACAAACTCCCGTTTCTGGAGTTCTCACCTTCTACAGTGATGCCAACAAATCAGGTAAGGTAGGTTAAAAAGCAAGTGAGGTATGTAAGGTAGTTCAAAGTACATATACATCTGTACAAAAGGCAGAATTATACTCGATTGTCATGGTACTCATGAATTTTACAGAGCCTCTTAATATAGTTACTGATTCTCAATATGTAGACAGAGTGGTGTTACACATTGAGACTGGAGAATTCATTCCTGATAATACAGAATTAACTTCACTGTTTATACAATTACAGGAAACAATCAGAAACAGAATTAATCCTGTATATATTACACATATCAGATCCCATACAGGTCTGCCAGGCCCACTAGCACAAGGCAATGATGAATGAAATTGATTGATTGTTAATTGGAAGTGTGCTAGAAGCCTCAGAATTTCATAAGAAACATCATGTAAATAGCAAAGATTTGAAAAAGGACTTCTCCATCACTTGGCAACAAGTCAAGGAGATAGTGAGAAACTGTCCTACTTGTTCTTTTATAATCAAATTCCATTGCCAGCAGGCTGTAATCTTAAGGGCATTCGGAGAAATGAGGTTTGGCAGATGGATGTCTTTCAATTTGCAGAATTTGGAAATTTGAAATATGTGTATCATATTATAGACACATATTCAGGGTTCCAACAGGCTACTTCTCTTAACTCTGAAAAAGCCGATTCTGTTATTACACACCTGCTAGAGGTGATGGCAGTTATGGGTATACCTGCACGAATAAAATCTGACAATGCTCCAGCATATGTCTCCACAAAATTGGAACAGTTTTTCAAATATTATAACATAAAGCATGTCACCAGTATACCACACAATCCTATGGGACAAGCAGTGGTTGAGAGATCTAATAGAACACTAAAGGAGATGCTCCATAGACAGGCTGGGAAAACAAAACCCCCCAAACATAGGTTGCATAATGCCTTATTAACACTAAACTTTCTTAAAGACAATGAGAAAGGACAAACAGCTTCAGAAAGATACTAGACTATGGAAAAAACTGCTGAACTGAATCAGGTGGTATACTTCAAAGATGTACTAACCTCTGTATGGAAACCAGGCATGTGTTACATTGGGGAAGGGGTTTTGCATTTGTTTCCACAGGAGAAGAAAAACTTTGAATACCATCAAAGTTGATCAAGATTCGAATTGAAAAGGAAAAACATCTTGACAAGGAGAAATGACAGGTATTCTACTAAGGTATATATCATAAACTAGATAGAAACCTCCCAAAGGAAAGGGGGCAATGTCCATACCATGGGGATCATGATAAAACACAGAAATCTGGCTTTAGTGGTCTATGTCTGCATTATCTCAGCTCTTTTGGATGTAGGATCAGCTGGGCCACTGCTCCAGGGGTTCTTGCTTGATCAAACCATATTAGTCTGGAAGGAATCCATAGATTTCCATTTTCTGTGGAAACACAAGCAAAATCTCTTTTCCCAAGTAACCTGTCCTTATATTTAAATTTAGAAGTCAAAGCATTTTTAAAATACATAAGTCAGATTAGTTCAGCAGCACCTATAATCAAATGTATTTTAGCAGTTGTAGCTCTTTTCTTGGCAACCAAACAATTTGAAGACAACAATATAGCATTTAATATATCCAGACTCTGTGTATTTTCCATCTTTACATGGCTTTTTCATTACTCTATTTCATTTACTTTTATTTTTTTCCTTTTTGAGACAGGGTTTCTCTGTGTAACTTTGATTGCCCTTGAATTCACTCTGTACACCAGGCTGGCCTCTGCCTCCCAAGTTCTGGTATTAAAGTCGACACACCCAGTTACTGTATTTTCTTATTTTTCTTTTTTTTAAAACACTTTATCCTGTTTCCTTTTCTCTCGTAAGCCTATGTATAATTTTAAACACACTGTAAACCTTTAGAGGTTTTTCTTTTTCCCTCTGAATCTGTCTTTATTGTATATCTTTATCTTTTTCTGGCCACCTGGTGTTTTAGCTGCTAAACATTGCTAAAATTAAAGTGGTGGCTGTTTTAGCTGCTATCTTTACAAGATGGCAGCAGTACATTTACCACCAGCACTGCAGCTGTGCTCACTGCCTTGGTCTATGCTGCCATCAAGCAACAGGCTGCAAACTTGGAAGGCCACCTGCTAGTACACACCATTGAATTGTTAGCAAGAGCCCTGCAGTTTTTTTTCCTCTGAGTCAGGAAACCTCCCTTAAAGGAGCTGCTTGTGTCTCTGCTTGTCTTCTAGCAAAAAAGTGACCACGTGAGAAAATGCTGCTACCAAGAAGTCATGTTTGTCTCTGTTCTTTTGCTTCTAAAATCCCTTTTCAAGCTTTTGTGAAGTTTTTATGTGCAAGTTTGTAAAACCATGTCCTGACACCATTTTGTAACGATAAAGTTTTCTGACAGCCACCCGAGCCCTGCCACCACATGGGCACCCAAAATAACACACAGAGACTTATATTAGGCACAATGCTGCTGGCCAATAACTAGGATTTCTTCATTGCTAGCTCTATCTTAAGTATCAACCATAACCATTAATCTATATATTTTTAATGACTTATAGAGGATGCCAGGAGCAAGTGTCCTGTCTTCCCAGGCTCACATGGCGACTCCAGAGAAAGAGAGGGGGAAGAAGAGGAAGAGGAAGAGGAAGAGAGCGATTTCCTGCTTGTCCCTGCTTATATTCTGAGTCTGCCTGCTATGTCACTTCCTGCCTGGATCACAAGACTACTCTTTACTACATTTCCCAGAATCCTCTTGGACTCCTAGTCCCACCTAACTTGCTTCCCTATTGGCCAACAGTACTTTATTCAACAACCAATAAGATAAACATACACAAAAGGACTTTCCCCATCAGGTCCCTGATATTTAGACAATATTTTAAGCCATTTAGGATTTGTTGGTGTGAAGCAACATTGTTCAAAGAGGGCACAGATCCCATCTTAGCAGCATCCAGATCTGCTGCTTCTTAACCTTGGAGTACTGCAGCAGGCAGTCAGTTGGTCCTGCAGGATGCTAAGCTGATGTCAGCTGGTGAGACAGGAAGGGTAACTGACAGAAAGGAGGCTTCGGTCCAGCTGTCCTTTCTGAGTCCCAACATCAGTGTCCACAGTGAGGAGAGGGGTGAGTTAGATGCTCATGGCTCATTAGTCCCCTTTTAGAGGTCACCCCTTTTGGAGGTTTGGGGTCATCGATCTCTCAGGAGCTACTTTGAGGCTGACAGAGGGGTGACAAGCAGAGCAACAGTTAAAGTGCCTCAGAGGAGAGTCCATCCAAGGGACAATGATAAAGCTTGCCAGTTGGTGGAGACCCAGACCATAAGCCAAGAGGCAGTAACAGCACAACTTTGTGGGAAGCATCAAGAGACAACATTAATGAGAAAAACTTTTACATTGAGATTAACATGAGTCGAAAAAAAAAGTCCTTTAATCCCATCACTTGGGAGGCAGAGGCAGGTGAACCTTTGTGGGTTCAAGGCCAGCCTGGTCTACAGAGTGAGTTCCAGGACAGCCAGGGCTACACAGAGAAAACCTATCTCAAAAAACAAAAAACGAAAAGTAGAAGTTAAAGTCAGCACCTGAATGAATTTGAACAGAAAGTATATAAGCAATAATCCTTGCATCCACTTATGATAAACTTTGTATACTTATTTCAGATATTAACAATATCAGCTATTATTTAATTAACAAAAAGAATCTTGAATAAAACAGATTTCCGGTTAAAAACAATTTAATAAGGTTAATTTTTTTTTTTTTTTGGTTTTTTGAGACAGGGTTTCTCTGTGTAGCTTTGGAACCTATCCTGGCACTCCCTCTGTAGACCAGGCTGGCCTCGAATTCACAGAAATCCACCAGCCTCCGCCTCCTGAGTGCTGGGATTAAAGGTGTTCACCACCCAACTGGTAAAAAGTTTTTAATTGGGACTATTACCTTAAATGGCCATATCTGGTATTTGAAAACATGACAATACATATTTTTGTTAAAATCAAATTATTATACTTATATTTGAAGATTATATAGTGAATATACTTTATATTGTCAGGCTATATAAAGAGTCAACTTAATTCTAAGTTGTATTCCCCGAAAAGAAATGATTTTTAACTTTTAATTTAGAAAGTATACTCTTGCCCTGTCAAGAGAAAATGATTTACTTCACAATGTCTCTAAAAATTAACCTTATTAGCGGAACCCTTTAAAAATTCTTTACAACATTTTCATTCCAGATGAAAGATGTCAAATCTATACCAAATAATTACATGTAACATGGACTGAATTAACAGAGGGCTAAAACCAACTCTTTACCCCTTTTGTTCATGAATAAATATCCAGGCTACCATGTGCTGACAGCAGTAAGCATGTTTCTCTCTCTCTCTCCCTCTCTCTCTCTCTTTCTTTTTTGTTTTGTTTTTTGATACAGGTTTTCTCTGTGGCTTTGGAGGCTGTCCTGGAACTAGTTCTTGTAGACCAGGCTGGTCTCGAACTCACAGAGATCCTCTTCCTCTGCCTCCAGAGTGCTGAGATTAAAAGCATGTGCCACCACCAGTGGGCAGAGTCATTCTTATTTGCCTCTGAGATCCTCCACTGGGCAAGATAATCCATGCCCCGTGGGATGGCTATTCTTACTTATCTACTTGCCTATATCTGGAATGAACTTCAATCCAGAAATGGAGGGCACACTTGTGATCTAGACCTGAGGCAAGAAGACAACATGCCTTTTACCTGGATTTTGACGCTGGAAGGCACACCTTTAATCTGGGCCACAACTTCTACTGGAAGCCCATATAAGGACAATGGAAGAAGGAAGGGTTCCTTCTTTGCCTGCTTGCCTTCTCCTTGTTAGCACATCCATTCCTTCACTGGCATTGTAGCCTCCTTTTTCAGGATTCCAGGGTATACAGAAGACCAACTGAGACACCCAGCCCCATGGGACTGAGCAACTACTAGATTCTTGGTCTTTCCATTCATAGCTAGCCATTGTTTGACTGTATCCTGTAAGTAATTCCAATAAATTTCCTTTTTAATCTGTCTGTCTATAGATAGAATATATATTCATTCCATAAGTTCTGTGACTCTAGAGAACCCTTACTAATACACCCTGTCATATGAGACATGAGGAGTAATTTGAATTTTCTGTAGATAAATAGGAGGTAATTTTTTGGTTTGGCCTACATGGCTGGAGCTAGCCAGGCCTATGCAGCCAGAGTATGTAGCAGCAAACTTCTGGCAGGTCTTATTTCCCAAGCATCCTTGTGTTAGTCAGGATTCTCTAGAGTAACAGAACTTATAGAATGCACACACACACACACACACACACACACACACACACACACACACACACGAGAAGGGGGATTTATTAGAAAGAGTTACAGGCTGCAGTACAGCTAATCCAACAATGGTTGGTTTTGAACAGAAAGTCCAAGAATCCAGAACTTCTTCAGTCCACAAGGCAGGTTGCCTTACTTGGTTTTCAATATATGCTTGGGTCCTGAAGAAGTAGGCACTAATGCCAGTGAAGGAATGGACTTCCAGCAAAGATCAAAAGCTTCTTTCTTCCGTGCCCTTTTTTTTTGTTGTTTATTTTGAGACAGGGTTTCTCTGTGGCTTTGGAGGCTGTCCTGGAACTAGCTCTTATAGACCAGGCTGGTCTCGAACTCACGGGGATCCGCCTGCCTTTGCCTCCCGAGAGCTGGGATTAAAGGCATGCGCCACCACCGCCCGACCTTCCTTGTCCTTATATAGGCTTCCAGCAGAAGGCATGACCCAGATTAGATATGGATTAGAGTTCTGTATTAATGGTGTGTCTTCCTACCTCAAATATCTGGATTAGATGTAGATTTTCCTACTTCAGATTAAACAGAAATCTCTCATAGGTGAGCCCTCCATTTTTGTGTTTTAGTTGATTCCTGATGTAGTCAAGTTGACAACCAAAAGGACCCATCACAATCCTTGACCTGAAATGAGGCTAGTATGCTACTTTGCTGAGATTGTGTCCCATTCAAGAGAATCTGTGTCCATCCAACATAACTACTTGAGTCTGGGTGTATTATAAATTTAACCCATTTTACTAATTCAGTCATATTTTTTTTGTTTTTCTTTTTGAGACAGTTTTACTATGTATCCCTGACTGTCCTAGAACTAACTGACTCTGTAGACCAGGATGGCTTTGAACTCAGAGATTCATCTGCCTCTGCCTTTGCCTCTCAAGTGCTGTGATTAAAGATACATGCCCCACCGCCAACTTGCCAAACATTCAGTCTTTTATGACCAATTTTATGTACCTGATTTTGAATATTATTTTATATTAAAAATACTTCAAGTTCGCTTTAAACTTTTTTTTACTGGCTTGAGAATTTTTTTAACAATATATGGCAGAATTCTATAAGACAGAAATAAAAGAAGACTATACAGGCCGGGTGTTGGTGGTGCATGCCTTTAATCCTAGCACTTGGGAGGCAGAGGCAGGCAGATCTCTGTGAGTTCGAGGCCAGCCTGGTCTATGGAAGGAGAGCCAGGATAGGCTCCAAAGCTACACAGAGAAACCCTGTCTCAAAGAAGAAGAAGGAGAAGAAGAAGAAGAAGAAGAAGAAGAAGAAGAAGAAGAAGAAGAAGAAGAAGAAGAAGAAGAAGAAGAAGACGACGACGACTATACAGGACATTAAAAAAAAAGTTGTCTCTCCCTCCACCTTGTTTCTGTAAATAAATTGCATCTGTATTGAGAATGACCATATGATAGATTATTTAAAGTTAATAAAAGCAGTACAGAGATGCAGAAAGTAAGAGAGGCTTTGTCTGACCTTAGGTAGGACCATGTTTATTTACTGCAAGAGGGTACTTTGTGTCACAAACATGTGAAGATGGCCAAAATGCCTACAGAAGATGAGATGAAGCCCCTTATAGGCAGAAACAACTTCTACAGTCCACAAGAGAAGCTGGGAAGTGTATTTCCTCAGGGGAATATCAGTTTCCTTGGTGCAGCATTTGGGAATGTGTCTTGGAACCAAGGCTCATATATGTTAAATCTTGTACATTTTACATATAATTTTAATTCCTCATCCCCTCTAATACAGGATTTCATTACAAAGCTCTGGCTGGTCTGGAACCCACTATGTAGATCAGGCTGGCTTTGAACTCACAGAGAGAGATCCACCTGCCTCTGCATCCCAAATACTGGTGTTAAAGGTAGGGATCATCACATTCAAATATTATTTTAGCTTTCAAAATTTGATAAAACTATAACTCTTGTACACATATTAACTCAAGCTAAAAAATAAAAGTTTACCTGGGCCTGGTGGCTGATGACTATAATTACATTACTTGGAAGGTTGGCAGAAACTAAGAGGCAGACTTACAGATTGAGTACAGCTAGATCATGGGCACTTGCTAACCAACACAAAGCCCTGGGTTTAACCACCGTCACTGCAAAACCAAAACCAAAACCAAAACCAAAACAAAACCAAAACAAAAAACAAAAAAAAAAAACCCCAACAACAACAACAAAAAAGTTAAAAAATTATTGTGGATTTTGTGTGAAAGAAAATGAACCAAAGTGTATAAAGGAGAAGGAGTTTCAAAGACAGGACATTTAGGGGATTTTCAGAGTGTTTTTTTTTCAATGTCAAGCATGAGAAATTTGGATAAAGCTTCTAGGATCATGGTTGGGGTAGATCCAGGTATGGGCCAGAGCCATGTAAGGCTCTTACTTCTTTCCCAGTCTGAAGAAAGAAAGGAAGTCTTGAAAGGTCACAGTGGAAATGGGAGTCTTCCTGAGAGTCTCCAATTATTCCCTGATGCCAGAAGATTTATTCAATGTCATGGGCAGCATGGCAGGGACTCTGTACCTGAGACAGACAGCATGGTGGGTGAATGAAACTGAGGACATGACTATCCTAGGTATGGTTGAGGAAAAGGTTCTTTGAAGATATGAGGGAGAGCACAGCCAGGAGCATCTGGAACACGGCTAGCAGAACAGACCAGGCCATGAAAAGAGTGTGTATGGGGGAGCACAAGAGAGGAAAAGAGGAGAGAGGGAACCAAGAGGACCAAGAGAGTGTGTAGCCAAAATGGCTGAATTATATAGAAAAGAGAATCTGAGGGAAGTGAAATGAAGTCCAGCCCTGGGACGGAGAGATTTAGGCTAATGCTGGGAGGAGCCACAGTTATTGAGTGGGACTTGTCCTAGTTTCTTTGTGAAGAAACTCTGAAGAGTTCTGAAGAGAGGAAATCAGAGTCCACTGGCACAAATTGGAGTCTCTCCCTACACCTTTTTGAAAAGGGAGAGGAGGTGCTCTCCACAGCACCAGCAAGAGTCAAGGGAGTGGATGGGGAACAGGCATTATGACCACCAGTGCTCACCTCTAGGTAAGAGCCTTGGTACCTCGTTACCTGTGGGCTAAGGACTCACAGTGAGTAGAGTGCCTGCAGGTCTCTGGGAGGGGGGAGGGCTGCTGCAGCAGTTATTGCAGCTTAGCAACAGCTGAATCCTAACCAGGGCTACTTGAGCCCCTATTGTTCAGATAAATGAATTCTCAGGGAGTTTCTAGAGAAAATAATACAGTTCCTTGTGATCTCATTTCCCCTAGTAATTCTATTCTGTTTGCTAAGTGAAGCGTAAGTATTCCAATAGTGACAGGATCTTATACCTGCAGTTGTTTTTGTATGTCATTACTGAAAGCATGGTTTTTGTTTTTTTTTGTTTTTTTACAGAAATGGTACAACTAGGTGCCAGTGCTCAGGAGGCAGAGGCAGGTGGATCTCTGTGAGTTCAAGGTTAGCCTGGTCTACAAAGCTACACAGAGAAACTCTGTCTTCAAAAAAAAAAAAAAAAAAAAAAAACGGAATCAGACTATAACTCACCAGGAGGCCTCTGTAGACACTTGCTGCTTTTCTCAGCACAAAAGTTCACCCTGACAGTCCACAAACTGAAGGCAGCCTTGGAGAATTTGGGTGAGTGGTCTGAATCTTGCTGGGGCTCTCCAGAAAATTCTAATCCCAATGTGAGGATAAGATCACTAACACAATTTGAGACAAATTTGAAGCAAGTTTTATTTTTAAAAAAAATTATTTATTTATTTATTTATTTATTTATTTATTTATTTATTTATCTATTATGTATAGTATTCTGCACACCAGAAATATGCATGCCTGCACACCAGAGAGGGCACTAGATCTCAACATAGATGTTTGTGAGCCACCATGTGTTGAACTCAGGACCTCTGGAAGAACAGGTGAAAGGTTCAGGCACTAATGCTGACCTGCCCATACCTCTTTAAGACAGACCCCGCCCCTTCACAACAGTCGTGGCATGCACAGGGCACAGGGACGTGCTTATGCCATCATCACTCATTGCGAATTATGATCCTGCCTGAGGACACCACGCATGTGTAAAGCCTCAGTGCCCATGCGTGGTCTTCCCTTTAAAAGTTCCAACTTCCTCTCGCTTCTCTCTCTCTCTGCCTCTTCTCTCTTCCTCCCTTCACTTCTCTTTCTCTCTATGGCGACTGACCATGATGGTCAGTCATTAATTTTGTTTCTCTTCTCTATTACTCTCTCTGCTCTGTCAGGCCTACAATAAACTGGTTAATGTATCTCTTGTTCTCATGTCTCGACTTGCACCATTCTCTCTTTCTAATTAAAGCAGAAATCTAATAACAGGCAGTGCTCTTAACCTCTGAGCCACCTCTCCAACCCCACAAGCTTTCTTTTTATTGGGGTGAACCCAAGAGCTAGCCAGTGTAAGTCAGGTTAAAGAGAACAGGCCCAAATTCACCTCCTTGCCCCCGCCCCCCACTTTTTGGCACTCTTTTTTAATTAATTTATTTTTTACATTTCAATCCCACTTCCCCCTTTCTCCTATCCTCCCCCTCCAATCACTCCCTCTCTCTCCCCACCCTGCCTTGGGCCCTTTTTAAGGAGTAAAATCACAGTAGTTTTACAGAAGGGAGACAATGGGGCAATAAGGAAATACAAAAAAATCTTGAAAAAAAAAATCATGTGAAGGGCCCAGAGCCTCACCCAGTCCCCTGCTTTGGCAGCCATGACAGGCTGCAGAAAAGACTCAGCAAGATGTAGGCCTCTGACTCAGCAACATGTGCTGAGCCCCCAACCTTGCCCAACCTTGCCCTAATTGATAGCAATCCAGATACCCTCCATGTGGTAAGGAACCAATCAGAAGTTAGCTGGCAGGCTCCAGATGTGCTTTACTGATAACAGTGGAATGCAGAGCATAGCAACCACCCTGGAATGCCTCTAGGCATAGCAACCTTTCTGCAGCTGCAGCTGACCAATCAACTTAGGACAGGTTGCCCAAGCCCAGAGGTGCACCAATCCTGAGACTGTTGCTATGCAACTAGTGGACCCCCCCAATACTCCCCTTGTTCTACCCCAATATATTCCCTGCCCCACTGAGGCTCGGGTCCCTTCTGCTTCACCAACTGTGTCAGATGGACAGGGAACCTGAGTTAACTTGTAAAATGAAAGACTCTTTGCTTTTGCATCAGATCTGGTCTCTTGGTGATTTGGGGGAGTTCAGAGTCTGGGCACAACAGTGATCACCTCCCCCCATGTGATTAAGGAGGGGTCTGGAAGGGTCAGGGAGGGTAAAGGGTATTCTCAAAAACAAATGAAAATCATGGTTTGGGGAAGGTCAGGTTCCAGGAAACAGAGAGCAACTCAACTGTCACAGTAAATAGAAACATTTAAAAAAATACAGAATAATGGCTCCTGCCTTCAAAATGGAGTCAGGCAGGTTCCTCATATGGTGGAGGAGAAAGTTTATTGTAGATAAAAGGGAAAGCACAGCCAGAGGCAGGGACATCTGGGAGAGTCCAGAGTGGACACGACCCTGATCCGGCCCATGTGAGGAGAGGGGGCCAATGAAAGTATTGAAAGAACCCCGGTGGCTCAGGAGCCCAGGATCTCAGCCTAGGACTGGGGCGACCCCAATCACCAGGCAGAGGCAAAGCTTGATGCAAACAGCAGGAGGCTTTATTGCAGTTGTTTAACGAGCTAACCCCATGTTAGCTTGGGCCTTTCATCCATCCACCATGGCAGATGGCTGGGAAAAGGCTCTGAGAAGCCACGGGACTGAGATCTTATAGGGCAGTGTAAGGGGAATATCTAGGGGTAATCACAGGCTCAGGATTGGTGTGCCTCCAGGCTTGGAGGACTTGCCCTGTGTTGATTGGCCAACTGGTTGTTATGGCCCATAGCCCCTCCCAGGGTGGTTGCTATGCTCTGCAGGTCATTGCTGTGCACTAGTCTGTAAAGCATAGCACTACCAGCTAACTTCTGATTGGTTCCCTTGCCACGAGGCAGGCATCTGACCTCCTAGTGACCAAGGCAAGGTCAGACAAGCACATGTTAGGCTGTTATGGCTACCAAAATGGGGAGCTGGTCCCTTCAGTACCAGGTAACTAAAATGGCTGGATTGTATAGGGAAGGACAGCCCAATCCCTAAGCTGGAGAAGTTTACACTAGAGGGTGTGACATTCCAACCATATCCTATAACAGGTAGGGACTGGAGGGTGCTGGGAGTGAAAGGTTCAGGCTTTAATACTGATCGGCAATGTCTCTTTAAGAGACAGACCCTGCCCCTGACAACAGTCAGGGCACACACAGGAAAATGTGTTACATCATCACCACGTCACCTGCCACTCATTAGGCATGCGTGGAACTTCAGTGCGCATGTACAGTCTTCCCTTTAAAAGTCCCAACTTCCCTGCTGCTCGTTCTCTTTACTCTCTACTCTGCTTCTGCTTTGCTCTCTCTTCTCCCACCTACATGCTCTCTCTGCCTCTTTTTGGCGACCGGCCATGGCGATCAGCCGTTACCCCTGTTCCTCTTCTCTCTTAGTCTCCATACTCTGCCGGGCCTAATAATAAACTGAATATGCCTCATCCGTCTCTTTTCCTTTTTCTTAAAAAACATAACATTTGGCACCCGACTCGGTTTAGGCTCTCCCCTTAAGCTCTCTCGTAGCTTGCTGGCGGGATAGGCTTTCTCTGTAACCCCTCCTGCCAGGGGCACGGGAAATTTCAGGGATCCTAAAATCTGAACTCATAACCCACTTCCATCCTAGCTTTTCCTGGCACTTCCTCCTGCCTGCAGCGGCCTGAGATGCTGGAACTCTGTACACTTCAACTCGCCGCTTTTCAAACTAAGGATCTCTGGAACTCACTCATCTGCCTGTTCGCTGCAATCCGGGAAGACACCCATAACTTTTCCCATGGGGCAGACCTAGCATTCCATTTTGGAGTTCACTCTGGGTCCATTTTTCAGTTTCGGACTGCTGAGCCTCTTTCGGGCTTTCTGCTGGGTACTCTCAGACAGAGCTATCTGTGCCATTTTTGGCCTCGCCCATGGGAAATACATTTTACAGGATCCTTCGGTTACTGCCAGCGAGTAGGTAAATGAGCGGAGTTCTTCTGCCTCCCAGTGGGAACTTTCTTTCACCTGGGAATGTCCCTCATCTTCGGTTCTATCTCTGACCATGTTTCTTCTTGGTTGACGTGTCTGCTTGAGACACTCTGAGAGTTTTTTGTTTGTTTGTTTGTTTTCATTTTTCCACACAAATGAGGTTTGATGTTTGGATTCCAGTGTCCTATTGGTTTCACACATCTTACTGCCTCACTCATGGAGAAAAACTTCTTCCGGCAGTTGAGAATGTGCTTACGGGGGCTGCCATCTTGGCCATATGGTCTGACCTGTGAGATGCCATCCTGACCACATGACCTAGCTTAGCCCTGCCCACTCAGTTCAGTGACTTGCAAAGGCAAGCACTGCTGCCAGACATCTTGCTTTTTATTTTTTGTCTCTGATTTCTTCTTTCACTTGTTGGGTGCATCTCCCATAGGTCAGGTCTAGCACCTTGCTCCAGGAGCAGTGTGTTTTGCTTCGGACCACTGGGTCCTTTTTCGGTTTCCGGGACAGCTGTGTCCCCTTCAGGGCCAGGCCCCTGGCAACTCCCAAGGGCCGATGGGCATCCAGAAAGGAGCTTTTTTTTGGGGGGGGGTTGAGACAGGGTTTCTCTATGTAGCTTTGGAGCCTATCCTGGCACTCGCTCTGTAGACCAGGCTGCCCTCTAACAGACATCCACCTGGCTCTGCCTCCCGAGTGCTGGGATTAAAGGCCTGCTCCACCAATGCCTAGCTTGCAAAGGAGCTTTTTGCCGGTTTTCCACTTGCCTCACCCATGGGAAATGCATAAGGAACCTTTCTGGTTGCAGCCAACAAGTGGGTAAACAGACAAAAAGCTACTTATGGTCTCCACCATCTTGGCCATATGGTCTGACCTGTAGGCACACCCATTCCAGCGGCCTGTGCCAGCAAACCTGGCCACTGGACTTTTGCTTTCTGTCAGATTCTTTTTTTGCTGTGGTGAAGGGCAGGGTTTTTGCAGATTTTATTTTTTGTCTGTGATTTCTTCTTTCACTGGCTCTGTTCCTCATGGTTTCCTTACAGAATACTGTGTCTTTCCAGGTCCCTCTGTTTAAGTCTACTCTGTCCCATTCAATCTCCTATCTGTTTGCTACAATATACAGATCAGAGATTACATTCTGATTCCCCCTTTTACTGTTATCCAGTCCTGCTTGTCTCTGTACCTGTAATTTAACTTTATACTTATCTAACTCTATATACAACTTAAATTGAACTGTGCTGTCTCATATTTCTAAATTGCTATGTATCTTGAAATGATAGTAAACATTTAAATTCATAAAGGTCTAATTTAACTATATTTAAAATATAAGCTAAGTCTATACAACTTAAATTTAACTCATGTATCTTTAAATGATGATGAAAGTTTAAAATCATAAAGGTCTATTTCAAATTAACAAAATATTTATGCCACTCAGTTCATCCTGTAAGCCATTTACAAAGGTACAGCTTTTATTACAAAAAAGGATTTTTTTCTCTAACTAAAGGCAAATTTTTGACTGCTGAGATACTAAACAGACAGATAGCCCTCAAATGCTCAGAGATCTAGAGAACATGGCATTTAAAATGTTTTGTTAAAAGACTTTTTATAACAGAGAGATAGGCCAGCTGCTAGCTCCACCCCATTTCCTCCAAGAAGACTGATGGGCACTGAAGAAACTTAATTTCGAATCAGTGACAACTCTGGTCACTGAACAACCCTGCCCTTCACCTCAGCTGCTACAAAGTATTCCAGACTGTGGACAAGAGGACAGTGGATTTCCCCGCATTGCTTGGGCCAACGGCAGGCGAGTTTTCCTATAGTCTGTAATCCACAGGTCACATGCTATCAGCAAGAAGGCAGGTGTCCTGCAGCCCGCTACTATGGATGGAGGACCTTGAGGATGGCTTCCATGCAGCCTTCTGGCAAGTCTCTGTTACTCTTTAATCATTGATTCAGGTAAAATCTTACCCTTCTCAAGAACTCTGATGCTTTTGATGACTGGTAGTCTTGCCAGCTTAAAGCAAAACAGATTTCAGGAATAGGTATTTTGGGGTTTATCTATGTGAAGATAGGAAAGTGTAAGATGTATGAAGGTCTGAGAATGTAGTTACTAAGGTCTGAGGATGGAAAGGTCTAACACGGTAGATAAATGCAAGTTATGAAGGTCTGGGAATGGAAGGTATCAAGGTCTGAAAATGGAAGGTCTAAGATGGTAATGTAAGGTGTATGAATTAAAGTTATAAGGTCTGAGGATAAAAAGGCTTAAGTGATGACAAAGTGAGTTGAGACATTAAAAAGAATGAAATATGCTCCTGATTTCTCTATTTCTCATGCTACTGTCCATAGTAAAGTTGTACAATACCACTATAGGATCATAACTACAAGGTCAAGACAATGCTTTTCATTGTCCAAAAAAAAAAATCTGTCAATTTTAAAATGTTAATGTTTTCAGCCAAGTTGCTTCTAACAAGAATATGCTGCTAATGTGTCTAATACTTATGTTTCCACAAACTCTAAGTATTCTTGTAAGTTCCAAGGAGCTGAATTGGATCCAAACAAACAAGTCTAAGAGGCACCAGGGAGTTCCACACAGCCTGGTCTGTGATGAAACAACCAGCTACCCCAGGACGTGGCAGCACCCCAACCTTCTCAGGTCCCCCAAAGATGGTCAATGTCCCCCACGTCAGCAGGAAGCAGTCTTGAGAATTCAACACCCTTATGCCTTAACCTGCCATGTCTAACACCCCACCTTTTTAAATAATAAGTAGAGGTCGGAATGAAAGGTTCAGGCTTTAGTACTGATCGGCAATATCTCTTTAAGAGACAGACCCTGCCCCCTGACAACAGTCAGGGCATACACAGGAAAATGTGCTATGTCATCACCACGTCACCCGCCACGCAAGGCCTGCTGAGGACTCTGGGCATGTGTGGAACCTCAGTGCACATGCTCAGTCTTCCCTTTAAAAGTTCCAACTTCCCTGCTGCTCACTCTCTTTACTCTCTTTGCCCTTTACTCGCTCTCTCTCTCTCTGCTTCTGCTTCTATCTCTCTTTTCCCACCTATGCGCTCTCTCTGCCTCTCTATGGTGACCAGCCATGGCGGTCAGCCATTAGCCCTGTTTCTCTTCTCTCTTAGTCTCCCTACTCTGCCGGGCATATAATAAACTAGTCAATATGTCTCATCTTGTGCCTTTCTTTTTCTCTTTTTCTTCAAAAACATAACAGGGAGAACCTGGTGGTCAGGTCTGCTTTGATATGTTAAATAGACACCTCAGTCGGTCAGTTAGCCCTTTGTCTGGTTTTGAGACCTAACAAGTTTCTCATGACCTGAGACTATTATCCAAAAGAGATGAGAGGTGGTCCAAGTAAAAAAGACTTATTAGGAGAGTTAGCAATACCACACACAATAGAAAGGGGTTCTGGAGAGGATTCAGTTTTAGCAGACAAACTGAGTTCTGTTCTTACAGGTTTCTAAGAGAGGAGGGAGGTCCCTTACAGCAGGCTTAGTTGATAAGTAGTACATAATATTCGCCTGTGGTCAGGTTGTCTGTGATTCCTGGTGGCAGAGTAGGGGCACAAGGGAGGTCAGAGGGAAAGAGTCAGCTTTCTGTGAGAGCTTTGAGAAGAGAAAGGCTTCAGGGTCATGGCAGGTGACCTGTCACACATCTGCAGGGGAGAAAGATCTCAGGGATGTACTTGGCCTGGTTTGTGAGGTTACATGTCACAAGCACTTAACTTACTGGGCTTTAACCCAGGAGGAATGATGACAGATTCACCAAGTTGGTTTTGAGTATATATTGTACTTTACACTTATATCAGAGCAATACACACAAGCAGAAGCAAAGCAAAGTCCTAGGGACCATAACCAGTAGGCTCACAACTGGGGGTTGTAGGGGAAGCTGAAGCCACGCCTTCTTAGGGCCTGGCTACAGGTGTGTCTGACCACGCTTGTGAGGGCGTGGTCAGAGTGACGTAGTGTGACTGTGTTTGCTCTTTTGGTTTTATTTTGTTGTTTGTTGTACAGACCGCTACCATGCCGGCTGGCTAGGTTGCTCTGTAAGTAAGGCTTTTCCCTATTAAATATCCTTATATTTCTACCTGACTCCGTATTGGTAATTTTCCACTATATCTGGTGTCAGAAGTGGGATAGTTGTTTTTCCCAAAAAGTCAGTAAGAGCTATTTGCCAATATTCATTATCTTTCCATAAGGAAGAAATTTCTTCATTAGTTAAAGGTACTATAATTTCTGCTGGATCTTTTCCAGTCAGCTGACGAAGTCTTAATTTACCCTTTAAAATCAAATCAGAAATCTTTTGTATATATGTCTTTAACTTTTTATTCTGTTTATGTGGCAGAAATATCCATTCCAATATAGTGTCTTCCCTTTGCATCAGAATTCCAGAAGGGTATTCTCTGGATGGCAAGATAACCAGAATACAGTCTAAATCAAGGTTTATCTGATCTACATGTGCATCCAATATTCTGTTTTCTACCCATTGTAACTCGTTTTCTGCCTCAGCAGATAATATTCTCGGACTGTTTAGGTCCTTATCACCTTTAAGGGCCATTTTTAAATGCTTTAAGTCATGTCCTTCTACACCAATAATCATCTGTAATTGAGAAATTTCCCCTAATAATTTCTGAAGAGAATTAAGAGTTTGATAACAATCTCTCCTAATTTGTACCTTTTGAGGTCTGATTCTCTGTAAGTCTATCTTGTAACTTAAATAGTTAATAGAATCTCCTCTTTGTATCTTTTCTGGGGCAATCTGTAATCCCCAACGAGGCAGAACTTCCTTTACCATTTCAAACATATGCTCCAAAGTTTCCTTATTAGAATCTGATAAAAGAATGTCATCCATGTAATGATAAACAAGAGATTGTGAAAATTTGTTATGAATTATTTCCAAAGGTTGCTGTACAAAGTGTTGACACAAAGTAGGGCTATTTAGCATTCCTTGTGGCAAAAAACCTCTCAACGAGGACAAATGACAGGTATTCTACTAAGGTATATCTCATAAACTAAATAGAAACCTCCCAAAGGAAAGGGAAGTGTTTTGCTTTTATCTTTACAGGAAAACTCATCTTCAAAAGACAAAGGACACTACATGGGTAGATACTTAAAAAGAAAAGGTAGCTATAACCATCAAACAAAAGGAACGTGCAATATGGTAAACTTTACAGCTGTCTCTCAAAGAAATTCTATTTCTCTTTATTTCCTAATCCCTATTCAATTAAACCAATGCTGGGTTTAGAGGTGGATTTGGCTTTCCTCCTCTAAAATCCAAGCATGTTATTTAACTAAACTTTAGTGTTTCTGTGTTGTATCAAGAAGCCAATTGATGTAAATACAGAATAAAAAAAGAATTTAGGGACTGTCTTTGTCTTTTCTTGGATCTTTCTCTCAAGGTGTACACCCTCTCATAATTGTTATGCTCTCATGGTTACATTCCCCAGCATATGTACATACACAAGCAAACATTTCTCTACTAACTGTTTATGTTTGAGTCCCACACAGCAATGAGGACCTGCCTGACAGCAATCCCTGGACACCCTGAAAAGAAAATGGGCCACACCTCCTCAACTACACTGGATCCAACTTGCTCCATTTCAACTGACACTCAGGCCAGAGGTTCAGGTACTGACTTCAATCAAGTTGAGGATTTCAAGCGAGACCTTCAATCAAGTAAATCCCATCTACCATGGACTGGAAACTAACATTTTCTTCCTACAAGACCCCACATGACTATCATTGTCCCATTTCAGCAAAAAGTAACTTGGAGAATGCTACGCCCCCTTTCCCCATTGTTGTCACTTAGGATAATGTATATACTTAGTTAAGAATAGCTTCCTATTGTTTATGGTTGGGATTGGAAGGAGGCGTTCAGGCTTGGACACCTCTTTCAGATGACTTTAGGGTTTAGTTAAAATAGATAGTTAGGATGTGACATAAGCAGATTGTTGTATCTTCTTATATTTTACCTTTATGGTTGTTAATTTTGGATACTTTAAACTGTTAAGTTTTAATCCTCTTTTAGACTAAAAGGGGAATTGTAGGGGAAGCTGTAGCCATGCCTTCTTAGGGGCTGGCTACAGGTGTGCCTGACCACGCTTGTGAGGGCGTGGTCAGAGTGACGTAGTGTGACTGCATTTGCTCTTTCGGTTTCACTTTGCTGCTTGCTGTACAGACCGCTACCATGCCGGCTGGCTAGGTTGCTCTGTAAGTAAGGCTTTTCCCTATTAAATACCCTTATATTTCTACCTGACTCCGTATTGGTAATTTCCCACTATAGGGGGTACCTGTCTGGCTCAGGGCTATGGCTCGAGACATCTCAAAATTCCTCTGGATCGAAGTAGGCATGTCCACCAAGGTCTCTAGTCTTCGATATCTGGTACTGGATCGGATGGCTCTTGACTTAGTGGACTATCTTCTCAGGGGGAGGAGAGTTCCATGCAGGACATGACCTTCACACAGTCATGGCGGGCTCTGCTTCTTAGTCCTGAGCTGGTCCCTAAATACCTTGCTTATCACACTCTGCCACACATGCACACTCTCATTGGTTTTTATCTATAGTAGCCAGGTAACGGGCCTTTGTTCACTTTCCTAATCTCCTTCCAGCCAGGCTTCCACCTGTCGTATGTAAGGAGCCATCCCTGCATTCTCCATTACAAGATGGCGCCGGCATCTGGCGGACACCGAATGGTAAACAAGTTAGTGCGCAGGCGCTGGGTAACTTTCCATTCCTTGGCCTCTGCCTCTCCCGTGGCGTCATGTGGTCCGATGAGCTGTAGCCAGTCAGGGGGTGACACGTCCTAGGCAGCGGCTGCCAGCCTATATAAGGGATGGGTTTTTGGGTGTTTGGAGTCTCTGTTCTATAAGCGTATGCTCTCACTCTTAAGATGCATTAAAGCTTTACTGCAGAAGGATCCTGAGTGTGCCGCGTCGTTCTTGCTGGAGAGACGGTAGCTCGGAACAACTGGTGCCGAAACCCGGGAATCGAGACCTCATCATCGTCAGCACCGTCGGAGACCCCTTGGCTACAAGGAGGATTCAGAACTACAGGCAGGTACGATTCGGAGAGGTATGTCTTTTCTCGACTTTGGCTTGGGATTGTCGCCACCTTGGGAAGGTAGTGTCGAGGCTTTTGTGCTTGTCCTCGGAGCCATCTTGATCTTTTTTGCTGTTGTAGCACCCTTGAAGAGGTCCAGGATAGCATGTCAGAAACCGAGCGTAGTGAGAGGTTGGGCGCCCACAAGAAAAAAACCATCCACAAGAAGGAAAAAGCCCCACCCCCTGTGAGTCTAATGACAAGGGGATATATTTGTCAGATCCTAGGGATCCTCCCCCTGTTGTTAAATCAAAGGGAGGAGCTGGCTTATACCCTGTACATGAGCTTAAAGCCTTAAATCTTGATAGCTCTGATGACTCTGAAAGCTCAGGAGATGAGGTCTTAGATACTGAGAAAGAAGCTGAACTAGATGAGGAGGCTGCTAAATATGAGGAAGAAAGATACCATCCGGATGACCATATACAAAATAGCAAAAAACCTCGAAGACGACAGTTTC
This sequence comes from Cricetulus griseus, assembly GCF_003668045.3. Lineage (NCBI taxonomy): Eukaryota > Metazoa > Chordata > Mammalia > Rodentia > Cricetidae > Cricetulus > Cricetulus griseus. The sequence goes on along the minus strand of NC_048597.1, from coordinate 71,589,374 downwards.
AAACAGCCCTCTCACAGGTTGTTCCTTCGGCGCCCCCTCCCTATGAGACGCGCCCGAAGTCTTATTCTTTTCTTCCGGAAAAGGTAAAAAGAAAGCTGCGCCTTGCTTTTCCCGTCTTTGAGGGCATTGAGGGAGAGTGGATGCATGCGCCCGTGGAATATAATCAGATAAAAGAATTGGCAAAATCAGTCAGGAAATATGGAGTCACAGCCAATTTTACTCTTGCATAATTGGATAGACTTGCCCTAAATGCTTTGACACCATCTGACTGGCAGATGGTCGCAAAAGCTGTGCTTGTCAGTATGGGCCAATACATGGAATGGAAAGCACTCTGGCATGAGGCCGCCCAAGAGCAGGCCAGAGCTAACGCGCCGCCCTTAACTCCTAAACAACAACTATGGACATTCGACCTGTTAACGGGCCAGGGTCGTTTTACAGCTGATCAAACAAATTATCATTGGGGCGCTTATCCACAAATCGCCAACACGGCCATTAGGGCCTGGAAGGCGCTCTCCAAGAAAGGAGGGGTTGACAATCAGCTTACTAAAATCATTCAAGGAACCCAGGAGCCTTTCTCCGATTTTGTAACAAGGATGACAGAGGCAGCGGGACGGATCTTTGGCGATCCTGAGCAGGCTGCACCTCTTGTAGAGCAACTTATCTTTGAACAGGCCACCCAAGAATGTTGCGCAGCTATAGCCCCGAGAAAAAGCAAAGGATTACAAGATTGGCTTAGGGTCTGTAGAGAACTTGGGGGACCCCTTACTAATGCAGGGTTAGCTGCTGCCATCATACAGTCTCAAAAGCACCCCCTAAAGGGGCCGGATAAAAGAACTTGCTTTAGATGTGGAAAGGCAGGACACCTGAGAAAAGATTGTAAAATGCCAGATAGGGAGAGAGGTCCACCGACTCTTTGCACTCGTTGAGGCAAAGGCTATCATAAGGCCGCTCAGTGCCGCTCTATGAAGGATATAAAAGGTAGGATTCTCCCTCCTATAGAGACAACAATAAATGAGGTTCCAAAAAACGGAACAGCGGGCCCTCGGTCCCAGGGCCCGCCAAAATATGAAAACAGGTTCACCAGGGTGACGCACGGGACTCCCCCACCCCCCGGAGTCGGAGCAAGAATGGACTTGCGTGCCGCCTCCAACTTCTTACTGATGCCTCAGATGGGCGTGCAGCCCGTACCTGTCCAAACCCCCAAGCCATTGCTGAGAGGGAGTATAGGTCTTATTCTCGGTAGAGGGTCGCTTACACTACGGGGACTAATTGTTCACCCGGGTGTCATTGACAGTCAACATTCCCTCGAGATCCAGGTTCTATGCTTCAGCCCAAATGGGATCTTTTCCATCAGTCAAGGATACAGAATAGCTCAATTGCTACTCCTCCCAGCCGACCCCTATCAGGATGCAAGAAAGAGGCAGATGGGCTCTTCAGGACAGGACTCAGCCTACCTACTTGTTCAACTCCATGATCGACCAAAATTGACTCTATGGGTTAATGGCAAGAAATTTGAGGATATATTAGATACAGGGGCGGACAAGAGTATAATCTCCTCTCATTGGTGGCCAAAATCCTGGCCGGTTACAGAATCATCACACTCTTTACAGGGCTTGGGTTATCGCTCTCACCCCACTATCAGTTCTTCCACACTCACTTGGAAATCAATGGAGGGCCATCAAGGACAGTTTGTCCCATACGTGCTCCCTCTCCCTGTTAACTTATGGGGACGTGACATCATGCAGGGTATGGGGCTTGCTTTGTCTAATAAATATTCACCACAAGCTATCAACATCATGAGAAAAATGGGGTACGAATCAGAAAAAGGATTAGGACGCCTAGAACAAGGGCGGATAGAACCTATATCCCCCGACCCAAATCCAGGAAGACAAGGCCTGGGTTTTTCCTAGGCGCCATTGGGACAGCACGGCCCATACCATGGAAGACAGAGGATCCATATGGGTTCCCCAATGGCCATTAACCTCTGAAAAACTGGAGGCTATAACCAATCTTGTCGCAGAACAATTGGCTTTGGGGCACATAGAACCATCAACCTCCCCTTGGAATACTCCAATTTTTGTCATCAAAAAGAAATCAGGTAAATGGCGTTTGCTCCATGATTTAAGAGCTATTAATGAGCAAATGTCTTCCCTTAGTGCAGTACAACGAGGTCTTCCCGTGCTTTCTACATTACCCAAAAATTGGAATTTGATAATATTAGACATCAAAGATTGTTTTTTCTCTATTCCTTTGTTTCCTCTGGACAGGCCGAGTTTCGCATTCACTGTCCCCTCCATTAATCATATGGACCCTGATAAGCGATTCCAATGGAAGGTGTTACCTCAAGGCATGGCAAATAGCCCTACCATATGTCAATTATTTGTACAGGAGGCTCTCAGACCAATAAGAGAACAATATCCAAGTTTGATTATGATCCATTATATGGATGATATGCTCATGTGCCATAGGGATTTAAGGATTCTTCGAGAGGCTTACCCTTTACTGCTTAAAAATTTACAACTTTGGGGCCTCCAAATTGCTACGAAAAAGGTCCAAATTACAGATACTGGACACTTCCTGGGCTCCATGGTGCTCCCAGATAAGATTCTCCCACAGAAATTAAGGATTTATAGAGATGATTTACATACCTCAAATGATTTTCAAAAATTATTGAGAGACATAAATTGGCTGCGACCATTTTTAAAGATCCCCTCTGCGGAATTAAAACCTCTGTTTGATATTTTGGAAGTGGATACCCATATTGCCTCCCCCAGGTCTTTGACTCCTGCTGTGGAGATGGCCCTCCGTTTAGTGGAAGAAACCATTAAAGAAGCACAACTATACCACATTGATTTACTTTATCCTTTCTCCCTTTGTGTGTTTAAAACAAAAAGATTGCCCACTACAATATTGTGGCAAAATGGGCCCTTGTTATGGATCCACCCACATGCTTCTCCTCAGAAGATCATTGACTGGTACCCTGCTGCCATAGCTCAACTTGCCCTTAGGGGCCTAAAGGCCACTGTCAGCCATTTTGGCAGACATCCTGCGGCCTTAATTGTTCCCTATAACTCTCTTCTAGTACAGACTTTGGCCGCCACCTCTGATGATTGGGCCATATTAGTCACCACCTTTTTGGGAAAAATTGATAATCATTACCCTAGACAACCTTTGTTGCACTTTGCTGCATCTCATCCTATTGTGTTTCCCCGAGTCACCTCTCCTACTCCGTTAAAAGACAGGTTGGTGGTATACACAGATGGCTCCAAGACTGGCCTGGGAGCCTATGTTGTGGGTACCCAGGTGTTCTCACGACAATATGCTGAGACTTCCCCTCAGATGGTAGAATGCTTGGTGATATTAGATGTTCTTCAAAAATTCCCAGGTCCTCTTAACATTGTTTCTGACTCCTCCTATATGGTCAATGCTATAAATTTACTAGAGACGGCTGGAGTCATTAGATCCACTAGCAGAATGGCATCTCTATTCCAAAAATTACAAGATTATTTGTTAACCAGACAGGCTCCCATGTATATTACACATATTGGGGCTCATTCGGGACTTCCTGGCCCGATGAGCCAAAAAAATGATTTGGCAGATAAAGCCACAAGGCTGGCTGCGGCGGTTTTTGTCCCCCCCACTGCAAGCCGCTAAGGCCTTCCATGACAACTTTCATGTTACTTCTAAGACCCTACGCAGGCGCTTCTCTCTTACCAGGAAAGAGGCACATAATATCGTTACTCAATGTCACAATTGTCAGTTTCTCCCTGTCCGCCACACTAAAGTAAATCCAAGAGGGATTGTACCATTACAAGTATGGCAGATGGATGTCACTCATGTTTCTTTCTTTGGGAAACTCCAGTACATACATGTATCAATAGACACCTGCTCCGATGTTCTCCATGCCACACCACTCACTAGAGAAAAGACCTCCCATGTAATTCAACACTGTCTTGAGGCATGGAATGCCTGGGGAAAGCCTAAATGCTTAAAAACTGACAATGGACCTGCTTATATTTCTCAGAAATTTAAACAATTTTGTACACAAATACACGTCACACATATTACAGGCTTGCCATATAACCCTCAAGGGCAGGGCATCATTGAGCGCGCACATCGCACGCTCAAATCATACTTAATTAAACAAAGAGGGGGAATAATAAAGGATTTGCCCCCGTGCCACAAGTTGCCATAGCAGTGGCACTCTTCACCATAAATTTTTTAAACTCAGATGAGCATGATCAGACCGCAGCAGAGCGACATTGCTCAGACCCACATCGACCTAAGGAACTGGTGAAATGGAAAGATGTGTTAACCAATAAATGGAAAGGCCCGGATCCTATTCTAATAAGATCCAGGGGAGCTGTTTGTGTTTTCCCACAGAATGAAGAAAATCCTTTCTGGATCCCTGAAAGACTTACCAGGACAGTCCTGGAGCAGAAGGATGCAGCAGACCAGACACATGAAAGGGGGGAGCAAGCTGCTCCTCCTGATGTTACTGATGATGATCAAGACCCCAGCTGTCCAGGGGGAACCACGTTGGGGAATCATGTCAACGTTCCCACTTCCGATGTCGGTGATGTATAATGCACAGGTTTTTCCCCGATTCTTTGCCACCAATAAAGAGCTGGGCTTAGCTTTCCTGCCTAAGGATGAACAGATTCAGGAGCTTTGTGAAAATAGGACTATTTCCCTTAAAGGAAGTCTCTGTTTCTCAGTAGCTGACCAAGGCGCTGCTAATGTGCCTTGCATTCTCTTAAGTAATCAATCCTCGGCATGGCTCAAGGAGGCTGCCTGGGGAAATGGAGGTAAGGTTGTGGCTAATGCCTCTGTAATTTATGGATGGTGGCCACGCTTTCCAGTGGTAAATATCTCCACTGCTCCACCTCGTCAGCCAAAATTAGCCCCCTTCTGTAGAGGGGAGCAAACTGAAGAATTGACTTTACCCTGGACTGGATGCCAGTCCAGGGGCTCTGCTTGGGCCGTTGAGGGCTTGTTCTCTTTTTCCCCCAATATGGGTATGGGAACTAATTTCACATCCTTGGACCCCATGCGATCCAACCTTAACCCTTTTGACCAATGGCTGCTCTGTGGCATTAATGGAAGTTGCACTGATCTTACACCTATGGCAATGCTTAAAGGCGGTAAAAGTGAAAAAGGGCGGTTGGAGTTTGACTGGAAAGGGTCTTTGGGGAGCAGCCTCCAGTCGGGCCATAACTCTGGGTCATTTAGTTGGACTGCCTCTGATATAAAGTATCAATCCTTCAAACATACAGACTATGATGCCACACCAGTGTGTGTCTGGCCTCCTTTTATTTGGATTGTGAGCAATAATACTATTAATAATAGTGAGCTTGGTCTAGATTGCAAATCAGGGGGCTGTTATTATACTTTGTGCTGGGATGCTGATAAATTCCCTCTAGCTGTAGTAACCCGCATGCCACGCTTTGTACCCGTCCCAGTGGAAACACCTAGTAGTATGACACTCTTTAGAGAAAAAAGAGATTTTGGAATCTCTGCAATCATTGTTGCCATTGTGGCTACCACCGCAGTCACTGCATCGGTTACAGCCTCTGCTCTTGCGCCGTCAACCTCTGTACAAATTGCACAAACCATTAATGGTTTGTCAGCCACTGTTTCTGAGGCTTTGGACAGAAAGGCCTCTGCAAACACTCAGATACAGGGAGGCCTGATGCTGGTAAACCAGCGCATTGACTTAGTGCAGGAACAATTGGACATATTATGGCAGATGGCCCAACTAGGCTGTGAGCAGAAGCTCCCCAGCCTATGTGTCACCTCCATCCAATATGAGAATTTTACCAAAGCAGCTAATCTGTCTAAAAGCCTTTCTCAGTTCATGTTGCAAAACTGGACCTCCGAATTTGAGCAAACGCTTCGGGAGTTGAGAGCCGCTATTATCCAGATTAACTCCATGCGCCTTGACCTGTCCTTGACAGAGGGGCTGTCATCATGGATTGCATCAGCTGTCTCCTATTTTAAGGAATGGGTGGGGGTGGGATTATTTAGTGCAGCCGTTTGCTGCGGATTGGTGTTGCTTCTCTGGCTGGTCTGTAGGCTCAGGGCTCAAACTAAGAGGGACGAGGTGGTTATCGCCCAAGCGCTTGTAGCCTTGGAACAAGGGGCTTCCACTGACATTTGGTTAACAATGTTTAAGCAATAGGCCGCCAGCCAGACAGCTCTTGCACACCCGGAGCCTAGGATCATTGCACAGGGTAGAGTGTCTGGCTTGAGCAGCCCATGAGGGATGTCGAGCAAAGTATCACACAGAGAGTTGCCTAATATACAGGCTTCTCTGGGAGGCATGTTGTCCTGCATAAGGGTTGCCTGCCCCAGTTTCCCTTTCCCAGAAAAACAGTGGAGGACAGGTCGAGAGCGCTTTAGGTCAAGCTAACAGCCTAATGGCGACTCTTGTACACAGTCTTATTGTATGATTTGAGAGGTACAACCTCTGCCTCTATCCCTCAATGTATGGGGACCTACTTGCTTGAAAAAATATAAAGCCTTATCATTAATTAATAAAAAGGGGGAGATGTAAGGAGCCGTCCCTGCATTCTCCATTACAAGATGGTGCCGGCATCCGGCAGACACCGAATGGTAAACAAGTTAGTGCGCAGGTGCTGGGTAACTTTCCATCCCTTGGTCTCTGCCTCTCCCGTGGCGTCATGTGGTCCGATGAGCTGCAGCCAGTCAGGGGGTGACACGTCCTAGGCGGCAGCTGCCAGCCTATATAAGGGATGGGTTTTTGGGTGTTTGGAGTCTCTGCTCTGTAAGCTTATGCTCTCCCTCTCAAGATGCATTAAAGCTTTACTGCAGAAGGATCCTGAGTGTGCCGCGTCATTCTTGCTGGCGAGACGGTAGCTCGGAACAGTTGTATACATGCTTCTTACACTACAGCATCTGTGAACTAAGAGGATGTCCCAGGGAGGGTTCTAGTTCCCTCTGCTGTCTGCCTCAGCAGCAGTCTCAGTTTGTATGCTCACAAAACAGAAGACCTTCAATGGCATATGCAGTAATACAGCAAACAGTCAAGAGTTTATAGTGGGAGTGAGCAAGTAAGCAATAATACACTCTAGAAAAAGTGGGTCTGGCCAAGCCCAGCAGCAACAGCACCCATCTTAGTGTTAGGGCTTGGAGGCCACACTACTATCCTTAGTAACAACCCAGAGACAGAGGTTGGTGAAGGACATAATTTTATTGTCCAGATTAGCAATAATGGACTAAAGACAATATGCCTCAGAGGACAGCAGTCCTCCTTTTTGACAGGGGAAGTAGTCCTGTAGTTTTTATGGGACAATGGGTGGGAGAATCCTGTCCTTACAGACATTCTTTGGTCTCTCATTTAAGTTCCTAAAGAGCCTTGCTTTATTTTTATTTTTATTGGGGGGATTCGGGGCAGGGTTTCTCTGTGGCTTTGGAGGCTGTCCTAGAACTAGCTCTTGTAGACCAGGCTGGTTTCAAACTCACAGAGATCTGCCTGCCTCTGCCTCTGCCTCCCGAGTGCTGGGATTAAAGGCATGCACCACCACCACCACCTGACAAACCCTTTCTTTTGTAAGTTGCTTTAGTCATGGTGTTTGATCCCAGCAATAGAAAAATAACTAAGACAAAGATGCATCAGTATGCATAGAGGTATAAGTGCCCTAAAGTTGAGAAGCTTTCTAAGACAAATAAGGGCACTCTGTATATGCTGTCACTGGAGAGGGAGTCTTGCTTTTGCTTTATGTGACTTAGCTAGCATGGACCATTAATAGCTATTTGTACCTTATATCTTGTTTTTTTTTGGGGGGGAGGGGGGTCCTACGCTGGCCTATCTAGAGCATCCCTGTTGTCCTCCTCATATTGTGACCACTACAATTATCCTTATACGTGTTTCAGGATCTTGAGCTGGTCAACCCTTTGTTTTTTATGTCTTATTTTTGAGGGCCTGTTGATTAGTTCCTTCCAGAACCAACTTCCATTCTAACAATAAGACCAAGTAACTTCCTTTAACTGTTATAAAAGAATTCCCATCTCTCTTGTTTTACGTAAAAAGAAGCAGGTTCCTGAAAGGGGCTGACACATATCACCCTTCACTATGTGATGAGGTCCTGAAGGGGACATCAGGCTCAGGTCTGAAGAGGAGCTCCCTTAGGTGATTCCACTGTACAGCATAACAGAGTGCCTGGAAGAAAGCGACTCTTACGTATTTTCAGGTAGTGCCAAAACGTTCTACACCACATGACTTAGCCTGGCCTAGCCCACATGCCAAAGAGCATAGAGGCAGGCACTGAGTAGAAACATATGTTTATCTTGCAGTTCCAAGGGAGAATAGGCTTTCTTTTCTCACCAAGGCCTAAGCACTCTGTCACAGCAGACACCTGTCAGTTCTTTACTAGAAGACAGACTGCAGGAAGCATGAGCCGATTTCTGGCAGAGCAAGTAGGGGGCAGCTAGAAGGTCTGTGATCTAGCATTTCTCAGGGGTGCCTTTCTTTCTTACAATGTATCCACTATATCTCTGTCTCTCTTATCAGTGTATTTTCCTTAGTAAATTTTCTTTAATCTTTCCTATATCTGTGCTAGTGTGGCAAATGCTAGATGATATCTGGCTACTGTTGCTCTCCAGTAAGGCTGACAAGATAACTGTTGTGGTATTACTTTTTCCTCCAGATATAATGTGACATGCCCATAGCCATTTTGGAGTAAAGATAAACTGTTAGCTATGGTAACTAAAGGAGCAGAACAATGCAGTAATGTCTAGGTCTGCAATAATGGTAATGATACTCCCTCACTAGAAAAAGGGGAGGGATGTAGGACTCTCACTGGACATTCTAGTTAGTCCTTCTGGCCCTCTTCTTAGGTACATGTGATCTTGGGAGAATCTGGAGTATACAAGAAGTGGAAGATTAACTAAAACTGGGACTTCATGATATAGCTTCTATGAGGTCATCATTAATCACTTTGAAGTGATACAGCTTTTTGGGGTCGCCTATGCTCCTATAAGTAAGCCTAATAAACTCATTGGTTCATAAACATGGACTTGGGTGAAACCCTTATTTTGGTCTGTCACTGGAAGTTTCGTGAAAAAGAATGGACACACATCACCCTTCAGAAGAGATTTATTGGCAGTGGGGGTGTTCCTAATCGGGAGGAGTGGGTCTTTATTTAGGTCCGAAGAGAAGCTTCCTTAGGAGAGAAATACTGTCATGGGTAAACAATTGGGAACCACAAATGCAAGCATAAACAGAATGCAAGAGATGGAAGAGAGAATTTCAGGCATTGAAGATACGATAGAGGAAATAGATTCATCAAAGAAAATGTTAAATCCAACAAATTCCTAATACCAAATATCCATGAAATCTGGGACACCATGAAAAGATCGAACCTAAGAATAATAGGGATAGAAGAAGTACAACTCAAAGGCACAGAAAATATATTCAACAAAATCATAGAAGAAAACTTTCCTAACCTAAAGAAGGACATGCTTATGAAAGCACAAGAAGGTTACAGGACATCAAATAGACTGGACCAAAAAGAAAAAAAAAAGTCCCCATGCCACATAATAATCAAAACAACTTACAGAATAAAGAAAGAATACTAAGAGCAGCAAAGGAGGAAGGCTAGGTAACATATAAAGGCAGACCTATCAGAATTACAAACCTGACTTCTCAATGGAAACAATGAAAGTCAGAAGGTCCTGGACAGACATTATGCAGACACTAAGGGACCATGGATGCCAGCCAAGACTACCATACACAGCAAAGCTTTCAATAACCATAGAGGGAAAAAACAAGATATTCCATGATAAAGCCAGATTTAAACAATACCTATCTACAAACCCAGCCCTACAGAAACTACTAGAAGGGAAATACCCACCCAAGGAAGTCAGCTACATCTACAAGAACACAGGCAGCAAGTGAGCTTACAGCAGCAAATCCAAAGTAGAGAATTGAACACACAATGCCATCACCAAAAACAAAAACAAAAGTAACAGGAACTAGCAATTACTGGTCATTAATATCCGTTAATATAAATGATTTCAACCCACCTATAAAAAGACACAGGCTAATATATTGGATACGAAAATAGGATCCATTCTTCTATTGCATACAAGAAACACACCTCAACCTCAAAAGACAGACATTACCTCAGAGTAAAGAGTTGGGAACTATGTTTCCAATCAAATGGACCTAAGAAACAAGATGATGTAGCTATCCTAATATCTAACAAAATAGATTTCAAACTAAAACCAATCAAAAGAGATAAAGAAGGACATTCCATATTCATCACAGGAAAAATCCATCAAGAGGAAATCTCAATTCTGAACATCTATGCCCCAAACACAAGGACTTCCACATTTGTAAAAGAAACATTGCTAAAGCTTAAATAACAAATCAAGCCCCCCACACAAATAGTGGGAGACTTCAACACCCCACTCTACCAGTGGTCATGTCTGCCAGACAGAAGCTTAACAGAGAAATAAGGGAACTAACAGATGTTATGACTCAAATGGACTTAACAGACATCTATAGAACATTCCACTCAAACACAAAAGAATATACTTTCTTCTCAGCACCTCATGGAATTTTCTTAAAAATAGACCACATACTTGGTAACAAAGCAAAACTCAACAGATACAAAAAAAATTGGAATAACTCCATGTTTCTTATCAGATCACCGTGGTTTAAAGTTAGAATTCAACAGCAACATTGATTTCAGAAAGCCCACAAACACATGGAAATTGAACAATGATCAACTGAATCACCACTGGGTCAAGGAAGAAATAAAGAAATTAGAGACTTCCTAAAATTTAATGAAAATGACCATGTAACACACCCAAACTTAGAGGACACAATGAAAACAGTGCTAACAGGAAAGTTCACAGCACTAAATGCCTACATAAAGAGGCTTGAAAAATTGCACACTAGTGAATTAACAGAACAACTGAAAGCTCTAGAACAAAAAGAATCAAACTCATCCAGCAAGAAATAGTCAAACTGAGGGCTGAAATCAATAAAAATAGAAACAAAGAAAGCAATACAAAGAATCAATGAGACAAAAGTTGGTTCATGGAGAAATTCAACAAAATAGACAAACCTTTATTCAAACTAACCAAAAGACACACACACAGAGAGCATGCAAATTAACAAAACCAGAAAGGAAAGGAGGGACATAACAGCAGACACTGAGGAAATCCCGAGAATCATCAGGTCAAGAGAAAGGAAGACAACAAGGGTGAGAGCGACTGAGGAGGGAACAAGTAAGGTGACCAGTGAAGCAAGGAATAAGGGATGAAGACGGGAATGAAGTAATGCAGGGGAAACGAGGCAATAGTGCACGAAAGAAGGAGGCATGAGTGTGGTAAGGGAAGTAAGGGGTGAGTACATCAGTGAAATAATGCGAGCACAAGAAGGCAGTGAGTGAGATGGTAAATGAATGGGTGAAGAGAAAAGAAGCTGTAAATGAGAGAATGAGTGACGGTAAGATTGAGGCAAGGAGAAAGGGGAAGAAGGAGGAAACAGATTTGCACCTCCAAAGGGCATCTCATGGGTGGCGCTTCCAGACCAGCAATCCCCAGTCGAGCAGCCCCTCTCCGGCCCTTCAGCTTCGCCCCTCCCCTTCGTCCCCTCTCCCCCACAAGCCAATTTGCGCCTGCGCGGTGTCCCACGTGACAGTGAGGCTCCGCCCCCGCCTTCGGCCTCCCGCCTGCTGCGAGAGCGGCCTCAGCTTGCGGCAGCACCAGGTCAGCTGCGAGGCGTGTAACGTGTGGGCCCGGCCGTCTTGCGTGGCCGAGCTCGCGCTGCACGCGGGGAAGGGAGTGGGGGCGGCGGCGGCGGGAGCGGGAGCAGGGATCCGGGCCAAGAGCCAAGAGCCGCGGGCGCTCAGGGCGGGCGCGGTGACTGTCTGACGTGGCGGGGGCTCGGCGGAGCGACCCCCCGGCGTACGGCACGGGCCTGGCCCCGTGGTGCGGGCGGCCGAGGCCTTCGCGCGGGTGAGGCGGCCCGTGGCGGTCTCAGCCGGATCGGCCAGGCTCTGTCGCTAGCCGCGGGTCCGAGTGTGGCCTCCGGCCAGTCCCCGACCCTCGAGGCTACGTGAGCAGGGATTGCAACAGGCGCCTGGGCGGGCCTGGCTGCCCCGCTTGGAGTGACCTCAGACTCTTCAACTTCAGCTGCGGTTGCCCCGAGAAGTGGGAGAGTTCGCGCTGTCAGTGCAAAATCCCCGGGTTGTACTACTTTGGACCATTTTAGATCCTTCCAGGCCAAGCGAACCGAGCGGGCGGGACACAGCCGGGCCAACTTCTGCCCAAGGCTGCTTCCTAGGGTCAGGCCGAGTTTCGAGATGCTCCCCGTCTGCGCCCTGGGAAACAAGCCACGGAGCACGTCAGCACTCCTTGGAGACTCCTCTGCTCCCTCCTCTGCTCTTTTCAAGCTGTTGGTTTTTCTTTTACTGCACATCTTCTGTTGTACTGCTGAAGATTGGGGTGCGTTGAGGACAGATACTGATTGGGAGCCCTACAGAGGGTTGTGGGTGCCTTTTCAATTAACGATCAGTTGAAGATTCCACTAAAGTAGTTTTCAGTGCACTAGTGCAGTAGCAGACAATGGGAGGAAAATGATATGTCTTGACAGGATCAAATAGGATCCCTTAAGTCAAACATGTTTATACAGTGGACTGTGGGAGGGGCCAGAAGTTATAAACAGAAGCTAATGCTAATGGAAAACAGGAGGAATATTGTAGATTTGCAGTCTTTTTAAAAGTGTATGCATGGGTGCCTTTGTGAAGGAGTGAAGGTGCCCTGGAGGCCAGCAGAGGGCGTCGGGACCCCTGGAACTGAGTGAGCCACCCGCTGTGGGTGCTGGGAACCAAACTCTAGTTCTCTGCAAGAATAGTTTCTCTGAACCTTCTCTCTAATCCTACCTCTTCCTTCTTTATTTATTTAATTATGACAAGTCTCTACATATTCCAGGCTGGCTTCAAACTTGTGGTCCCGAGTGCTGGAGTCAGGCTTGTTTTACTCTACTTGTTCTTGTGGTGGCTGCTCAGCTGACGACTGCCTCCTCCCACTCTATGGGGTGGGGGGGAGTGTCTGTTAAGGCAATAGTCCTCATAGTCATCCACAGATGAGGAAGCTCTTCTGACTAAATATTTGTGGCGGTGATGAGGAAGCTGAGGTTTGGAGCTAGCAGCCAAGTACCCAGAATTTATGGTTATCAGATGTGGCCATAGGAACTAACCCTGAGATGCTTGTGCCAGAGGCTCTCAAGGGTAGAGAAAGTAGGTTCATCACCAGAGCATGTTTGTTGAAATTGTATGAAGGTACCAGGTAGATGTGATCAACTAGGTCATGGCCAGAATTGGATTATGAGAAACAGACCTGGTCCTGTCCAGGGGACGACGGGTGTCATAGAGCATTTCTGGTTTCTTGTCTGTCCTGAACAGAAAAGCCTGGAGAGAAAGAAGTGAGAGGGAAATCTGTTAGAACAACATTCCTATGCTCTGACTCCAAACTGTGACTGTGGAAGAATAAGGGAATGGCTGTGCAAGATAGCGAAGAGTCAAAGACCAAAGAATCTTACAAAACAGAGGCTTAAAAAGGAAAAGAGAAGCTGGGCAGGGCATGGGAGGCAGAGGCAGGTGGATCTCTGTGAGTTCATGGCCAGCCTGGTCTACAGAGTGAGTTCCAGGGCTACACAGAGAAACCTTATCTAGAAAGTGTGTGTGTGTGTGGGGGGGGGCGTCATTGAGGCTAGGAAGTTTCACATAGAAAATGTAGTATAGGATTGACAAAGCCAGACCAGTTGGAAGGGATTCTTGCTGGAGATGCCATTGGGAATTTATGTCCTGGGGAAATGGATAGATTGAAGGAGAGGAAGAGGTAGGGAGAGAAGGCCTTAATATAAAGTAAGAGTTTCTAGGCTGGAGAGATCCTAACCCAGAGATAGATGGGGGCACATACAGCTCTAACCATTTATCTCTATGGCCTTGTGAGAAAGCAACCAGGTCAGGGTAGAAGGAAAGTGTGGGTAAGCCCACAGGTCCTACACCCAGGAGTCAGACAGAAGAGAGTTGAGCATGTGTGACGGGAGGCCGCAGAGGCTTGAGGGCATAGCGGTCCCTCAGAGGAGGTTGGTGGTAGGGGAAGGTGTGCCCCTACAGTAGAAAGAAGGCTTTTTTTTTTTTTTTTTGGCTAGTTTTGTGTTAACATCTGTTTTTCATTTTAAAATATACATATTTGGGGCTGGTAAAATGGTTCAGTAGTGTTAGAGTGCTTATTGCTCTTACAGAGGACTTGGTTTCTGTTCCTAGCTCCTCAGCTGATGGTTCACAACTGCATTCCAGAGGATCTGATACCTTCTCCTCACCTCTGAGGGCTTGAGTGCACACATGCGCACTCGTGTACACACACACACACACACACACACACACTCACAAAAATAAAAATAAATTTTTAAGCTTTACTTTGTTGTTGTGTGTGTGTGCAAAACAGTGTATATGTGGAGTCAAGTCTTTACTTTCATCTCTAAGTGGGTTCCAGGCATTGAATTCAGGTTGCCAGGCTTATAGGGCAAATGTCTTTACCCACTGAGCCATTGCACTGACCCTTGTTTTCATTTTTAATATTAAATATATGGTAGGGAACTGGGAATGGTAAGTAAGGAGGCAAAAGATAGAGAAGATTCATGGCCTTCTAAATGGCTGACCTGTGCTAAAACATATAGTTGGCCACAGGCCCTGTCTTACCTCCAGGCTGGTTGCTTCCTGACCCTAGTAGCTGACTATGCACAGTTGTTTCTGGTTCATATTTCTCTCTCTCTCTCTCTCTCTCTCTCTCTCTCTCTCTCTCTCTCTCTGTGTGTGTGTGTGTGTGTGTGTGTGTGTGTGTGTGTGTGTTGGCAAAGGGATATTTGTAGTAGGTTTGGTTTTCTTGGTTGGGTTTTTATGGCTCCTTTTAAAATCATTTTGCAGTTTTTGAGCATACTGGCCAAATTATTAGAAGGTAATCTTTTTTTTGTTGTTTTGAGACAGGGTCTTCTCTACTTAGCCCTAGCTGTCCTGGAACTTACTATGTAGACCAGGCTGGCCTTGAACTCACAGAGATCCACCTGACTCTGCCTCTCTAGTGCTGGGATTGAAGGCCTGAGCTACCACACCCAGCTTTAGAAGGTAATATTTATTGGTTTGGAGTTTATTTGTTTGTTTTTTGACATAGCTCAGGTTTGCCTTAGACTCTTATTTGTTGAAAGGATGGCCTTGATTTTAAAAAATGTGGTATGTGTGTATGTGTTTACATATCTGCGTGCATATGAGTGCAGGTGCCCACAGAAGCTAGACATCAGATCCCTGTAGAGCTGGAGTTGCAGGCAGTTGTGAGCTGCTTGACATGAGTGATGGGAATTGAACTCTGGTCCTGTGGAAGAGAGCAGTACACTGAGCCATCCTTTAGTCCTGCTCCCCTCCCCCAAAGATTTTTGTTGTTGTTGTTTCAAGACAGGGTTTCTCTGTAACTCTGGCTGTCCTGGAACTCCCTCTATAGACCAGGCTGGACTTGAACTCACAGAGCTTCACCTGCCTCTGTCTCCCAAGTGCCAGGATTACAGGCATGTGCTATCACACCCAGCAAAAGATTTATTTTTATTTTATTTATTTATTTATTTATTTATTTATTGGTTTTTCGAGACAGGGTTTCTCTGTGAGGCTTTGGAGCCTATCCTGGCACTCGCTCTGGAGACCAGACTGGCCTCGAACTCACAGAGATCCTCCTTCCTCTGCCTCCCAAGTGCTGGGAATAAAGGCGTGCGCCACCAACGCCCCGCAATATTTATTTTTATTTTATGTACATGGATGTTTTGCCTACATGTATATGTGTGCACCATGTGCATACCTGATGCCTGTGGAAGCCAGAAGAGGGCATTGGATCCCCTTGGAGTTGGAGTTACAAACAGCATAAGGAACCATGTGGGTCCCAGAAATTAAACTCTGATCCTCTAGACGAGCAGTAGCCAGTGCTTTTAATTACTGAGCCATCTCTCCAATACCTACTTATTTTCCTTTTGAACCAGGCAATGGTGGTGAATGTCTTGAATCCCAGCACTTGGGAGGCAGAGGCAGGCAGGTCTCTGAGTTTGACACCAGCCTGGTCTCCAGGGTGAGTTGCAGGACAGCCAGATCTACACAGAGAAACCCTGTTTTAGAAAAGCAAACAAAAAAATTGTGAAATTGTAAGGTGTTAATGAGGTGCTTTTTTTGGCTTTAGGGATAAGAAAGAGCTAATACTGATAAACTCAAAGGTCACATAGGTTTGGCCTGAGCAAAGTCTATTTGCTGTTTTAGCACTGTTTTTTTTTTTTTTTTTTTTTGAGACAGGGTCTTGCCTTGTAGCCTGGCTGGCCTGGAGTTTACTTGCTATATAGATCAGACTTGTCTCAAACTCAGAGTGCTGGGATTAAAGTCAGAGTCACTGAGTCTGGCTTGTTTTAGTATTCCTGTTTGAGATCTTCCTCAAAGGTGGGGGATATTGTTGTAGGCCATCTTTTGGTGTCTTGACAGTTACATGGACATTCTTAACTCTCAGCCAATGAAAAATAAACCTGATTGTGGTAGTGAGAGGCTGTGTGTTTCTCCCATGTTCTCTTAGCTTTCCCTGTCTTTCTTTCCTGCCTCAAGTCTTCTCCCAAAATTCTTCTCTGTCCAGGGCTCAGGATCAAATACTAGGCAAGTGCTTTACTGAATCACACCCCTGTCTTCTTTTTAATTCTCTTAAGTTTTCGGCCCTTGAGTTTGTGATCTTCTAGTCTCAGCCTTCCAAGTAGCTGGGATTATGTTTGTGAGTCATCCTGCTAGCCTCAGAATACTTCTGTTTTCCTGCAGTGCTGAAGGTGGCACAATAGGATGAAGACCTTGTGGATGAAGAGACCAGGTTATAAGACAGAAGGCCAAGTGGGACCATGGCCGGGAGGAAACAGGGAATAGAGACTTTGGGATCACAGGGAAGTCACTGTAGCAGGTGCCACAGGTGCAAAGCCTTCAGCCTATGTGGCATCGTGCAGCTCCCTACATGCTCACTCCTTGTTCCCTCTGTCTTACAGCTGACTACAGTGGTCAGGGCTGCTGTGGCTGTCAGGATGGCAGAGGAGCAGGACTTTTTCCAGCTGTGCAAGCTGCCAACACAGCCCTCCCACTCACACTATGTCAGCAACACCTATCGAAGCACACAGCACTCCCAGGCCCTGCTCCGGGGCCTGCTTGCTTTGAGAGACAGTGGGATCCTCTTTGATGTTGTCCTGGTGGTAGAGGGGAGACACATTGAGGCTCATCGAATTCTGCTGGCTGCATCATGTGATTATTTCAGGTAAGCTATGTTTATTTTTTCAATGTTTTTATTAATGGGTTTCATTATGATACTCTCGTACATGTATATAATGTGTTTTGATCATATTCTCCTTAGTACTCTTGTTCCACTCCCAGTGACTGCCTTCTTCCCTACTAGTCCTCCTTCTACATTTCTGTTTTGTTTTTGTAGAGCCACTGAGTATATTAGGGTCTCTAGCAGGAGAGTTGGGTGAAAGGTTATTTAGTGACATGAGGAGTACCTTACTGGTGGCTGTCTTCCCTCAGCAACCACTGTGTATAGATCCTCAAGGAGGAGAAGCCTTATGCACTCCTCCCCTGTAACAGTTTCTGTAGGACTGATAAAAGGTAGTCTTAGCTTTACCAAGTGTGGTTACTGGTACTGGAGGTGGCTGGGTCTTCTCTTTCCTTTGAGGCTCTCAGCTGTGGAGACTCCACCAACCAGCCTGGCACAGAAGAGATCTTAAGAGTTTGTCTTTCAGTTTGGCTCTCTGCTGGGTATGTTCTCATTTTTCAAAACTGCATCATTACTGGCTTGACTTCCATTGTTGTTGGGAGGTTTTGTTTTGTTTTCAAGACAGTTTCTCCATGTAACTCTGGCTGTCACTCTGTAGACTAGACTGGCCTCCAACTCAGACATCTACCTGCCTCTGCCCCCCTACCATGACTGGCTTTTGGGGTATGTGTGTGTGAGAGAGAGAGTTTTCTTTTTACTTTACTGTGGGCTTAAAGCCATGGAAATTGAAAGAATAGTGTGTGATGAGCATAATAATTGCCAACATTTTGCTACATTGCTTTCCATCTCTTTATATGCATGTACCTGCTTTCGAGATGTGATGATACTTTACCCCTGACCCCATTATAATGCCATCTAAGAGGTCTGCAAAAGCCACAATCACTCCTCTGATATCTTCTCAATGCTAAGGCCCAAAGCTAGAAAAGTATTACTGTATAGATACTATCCACACATCTACACTTTGCTTAAAATCTCTTTTTCCCTGGCCAACTACTTTCTGTCTTATAACCCCAGTTGCTAAAATTCCTTCCCAGGAGATATAAGCAATGTCCACTCCTAAGATCCCAACAACAAACTGGAACATAATTCCATTGAATTCACTCTGGGGAACCAATGAGTTTAGTGGGTTTTCTTTAGAGCATAGATGAGGGGTTTCTTACAGGGATGTGGGTTCTCCTCCCCCAAGAGTCAGCACCCGAAAAGCCTTTACCCATCAGGTATGAGGCCTCCTTGTAGCTGCAGAGATGGAGTTCCTCCCCTAGTCTTCCCCAGTCTAATTAACACTCCTGGAATTATGTGCAATTAAGCTAGTGTTGCATATAACGGGAGGTAGGGAGAGTTGAGTGCTCATGTAGGGAATCTCATGACCCTCCCCATTTCTGAGTGGGGGGGGAGATGTAAACAGTCAATAAGTCCAACTGGGATAATCTTTTTACAAGGAGGTTCAGCTGAACACCCCAAGATGATGATTGCTTGGTTTGGAAGAAAATCACTTACAGCAACTTCCCATCATCAGGTGTTAGCCTTTGACCTTTCTAATAGGCTTCTTGTATGATCCCATGTCAGTATTTGACACATTGGGAAGAACTAGGAGTTGGTTTGTCTGTTTCACACTCTAGAGCTGGAGTCTGTCACCCATTCCTTCCGTTAGTTCCTAACTTGTATTATTAGTCAGCATTCTCCAGAGAGACAGAATCAACATGATGTAGCTATATGGGAGAAGAGTGGAAAAACTGACTCATGATTGTAGAGACGAGAAATCCTATGACAGGCAGCCTAACAGCTGAAAAATCTTGGCATTCCATAGCTCAAGGCAAATATGAATGTTTGAAACAGGAAGGCTGTGTAATTTGCAGTGTGAGGCTCTCGGCTTGAGAACCTCAAGGAGTTTGGTTTAAGGGTAAAGGGCAGAGTTCCTGAGTTCCTATGTCCAAAGTCAAGAGATGAGATTGGATTTGTCCCATTTAGTTCATGCCAGTCTCTGCTAGAAAAGGTATCTATAATCTAGTTACATTGATGACTAAAATGAGCCGTCACAGGCTGAGCATGGTGGCACACTCCTTTATTTAATTCCAGCACTCAGGAGAGAGTACGTGAGGGTGAGAAGTGATAGTGAGGCTCTGCCCCTGCTACTCCATTGGTCTCAGCAACACCAGCTCAGCTGCTGGTTAGCTAGGATTCCTGTACCTGTTGGAGAGTGCTGAGACTAAAGGTGTAGACCACCACTGCTTGACTCTTTTAAGTGTCTTATGTGGGTTGGTTTGTTTCTTTTCTTTCTTTCTTTCTTTTTTTTTTTTTTTTTGTCATGCTAGAGAGTGAGTCAGGACCTCATGCATGCTAGGCCAACATTATACCTGTGAATTCTATCTCTAGCTTCTTTAAGTGTGTATTTTTACCATAAATTTAATTACAAGAAAGTGGAAAATACATAAGTAAAGAATTAAATGAGCCTAGTATGGTGGTATTTGTTTGTAATCCCAGCACACAGGAGGCTGAGGCAGAAGGATTATGAGTTTGAGGCCAGTCTAGTCTACAGAGTGACAGCCAGAGATTTTTTTTCCTACTGATTTTTACTTTTGAAATATGTTGATTCTGCATAGTGGCTGAAAGACAAAGCGCTTGGCCCTCAGCCTGGTTATCATTTATGAACATTGTTAAAGATTTATCTCAAAGGAAAGGCCAGACAGCAAGACTTTTTTATTTTGTTGTTGTTTTTTGAGACAGGATTTTACTATGTAGCTTTGGATGGCCTGGATCTTGCTCTGTCTAGACCAGACTGGCCTTCAACTCAGAGACATGCCTCTTGAGTGCTGGATTTAAAGGTGTACACAACTACACCTGGCTTGACCCTCACATTTTATCTCTAAATACTCTGGTTTATCAAAGGGTGTTCTCACACATCTGTAAAACCATTTTCAGCCTCAGAAAACTTAGCTGTGCTGGGGATGTAACTCGATGGAATGTTTGTCATGTATGAAACCCTGAATTTGATCTTCAGTACCATGTAAACTGGGCATGTTGGTACTTAGGTGAGTAGTAGAGGCAGAAGGATCAGGTGATTCTCAATTACATATTGGGTTCTAGGCCAACCTGGGTTACCTGAGACCCTGTTTCCAAAAGGGAGGTGCAGAGAGAAAGTTTTAAGTTGAATTGTATTTCACCTGATACTGAGTCTTATTTTTTTAAGATTTATTTATTTATCATATATATTACAGTGTTCTGCCTGCATGTATGCTATGCCTGCCTGCCAGATGAGGGTACCGAGTAGATCTCATTACAGATGGTTGTGAGCCACCATGTGGTTGCTGGGAATTGAATTTAGGTCCTCTGGAACAGTAGCCAGTGCAGTTAACTTCTAGTCACCTCTCCAGGACCCTGATACTGAGTTTTAATAGCTTTCAAATGTCTCAGAGCTTCTTCCCACAACCCTCATTCTGGGTCCAGAAAGGACCATGTGGTAGCTTCTTCTTTACTATTATTACTGCTTTCTTTTTTTCAGCCCAGTCTGGCCTTGAACTCCTTAATTGTGCCTCCATTATCTTAGTTCTAGGATTTTAGGCATGCAGCACTATGTCTGGTTTTAAGTTTTTGTTTTTTGGTGATAGGGTCTTTTATGTTTTTAGCTCAAGATGGCCTACTTGGTGTGTAGCTCAGGCTATTATCAAACTTGTGAAGTACCACGTCTGCTGCTGCTTTTTGGTTTTGTTGTTGTTGTTGTTTTCGAGACAGAGTTTCTCTGTGGCTTTGGAGGCTGTCCTGGGGCTAGCTCTTCTAGACCAGTTGGTCTCGAACTCACAGAGTTCTGCCTGCCTCTGCCTCTGAGTGCTGGGATTAAAGGCATGCGCCACCACTGCCCAGCTTTGTTTTGTTTTTTTAGATTTGGCTTTCACTATTTAGCCCATGCTGGCCTGGAACTCATAGAGATCCTCCTGCCTCTGTTTCTGAGGGTTAGGATTAAAAGTCTGTACCAACATTAATGGCCCTGGCCCTGGCCCTGTTTTTAAATTTGGTTTAATTTTGTTTATTTGCTTGTTTTTGGACAAAGGGTCTTTTTATGTAGTCTTGGTTGGCTAGAACTCTCTGTATGGACTAGACTAGCTTAAAACTGGAAGCATTTCTTCAGTTCCTGTTTCTGGAGAGCTAGGCATATTTGTGTGAGCTCTGCCCACAACTGCTCAGGGTACTGCTGTCTGCTCTTACCAGTAACTTGGAGGTCTAGGCAGAGAAGTCAACAAGGGAAGTCTTTGCAGCAGTAGCTCTGGAAAGTCCAGACTACAAAATGCAAGAGAAATGGCAAGAGGCTGGCAAAATGTGGAGTATCTAGAAATAAGTTTAACTTGGGCTTAGTCTGTAGGACTTTGGAAGCATGCCAGGCTTCTGAAAGAAAACCCAAGCATAACTGGACATAGAAAAGGACCATTGTGTTCCTTGCAAAGAGCTAGTTCTCTGCATTAATCTCAGTGTTTACTATGTTCCCAAGAGGATTTGTTGGGGGTAAATTACACAAACTTGTTATAAACTTGAAAAGAAAAAGCAAGCAATTGTCAGGAAATTGTTGATGTGGCAGTAATGAAGGGAGATTAGCCCTGTCCTACCTGTATTGGCTATAATATGAATGTTTAGGACTTGAAACTGTTTCTGTTGATGAAAGAGAAGGAAATATAGAAAAAGCCAGGAAATTCAGAAATATCACAAATATAACTGGAACTCTGCACGTGACAAAAATGACATTGTAAATCAAGGGAGGGACAATAGATACCACCATTGCAACTGGAAGAACACAGTTGGACCCTTGCTTGTTGCTTACTTATACAAACGTTAGTGCCAAGTGATCAATAGTTTTGTTTTGCAGTGCTAAGGATCATACCCAGCAGTCTTGGCACGTGCTAGATAGGTGCTCTGTTAAGGGTTACACTACCAGTCTGATGTATGTGAGGATGTCTGCTGGTATTCGCCCATGTCGAGGACAAAGGTCAACCTCTCAGACTTCTTCCAGTGCTCTTCATCTTATTCCAGTTTTTGAAGTGGTCTCTTACTGAACTGACCAGTGAGCCCCTGAGTCCTTTACATCGCTGGGGTGACAGGGCTTTGTTGCAATGTCCAGTTTTTAATGTGAGTTGGGATCTGATCAGGTCCTGATGAGTCAGATCATTACCATTGCACTCTCTCTCCAGCCTGCAAGCCTGAGTTGAAGTGTTTAATAGTAAATAACAAACTAGAGGGAGATACAGAGAAGTATTTGCTAATATAATCTCAGAGGGAAAAGCCATTCTAAGTTTGACACAAACATAGTAACAAGAATTGAAACGTATATATTTGAGTACACTTAAAATAGATAGCTAGACATGGTACTATACACCTATATAGTCCCAGCATTCACAAGGTTGACGCTAACCTGGACAACATAGGTTTGTTTTTGTTTTTGTTTTTTAAATTTATGTATAATGCATAGTGTTCTGCCTGCATGTATCCCTGTAGGCCAGAAGAGGGCATCCGATCTCATTATGGATGGTTGTGAGCCATCATGTGGTTGTTGGGAATTGAACTCAGGACCTCTTGAAGAGCAGCTGCCAGTCCTCTTAACCTCTGAATCATCTTTCCAGCCCGACCACATATTTTTAAGTTATCTTAAAAAATAAAATTAAAAAAAAACCCAAAACCAAATTTCTCAGCCAATCTTCCCAGCACTTCAGGAGGCAGAGGCAGGCAGATCTCTGAGTTCAAGGCGAGCCTGGTCTACATAGCAAGTTCAAACATAGCTGGAGCTTAACTAAAACAAAAACAAAAACCCATCTAAACAAAAACCAAAACCTGCCAAATTTCTACAGGTCAGAAATCTTCAGGAAAGAAAGTTGACCTCACTCTTGAAAAGACCTCTCTTCCAGATAAGAGATTATAGTAGAAAACTAGCAGAATTCTAGCTTGTTCAGAGAGACTATTGGAATGACTTTTAACAATGTGATAAGATTTTTTAAATTCCATTTATAATAGTATTTATTCTCATGGTGGCAGAATTAGAGCCAGTATTTTCTGGCTCTTAGCATGTTTGTAGATGGTTTGGGGGCCAGGTTCCTAGTTCCAATGTGGGGAATGATAGAAGATCAGGTGGATAGGACTGTTGAATTGTGAATGCATGTTAACTTTTGGTTCAGCATCCACATTTGTGGAAATTAATCCTACTAGTTATGATTATGATCCTGGACATTTAGGGAAAGAAGAGAACAGCATACAAGACAAGGGCTTCTTGTTGTTTTGTTTTTTTCAAGACAGGTTTTCTCTGTGTAGCCTTGCCTTTGCCTCCAATTAAGACAAGGGTTTCTTAAGATGTATAGTCATGCTTAAGTGTTGTTTCTATGGTCGATGTATTTGATTTTTGTGGCTAAATGATATATCTCAAAAGATATAATTTACTACAATAGTTTAAGCTTTCATAAATCTTAAATTTTAAGTAAAGCTTAAAACTTAAATAAAAATCAGGCCAGAGAGATAGTTCTGCAGACAGTGGCCCTTGCCACTCTTATGCCCATATCATGAGTCCCCCAGAGACCACCAGGAATCCAAGTTTGTACGCAAAAGTAAAGAAGAGCCTTTATTGCAAGCTCCAGCTTGGATTTTTTTTTTTTTTTTTTTTTTTTTTGGTTTTTCGAGACAGGGTTTCTCTGTATAGCTTTGGAGAGCTTGGACTTTCTGTCTGTCCCGACACAGTGTTTAGATCAGGGAAAGCATTGAGCTCAGTGATAGCAGGGTTTTAAGGAGTAAAGAATGGGGAGGGGGAGGGGAATTCTGGGTTCAAATGGGGGTTGAACTCCTGATTGGGTAGGAGTGGGGTAACAGAAGTCTTGTCAAACAGGGGTTGGTGGCTGTAAGGAAATTGGCAACCTATATGCAAGCTAGGTAAGCTATTCTTAATGTTCAGGAGCATCTAGTACTTGTTTGTCTCAATTCTGATTGGTCCCCTGCAGGGTACAGTCTGTGGCTTTTCCTGGTTATTGTAAGGGTGAGGCTGAGTCCCCATATTGTTAGCCTGCAGCCTATCGTGGCTGCACTGATGTTAAGTTAGGCTTCTTCAGCCACAGAGCCTGAAGGCCTGAATTCAACCCTGGGACTCGCATGGTGGAAGGAGAGAACTGACTCCTGCAAATTATCCTTTATACTCCACATGACATGCTTGCACGCGTACTCTCTCACATAAAGTAAGTAAAGAAGTAAAACATATATCTGGCTTACTCCCTACTTGAATTTCCTTTTGTAAATAGAAGCATAAAATGATTTTATGAGGTGCATTCTTTAGATTTTGAGAGAGATCCTAATATAGTTAAACTGAAGGTTTCAAACAGTTTGACCCTAAATAAGCATAATTCATTTATTGTTGGGTTTTGTTTGTTTGTTTTTTGAGACAGACTTCTTCTATGTAGCTCTGGCTGTCCTAGAACTCATTATGTAGACCAGGCTGGCCTACAACTCACAAAGGTCCATCTGCCTTGCCTCCCTAGCACTGGGATTAAAGGTATGTGCCACCACACCTGGCTTGTTGTTGTTTAATATTTTTTAATGATTTATTTGTTTTTATTTTATATGTGTTGATGTTTTGCCTGCCTGTCTGTGTGAAGGTGCAGATCTGCTGGGGATGGAACTACAGACAGTTGGGAGCTGCCATGTGGGTGCTGGGTATTGAACCAGGGTTCTCTAGAAGAACAGCCAGTGCTCTTAACTGCTGAGCCATCTCTCCAGCCCTTCTTTGCTGTTTTTAATATCTTTGTTTGAGATGTCTTCAGGAAAATATATAATACCTCTGAGGACAAGTTTGCCTTACTAGTTATGTTGAAGCTTCTTGACTCTCTGTCAATAAGAAAGGCAAACTACATCCCATGTGAAGGGCTTCTTCCCCCTCCTATATCCCCTTAATTTTCTCTGTCTTTCTATTCTGCTTCAATACTCAACATGTGATAAGCACTCATTCAATATATGGAATGTAGTGATTCTCAGTTATTACTTATTTGCCATTAGCACATCCTTTCCAGACTCACTCTAATTATTGCTGTCTGACCTGAGAACTGTACTGGTAGATGATGCAGCAGGCAAACTAGGCATGGCATGCTCCCAGAAAGTGCATGTAGGGTTCCTGGGACCATGGACAGGGAGCCAAGTGATTCTAGGATGGCTGCACAGTTTGATCAGGTTCCTTCCATATACTGACTCCCCTTTGCCAACTGTTAATTCAGAGCACAGAGCAATCAGTGTTTGGCACGCAGACTGTTAGAATCCTTGGTCCCTTCCGAATGCTTTTTGTGGCCCACACTGAAGTCCTCACTGAGTAACTCTCCAAGTCTTGTCTCTTTGCCTTACAGAGGAATGTTTGCTGGGGGATTGAAGGAGATGGAGCAGGAGGAGGTCCTGATCCATGGTGTGTCTTACAATGCCATGTGCCAAATCCTGCATTTCATATACACGTCTGAACTAGAGCTCAGCCTGAGCAATGTGCAGGAGACCCTGGTTGCTGCCTGCCAACTTCAGGTGAGAGTTGCCTTGTTGAATAAGAAGACTCAGACCTGAGGGGGGCTCTCCAGGTACCTGTGATGACTGCTGGTCTGAGGTAGGTCAAGAGGGCAAGGATACCAAGTAGTGAGGCACAATACGGAACAGGGAGACAAACAACTGTGGGTTTGAGATAAAGACTTTATCTGTACCTGGTTTGTTATCCAGAAAGGTTTCCTTTTGTCTTTGTTTTGTTCTGCTTTGCCTGTCAAATTCCAAGGTGTCCTTGAACAGCCTTCAGGGTTCAGTTTCCTGATTCTCAGCTTCCTCCTTCCTAAGTGCCTCTTTGGCCTGCCTTCCCTCCCTCCAGTGCAGCTCAGGACAGGGATAGGTTATACTGCCACCTGGGAATTCTACACCCACTGGAGCTGAGTGAGTCTCTCAGCTCAGGCAGAGGCCCCAGGATGGTTTGACAGCTTTTCAAAAAACCGTGGCTCTGGATCTTGGCTTGTGAGTGTCTGGAGATGCCTTGCTGACAGTTCTAAGTACGTTGTGCATGGGCCTGGCGGGCCTCCTCTGCTTCTACAGCTGCTGAGGTTGTTAGGGAAGAGAGCCAGCTATAGTTTGGGTCCTAGCACCTTGGCTCTGGGAGAGAGAGAGAGTGTATCCATGGTAGGGAATGGCCACAGGCTCCACAGTCTGTGACATATCCTGCTTCCTTCCCACATGAACTTTTGATCTAAAAGCAGGTGATATATATCAAAAATCCTGTCTGTGCCAAGGGGTGTTCGTACTCTCATCCTCAGGCCATTTCCCCCTACCTTAACCTTGTTTTATAGATGAGGATTGGAGCTCTGTAAGGTTAAGAACATGCCCTGTGTTCCCATGGCAGGTTTTAAACTAAACTTGCAGGAAATCCCTGCAGTTTTCTATCAGAAAAGGTCTGGGACAGTTGAGGGAAGATTCTACTTTGTAGTCCCCAACCTCAGAAGGCCAGCTAAGTGGACAGCCAGCTCCATAATAAGCTTTTTTCTGTTGTCATCCTGTCTCCCATACCCAGATACAGTTCTCCAGCTCAACCTTGAGTGGGTGTCCTTCTTTTTACAGATCCCAGAAATTATCCACTTCTGCTGTGACTTCCTCATGTCCTGGGTGGATGAGGAGAACATCCTTGATGTCTACCGGCTGGCAGAGGTCTTTGACCTGAACCGACTGACCCAACAGCTGGATACCTACATCCTCAAAAACTTTGTGGCCTTCTCGAGAACTGACAAGTACCGCCAGCTTCCCTTGGAAAAGGTCTACTCTCTCCTCAGCAGCAATCGCCTGGAGGTTTCCTGTGAGACTGAAGTGTATGAAGGGGCCCTGCTCTACTATTACTCCCTGGAGCAGGTGCAGGCTGACCAGATCTCACTGAATGAGCCTCCCAAGCTCCTAGAGACTGTACGTTTTCCCTTGATGGAAGTTGATGTCCTTCAGCAGCTGCATGACAAGCTTGATCCTAGCCCACTGAGGGACACCGTGGCCAGTGCCCTTATGTATCACCAGAATGAGAGCCTGCAGCCCAGCCTTCAGGGCCCACAGACAGAGCTTCGCTCAGACTTCCAGTGTGTTGTGGGCTTTGGAGGCATTCACTCCACACCATCTACAATCCTCAGTGACCAGGCCAAGTATCTGAATCCCCTATTGGGAGAGTGGAAACACTTCACTGCCTCTCTGGCTCCCCGAATGTCCAACCAGGGCATTGCGGTGCTCAACAACTTCGTGTACTTGATTGGAGGGGACAATAATGTCCAAGGCTTCCGAGCTGAGTCCCGATGCTGGAGGTAGGAAGGGCACTCATCATCATTGCCTTTGTCATTAGACAGCTCCACGGTGCAGGGTTTGCGGGCTATGGGGCTGCTCAGGGACACTTTATCAAGGACACATTACTGCAGGCCTGTGCTACAGCTTCCTTCTCTGCCTTATGCTTGTTTTATGTAATGAAGTCCAGGTGAATTCAGAGAAAGTGGACCTCACTGAGACATCAGAATTGCTTTCTTGCCCCTCTGTCCCTGCTGTCCTGACGCCCATGCTGGGGAGTGCTGTGTGGGCTGGGCTAACTGCTCCTGCCATCTTCAGTGTCATTTTTTCAAGTTCCTTGCTGTTCGGCTCTGCTCCTTTTCTCCAAACTGCCAGCCAGGTTGTCTTCCAGATGCTGCCTGCTGGAGCCCACATCTGAGTACAGACGAGTGGGAAGGACCAATAAGCATCACTGAGCTTTTGCTAAGTTCCCCATTGACCCTGTAGTCAGGTGAAAATGTACTCAATAGATCTATGAGGAGGCAGTTTTTCTTGAGGGAGTTTTGTGGACTGCTTTGATCTGCAGGATGCTTCTAGCTATGATCCGAGAGACCCATTTCTTTGGACAGAACAAGACACATTAGTTCATACCTTGTTGCATGTGGGAACTCCTGCCACCCCTGGACCCTACCACAAGCTAAGAGAGGATGTAGAGAGAAGCTCTGGGCTGGACCCTATTGCAGTTCACTTTGATATTCATGCTCTGTCTTTGGCTATAAGGGTGAGGTTGGACTCTGGCCTGGCCCTGCCACACAAAGCAAGCAAGCACAGAGGTACTGACCAAGAGGAAAACAGCCATTTCTTGGTTATTTCTGGTCTCCTGACCCTAGGAAGCAGTCACCTTTGTTAAACTAGACTTAAACCTGTCTATAACGCATTGTGATTAGATGGTTGGAATGACAGGGTTCAGAAAGAAGGAAATGACTCACTTCCTTTGTAACTGGATACTATCTTCAGTGAGCATGACTGAATTTGGCTTCCCTCAGATCAAGCCTGGAGGCTTCTTTCTTACAGGGCTCTGTTTCCAGCTGTGGGGCTAAGGCCAGACTGCCCTCCCTATCTCAGCAGTTGAGAGCTGCAAAGCAGATCTCTGCAGAGCAGTGACAGCTGAGAGCTGAACTTGGATCATGGCAGGTGGGATCAAAGGAAAAGAAATTTATAGAGGCGGGGGTGTGTGGCAAGTAGAGTCAAGGCTTGCCTACCAGCTGTCATCTAAAGAATGAAAACTTCATTTGCTTCCTGGCCATCTCAAAACTTGTAAAACTGAGTGTGTAGCTTAGCGTTGAATGTTTCCCTAGCATGTATAAGGCCCTGGTTTCCACACAATCACTTTTTGGTTTTTGGTTGAACTTGTTCTAGCTGAGTAGCTGAGGATGACCTTGAATTCATGATTATTCTGCCTTCATCTTCCAATTGCTGAGATACAACAATTGGCTGAAACCGTAAAATTGGTTTTTCTAAAATTAGTTTCTTTTTCCTATTCATAGTTTACTAGCTTTAAAATCTATAAACTCTTAGAATATAAGAAAACAATGTTTTCAGGCGTTGGTGGCACACGCCTTTAATCCCAGCACTTGGGAGGCAGAGGCAGCCTGGTCTGCAAAGCAAGTTCCAGGACAGCCTCCAAAACAATACAGAGAAGCCCTGTCTCGGAAAACCAAAAAAAGAAAAGAAAAGAAAAGAAAACAATATTTTACAGTAAATAAGGTTTTGCAATCTGAGGAGACAGTGCTTAGCAGTTATGTTCTAGAGCTCTGATGTAGAAACTGTAAGAAATTGTCTCGTGAAACAAATTAGTTCTTTGTTTCTACTACCTTTATTTTCTTTCTTTGACTTCACATATACAACTATATTGGCTTCATGTCAGTACTGTGAAATACCTAATGCAACTAATTAATGAAGAGAAAATGTTTAGTTACTGTATCCTTTAAGAAGTTTAAAGTCGCCGGGCGTTGGTGGCGCATGCCTTTAATCCCAGCACTCCGGAGGCAGAGGTAGGTGGATCTCTGTGAGTTCGAGACCAGCCTGGTCTACAAGAGCTAGTTAAAGGACAGCCTCCAAAGCCACAGAGAAACCCTGTCTCAAAAAGCCAAAAAAAAAAAAAAAAAAAAAAAAAAAAAAAAGAAGAAGAAGAAGAAGAAGAAGAAGAAGTTGTTTAAAGTCCAAGATCATGCAGTACATGGAGTATGCCCACTGGTTTGTCCTTTGTGAGGTAGATGCTGTAGTGGGAGCACTGAACCTGCTAGTCACATCTTGGTCCAGGACAGAGGAAGTAGAAACTAGAGATGCAGAGTTACAGTTTTGTGGTTTCTAAAGACAAGGTCTTATCTCCCTCCCCCACAAAATGTCTTCTTTTGTAGTCCTGCCTGGCCCAGAACTCTACGTAGACCAGGTTGACCTTGAACTTGGAGTGATCCTCCTGCCTCTGCTTCCTTAGTTCTAGGACAGGAGGTATGTGCAACTTTAACAGGCTTTACTATACCCTGGAGTCCATTTCCCAGTGACCCAAGCAGGACCATAATACCTGCCACAACTGCCCCTCCCCCCAGCTCTTAGGGCTGCTGTTGCTGGGATGAAACACCATCACCAAAAGTGCCTTGGAAAGGTTTATTTTACTCATAGTTCCATTAACAGTTCATCATCCAGAGCAGTGAGGGCAGGAACCTGGAGGCAGGAGCTGACGCAGAAACCATGGAGGAGTGCTGCTTACTGGCTTGCTTCCCATGGCTTGCTCAACCTGCTTTCTTATACAACCCAGGACCACCTGTCCAGGGGTGGTCTCACCCATAATGGTTTGGGTCCTCCTCCATCAATTACTAATTAGGAAAATGCCCTATTTGCCTACAGCCTGATCTTATGGAGGCATTTTCTCAGTTTAGACATCCTCTCTGATGACTCTAGCTTATGTCTAGTTGATGAAAAATTAGACATCACAAGGCCTTTAAATTTGGACCTTTGGAGGGCATTATCCAAACTGTAGGAGTTAGCCACATCATTTTTTGTACATTTTTCATAGCTATAGCCAGATAAAATTATTGAGCTCTGTCTGTGTGCTGTGCCTAGTAGTGTGTAGTCCATGTTGCATGCGTTCTGACCCTGCCTATATAAAATAATATTTTGGGTTTTTTCTTAAGCATTTCCATGTGCATTTAAAGTTTTAATAGCCTTTAAAATAGTTGGACCTAGTGATGAACCTGTAATCAATACCAACTGCTTAAGAGGCTGAGGCAGGAGGATTACCAGTTCAAAATCTGCCTGGACTATTGAATGGACTATTCAGATCCAGCCCAGACAGTTCAGATCAGCCCAGACAACTTAGTGAAACACTGTCACAAAATAGTGAAAAGAGGGCCAGGATCCAAGTGTGATGGTTCATACCTTTAATCACAGCACCTGAAAGACACAGTGAGACCTTACTTCAAACAAAAGGAGAATAGCAGGCTAGGGTTGGTATAGCTTAATAATAGAACTCTCTTAGGTTTAATCCCCAGTCCTTCAGTGTATACCCTGTCATACCATTAACAGTTATGGAAATACTGAAGAAAAAACAATTTGCTAAATTTGACAGAGACCTTTGATACATTTTTTTTTGAACCTAGATTTTTACCTCTCAATTACAATAGTTTGGCAGTTCAAATATGTTACTTAAAATTATTATCTTGGTAAATTTTGGCTTCTATAACAAATACCACAGAATAGGTGGCTTAAATATCCAACGCCTGTTTTTCATAACCTTGGTTCTGGAATGTCAGCTGATTGAGTCTGGTAGGGACCTTTCTTGCTTTACCCTCATATAATAAACAAACTGAGTTCTATCTCTTCCTCTTTGTGATAGTTTGAATGTAATTGGCCCTCATACGCTCATAGGGAGTGAACTATTAGTAGGTGTGCTTTGTTGGAATAAGTATGGCCGTGTTGGATAAAGTGTGTCACTGGGTGTGGGCTTTGAGGTTTCCTAATGGTCAAGATAACTCCTAGTGTCTCAGTCTACTCCCTGTTGCCTTCTGGCCAAGATGTAGCCAGCACCGTGTGTTCTGAACATTGCAATGCATGATGATAATGGACCTGAACCTATGAAAGTGTAAGGGAGCCACCCTAATTAAATATTTTCCTTTCTAAGAGTTGCTGTGAGGCTGGCTTGAGGTGGCTCAGTGGTTAAGAGCACTGACTGTTCTTTCAGAGAACCCAGGTTCGGTTCCCAGCACCCACATTGCAGCTCACAGCTGCCTGTAACTCTAAGATCTGACACCCTCACACGGACATACATGCAGGCAAAACACAAATGCACATAAAAAAAAAAAAGTTGCCATGGTCATGGTGTCTCTTCACAGCATTAGAAACCCTAACTAAGACAGAAGTTGGTATCAGGGACTGGGGTATGTCTGTGATAGGCCAGACCATGTTTTTATTTTGAGTAATTTGGACTTTGGTACTTTAAATTAGGAAAGCAGTGGAATGGTTTAAACACTGCTTACTTGACCATACTAGTAGGAGCATGGAAGACAATGATGCTTTGAACTGTGGGGGCCTGGCTCAAGAGTTTCAGAGAAGAATGTTAGTATGTTGCCTAGAGATCATTCTTGTGGTATTTTGGTGAAGAATGTGGCTGCTTTTGCCCTTGAAGAGTCTGCCTGAGGCAAAGGTGAAGTTTTGGATTAATTCCATTGGCAGAGGAAATCTCAAAACATCCTGATATAGACTCTCTCATGTGATTATTAGTGATAACTCTAATGAAGATTTATAATGAAAAGGAGTAAGCTGAGCCATTAAAAATATAAAATGTACAGGTTGAGAAAAGGAGCATCAGGAAGTGGAATAGAGGTAAATCCTGTGTCCAAGGAGGTAAATTGATTAAGAAATAGAATAAAGGGAATGGTGACCTCAGGACAAGACCCCACCCAACTAAGTTTCCAACTAAAGAAATACTTAGAGTCGGGTGTAGTGATGGACACCTTTAATCCCAGCACTGGGAAGGTAGAGGCAGGCAGGTTTGAGCCTAGTCTGGTCTACAGATCCAGTTTCAGGACAACCACGCTTAGGCAGTGAAGGACAGAAAGCTGATGAAGATATAATGAAAGTGGGGGCCATGTTCCAGCCCCAGTGAGCAGCAGAATTTCGCAGCTTTGGCCACATGGTTCTAACGTTAAGGAGAGAAGAAAGAGGCTATGGAATTTTGCCCCCGAGATTAAGAAAAGCTACTGAGGCCAGGCAGGTGTCAGGGGTGTCCCTGAATGGAGGCCTAGAGAGGCCATTTCGTGAAGCTGTGAAGTTGAAGCCTGATTTGCTTTGGAGAACCTAAGATGTTGGAGATGCCAGAGCCTTGGGATACCTTCTGGGGAAAACTACTACCAGAGAATGGAACCAGCCCAAGAGAAAGAAGTGTGTTACAGTCTACAGAACTGAAAGGAGTTGGAGATCTGAAGAGCGTTTTGACCTCAGACATGGAGATGCAGAGTTTGGAGTTTTCCCAGCTGGGTTTCGGTCTTGCTTTGGTCCAGTATTTCCTCACCATGCTCCCTTCCCTATGTTTTGGAATGGTAATGTATATCCATATATCATATGTTGGAAGTATGTGGTCTGCTTTTATTTTGATTGTACAGGGGATTGCAATTAAGAGATTGCATGAATCTCAGAAGAGACTTTGAACTTGGGACTTCTAAACATTGTTGAGACTATGGGGACTTTTGAAGTTGAACTAAATGCATTTGCCTTATGATATTGTTACAAGCTTATGGGGGTCAGGGAGTGGAATGTGGTAGTTTGAATGTAATTGGCTCCCATAAGCTACTAGGGAATGGCACTATCAGGTTTAGTCAGACTTTCTTTGGACCACCAGCTCCCAAACAATGATACAGAGACTTCTTATTAAGTATGAAAGCTTGGCCTTTAGCTTAGGCTTGTTCCTAACTAGTTCTTAAACTTAAATTATCCTGTTTATATTAATCTGCCATGTAGGTCATTACCTCTGGTCAGTACCGTGCATCCCACTTCCTCCATGTCTGGCTGGCAAATCCCCAGCTCTCTGATTCTTCCCAGAGTTCCTATCCCTGCCCAAAAGTCCTGTCTATTCTCTCCTGCCTAGCCATTGGCCATTCAATCAGAAAGCACCCTAGGCAGATAGAGTCAAACAGAAACACATCTTCACAGTGTATGAAAAGATTTTCCCACTACAATTAGGAGTTGTAGCCTTGTTGGAGTGGGTAAGACCTTGTTGGAAGAAGTGTGTTCGTGTGTGGCTGGACTTTGAGGTTTCCTGTGGTCAAGATACCTCCCAATGCCACAGTCCATTCCCTGTTTCCTTCTGATCAAGATGTAGCCAGCACCATGTCTTCCTGCATAGCACCATGCTCCCCGACATGGTGATAACGGACTGAACCTCTGAAAGTGTAAGTGAGCCACCCCAATTAAATGTTTTCCTTGCAAGAGTTGCCATGGTTATTGTATCTCTTCACAGTAACAGAAACCCAAACTTAGACACTTTTTGTTTTGTTTTGTTTTTCTTGGTAGAGTTTCTGCCAGTCCTCACTCTGTAGATCAGGCTGACCTCAAACTCAGAGATCTACCTGCCTCTGCCTCCCAAGCGCTGGGATTAAAGGTGTGTGCCACCTCTGCCCAGCTTTCGTCTCTTCTTAATTGGGATTAATCCTATCCTGGGATCTTTATCCTTAAGCCCTGATTAAGCCCCAGAGTATTGCCAAAGTAAATTTCACATGGATGTTTTTTGGAACTCAGGCATTCAGTCCATAGTAGTGTTAGACAAATTTCTACCCTTACATGTAATACTGAATTTTGGGCTGGGGAGATGGCTTAGTCTATAAAGAGCTTGCTTTACAACTATGAGGACCTTCACTCAGAGCTCTGGTGCCCATATAGAAGACAGATGTAGTGGTGCTCATTTGTTTAGTTTTTTGTTTGTTTAGTTTGGTTTGGTTTTTCGAGACAGGGTTTCTCTGTGGCTTTGGAGGCTGTCCTTGAACTAACTCTTGTAGACCAGGTTAGTCTCAAACTCAGAGATCTACCTGCCTCTGCCTCCCAAGTGCTGGGATTAAAGGCGTGTGCCACCACCGCCTGGCTGGTGGTGCTCATTTGTAACTCCAGTGTGTGGCAGGGGTAGGAACAAGAGGACCCTGAGGCCCACTGGCTAACCAGTGAATGAGCTCCAGAGACTATTTCAAAATATAAAGTGGAAGAAGATACTGAACATTGACCTTTGTCCTCTCTACAGGCACATCCATGTGCAACTGCCATAGGACATGGAGATCAGAGGACACCTTGTAGAAGTTTGTTCTCTCCATTTACAATGATGGTTCCAGGGACAGATGTCAAATTTATCAGGCTTGGTAGCAAGCACCCTTATTCACTGAACCATTTTGCCAGCTCCTGAAGCTTATTTTTAATTAGAAAAGAAAAAAGAAAAAAAAATATTGGGCTGGAGAGATGGCTCAGAGGTTAAGAGCACTGGCTGCTTTTCCAGATGTGCTGAGTTCAATTCCCAGCAACCACATCGTGGCTCACAGCCATCTATAATGAGATCTGGTGCCCTCTTTTGTCCTGCATGGATATATGCAGACAGAACACTGTATACATAATAAATAAGTCTTTAAAAAAAAAGAAAGAAAGAAAAATGTTACTTAACAATCTCTTCTGACTAAGAAAAGAATTAAAAACAGGTGTAGTGGAGCACACCTGTAATCCCAATATTTGAGGTGGAGACAGGAGGGTCAGGCTACTTAGAGAGTGCAAGGCCAGCCTGTGTTTCATGAGACCTTGTATAAAAACAAACTAACACCCCAAAAGGCCAGTGATATGACTCAGTAGGTAAAGGTACTTGCTGCATAATACTGGCAATTTGTATTCAATCCTTGGAACCTCATACAAAGGGAGATTTCACAAGGCTGTCGTTTGACCTTCACATACATGCCATGACATGTCAGTGCCCCCCCCCCATCAGGAACATACATACAATAATACAAACAGAAACAAAATAGAAAATTAATCCAATAAAGAGGAGCTTGGTCTCCTGAACATGGTCATGGACACCTATAATAATCCTAGTGCTTGGGATACTAAGGTAGGAGGATGGGGAGTGAAAGGCCTGCTTGGTCTGTTTAGCAAGTTGGAGGCTGAGAACATAGCTTGATGGTAGAACACTTGCCTTACATACAGTGGCTGTTGATTCAGTTCCTGCGGTGGCAAATGAAGAAAAAAAACTGAGGATGGATTTAGGCTGTAGAAAGGCCTCAGGCGTGGGTGTCCGCATGGGTTTTGCTGGTATTGATGGGGAATGCAGGGCTCTATTGAGGATGGTTAAGTGAACAGTCAGGTTCTAAATACGGGATCTAAAATACAGTAGAGACCAGTGATTGACAGTTGACATATAAGGTAGCTGAGAGTACCCTGGGGGAATTGGAAGCCTCGCAGTAGTGGGTAAGAGACATAGCAAAAAGAAGGGAGATGCATCCAGGGCTGACCAGTGTTGAGCAGCAGTAACAGGACTGGCTCTGTGCAAGGTTGGATGATGTTTGTTGCTTGAGGGTTAGATTTTTTTTTTTTCTTCTTCTTCAGTTGTGAGGGAAACAAAGCTGTGACTTGGGGGCACTGTATTTTCTCTGAAAGTGACATAATGTGGCCTGGTAACAGGAAAGTAAGCTGTAGTAACAATGCTTGAGAGGGATTTTTCTCCTTTCCTGCCTCACACCTTTCTCGTGTACCTCTTGCCTGGACTGTTTGTTCATTGCAGATTTCCAGGGTGACCTTAGCCCAGAGGCCTTCCTGATCCTTCAGGATCCTCTGGCTTCATGTAGTCAGCCTTATCTTTTTCATTTAGTGGGTTCAATTTCCTTTAGTGGGGTTCCTGGAATCTGACAGCATCCTGCTCTTCTGACCACAGTTCAAAGTGAAAGTTGGCATACCCACTTCAGCAAGAAGGGTGTTCTGAGAATGTGGGGGTGGGGAAGACTTCCCTCGGTGGGAAGTCAGGAAAGCCACCAATCAGAGACTAATGTAGTTTTTTCAAGTGTATGAAGGGGGCTGAAGGGAGCCTATGGTTATCTAAGAACAAGAGTGTGATAGTACTAGGGTGACCTTTGCAGACTTCACAGAATAGAATGTTGGAGGAGGCTGATGTACCCAGTCTGGAGTGCAAGTGAAAGGAAGGTGGCCACAGCCTGTGATGAACATTTGGGTAGATACAAAGCCTACTCCAGGCTATGTTGTGAGTATATAGTGCTTCATGAACCTCTGTCATGGCTCTGGATCAGCAGGGCCTAATGCCAGGATGGAGGGTGTTCAGACCAGGCTGCAGCAAAGAAGTGGGGGAGTAGAAAATGTAGGCCTCCTGGTCAGTGATGTACTGTCCTCATGTCCTCCAAAGGTATGACCCGAGGCACAATCGCTGGTTCCAGATCCAGTCCTTGCAGCAGGAACATGCAGATCTGTGTGTGTGTGTCGTGGGCAAGTACATCTATGCTGTGGCAGGCCGTGACTACCACAATGACCTGAGTGCTGTGGAACGCTATGATCCTGCCACCAACTCCTGGGATTATGTGGCCCCACTCAAGAAGGAGGTAAGGAAGCCCTCCAACAGGAGTCTTCCCCGTTTCCTTCCATGGGCTGTACTCAGAGGCCCAGGTGTCAAGACTGGCCCTGGGCCCAGGTCAGGGAATCAGGCCTGGTAATCAGAAGCCATGCCTATCCCAGGATTCTGTAAGAGGTACATTGGAGGGCCTGTCAGACCAGTGCCCCTTATGAGTTTCATGTGGTGAGATTGCCCCTCACCTTGTCCCTATACTTCTATATAGATGGAAATTTTCCCCTTATCTGTTCTTGCTGACATAAGCTGGAAGATTTCCAAATATGTCAAAACAGAGGGACTTGAAGAGACTGGAGGGTGCTGGTTCACAGGTTGTCCTCAGACTCTTCCCCTACAGCAAAACAGCCACAGGAGCTTCCAGAGGCTACACCATGCTTTGGAAGTTTTATTTTCATAAAGACAGTAAAATAATCATGTACATACAACATAACACCTTGGTTTAGTCCAGTTTGGAGATGCTTAAAATTATGTACATGATGTGAAGGTAATGCTTTATGGGGTACGTTTTATTCTTTTCTGGTTCTGGGATACTTTGGCCTAGCCCCAGACCACCTATGGGATCCCAGGACAAGGGTTGGGTCTTGTTGGCATCAGCTCTAAAGCCTTGGCCTCTGAGGAAAGGTGTTGGGTCTGTTATGCACTTGTCCCAGGCTGACACCTTAGGGATCATCAGGCACTCCAGAATCAGGATGATGTAGTGGTCACACATTAAAAACTCTGCCCCACTGGGCTAGATTGATGGCTCAGTGGTTAAGAACACTAGCTGCTCTTCCAGAGGTCCTGAGTTCAATTCCCAGCAACCACATGTTGGACCATCTGTAATGAGATCTGATGCCCTCTTCTGGTGGGCAGGCATACATGCAAACAGACCCTTGTATGCATAATAAATAAATCTTTTGAAAAACAAAAACTGCCCCAATCAGGGGACTGGGCAGAACTCCTCTGGCTTTGGAGTTCTTTCCATTACCTGCCATTTTTCTCTCTCACCCTTCCTCAAACCTGTGGGGATGAAGACTTTGACCTCATTGGCTTGAGATCAGGATCTTCTGACCAAATCACAGAGCAGGCCCAATTCCTGTCATCCTTTCTACAGGCTCCAGCCGTGCCAGATCCTTGCTCTTTAACTTCTTTTCAGGGAAGGAAGCCCAGTCCTAGTTCTAGAAAAATGAGCAGATTTTGCATGGAAAATATCTGGGGCTCTTGAGAGCTGGTAGATCCTGTTCCAGGGGTTTGGGAAAGGTTTGTGGGTGAAGGGCTTCTGTGGGCAAAGCTGCAGTCTTCACCTTGGCCACAGAGGAGCAATCTTGAACTTCACTCCATTTATTCAGCTGCTAGTCACCGTCATTCCTTCATGCATGCAATCACCTTTTCCATACTGTGTACTAAGTCAGGGAGATCCAGTGGTGACAAATGACAAACTCTCCTCCACCAGGCAGATTGCAGAAGAGACTCATTAACCATCCCAAGCACCACTGAAGTAGTTACCGTGACAATGAGTAGATGGCAGAAATGAAGAAGGCTGAGATGCTCTGGAGGGGTGAGGGCTCTTGAACGATTAAGTGGAGATGTATTATTGGGGAATGTCTATCTGAATAAGTGCCAAAGTAAGGCCTAAAAATAAATTAGCCATTTTCAGTGGCAAAGGAACTCCCAGGGCAGGGCAGGGAGAGACAAGCTTGAAGAGCCTTGTGATGAACAAAAAGCCTGAAGAGTAAAGAAGAGGAGGGAGGAGGGCAATGCTGGGACTGTGTTGTTGTAGGGCTGGGCCAGGCCTGTGGAGGTAGAGAAGTGAATGGGAAGACTAAAGAGTGGTGTGGAGGTCACTCAGGTTCACCAACTTAAATGTAAAACTAGAACCTTTAGACAAATGAACCAGAACAGAACCAGATGTGTGATGATGCCTGTGATCTCAGTGCTGGGAGACAGGCAGGAGGGTCACAACCAACCTGAGGTCAGCCTGGTCTGCATAGTGAATTCCAAGGCTATGTAGCAAGACCCTGACTTTTTTTGTTGGTTTGCTCTTTGTTTTTTGTTTTTTCAGGACAGGGTTTCTCTGTAGCTCTGAAAATCAGGCTGGCCTCAAACTCACAGAGATCTGCCTGCCTCTGCCTCCCGAATGCTGGGGGTACACCACCACTGCCCAGCATAAGACCCTATCTTAACCAAAAGTACAAGACAAAACAAAAACAGAAGAGAATGTTCAGGATATGAACTAAGTGAGTTTGTAGACTTGATGTCAAACATGAGCCATAAAAAGAAAAACTGATAAATTGGATCTTTTCAAAATTAAAAACTCTTGCTGGCAAAGACCTTTCTAAAAAGTGCATTCATTTGTGTGTGGCAGGGAACCTGTCAGTGTCAGAGAATAGCTTCCAGGAGTTAGCTCTCTAATTCTGCCATGTGGATCATAGGGATCAAAATAGGGTCCTTGCTTATTGGAATTGAGCCATCTCACAAGCCCCACCTCCAACATTTTAAAAGGAAACTTAAGAAAGAAGTTACTGAGTAGCAAAAAAATAGATGCAAACCATATTTCTGGACCATAGTATTGAAGAAGGCAAGTAAAGTGTTGGGATATGCACCTTTAATCACAGTGTGAGGCTGCTCTGTGCCTCTGCTTCCCTAGTGCTGGGATTAAACACATGCACCATGGATATTAATAGCCATTTTTTTGGAGAGTAGCCAGAAACTGAACAAATTCGATATACTTCAACAGGTGAATGGCTAAATAAACTGTGATTGATTCACAGCAATAAAAAGGAACTAACTGGGTAATGGAGAGCATAGAAAGGGATAGAAAGCCAGTAGTAAAGGCTCTATTTTCAGACCAGGTGAGATGGCGCACACCTTTAATCTTAGCACTTGAGAGGCAGAGGCAGGGGGTCATTTTTAGTTTGAGGCCAGCCTGATCTAAATAGTGAGTTCAGGACAACCAGGCTGCACAGAGAGTTCCAGGATAGAGAGACCCTATTTCAAAACAAGACCAAACCTGTTCTATTTTATTTTTATGTTGTTCTTGAAATAACAATATTATAGAAATAGGGAAGAGGTTGGTGATTGTCAGACATTGGGTATAGGGATTTGGGCTAGGAGAGGCATGGTTGTGACTATTGTCAATTTAAACTGACCAACAGAGAGACCAATCCTCCAAAACCAAGTGTTTGTTCAGGAACAGCAAGGCATTGCAACTAGGATACATGTGCTGTGGTGGACCATAGACAGGTGTGTCCAAAGGGAGTGAGCAAGGGGAAGTCTTTAAAGACAGAGTTCAGGATGGCACATTTGCTTGGTGAATAAAGATGCTTGCCGTGTAAGCCTAACAACTTAAGTTTTACCCCTGGGTCTCACAGAGGAAGAGAGAACTGACTTCTGCACACATGTGAGCGGCTGGAGAATTAACTCCTTTGGCTTCAGGTGCTCATTGTAGGAATCGTAACTGTGTTTGAAGAGGTCTCCTTTTTTTTTTTTTTTAATTATTTTTATTTTATTTGTGTTTTGCCTGTATGTGTGTCTGTGTGGTGTTGGATCCTGGAGTTACAGACAGTTGTGAGCTACCATGTGGGTGCTGGAAATTGAACCTGGGTCTCCTGAAAGAGTATTTGGGTATTTTTCATTCTTGTTTGGTTGAATTCAGAGATGCAAACCCATGGATACGGAGACCCAATTACATTTGATGCTTTGTCTCCATCTTTTCCTTTTCTTCCCTGTAGCCCACTTCCTGTAGGTGGGAACTATCTTCAGACACATCTAGGAAGATGGCTGGTGAGAAGTTGAAGCCATCAAGGGCAGGTCCTTACTGCCAGCGTGCTTTTCTGGCAACTTGGAAAGTAGGCCTTGGTTTTCTTGTTCCCCATCCAGATGTTTCCTTTAGGGACAAAGAGATTTAAAGATTACATTAATTTTTGGGTCTGTAGATAACATGCCCTCTTGGAAAGAGGTTGGGGTCAACAAGTAGGGCAGTATATTCAGATAGAATCTGCGGTGTATTCTTGGTATGTAAGGGTACTTCAGATGTGGCGTTATCAGGCAGGTGCAGAGTGGTGGAGGCAGCCGCTACTGGCCACCTTCCTCACTGCCTTCTTGCC
This sequence comes from Cricetulus griseus, assembly GCF_003668045.3. Lineage (NCBI taxonomy): Eukaryota > Metazoa > Chordata > Mammalia > Rodentia > Cricetidae > Cricetulus > Cricetulus griseus. Next base: position 71,548,016 of record NC_048597.1, on the reverse strand, counting down.
CATTCTTTGCCTTTCCTGGATCTCATGATGACTCCAAACAGGTATATGCCCATGCAGGCACCACACTGCAGGGGAAGATGTACATTACCTGTGGTCGCAGAGGAGAGGACTACCTGAAAGAGACGCACTGCTACGACCCAGAAAGCAACACATGGCATACTCTGGCTGACGGGCCTGTGCGACGTGCCTGGCATGGCATGGCTGCTCTCCTCGACAAGCTGTTTGTGATTGGAGGCAGCAACAATGATGCTGGCTACAGGAGGGATGTGCACCAGGTGAGCTGGGCCCAGGCCACCAACCTCAGAATTGAGCAGAAGGTCCAGGGAGTTCCCATGCACTCTCTGGCTCCATTCATGCATGGCCTCCCTACTATGTAGGTATGTCCTTCACCAGAAGGGCACATATGTTAGACTTGTTGAACTCATATCACTCCAAGCCCACAGCTTTCATGAAGGCTTATACTTACTGCTTCATATTCTGTATGATGCATATATATGACCACCATAGTAATTTCACTTGTGCATTTGGTTATTATGTTTCATCAAAAAGTTAGCATGCCCATGCTGGGCAGTGGTGATGCACACCTTTTATCTCAGTACTCGGGAGGCAGAGACAGGCTGATCTCTTGAGTTCAAGGCCAGCATGGTCTACACAGTGAGTTCCAGGCCAGGCAGGGCTACTTAGAGAAACTCTTGTAATTTAACATACCCACATTGTCAACCCTCTAACAAAGATTAGAGAAAAATGAGAAGCACTCATCCCTTCCACCTGTACTGCTTGCTCTTAGTCTGTCTGTGACTTGCTTTTAGTTGTTCACAGTCAAAGAGCATCCCAAGCAAAAGTGTTGTAGTCCATTTCTGTAACCCCAGCGCTCCAGTCTGAGACTGGAGGTTTGCAAGTTTGGGACCAGCCTGGGCTATGCAGTGAAATGAAATTGAAGACACAAAATGTACTTTTTTCACCAGCATTGTCCCTAGCATTCTCCAGTTTAACTGTCTGTGTGTATGTGTACATTGGGAAATTAATTAAACCTAGGATCTCACATGTGCTAGAGAAACTCTACCACAGAGTTAATCTACAGGTGTCTTTTTACTTTTTATTTTGAGGTATAATTTCATTAAGTTGCTCAAGCTGGCCTTGAACTCATTTTGTAACCCTGTCAGAACTCTTAACTTGGGCAATATTGCCTTACTGTTTTTAGCTGGAAATACAGGCTTGTGCCAGTGGGCCAGCTTTGTAACTGCTGCCTGCCCCCACTCCGGTAGCTGGCAGCGTTTTGTTAGATCAATGCATCATTTGGGTTAGCCTAAGCTTTACTCCACATTATGGATAATATTGGCATTGAAGAGCTGGTCAGGTGTTTTGGGTTTTCTCAGGTTCATGAATCTCAACCCCTACCCCAAACCATTGATTTGGAAGCTCTTGGAGTGGGGCTTGACTACCTCTATTAACATTTCCACCTCACAGCAACAACTTCATCTATAAGCCAGTAAGAGCAGGTGGAGTCCTCATTCCTACCCTTCTGTCTGGCTTTCTCTTTTCTAATTTTGAGTACTTATGTAATTAAAGGTATTCTTCCATTCATGATAGGATTGTATATAGTTTTACAACAAACTAAAAATATCCTAGCTCAGATGTACATTTAACCAGGCTAGGAAAATAGCTTCGTCCATAAAGTGCTTTCCATATAAGCGCAAGGATGACACAAAAAACTGGGCATGGTGGTGCCTGCTTGTAACCCAGTGCTGGGACTTGAAGACAGGCTGGAGCTTGCTGGCCAACCTAACCTGATTGTTGAGCCTAGGTCTCAGTGAGAGATCCTGTCTCAAAAAACAAGATGGTGACTCCTGAGGAATGTCATATAAGGTTGATCTCTTGCCTCCACACACATACAAATGCATTTAGCACCCTGATCTATGGGCTGTCATCACTTAACCACATGGGTGCTATAGGAGCTCAGTGTTCCCCTTCAAGATGGAGTAGCTGACACAGGCTGCAGCTCACATCTCTCACCCAATATCACACAAGAATTGTACTGGGTTAACTAACTCATGAAAAGGCCACGTCCAAACTCTGAACAATGGTTTCTGCCAAAATTTATAGCAGTATAAAGCTGAAAGCTTTTAAGTGAAACATTAAGTCAGAACTGTCTGTAGACTGGCCACAGCAGCTCAGTCCTGAGCCAACTGATCTCAGCAAGTTTGAAGCCAGCCTGGTCTACATAGAGAGGATGAGGACCTCCTGGAGTGAGGAGGCATTATTTTGCCTATTGTACCTAGAACCCCAGTTTGATTGCTTAGTGAAACAGATAAGATTTTGAGCCATGGGGCTGGAGAGATGACTCAGAAGCACTGGCTACTTTTCCAGAGGTTCTGAGTTCAATTTCCAGCAACTACATGGTGGCTCACAACCATCTCTAGTGGGATCTGGTGCCCTCTTCTGGCATAACAGTGTGCCAGTGTGCATGCAGATAGAGCACTCATACATAAAATAGATAAATAAATCCTAAAAAAAAAAAAAAAAAGATTTTGAGCATTTGTTACCCAGGCCTGTAGCCCCAGCACTTGGAAGTAAAGTAGAAGAACTGCCACAAGTTCTAGATGTGTGTCATCCACACACCAGAGAGTCCAGCCAGGACTGCATGGCAGTGTTTATTCACTTGTTTGTTTATGAAACTGTATAGACCAGCTGGTCTCGAACTCCCAGAAGTGGCGTACTTCTGCCTCCAAGTCCTGGGACTAAAGATGTTCATCACCACTGCCCAGCTTGAAGAAAAGATTTAAGTGTCTCTTAATACATATGACTAAATTCCCTTCCTGACATGTGAGACAGGTGCAAACTGGCTTTGCCACCCCTTCACCAGCATTGGGTTTCATGATTTCCTTCCTTCCTTCCTTCCATGGTTGCTGGTTACCAGGTGACATTTTGGTATTACATTTCTTGGATTATCAATAGATTGTTTTTTTCAACAATCTATGAGAAGAAGGGTGGTGGTCATGATTGGTGAGCAAATAACTGCTTCCACACGCACTTACCAAGTATGAATGGGGGCTGTGAAGGAGGAAAAGATGTTAGGTGGGGTCCATGGGAGTGAGAGACAAGCAGGATTGGATATGGAGATGATGAGATGACAGAAGTGACCTGTGCTGGGCTGCAACTGTCCCAGAAGCTGCTGGTATTGACCCTGACCTTGGCTTTGCAGGTGGCTTGCTACAGCTGCACATCTCGGCAGTGGTCAATGGTCTGCCCACTCCCAGCTGGGCATGGCGAACCTGGTATTGCTGTTCTAGACAACAGGATATATGTGCTGGGTGGCCGTTCTCACAACCGAGGCAGCCGCATGGGCTACGTGCACATCTACGACATAGAGAAAGACTGCTGGGAAGAGGGGCCTCAGCTGAACAATTCCATCTCAGGCCTTGCAGCCTGTGTGCTCACCCTACCCCGCTCCCTGCTCTGTGAGCCACCCCGAGGGACCCCCAACCGTAGCCAGGCAGATGCAGATGTTGCCTCTGAAGTGATGAGCGTGTCGGACTGGGAGGAGTTTGACAACTCTAGTGAGGACTAGGGATCTCATGCCTAGTGTTTAGGAGTGGGTAACTGGGACAGTGAAAGCCATAGGGCCTGGGTCCTGGTTCACCAGCTGCCCTTTTTCACTCTGTTTCTTCAGCCAGCCTGCTGCCAGCATTTTCAAACTCTATGGCTATGAGTTATATTACAAGGAAAAGCTCTCCAGAAAGGCTGCTATCATCTGAGGGAGTGACCAGGCCCATCCTCTGTGAACTTTGAAGGGCTGGTATCTCTATTTGGCCTCCTCTTCCTCTTAGTCTGGTCTCTGATGGGTTAAGTAAGGTCCCTCCTGCAAGAGGTCCTGGGGGCTAGCAGTCCTAGCCGTGGCCAAAGTTCATGAGTTCCTTCTTCCTGTGACCCACATGGTCTGGTGAGCAGCTCCAGCTGCCTGCAGCCAGGGCCTTGAGCAGCTGGCGAGCTCTCAAGGGACAGGGGAAACTATATACCTGGAACTGGTCCCAGAGATGATGAGATACCCCCATAGCTGTGTGTTTCTAATCCAATTTTGTTGAAAATGAAATAAAACATTATATAAAAGGTGTTGTGTCTTCTGTGGCCACAGTCTGGGTTTCTTTCCTCTCCAGTCAGTGCATATCTGAGTGGTATCTAGGGAGGCAGAGTTTTCAGATCAGCTGCCCTGGGGATGGGCTTGGCATGGAAACTGAGGGACCACAAGGTCACTACCCTGCTTTGGACATCTGATGAGCTCCCCAATCTGAAAGAATGTTGGTTACAGAGACCAGGACCTACCCCAACAGAGGTGGCAAGTAGCTGCCTTTCTCTTAGTCAGGACATCTAGTATGTCTACCCTGTGTCTCACTCAAGTTCCTGGGCAGCCTGCCTCTGGCTGGTGCAGACTGGCTGTGGTGCTGAAGGGGTAACCGAGTCTCATTCTCCTTGGAGAGCCCAGGATGGTTCAGTTCACCGGATTCTTAAAGTAGAAAGCTCTGAGGGCTGGGGTGCCGCTCAGTGCTGGGGCACTTGCCAAGAATATGATCCATTCACGAAAATGGAAAGGCAGTGTGGGACAGGACAAGAATGACCTGGTCTGTCCGGAAATAAATCTAAGGTACAAGAGGAGAGGTGGCACAGGGCCAATTGTGGGTGCCTATATAGGACTTTCCCACCTGACTTCCCAAAAGCTTGTCAGATGACCCTTGGGTAACCATCTTGGAGGCTGCATTGGCAAACAGGTGAGAGCTCTACTCAACTTTACCAGAACCTCCCTACCCCTTTGGGAGCTGTCCAGCATGACCTGTGCTCAACATGGGTGCACTCAGGGTGCAAGCATCAGTCTTGTTTCCAGAACGCCTTTCCTGCTGTTTACTACAAGGTCTTCAATTGCAGATTCCTATCATAGGCCACAGGCCTCCTGCCAGGAATGGACAGCTGGGCAGAGGGAACACCCAGGCTTCTCACTGGTGTTCTTTCAAGGAAGGGAGAGTACAAAAGGGTGGTGTGGTGGAGGGATGGGCTAGAAAGGGTAATCGGTTGCTCTGGATCCCTGAAGGCAGTGGGTTGGAGACCTGGAATTGATACCTCCCAGCAAGCCACATCTGTGTTAGGATCTTGGGCCCTTAGAGAAGCATGATATCACACAGATACCTCAGGGTGACAAATCCTCACCAAATGATGACACCTGCCTGAAGAGAGCCATTTCCTCCTGTGTCATCTCCCCAGTTTTAAATAGGAACACCGTTTAGCAGTTCTCAGTACTTTGTGCATCCATCTCCTAACACGATTGTCACCCAAGCCAATGTGACCAAGATGTACAGAAGGATCTGGTTGCACAAAGGGGTAGAGGATACCCTCTGAGCTCAAACAGGTCTTTCTGGTCATATATTCTGGCCCTGTCTGCATTGCACTCTCACGACAAGAGCTACCCTTGGTTTCATCTCAGTCCTATGTCCCCTGCCTGCAACCACAGGAGGGTGTGAAGTCTCTGATGTTCCCCAGTGCCCAGTGTCACTACTCCCAACCTCAAACTGTGGACCAAAATAGACCTTTTTAATATTCTCATTTATTGTTCATGGAGGGGGCGTCAAAGTAGGGTTTCTCTGTGGCTTTGGAGGCTGTCCTGGAACTAGCTCTTGTAGACCAGGCTCATCTTGAGCTCACAGAGATCTGCCTGCCTCTGCCTCCTGAGTGCTGGGATTAAAGGCATGTGCCACCACCACCACCCGGCTCCTTATTGTTTTTTGGAGACAGGATCTCTGTGAATACACCCTGGGTGTATTAGAACTTTCTATGTAGGTAGAAGAGGGTGGCCTCAAACTCATAAAGGTCCTGTCTCCTGAGTGCTGAGATTCAAGGCATGCCAGCACCAACATCCAGCTAAAGTTTTCTTTAAGTTGCTTTTGTCAACATGTTTGTCACAGCAACAGGGAAAGTAAGACAACATCGAAAGTCACCACCCACAGTCATCTTAGGAGTTGGACCTACAAGGCTGCAATGTGCGCCAGGTACACAGGCAGGAGCCCACCCTGGCTTAGGAAGGTGGGTAAATGGGGTATATGGGTGACACTGAAGGCCTGTCTAAGGAGGGGTTCATGCAGGTTGTGCCTTCACAGACTTCAAGCTTGGGAGTTAGTCTATGGGAAGAATGTAAGTTGATGCCATTGGAACTTGGCCCAGCCGAGGTTTCCCCTCAGGTCCAGTGAGGTCAGTATAAAGCCTGGGGTGAACACTGCAACCACAGGAACCTCTGCTGGTGGCAGCCTTGGGAGACTCCTTGGGGAGGGCACTGCTGAGGACAGGGCTCAGGCTCAGCTTCCCAGAAGTGGTCAGCTTATTGACTTGGGCTGAGAAGTGTTTGCATTTGTGACCACATGGGAAGACTTCCTTTTACCCACCTGACCTCCTCCTTGCACCACCAGCCTAGCCAGGCTGAGGGCTGAGAAAAGGACTGAGGTCCCCCACCCCATCCCCAGCCTGCTAACGCCTATGGCCTTGGCCTGTCCATTGCTCTGGTTCCAACTCAGTCCTCCAGGCTTGCTTTCTACACCACCTGCCCCTGATACTCAAGGCACCTTCTGCTTGCTACCCAAGAGTATATTGTCTAATTTTCCCTTCAAGCAGACAAACTCCTTGATGGGACCTGGCTGTCAATGGGATACAGCCTACCTCCTGAGCTCTCTTGCTTTGCCTTTTCTGGACCTGTACAGCTCCAATCCACTCCTCTCTGACCTGGACTGTGGTATTGTGTTTGGCTATCCCTGGTTGAAGCCGGTGATTCAAGGCAGTGATGAAGCTAGAACTTTACTGAGAGTAATAAAGTGTCAACAGAAGGTGCCTGCCCTAAGCCTCCCTCCTGTCTAGGGGTCTCATCGCCAAGCTTATGTAGAGACTTGGGAGGAGGGTAGCTTTAGTCATGGCCAAGTTGGCGCTAGGATGGGCACTTGATTCTGCAGCTCCTTTTACAGGCATGCTGATATCATACTAAGGTCACTGGAGGTTCCTGGTGAAGGAAACTAACAAAACTCTCAGAAGACTTCTTGTTCCCCTTACCTGATAGAGCCTGAAAAGCAGGTTTGGTAGAGACAGATCAAACTACTTAGTAGCCTCTCTATGCCTGCTTGTCCTGAGGTAAGAAGGGTCTCTGGAAAGAGATCCAGGTAGCTGGAAGCCAAGGAATAACACAAAGTCACCATAAGCGAGGGGCTCACGGTCCTCCAAGTAAAGGGTTCCCCAGTGTAACAACTCTGCTCAGGTAGGGGTTTCCCCAGCGAAGTCATTACTTCGCTGTATTCCAGCAAAAGAAAGTCGCACCCAAACCTCTTTCAAGAGATGTATTGGGAGGGAAGAATCCAGGAGGGTGGCTGCCTCTGCCAGGGTGGAAGAAGACAAGAGCAAATGGGACAGGCACAGGGCTTCTTAGAGGCAGAGTTTTCCCAGGGTGAGAATTGGTCAGATTCCGATGCCTAAGCTTGGACGAGCTCAGAGATTGGCTAGATTTCGTGCTCAGGGATTGGTTGGGTTTTGTATTGAGTAGGTCGGGGGCAGTGTGTTTCTTTCATAGGCCTTGGGTTCAGGGCCAGGATGTTTCTTTGGCTGGCCCCTTTACCCTACAGTGTCTTCCATTCGTCAGTCCTGACTCCACTTTCTGGAGTTTTCCCTCTTGGGAGCTAGTAGCCTTCTTGAGTTGAATCCATGTCCTGGGCACCCCAGTTCCTCTTTACCCCTTAACTGGGCTTCCGGGTTTCAGTTTCCACCTCCAATGTCTTCTTCCCTGTCTTTGCCTCCACATCGTATCAGAGACCTAGGCTGGTTCCTTTTGCTCCCACCTCTCTGGTATTTCCCTAGGTCTCCAGTGCATTTCCACGGATCTTTGCCTACATCGTGCTAAGTCGTCTGTTGCATGCTGCAGGAGATGTTGCTCACACAACACAGGACAACTGGGGTTTCTTGGCCAGAACCCGAGGCCAGTGTGTGTCCCAGGGCCTTTGCTGGGCCCCCTCACTCCTGGGCTTGGCGGCTTCAGGGCTGTCTAACGAGGGGGGAGGAAAGGCGCAGACCAAGACTCCTTCGCGGGTTCCCGCAGCTCCTTCCTCCCGCAGCGCTGCGCGGGCCCTCACCAAGTTCGTCCCGGAGTTCGTGCGTGGCCAGGTGGGGGCGGGGGCCGAGCAAAGGGGCGGAGGCGCGGCCGGAGGGTGGGGTCTGGTGCGTGGGGCGGGCGCTGCCGCCTGGCCGGCCGCGCTGGCCCAGGATCAGGGAGCCGATGTGGAATTTCCTGCCCGGCCCGGCGCCCCTCCTGCCGCCCCCCGCCCGGCCTCGCACTCCGCTTCCGGCCGCCCTTGCTGCGGCCGCGCGCCCGCACCCGCGCCTGCCCCGCGCCTCATGGAGGGCGCAGGGTCCCGGGGGGCCGGGCCGGCGCGGGTGCCAGGGAGCCCGAGGGCCGCCGCCGCCGCTGTTGCTGCTCTGGCTGCTGCCCGCTCTCGCGGCGCCCCAGGAGTTGAACCCTCGAGGCCGCAACGTGTGCCGCGCGCCCGGGTAGGAGCTGGGCCTGTCCGAGGCGTGGGGCGCGAAGAGGGCTGGGGGTAGCGGCGCCCCGTTTCGGTCCGGGGTATCCAGAACCTCGCTAAACTTGTCCTGATGTAAGAGGGGTCTCTTCGGGCCTCCCTCGCGACCTGGGCTCGGTTCCAGGCCGAGCCTGGGCCCCCGGGGTGCATCGCAGAGCCCACCGAACCAGAAATCACCTGAGGGGATAACGGAGTGCTATGGGCCCCCAGACGTTGTACTGTGTGCTGCCCAGAACTGTCAGGAAAGACCAGGAAAGAGTTACTCTCAAAGCCAAGGAAGGGCATTCCGAGGGAGGGAAGAGAATATGCACAGGCTCCAGGAGTCAGTGACTTGAGCCTGGAGTGGGGGTGAGAATTGCGAAGGGGCAACCCTCGGGGGCGAGCTGGGCACTGGGGAAGTCTTGAGACTTGGAAGGACGGGGTGGGAGGAGGATGGTGGTAGAAGTGAGCACGGAAAAGCCAGCGCTCACGTTGGATCAGAAACAGGAGTGGTGAGGACAATGATGGACGCGATGGGAGGACGTGGGAACCCCTGTCGGCTCCTGGGGTGGGGGGAGAGACACTGGGTGCGCGGAGGTGGGTGTCTGAGCGGATCTTGCTGGGGAAGCCGGTGTGGGACAGGCCCAGGCAGAAGGCAATGGAGCCCGGAGCCAACGCGGAGGGTGAAGAGCGACGCGGAGTAGGCGCAGAAGCCGGGGGACCTGTCCGCCGGCCCGATCCACGACGCACTCAAGTCATCTTTGCACAGAGGCGAGGAACCCGCGGTGGGGCGCCTCTGCGGGCGCTGGGGAGACTGTTTTGGCACTCCAGGCTGGGGCCCCGGGGGCCGCCCTGGGTCTAAGACACCCCCCACCCCCGCCCGAGGTGCGAAACGTCAGCCAGGGTTTCGGAGGTCCAAAGTAGACAAGGGACTGCTAGCTGACCGCGCGGTTTCCGAAATCGGGTCGAGACGCCGCCGCAGACCACTCCCGGCGGTGAGCCCCGCCTCGGAGGCGGGGGCCCGCCTGGCTAGCCATCTGCTTCGCATCGCAGCCGCCGCCGCCTCGTCCCGGGCCTCCCCGGCCCCAGGAATGCAGCGGCAAGGCAGGCGGGGCGGTGCCTGGGGAGGGCGATCAGCCCGCACCAGGCCTTCTCCTCCTCTGACAGGCTGGCCGAGGGATGGGGCTGGGGTGGTGGGTCAAGCTGGAGTGGGGGAACCCTTGGCCTCCAATATTCCCGCCGGCCGACATCGGCAGGAGGTGGGCTGTCTTCTTAACCCACAGCCGCGATCCATTTGCCTTCATGCCCTGGCAGCAGACTGCCAGGCTGTCTGGATCTGAACAAATACTTGTATTTTCTGCGTCTGTCTCCATCTCTGTAAAATGGGGTTAGATGGGCCTCAGTTCCTGGGTGCTGGAGGTGGGAGTAGGTTGCCGTGACAGTGTGTGGAGCGTTTGTGGGAAGAATGGTCTCTGGACTGTGCCCACCCGAGGTCTGGGCCATCATTGTGATTACAATGAATGAAGCCCAGGAGGGGAGAGGTGTGAGCTCAACCAGTACATCACGCTGTGCTTCGTGCTGGGCCTTTTAGTGCAAGGACTCCGCTGCAGAGACCCCTGCCCTGGCCAGCAAGTGGTTATCGAGTTGGGGGGTGGGTGCTGTTTCTGTTAGCATGATCAGGGGAGACCTGCCATGATGAGCACAGGCCTACAGGAGAGAAGGGGGGCAGCTCTGAGGGCATTTGGGGCACAGCTCACCCAACACCCCTCCCCCTTCTAGAAGGTTCCTTGGAAGCCCTGCACATGCTGGGGGAAAGGGGGTATGGGAGCCAAGCCCACATGAGGTGTGTCTAGTGATTTGAGAATGAGACTGCTTTTTATAGAGGGGACACCCAGCCAGATAAGGATGAGCTGTGAGGCACCAGGGCAGATGGGCTAGCTGGAGGCTGGAGCCCAACTTCGGTAGAATCTGGAAGAGAAAGCAGGCTTATTTCTCAGGAGATCTGGTGTGGGCATGGTCTCAACTTCCCAGCATGGAAGGGGCAACCTGAGAAGGAAGAGACAGAGGACAGAGGATGCTGGTTTTTGACACTGCTTAGCTCTCTAGGTTGTCATGCCATCCAGTAGGCAGTTGCATTAGCAAGGCTAGTGTTGAGGGGGCAGGCCACACTGGAGCAGATCCCATGGTATGACCCCTTACTGGTGGGGCCTGTAGAGCTCCCTGGAGAAGCTGGCATGGATAGGACAGAGAAGAGCCATGTCTGTGGGCAAGAGGAGAGCCAGACATGTGAGAACCCAGAAAAGGGGATAGGCACAGAAGCATTCTTGGTTGGATCTGTGAGTGACCAGGGACAGACACAGATCTAATGAGTAGACTCTAAGAATGGGGAAGTGAGCTGGTTGCTACACAGCAGTGATAGTGGCTCCCAGAGCATCAACCTGTAGCACCACACACTGGCTCCAGGAGCAAGTACTTAGCTTTGTAAGCTATTGGATGAGTTCGCCAGGCCATCCTTGTCTGCAGTGGTGATCCTAGTGAGAAGGCAAGACTTGCTCTTGGTGAACCCAGATGGGCTTGGCTCTGCTGAGCGTTGCCAGCTGTGCTCAAGGCCTCTTGTGGCCTGCTCCCATTACTGTGAATTGTCCTGTGCAGGCAAGGCACTTCTTGGAGCTGCAGGTTCTTTAGTTAAAGAGTGGGTCCTGAGCTGGGCCTTAATTCCAGCACTCAGGAGGCAGAGGCAGGTGGATCTCTGTGAGTTCGAGACCAGCCTGGTCTACAAGAGCTAGTGCCAGGACAGCCTCCAAAGCCACAGAGAAACCCTGTCTCGAAAAAAAAAAAAAAAAAAAAAAAAAAAAAAAGAGTAGGTCCTGAGGCTGCTGAGCTGTGGGTAAAGGGGCAATGTGCCACCGAGCCTGATGAGCCTGATGATCCAAGCTCAATTGCTAGAACCCTCATGGTGGAAGAAAACTGACTTCCACAAGTTGCCCTCAACCTCCACGTGCACAAAGTGGTTTATTCCCCCCCCACACACACACAGAGAGGGAGGGGGAGATAAAATGTTTATTTGTTTGTTTGTTTTAAAGGACAGGACCCATAGGTCTGGCAGGAGGAAAGAGCTAAGATGTGCACAGTTTGCTGGTTACTGCAGTCTGCTCTCCAACTTAGGCTGACATAATTATAAACACCATTGAGTGTCCTAGACCCAGACTCCCAACCACAGAACCGTGTACTAGGCCAGCCAGGGAAGACAGGAATCAGTGTATCTGGGGCTTCCAGCAGGCCACTTGGCAACTGTGAAGGGGCACTGTCTGGACAGTCTGGTCTAGAACCAGACAGAAGTGGGTCTCTCTGAGAACGGGTCCTTGGCATCCTTGGGGCAAGCCAATGGGGATGGCAAAAACAGGCCTGTTTCGTTTTTCTGTGGTTTCCAATTTATCTGTGGAAAATATGCAAAGCCTGTTCTCTTAGTTTAAGGTTTTATGGGCTCCGTCCCTCAAGTCCCAACATTGATCTGAGGGAGAACAGAACTCTTTGGCTGGGCAGGGGGCTTTTTGAGGCAGCTGGATCCTATCTACAATATGACTATTACCCCAAACTGGTCCGGGCAGCAGGTAGCCTGGAGCTTTCCTTCCAACCTTCTCCCACCCCCCCTGCTGGGTTCAGAATTCACAAGCCCCAGAGGAAGCACATTCATTTTCTCTAAAATGTAAATGAATGCTACATTTCTGTAGGACTGGGACAAAATTCTGAACTTGTGAAGTTCTGGGAAACTGTGGTTCCAGTGACTGCCCCTTCTACCTAAGGTCATCTTTGAGGAATCCTCCCTGGTTCCCTGAGGAGGCCTTCACACCTGAGGCCGCTCCAGGCTGTACCACCCTGAAATGCTGCACTCAGACATTTGACTCTGAGGTGTATGTAGATCAAGGTTTCATCTCAGTAGAGTCCCCTGAAAAACTGACATAGCATGTACTTTTTAAGGCCAAATAACACGAGTAAGACATTAAATACAAGTAGATACTCCAGCCTCCCTGCCTCTGGAGAGCACTGGGTCTCAGTTCACTTCCTTGTGTGGTTCCCCTGGCCTACAATAAGGTGCCTGCCTCCCGGAGACCCTTCTGGAGGAACTCTGCAGGGGTCTACACTGTGGGGGCTCCACCCCCACCACAGATGCTTGTCCACTCAGGGTTTTAGCTTCATGTGGGTATCTTGGTGCCCTCAGACCCATCTGGCAGTGGTGCCATCACAGTCATTTGGATCCGTAACATCCATCTGGCTAGGCCCCTAGCCCGCAGGAACTTGCTAGTTCTTCAAAAGGTAGTGAGAGGCAGGCAGCTCCCTACTCCTCCGTATTCACTGCAGCCCCTTCTTGGCCTTGCTGCTTCCAATTTCTTACCCTTGAGGCTGATGGGATGGCGGAGCCCCCCTGTAGATGACAGTTCTTGAAGGTGAGCTTTTGGGGCTTGCTCTTTGCTCCTTTCGTATGCACTTGTGGTGGTGGAGATGTGTTAGTCCCCTGCCTGCTACTGTCTGGCAAGCATCAGGCTTAGGTATCCAACCACCTCGCCCAGGCAGGACACCATGAAAGCTGGGGAGGGAGTGTGGGGGGAAGGGCGTCAGGCTCAGATGTCGCTTCTCTGCTTGAAGTTCCCAGGTGCTCACGTGCTGCGCTGGCTGGAAGCAGTTGGGGGATGAGTGTGGGATTGGTGAGTGGGGCTTTCTGGGGTCCTGGGCAGGCGGGTACAGAGCGGAGGTGGAAAGAGCACGTACTGCAGCTCAGCCCTTCTTGTTTGCAGCGGTGTGTGAAGGCAATTCCACGTGTTCAGAAAACGAGGTGTGCGTGCGGCCAGGCGAGTGCCGCTGCCGACATGGCTACTTTGGTGCCAACTGCGACACTAGTGAGCACGGGACGAGGTGGGGGTGGGAATTGGTCAGCTTGGAGAGAAACTAGAGAAATTAGGTAGGGAGGCAGATTGGGGTAGGTTGGCTTTGGGGGCTGGCTATGGCGGAGCTGACGGTGGGGTGTATGCAGGCTAACAGCTCAACCTTCCCCCTGGTTCTTGCAGAGTGCCCGCGCCAGTTCTGGGGGCCTGACTGCAAGGAGAGGTGCAGTTGCCACCCGCACGGACAGTGCGAGGACGTGACTGGACAGTGTACGTGCCACGCGCGCCGCTGGGGTGCGCGCTGCGAGCATGCGTGTCAGTGCCAGCATGGCACGTGCCACCCGCGAAGCGGCGCGTGCCGCTGCGAACCGGGCTGGTGGGGTGCGCAGTGCGCGAGCGCCTGCTACTGCAGCACCACATCACGGTGCGATCCACAGACCGGAGCCTGCCTGTGCCACGCAGGCTGGTGGGGCCGCAGCTGCAACAACCAGTGTGCCTGCAACTCGTCGCCCTGCGAGCAGCAGAGCGGCCGCTGCCAGTGTCGTGAGCACACATTCGGCGCACGGTGCGATCGCTATTGCCAGTGCTTCCACGGTCGGTGCCACCCCGTGGACGGCACGTGCGCCTGCGATCCCGGCTACCGGGGCAAGTATTGTCGCGAGCCATGCCCCGCTGGCTTCTATGGCCTGGGCTGTCGCCGTCGGTAAGCATGGGCACCCGGTGGCGGGAAGGCGGAGGGGTGAAGCGGAACTCCATCCAGCCCAGCTTCCTGGCCCTTTCCTAGGTGTGGCCAGTGCAAGGGCCAGCAGCCGTGCACTGTAGCTGACGGCCGTTGTGTGACCTGCGAACCCGGCTGGAACGGAACCAAATGTGACCAACCTTGCGCCACCGGTTTCTATGGCGAGGGTTGTGGTCACCGCTGCCCGCCCTGCCGCGATGGGCATGCCTGCAACCATGTCACTGGCAAATGTACGCGCTGCAATGCGGGCTGGATCGGCGACCGGTGAGCAGCCCGTGCCTGCTTCGGCCCAGACACGCAGCTCCCCAGTCCTGTCTCCCACGTAGTCCCTGCACGGTGGGCTCTGTAGGCCTTGTGGCCTCTGGCTTAACATTTCAGCTCACGCCTCCTCTCTTGATACCAAGGTGCGAGACCAAGTGCAGTAATGGCACTTACGGTGAGGACTGTGCCTTCGTGTGCTCTGACTGCGGCAGCGGCCACTGTGACTTCCAGTCTGGGCGCTGCCTTTGCAGCCCTGGTGTTCACGGACCTCAGTGAGTGGGGACGTGGAGAGGGATAGGGAATATGTACCCGACACTAGGGCCTCCAGCCAGACCTCAGGGACGGGTACTCCGGGGAGTGTCCGCAAGCACTTTGGGGCAGTATCTGATTTGAAGCTTGCCCTCAGACTGAAATCTGGCAAAGTGGCATCCTGATGTGACACAGATATGGTGTAGAGCGAGTCGGTGGTCTGGACTGGGGTCTCCATTTTCCACTCGCACAGTAGTCAGTCCGTCCCTTCAAGACTCCCTCCTGCAGATAGCACACACATTTCCAAACTGTGGTTATCAAGTGAGTGCCCGCCCTCAGATGGGGATGCTTCAGTCTCTAGAGAATGGAGTCAGGGGCTTGGACAGGGCACCCGGGACCAGCCAGCAATGACGGCCGGTGCAGGGGAAGGAGGCATTCTGGGGAGCCCTACTTGACCCCAAAACTTTGCAGCTGTAATGTAACATGCCCTGCCGGGCTCCACGGTGTGGACTGCGCCCAGGCCTGCAGCTGTCACGAGGAATCATGCGACCCGGTCACCGGTGCCTGCCACCTGGGTGAGTGGGTGAAGAACGCCGGGCCAGGGAATGAAGTGGGGTGCGTGATCCTGCGCTGAGCCGCTGCTCCCCCACAGAGACCAATCAGCGCAAAGGTGTGATGGGCGCGGGCGCGCTGCTCACGCTGCTCCTCGGCCTGCTGCTATCGCTGCTCGGCTGCTGCTGCGCCTGCCGGGGCAAGGACCCGGCGCGCCGGTGAGGCCCCAAGCCCGCCCCCCCCCCCCCCCACCGCTTGGTTTAGGTCGCACGCTCTCAAGGTCTGGGTGTGCTTCTTGAATCCAGACCCCACCCCTGAGGCAGGGCCCAGCCCTCTTTTTCTTCTGGCCCTCCCCCTTTCTGAGCCCGAGGAGATTGAACCGCCCCTCCCAGTCCCGCCCTGCCCCTTCGCTCAGGCCCCGCCCCCGCAGGGAACTCACGCTTGGAAGGAAGAAGGCACCTCAGCGCCTTTGCGGGAGCTTCAGCCGCATCAGCATGAAGTTGCCCCGAATCCCGCTTCGCAGACAGAAGCTACCCAAAGTCGTAGGTGAGAATGTGGGCTCTGGGACTCAGGGGTAACCCACTACAGGAGGTTTCTAGAAAGTGATGTAAAGGGTTACGACCCAATAGAGAATGGGGCGCCTGGAGTTGCGATGTGTGGGAGTGGAGAGGTGCGACTGGGGGAAAGGAGGGGAGGATGTTGCTGTGAGCGAGGCTGCAGGGGGAAGGAAGGAGTGCATGATGTGTGGGCAGATATTGGGGGGGTATGCAGGAGACATGGAAATCCATGAGGGATTGTGTGGCAGGTCACCTGACCTATAGGTCTCTACCCTACATTGATATGCAGAGCTGCAGGAGAACTTGTATACATACACACACACACACACACACACACACACACACACACACACGTATGTGGGGTGCGTGTATTTGTGTGGTGAACCCCATGATAAAGCACACCCAACAGTTTGGTTTCCAGCAGTTCCTGGAGTCCTTTCTGGGAAAAGGCAGGCTGGTCCCCTACAGAGTCTCTAGTAGATGTTCAGTGTGATGGCAGGCAATTCGGTGGCCCCTTCCTTCTGTCTGAAGACTGGAACCTTTCAGTCTCTTAGGAGGTAAAGGGAACAGCTGGACAGTGCTTTGGTTCGACCTAGCAAGGTATCAGGGCAGACAGAGCCTGGGTATCACACAAGGCTGATGGGAAGTCTGAGCCCAGCAGTTGTCTCGCCCCGGCACATTTGGACTCTGAAGTGCTCCAGGGTTCCCCAAGTCCCACCAGGCAGAGTCTGGAGTTGGTGGGAGAGCCTGGTGGCCACATGTGCTAGAGTCTCTGTGCATTCCTTACACTCGTCTACTCTTCCAGTTGGCTGCACTTGGCTGGCATCTTTCCCTAATTCTTTATTTTTTAACTATCTTTTAAAATTCTTTTACTTTTTATGTGTAAGGTGTTTTGCCTTCATGTGGGTGTGCACCACTTGTGTACCTGGTGCCTGTGGAGGCCAGAAGGGGGCATCATATTCTTTGGAACTGGAGTTACAGATGGTAACCCACGAGGGTCCTGGGAATGGAATCCCGATCCTTTGGAAGAGCAGCCAGTGCTCTTAGCCATTTCTCTGTTTCTTTTCCTTTGTTTTTGAGTCAGGCATCAGGCTCACAGTGGCCATCCTTCCTCAGATTTTCAGGTGCTGGGGTTACAGCATGCACTACCATACCCGGTTTCCTTCATGTTTCTCTTTACTGGGTTTGCTTGCTACCCATTCTTCAGCCCAGACCTAATATGACTCAGTTGAACTTCCTGTCCCACCTGCAGCTTTCTGTAAGGGCTGATCATGACCACTCCGTTCACATTTGGCTAATTAAAGATACAGATGGGGAAAAGGCAGGAGGACCCTTGGCAACTCTGCCTCACTCACTTTTTTCAGTGGCCCATCATGACCTAGAGAACACACTCAACTGCAGTTTCCTGGAACCGCCTTCAGGGCTGGAGCAGCCCTCTCCATCATGGTCCTCCAGGGCTTCCTTCTCATCCTTTGACACCACAGATGAAGGCCCTGTGTACTGCGTGCCCCACGAGGGTGAGTGTGGCCTTGCATGGCTATTCCTCTGGCACAGTGGAAGGCCTTGCTATCTGTGCTGGAGGTGGAGGAATGAGCATCAGGGCACCCAGGGGCCAAGAACTAGGAGTTGTTGGCCACAGGCCTGCAGCTACAGAGCTGACCGCTTCTGTCCTGCCTGGGTGAGTCTCGAGGGATAGGTGGAATCCTAGCTAGTCATTTTAACTTCTGGGGCTGGACCTGGATGTGGAGTGGCAGGAGACAACGTAGGTAGTGGGGAAGAACTGTCAAGTGCCTATCCCTTCAGCATCAGAAATCTTACTTTTTAAAGTTGATGACTGTGGCCTCTGAGACTGGGGGTGTGGTGGGGGAGGGGCACGAAGTCTGAATCCTGAAAAAGTATTCCTCATTCCCCAGCAGTCAGCCCACACCCTGGGGATTCCCACTAAGTTTGTGGTAACGCAATGGAAGCACCAGGCATGCCTGAATGTTGGGACCATACATAGACAGCTGGATCTCGGAGGAGGAGGGAGGGATCCACCGGCTATTCTTGGATGTTGTGACTCGCTTGTCCTTCCCTTGTTAGAGGCGACTACTGAGAGCCGAGACCCAGAAACTCCTGCCGCTCTGGCTGAGGTGCCCGCTGCGTCCCCAGCGCCCATGAGCACCCCGGCGCCCGTGGAGGAGGCAGCGGCCCTCCCTGCATCCTCAGACAGCGAGCGCTCGGCGTCGAGCGTGGAGGGGCCCGGGGGAGCGCTGTACGCGCGTGTGGCCAGGCGCCAGGCCCGGCCGGCCCGGGCCCGAGGTGAGGCTGGGGGCTTGACACTGTCTCCGTCGCCCGAACGCAGGAAACCGCCGCCACCCGACCCTGCCACCAAGCCTAAAGTGTCCTGGATCCACGGCAAGCAGGGCGCCGCGACTGCTGCCCCGTCACCGCCGCCCGCAGGCCGCATGGCTGCGCCGAGCCCTAGCGGGAGGAAACGGACCCCCAGCAACACGTCGGTGCAGCCCCCGGGCCTGACCGAGGAGGTCCCGGCCCCGGCCGCACCCTCGCCGCCCCGGGCCCGAGCGCGCGGCCGCGGCCCGGGTCTCTCGGAGCCCACGGACGCGGGTGGTCCCGCGCAGCGCGCCCGAGGCCGCCTCTATGCTGGCAGCCGAGCTGCGGGACAAGACTCGCAGCCTGGGCCGCGCCGAGGGGCCGCCGGGGCCGCGGAGAAGCCGCCCCCGCCGCAGAAGGCCAAGCGCTCCGTGCTCCCCACCTCGACGGCCCGCGCTTCCGCGGCGTCGGAGGCCACGGCACCCGAGAAGGCAGCGGCCGGTACACCCGCGCCCGAGACCCCTCGGAAGAAGACTCCCATCCAGAAGCCGCCGCGGAAGAAGAGCAGAGAGGCGGCGGGGGAGCTGAGCAGGGCGGGCGCGCCACCCGCAGCTTCCTAGGCTCGCAGCCCCGCGGAGCCACCGCGTTTCTCGGCGTCGTTTCCCGCGCGGCCGCAGCGAAGCATTTCATTGGCCCAAGCACATAGCTCCCGGCACGAGGCTGTGTCTGATTGGCCCAGGCTCCAGCAGCCGCAGCTTGGTTGGATCTGCTCTCAGGCCTGGCCGACTTTTAGCTGGCTACACGCTCCCCCTAGCAGTGTTGTGGAGCTTTTCTAGCAATCTGCGTCTCACTGGCCATGGCTGGGAGAGCCTACAGACCTCTTACTGGCCAAGAGTGTGCTTGGCTGGGCTATCCTGTCATTGGCTGACGCCAGGAGCGCGGCTGCCTCTCTTGCCAGGGCCTGGTGCCTATGGCTGTAGGGTCTTTTTCTTAAAGATAGCCAGAGGCTGCTTCCATTGACTGGGCTCCTGAGTATCTGGTTGACCCGAACCTGGGGAGGAGAGCTGGTCTCTGCCCCTCAGGGGGCTCAGCACATCTTGGCCTGTCCCCTTCCCCACCCCCACCGACATCAGCCCTGGTCCCTCAGCTGTCAAGCTGGTTTTGATGGCCTCCCACCATCCTACAATTGTGGGAACCCCAGGGTCGACTCTGGTGGCCTTAAACGTATTTATAGGCCCCGGGCAGGGCTGCTCCCATCCCATCTGGGGCTCCATGATGGGTTCCTCCTAGCAGGGCCAAGCCAAAGCTTTCTTAATAAAATGCTTCTCTCCACTTCCTGTGCTCTGATTACTTCCTGCCTGAGGTGGTGGGCAAAGATGCCACTCTTATGGAACCTGTATGTGACATCTTCTGGACTCTTCCAGCTACATGGAACCTTGGAGTCCCCAGTGTGGGTGTCCTCAAACTGAAAACTGTGCCAAATCCAGAAGTCCTGAGCTGTCACTTGGGAAGAAGGGTGAATCTGAGCTAGGGGACATCCAGAGGACAGGACTGTTTCTGGTGAGACAGAGGTGGGGGCAAGGGACAACAGGCAGTGGGTCCAGCCAGGCCTCACAAACAGTCTGTCATTGCACAGAGTCTGTGGTCTGCCTCAATAGGTGCCTTGTCCCCAATGGGAACCTTTCTGCCCTGTTTCCACATGCTCCAAGAGGGTACAGAGCAGAAGGACAGCTGGCTGGGCCTTCTCTTGAGCCATTGTCTGTCCCCACCCCTGCCTAGCACCTTCACCTCCCCTAGCAGGCTCCTAACTGGACTTTCTGAGCCTCAGACCTGTGCTCCTCCAGGGTTCCTACTGACCCTTAGTTCAGAAAAGCTATTTTTGGGTTCCTCCCATGGCCCTGCCTCTAGCAGACTCTTCCATCTCCCATCTTTTTTTGTTGTTGGGACAGAGTCACAGATTGTAACTCAGTATGACCTTGAACTTCTGCCTCAGCTTCCTAAGTGCCAAGATTATAGGTGTGGCTTCTCCATGTCTGTGTTTTTTTAATTTTAAAAGTTCTATTCATTTAGGTGTGTGAGTGTTTTGCCTGCATGTATGTACGTATGTGTACCATGTATATGCCTGATGCCACAGAAGTCAGAAGAGGATTAAGATCTCATGGGACTGGAGTGATAGGCAGTTGTGAACCACAATGTGGGTGTTGGGAATCAAATATGGCTCCTCTGTAAGAACAAACTACGTTCTTGACTGCAGAGCCAGCTCTCCAGAACTTTCTCCCATCTCTTGATGCCCTGCTCAAAACCTGCCAACATCTTCCTGCTTTGTGAACCTCCAATGTTGGCAGCTCAGGGGACTCTCCTTGCCAGGGCCCTTGTTCT
This sequence comes from Cricetulus griseus, assembly GCF_003668045.3. Lineage (NCBI taxonomy): Eukaryota > Metazoa > Chordata > Mammalia > Rodentia > Cricetidae > Cricetulus > Cricetulus griseus. The sequence goes on along the minus strand of NC_048597.1, from coordinate 71,527,519 downwards.
CTGGCCATCTGACTACCACTTTGAAGTCAGTTTTGGTTCCACACCTGAATGGAAATGGCGCTCAGAGCATCTGATGTACACAGTGCCTCAGGCTGGCCTGGTTGGGTAACTCGTGGTGGCAGTCCTGCTGTCTCTGCCAGATGTCTTGTTTTGGCCAGCAAGGCACCCTTCCTGCTGTGGTCTTGTGGCTTGAATGTCACTAAGCCATACTAGCTGCTGGGGCTTCAGTTAGCCTCAGCATCAGCCAGCAAGCGGCAGAGGCCAAGTTAGTGTAGTGTGGGGCACTTGGTAGGCCCTGCTCTTGTCCAGTTTGTGCCCCTACCAAGGCAACCTGCCACAATGGCCTTTCCCTTACTCCTCAATTCCTTATTCTAGCCTTCCATTTCCCTAGTCTGGACTCTTATGATCTGGACAGTGCAAGAATGTCTCAGTACTGGCCGGCGCCTTTCTCACTGTCCAGGAAGCCTGACCTTCAGGAGCCTCTCTGTGAACATATCCAGAGCAGAGAGCCCTTTTTTTCTTCAGCCAGTCCTGCTGCCTGCACCCCCCGCACCCCCACAAGAGCTCCCCTTAAATGTCTTTCACCAGCCCCTCTGGGCTTGCAGTAGTGCCAGCTCCCAGGGCAGGCGCCACAAAAGGGAACCACAACTGCTGGAACCTCTGTTGCCATGGGGATGGGGACCACAGAGCTCACATCTGGTAGTGATTGAGGAGGAAAAATTATGAGTCGTGGAAAACGCAAATATTTTTTTGTAGCACAGAGCACAAAGGAATGTGGGGACTGCGAGGGGCCTGGGCTCCGTCTGGTTTCCAGCAGGATGTAGCACACATCACTTAGATAGGCCAGGCTGTGCCGGACACCACACACACACCAGCAGTTGTTTGTCTCATGGCACACATACATTTGCCACTAGATGCACAGAAATACCAACACACTCAATGCAAAACACACACATGTGTGACAAAACAGTGCAGCTCCAAAGCACAGAACAAACACACAGCAGCATGCACCCCACATATAACTGTATCCAAAGAAGCAGAAACATACTCATCAAGGCTCCAGAACTCCCTGAGACACACGGAGGCAACTAGACAGAAACAAACCTCCATGTCCAACACACACTGCATCACTGCACAGACATACCAAGGCACACATACTCTGCCACACACATGTCCAGCCAGCCCACAGTAATGCAGAGGACTATCGGCCCTCAAAACACACAAACAAATGGCAGGGGACGCAGAAAATCCAGCAGAGCAAGGAATGCAAGACACCCTGCAACATACGCATTTCAGGCATGGTGAAAGAATTGGAACATATCATATGAACCACGTGGGCTGCCTGCCACACAGAGACTGAATTCCTCGCAGCACACATACACACAACTCATAATGCATGAAAAAGAGGCAAGTAGTGACCTCACACACATAACCACCACACACAGAAACATGAGGCAAACTCTCAACACACCCATTAAACATGTCCTCTGTAACACATACCATGGTACTAGACAAAGTGTTAACACATACTCAGGAGAGCTCATCTGAACTTGCAACATATATACTACTGTCATCTGACAAAAACATTGAGGGACACTCCTCTACCACCATCTATAGCCTCCATTAGTGCACACACACCAGACACACAGAGACACAGTGACACAACCTGTAACATGTATATGCTCTACCAAAGCTGCTGGATACTAAGACATTGACTAACACACACACACACACACACACACACACACACACACACACACACAGAGAGAGAGAGAGAGAGAGAGAGAGAGAGAGAGGGGGGAGAGAGAGAGAGGGAGAGAGAGAGAGACCCTACAAAGAGAGAGAGACACACACACACACACACATAGACACACACACATACACACACACACAGACACACACACACACAGACACACACACACACACACACACACACACACCACACACAGACACACAGACACACACACACACACCACACAGACACAGACACACACAGACACACACAGACACACACACACACACACACACACACACACACACACACACCATTGCCCGATATGCAGACATACAGAAAAGACATGGAAAAGCACAGTCAGTCCATAGGTAGATAGACACTAAGACCATCTACAGCATGATTACACAGTTCCCAACAAAGCCTGGTGGAGTTCACCCCCATGAAGCACACCCAGATGAATCGAGACAATACTGGAAGTCATTTGAGTTCTAAGTTCTGTGATCCAGAAAAACAGGAGGTGTAGCATGCACAATATCCTAGTCAATCCACAGCATCACCCCAAACAAGCAACCACAAAAGCAAGGGGGAGGACAGAAGAAAGACTTGTTCCCGGTAAGGAAACAGCCTCCTTATGTTCAAGAAGACTTATGCTAAATAATGGACCTTCTTAGGCAGCAGAGTCTCGGTGCAGAGTGTCGATGAATACCCCCCCCCCGAAGGTGCTTGTTGCACATGGCAACATGGGAAATACTCCAGGGTTTTGCTTTTTTCTTTTTCAGATAGTGTTTCTTGTAGCCCAGGCTGGCCTCAAACTAGCTTCATAGCTGAGGATGATTTGAGCCTCTGATACCCTATCAGCCAAGTTCTGTATGAATCACCATGCCTGATTCACACAGTGCTGGGGTCACACAGCTCCATGCCTGATTCACACAGTGCTGGGGTCACACAGCACCATGATCACACAGCACCATGCCTGATTCACACAGTGCTGGGATCAAATTCAGGGCTTTGTTTATGCTAGGCAAACACTCTACCAACTAAGTTATGTTCCTAACATCTCCAGTGGCTTTACAATTTTTATTTTATGTGTATGAGTGTTTGCCTGCTGCCCATGGAAGCTAGAAGAGAGCAATGAATCCCTTGGAACTGAAGTTATGGATGGCTATGAGCTACCATGTGGGTGCTGGGACTCAAACTCGGGTCCTTTGCAAGAGCAGCTGGAACTCTCCACTGCTGACTGCTGACTGCTGACTCATCTCTCCAGACCAACCCCCAACCTTTTTTTTTTTTTTTTTTTTTTTTTTTTGAGATGGGGTTTCTCTGGATTTTTTTGTTTTAAAGACACTATGTAGACCAGGCTGACCTTGAACTTGCAGAGATGCACCACCCCATCCAGCTTCCAGTGGCTTTCATTAATGATTTTATGTACACTTTGAGAAGCAAGTGTGAAGATATTTGTTCTAGAGGCAAGACACTGGCATTTCAGTTACACTCTGTGCCTGTGTGTCAGGACACCCTCGTTTTAAGACCAAAGAAATCTTTGAAGGCCATTGTTAGTAAAGTAGAAGTGTTCTTCTGGTGCCATCTAGTGGTCAACTTCTACAACATCTGGAGCCAAAACAAGAATAGTCCTAGAGGAAAAATAGCCCTGCTGTTGTACTGCTAGGACCGGCACTGAGGTGGGGGCCCAGGCATATCCAGCTACAGGATCAGCTTGAAGAACACTATAACATGAGGATCGGCTGGGCTGGTGGGATACCAGTAGCAAGGACGGGAAGGCACAAGGAAATGGAGCAAGGGGGAGTGAGCCAGTATGAGGGTTTCACTCTGCCCTTTGAGGGCGCCTCCCAGACTCCCAGACCTTCCACTAGGCATAATTTTTGAAGTTAAAAACAATTATTGTGTGTATGTGATGTGAGCGCACATCTTGGTGCATGCAGGAGATGCCATAGTGTGCCTGTGGAGGTCAGAGAACAGCTGTGGAGAATCTGGTGTTGCGGCACTGTTCATGGGTGTGAAGTGGGGGCTTTTAGTCAAAGGGGCTGGTCTCTGCTGGAGCCCAGCCGCAGGCCGCCCCCCCCAGCTCTACCCCCGCCCCATCCTCGAGGTTTTCTTTTCTTATTCTTTGAGACAGGGAGAGTCTCACTCCTAGCCCTGGCTGTCCTGGTGCTCACTATGTAGACCAAGCTGGCCCCAAATTCACAGAGATCTGCCAGCATGCACACTACTCCTGGCTCTTCAAGGTTTTCACTTCTGGGAAGTTGGGAGCAATTTCTATTGAGAACCTGGGGCTCCTGACAGTGACCTAGAAACCAGAGGCCCTCCAAGGACCTTTCTGGAACTCTTCCCAGCACCCAAATCTGGGTTTTGGATAGTTTCTTGGATTCGTCAAATGAATTTCCAAATTCCTACTCCAGTTAACTGGGACCAGGGCTCACATTAAAGCAGGAAGTTAAAAATTAGGAAATTCAAGCAGTGGGTTGGCCTCCAGCCCTCTGTTTGGTTCCTCCTATTGTTGATACAGTTTTGGGGGCTGGGGGAGTAGGCCAGGTGTTTGAACTTGCTGCACAAATGTGAAGGCCCATGCTTCATGCCCAGTGCTCACAGAAGAGGTATGCTTGTAACAGGCATGTTTGAACCTCAGCACTGACAAGGTGGGGACAGGCAGACCCCTGGGATTTACTAGCCAGTGTAGCCTCATCATTGAGACCTAGGTCCTGGTAAAAGAGTCTGCTTTTAAAAAACAAGGCAAATGGCTCTTGAGAAAAGATACCAGAGCTTACCAATTCAGCTAGACCTACAAGCCCTAGGGGTCCTTTTGTCTCTGCTTCCCTAGCCCTGGGATTGCAAGCATGCTGCCAACCCCAATTTTCTACACAGGTGCTAGGAATATGAATGGAGGTATGTGCCTCTAACTCCAACTTCTAATTGGTTTTCCGTGTGCCTGTGTTTGGGGTGTGTGCATTATGGTGTATGCACATATGTAGACCAGGCTGGTCTCGAACTCAGAGACTACCCACCTCCGCCTCTCCAGTACTGGAATTAAAGGCATAAGCCACCATGTCTGGCTATACTTTATTTATTTAAATTAATTTTACTTATTTAGTTTGTGGGTGTGGGTGTTTTGTCTACATATATGTCTGTGTATCATGTATGTGCCTGGTGTTTGAGAAGGCTCGAAGAAGTCATCAGATCCCCTGGAACTAGAATTACAGATGGTTGTGAGCCATCATACATGTGCTGGGAATTGAACCTGGGTCCTCTGAAAGAGCAGCCAGTGCTCTTAACTGCTGAGCCATCTTTCCAGCCCCTCTATTTTTTTTTTAAGACAGGGACTCTGGGCCTAGAGAGATAGCTCAGCACTTAAGGGTACTTCCAGAGGCCCTGGGTTTGAGTCCCAGCACCCACATGTCAGCTGACAACCAGCTGTAACTCCAGTTCTAGGGGGATCCAAGGTATTCTTCTGGCCTCCATGGATACCAGGCATGAAGGTGGCCCACTGACATACATGCAGGTCAAACACACATACACATAAAATAAAAACTAAATATTAATTGAAAAAAGTGGGGGCCTTAGCAATTCAGCTAGACTGATGGCCAGAAAGTTTCATGGTCTGCCTGTCCCTGTTCTGCTCTATGCTGAGGTTATGTGTGCTTGCTACATTTGGCTTTTACACAGGTTCTGGAAAGGCAAACTCAGGCCATCTTCACAGCCCTTGTTTTGTTTGAGAAGATAATGCCTAGGTATAGCTGCAGAGGAAAAAAAAAGCTGAGAGGAAATGTATGGTGATGTTCATGGCTCTAAATCTTCAGGCAGTGATCCAGGAACGGATGCTGAATATTATTTTTGTTCTAATGATTTTGGTCTTTCTTAAGTTTCTTCAGTATACAAATATTTTTTCTTTGATGTAGACAGGAGACTGGTTAGTGACACATTTAAGAATACAGGAAGACTCCCCTGGAAAGAGAACAAGAGGCATATCCAACAAATTTCAAAGAAGAACTATGATAAAAATAAACCTGAGGCTGGGGAGATGGTAGTTAAGCATGTTTGTTGCTCTTCAGAAGGGTTCAAGGTCAGTTCCCAGCATCCACACTGGGTGGTTCACAGCCCCAGTTCCTGGGGACCCAACACCCTCTTATGACCACCACAGCTGCCTGTACTCACAGACCCGGCACAGCATAAACCAGGCATGGTGGCTCACACATGCCTGTCATCTCAGTGTATGAGAGGTAGAGACAAGAGGACTGAATAGGATCTTCAAGGCCACTCTCGGCTATACAGACCAGCCTAGGCTACGAGCCCTGTCTCATGATACCCCTCACTAGTGACCTCTGGCCCCATTAAGGAAAAGAAAGCACGGTGGTGGGATGATGGCTCCGGTCTCTTGTCCCTCATATCTAGTAGGAGGGAATGGCTGTGAAACAACTTCAAGGCCAGGCCAGGCCTTGTCACTTGGAGGGACAGCAACCTGGGTTTGAGAGCCTAGCAAGCTGATGACATACTGCTTGGGTAATTGCTGGAGTAGCCGATTAGTAGCCAGTTAGTGTCACCCCGATTGACAGGTTTGTTTTCCAGGGGTGGGTTTCTACGGCTGGAGACTTGGAGCTTGGCTATACACCCAAGGTGTTTATGGAGTCCATCTCACTCGCCTGGTTGTTCCCTACACCTAGAAGGCTCCTAGGCATGTAGTAAGTGAAAAGTTGTGCCTTGCAGCGCAACCTCTGGTGCTATGAGCGTGGGCTCCCGCTGAGATACCTCCCACTCCCGACCCCCACCCCTCCCTGCTCTTGGAAGCCTTCTCTCCGGAGTGAACCTTCTGGTGTTTGGTAAGACAGTGGTTCTGGCTGAAGGCGCTGGTAGACTGTGCTGGTGCACTGTGAGGTAGAAGTGCAAGCCGAAGGCCTTGCCTCGTTGCACCAGAAAGGCTCCTCCCCTCTGTGCTTGCTCCTGGTGCACTATGAGGTAGGAGTGCCAGTGAAAGCCTGTGGCAGTGGGAGCACTTGAACGGGCTTCTCTCCTGTGTGCGTCCTCTGGTGGAGGGTGAGGCTCACGCAGCTGTGGAAGGCCCTGCACCCTGCAGCACTCACCGCACCTGAATGGCTTGTCGCCACTGTGAATCTTCTGGTGCTTGGTGAGGTGAGCGGGTGAGCGAGGACTGGCAGCTGAAGGCCTTGCCGCACCCGCTCTTGTGGATGCGCTGGTTGAAGGCCCTTATGCATACAGCACACACGCATACGGCCTCTCCCTGGTGTGCACTCTACTCTGCGGTGCATGCTGAGCAGCGAGCTGCAGCTGAAGGCCTTCTCGAAGGTGCCACACTTGTGGATGCGGTGCGGTGGTGAGTGAGTGGCACTCTGAGAGGTGAGTGGCAGCTGAAGGCCTTGCCACACTCACCACAGAAAAAGCGCTTCTTGCTGGTGTGACTGCGCTGAGGCTCCCTCGGGAGGTGAGTGCCCCAGGTGAAGCACTCCAGGCGAAGCTCCTTGTCATGGCACTCCTGGCACTTGAGGGCCTTTTCGCGGCTGTGCCATCCCAACTGCAGCACCAGGGCCGATCTCTGCAGGAATACCCACATCCCATATACCTTTCCACACTGGCTGCACACAAACATGCTGCCTGTGCTCCTGTGGGGATTGCCTGGGCTCTCCTGGTGGTAAGCGTGTCTTTTGGTGGTTCTGGGTCAGTCCCTCTGCTGTCTTTGCTGCATCTGGCAGGTGAGTGTTCTTCTGTGGGAGTGCCTTGCTGGGAGAAGGGGCACCTCAGGCACCCCAGGCAGAAGGCCTCCTCACACCCACAGTGTCTACCATGACTCTCCTTTATGTGGTCCTCACTGGCAATAGGAACTGACTTCACAGCACAGCCTCGATCCCCAACCCAGTGTCATCCTGAATCTCCCGGGTCCGGGCATTACCCAGGCTGGCTCCTATTTGACCTGGCCTCTTCAGTGGCTTCTGAATCTGCTTCTGAGACAGCCCTGTTTCATAAAGGTTCTCTTCCATCATCTTTCCACTCTGTAAAAGATAGAAGTGGAATTTTCTGTGGGTGAGTGATGGGGAATGTACTGTGTATGTTCATCTTATTGATTATTGAATAAAATACTGTTTGGCCAATGAGACAGCAAGTTAGATGGGACTAGGAGTCAAAGAGGGTTCTGGGAAATGTAGAGAAGTGGTGTTCCAGACAGGAAGTGACATAGCAAGGAGACTCATATTTAAACAAGGAGAAACAGGAAGTGTTCTCTTTTCCCCTTTGCATCCTCCAGCAGTGGGATGTGAGCCACAGGCAAGAGAGGGTGCCAGGGAAAGGCATCCTCTATAAGATAAGACTTATAAAATATAGATTTATGATAATTAAGACTGAGCTAACAGATGAGAAATCCTAGTCATTAGCTTTGTACCTAATATGTCTCTGTATTATTTTGTCCACCCACGTGGCAGGAAGAACTTGGGCGGCTGGTGGAGACTGTCCACGTGGCGGTGGGGCTCGGGCAGCTTTGGCGGAAAGATTTATCGTAACAGGGAAAGATTTATTGTAACAGGTGAGCATTAGCATGGCCCTGGAACTCAGACCGGATTGCTGACCTGAAGATGCAGGTAAACCAGAAAATTAAGTAGAAATCAAAAAGCACCCGGAAGTACAAAGGCACAAAAGCAAAGTGACAAAGGTGATTTCTCAAAGGGACTCTCCCAACTGAAGACTCAGCCAGGCTTCAAATCAGTCCCTTGAAGGCTGAGACAAGGGCACATCTCAGGACATCTGGGGATCAGGGGCTAATTCAATCATAGAAATATCTACCGATAGAGTGTACCAGCATAAACTCAGGTCTAAAGACGTGATAAGAGAGCTGGAGAGATGGCTCAGAGGTTAAGAGCACCGACTGCTCTTCCAGAGGTCCTGAGTTCAATTCCCAGCAACCACGTGGTGGCTCACAACCATCCCTTATGAGAACTGGTGCCCTCTTCTGGTGTGCAGATATACATGGAAGCAGAATGTTGTATGCATAATAAATAAGTAGAATCTCTAAAAACAAAACAACAAAAAAACAAAAGCTTTAAAAAAAAAACGTGATAGGACATCTGCCTGGCCTCCAGGGAAAGAGGCCTGCCACCCCATCCATCTTAGCATTCCCTCAGAACAGCTGGAGCCTCTTGGTGGATTTGCCTCCTGGGATGTCTTCTGTGGAGCTATTCTGTGAGGAGCATGTGAAGGAGGGTAGCTCCCACCTCATTTTCCTCAGGCCCCATTGGCCCCTGCATAGTAGCCTTTATCTGGATGCCCAGGAGCAATTCCACTGTTTTCCCTGACCTGGACCCTTCTCTCCTTGTTCTGCAGAAGTTAGTGTGAGATGTAACAGTGTTTCTCAAAAAGATACAAGAAGTAGGCTTGGGAGGCAGAGGCAGGCAGATCTGTGCGAGTTTGAGCCCAGCCTGATCTACAGAGGGAGTTCCAGGACAGCCAGAACTACACAGAGGGACTCTGTCTCAAAAAAAAAAATAAGTAATTTTGATAAAGAAGGCAGAAGAAGCTGGAGCTGGAAACAAAGTCCAGACCTAGGACTATGACTACAGCTGGTTGGGGACTGGGGCTGTGAAGACAGAAAGGCCCACCTGACTTCTGTACCTGGCACAGCACTCTTGCCCAGAACAAATAACTTTGTTTTGATAATTTTTGGTCTCTTCTCACAAAAATGTGTTTGTCAAGCTTCTGATACCTAACATAGTCAATGTTCACTGTCTATTCAATTTAGCTGAAATTGATTCATTCGCTTGTTCATTAAACAACTTTGTAAGAGAAATCAGTATAAAGAAAGAAAGAAAGTGTTTGAGAGCTTATAATATATTCTAGGAGCTAGGAGGTTGAAGCAGGAGGATCCATTTGAGTTTGAGACAAGCTTAGACCACAGTGAGTTCAAGGCCAGAGTGAGATCCTGCCTCAAAAAACCACTCTCCTTCCCCCCCCCCCCAGAGAGACAGGGTTTCTCTGTGTAGCTTTGTAGCCTATCCTGGCACTTGCTCTGGAGACCAGGCTGGCCTCAAACTCAGAGAGCCACCTGCCTCTGCCTCCCGAATGCTGGATCAAAGGCATGCGCTAACACCCATGCAGCAAGTCCTCTTAACCCTGAGCCATCTCTCCAGCCCTTCTTTTTCACTTATAGTTGAAAACGTGTGTGTGTGTGTGTGTGTGTGTGTGTGTGTGTGTGTGTGTGTGTGTGTGTGTGTTTTGCCTGCACACATGTAAGTGCATTGTGTGTATAGCTGGTGTATGTGGCCAGAAGAGGGTGCCAGATCCCCTAGAACTGGAGTTAAGTAAGTTTGTGAAGTCCTATGTGGGAATTGAGAACCAACCAGGTATAGAAGTTACAGCCCTGAGGGAAAGGCTTTCCCAATGGAAGTGTTGCAGCTCTGTTCCAGTGTCGGGGGAAGGTCTCCCCACTTCCAGTGTGACAGCTCTGGTCTGGTGGAGGAAGGTTTCCCCAAAGTGTGGCAGCTCAGATGGAAAGGTATCCTGGTAGCCATGAGCCAAGGAATACCACAGAGTCACACCACACAAAAACCTCTCACAAGAGATTATTGGGAAGGAAGAACCCAGGAGGGTGGCTGTCTTTGCTCTGGAGAGAAGCAGCAGAGAACTGAGCAGAAAGCTGGGGGTTTATATAGTGTTTCTTGTGGGATGAGCTTTCCAGGGTGGGGATTGGTGGGATTTCAAGTGCTGAGCTTGGGGCAAGCCCAGGATGGGTAGGATTTCAAGCTCAGGGATTGGTAAGCTATCAAGTCCAGAGCTTGACTGTCTGCATCTGGAGGGGCAGGGTCCAGCCTTATGGCAGTCAGTGTTCTGTGGGTGGAGCCTGGTGGCTGGAGGTGTGGGCTTGGCCAATGGTGCACCTTGAGGGGATTATACCTGGGTCCTCTGCAAGAGCAGTAAGTACTCTTGTAAACTTAAGTGCCCTAGACCTTAGCTTTGACAGTGTCTGTCTTAGTTTAGGCTTTTATTGCTATGAAGAGACACCGTGACCACAGCAGCTCTTATAAAGAAAATGTGTAATTGAGGGGGCAGCTTACAGTTTCAGAGGTTCAGTCAATTATCATCATGGCAGGGAGCATAGTGGCTTGTAGGCACAGGTGGTGCTGCTGGATCTGAGACTGACTGCTACATCTTGCAGGCAGCAGGAAATCAAACGACAAACTGGGTGGTATGCTGAGTATATAAAACCTCAAAGCCCACCCCCACAGTGACACACTTCCTCCAACAAAGCCACACCTCCTAATAGTGCCACTCCCTGTGAGATTATGGGATTATGGGGGCCAAGTACATTCAAACTGCCACCACGTTAGAGGCACCATTCTGACCACCTGACCCCCTGGTTTACGTCTGTGTGGTGGCCACCCCTGGTCGTCTTTATCATTGGCTGTCTGGAAGGAAGGGAGCTGGGGTTGAAATGGGAGTGAGCAGTCCTAAGGCACTATTGAAGTGTATAGTTTGCTGTGGAGGTATGTGCTCCATCCCTGGCCCAGGAAACTCTGGATCTTCTGTGAAGCAGATAAGCTCTCTTTTGGAGTCCAGTGGCCAGTGAGAGATCTCTGGACCCTTGGGTGGTTCAGCCCAGCTGGAAAATGGTGACTGGAGACACAGGCCACCCTGACCAATTTCCTTATGTTGTGGATTATGCTATTTGTTAATAAAAAAACTGATTGGCCAATAGCAGGGCAAGAAGAGACTGGACAAGACGGCCTGACACAGAGAGAATGATGGGAGTAGGAAGAGCAGTCAGGAGAGTCATGACAGACCCCAACCAGCTTCCAAGCAAGCAAGACATGTAGAAAATGAGGAAGCAAACCATAATCCATGTGGCAAATTATAAACAGAAATATGGGTTAATTTAAATGTAAGAGTTAGCTAGTAACAAGCCGGAACTATCGACTGAGCATTTATAAAAAAATACTAAGTCTCTGTGTGGTAATTTGGAAGCAGCTGCCAGGAGAGGAAATAGGGGGTTGAGGTGGAAAAATTTCCATCTACATCCTTGAATTGACTAATGACTTTCTCTGGTATAAGGCCCACCCCCTTGGCTTAAGACTTGTGCCATATCTCTGGGGACCTGAATTCTTTTGGCCAGGTTGCCTAGAGAAACTCAAACCTCTACCTGTTATCTCTGCCCCATGGAAGGATGCTGACTGTCCCCCTGGGTGGTCCGGGGCAAATAGTACCCTGACAACATTCCAGGTAGGGGGACAGTTTCTACTGCCTTGGTCCTCTCCTCTGCATAGATGCAGAGGCTCTGAGAGGAATTTCCTGGGGCAGGGGTAGCTCCCATTGTTCCTTAAGGGAGGGATGCTTCTGACAGGCCAAAACCCAGGAAGTTCTCATACTTCTCCTTTCATAGATTATGTCTCCTTCTCAACCAGTGATCTGTATAATTGGAAAACTCCAAACCGACCATTCTTTAAAAACCCTGGGCTCTCATTAGCCATCTGGAGACAGTTTTTGTTTGTTTGAGACAGAATCTCATTACATAGCTCTAGCTGTCTTGGGACTCACTATGTAGACCAGGCTGGCCTAAAAGTCACAGAGATCCTCCTGCCTCTGCCTCCCAAGTTCTGGGATTAAATATGTGTGCACCACCACCAGGTAAGACAGTCTTTTACACCCATCAGCTGGCCTGGGGTGGCTGCTAACAAGTTCTACCTATCTTCTTCATGGCCAAGGAGTGGGACAGAATGTTTTTTAATTTATTTTTTTTTACATTCCAATCCCAGTTTTTCCTCCCTCCTCTCCTCCTGATCCCCCCACTTCCTACTTCCTCCCCCCACATTCTATCTGCTCCTCAGAGAAGGTAAGGCCTCCCCTACAAAGTCTACTAAGTCTGTCCCATCATCTCATTGAGGCAGGACCAAGCCTTCCCCCACCCTGTGTCTAGGCTGGAAAAGGTGTCTCTCCATATAGAATGGACTCCCCTAAGTTAGCTTGTGCATTAGAGTTAGATCTTGGACTCACTGCCAGTGGCCTCATATATTGTCCCAGCCGCACCATTGTCACCTATATTAAGGGAGTCTAGTCTGGTCTTATGCAGATTCCCCATTTGTCAGACCTGAGTCAGTGATCTCTCACGAGCTCGGATCAGCTGATTCTGTGGGTTTCCCCATCATGGTCTTAACTCCTTTGTTCATATTATCGCTCCTCCCTCACTTTAGTTGTACTCCAGGAGCTTGGTCCTGGAGTTTGTTGTGGATTTCTGCGTCTGCCTCCATCTGTTTCTGGAAGAGGGTTCAAGCTTCTCTGGGGCTATGGATTGTAGGCTGGGTATCTGTTGCTTTATGTCTGGTATCCACTTATGAGTGAGTACATACTATATTTGTCTTTCTGGTTTTGGGTTACCTCACTTAGGATTTTTTTTTCTAGTTCTGCCCATTTGCCTGGGAATTTTAGGATTTCATTGTTTCTTACCACTGAGTATACTCCATTGTGTAAATATACCACGTTTTCTTTATCCATTCTTCGGTTGAGGGCATGTAGGTTGTTTCCAAGTTCTGGCTTTTACGAATAATGCTGCTATGAACTTAGTTGAGCAAATGTCCTTGTGGTGTGAATGTGCCTCCTTTGGGTATTGCAGGGTCTTGAGTTAGGTTGATTCCTAATTTTCTGAGAAATCACTGATTTCCACAGTGGCTGTACAAGTTTGCACTCCCACCAACAATGGAGGAGTGTTCCTCTTTTTCCACATCTTCTCCAGCATAAGCTGTCATCAGTGTTTTTGATCTTAGCCTTTCTGATGGGGATAACATGGAATCTCAGAGTAGTTTTGATTTGCATTTCCCTGATGACTAAGGATGTTGAGCATTTGCTTAACATTTCAGCCATTTGAGATTCTTCTGTTGAGAATTCTTTTTAGATCTGTACCCCATTTTTAATTGGAATATTTGATAGTTTGGTGTCTAGTTTCTTGAGTTCTTTGTATATTTTGGAGATCAGCCCTCTGTCAGATGTGGGGTTGGTGAATATCTTTGCCCATTCTGTAGGCTTCCCTTTCATCTTGTTGACCATGCCCTTTGCTTTACAGAAGCTTTTCAGTTTCAGGAGGTCCCACTTATTAATTGTGGATCTCAGTGTCTGTGCTATTGGTGTTCTATTTAGGAAGTGGTCTCCGGTGCCCATGTGTTCAAGGGTACTCCCTACTTTCTCTTCTGTGAGCTTCAGTGTGGATGGATTTATGTTGAGGTCTTTGATCCATTTGGACTTCAGTTTTGTGCATGGTGATAGATATGGATCTATTTGCATTCTTCTGCATGTCAGTATCCGGCTATGCCAGCAACATTTATTGAAGATGCTTTCTTTTTTCTATTTTCTATTTTTAGCTTCTTTGTCAAATTCAAGTGTTCATAGGTATGTGGGTTGATATCAGGGTCTTTGATTGGATTCTATTGGCCCACCTATCTGTTTTTATGCCAATACTAAGTTGTTTTCATTACTATAGTTCTATAGTAAGCAGAGCTTGAAGTCAGGTATGGTGATGCCCAGATGGTCCTTTATTGTGCAAGATTATTTTGGCTATCTTGGGTTTTGTGTTTTTCCATATAAAGTTGAGTATTGTTCTTTCAAGGTCTGTGAAAAATTGTGCTGGGATTTTGATGGGGAATTGCATTGAATCTGTAGATTTCTCTTGGCAAGATTGCCATTTTTACTATGTTGATCCTACCTATCCAGGAACATGGGAGATGTTTCCATTTCCTGATATCTTCTTCAATTTCTTTCTTCAAAGACTTAAAGTTATTGTCATGCAGGTCTTTCACTTGTTTGATTAGAGTTATCAAGATATTTTATTTTGTGACTATTGTTAAGGGTGATGTTTCTCTGATTTCTCAGTCCATTTATCATCTATATACAGGAGGGCTACTGATTTTTTTCTTTTTACGTTAATCTTGTATCCTGCTACACTACTGAAGGTGTTTATCAGCTGTAGGAGTTCCCTGGCAGAATTTTTGAGGCCACTTATTTATACTATCATATCATTAGCAAATAGCAATTAACTTCTTTCTTTCCCATTTGTATCCCCTTGATCTCCTTTTGTTGTCTTATTGCTCTAGCTAGGACTTCAAGTACTATATTGAATAGATATGGAGAGAGTGGACAGCCTTGTCTTGTTCCTAATTTTAGTGGGATCGTTCTGAGGTTCTCTCCATTTAGTTTCATGTTGGCTGTTGGCTTGCTGTATATTACCTTTATTATGTTTAAGAACGTACCTTGTATCCCTGATCTCTCCAAGACCTTTATCATGAAGGGGTGTTGGGTTTGGTCAAAGGATTTTTTAGCATCTAATGAGATGATCACGTGGGTTTTTTCAGTTTGTTTATATAGTGGATTACATTGATGGATTTTCATCCCTACATCTCTGGGATGAAGCCTACTTGATCATGGTAGATGATTTTTCTGATGTGTTCTTGGATTTGGTTTGCTAGTATTTTTGCATCATGTTCATGAGGGAGATTGGTCTGTAATTCTCTTTCTTAGTTGTGTCTTTGGGTGGTTTGGGCACCACAGTAACTGTAGCCTGGTAAAAAGAGCTTGGTAATATTCCTTCTGTTTCTATTGTGTGGAACAATTTGAGGAGTATTGGTATTAGCTCTTCTTTGAAATCCTGGTAGAATTCTATGCTGAAACCATCTGGTTCTGGGCTTTTTTTGGTTGGGTGTCTTTTGATGATTGTTTCTATTTTCTTAGGGCATATAGGTCTATTTAAATTGTGTTGATTTAATTTTGGTATGTGCTTATCCGGAAAATTGTCCATTTCCCAGAAGCTCAGGCCTCTTGAGACACAATTTGACTTGAGAGTAGTAAAGCTGCCCTTAGGCCAGGCAGAGGATTACTGTTAGTGCATCCCAGATATGTGGTGATAGATCGTTTATGATTTAATAAAGATTACTTGGGGATCAGAATGCAAAGCTAGTCACAGCCAGAGAAACTGGGCAGTGGTGGCATACACCTCTAATCCCAGGACTCTGGAGACAGAGGCAGATGGATCTCTCTGAGTTCAAGGCCACCCAGGGCTACAGGAGAGTGAATAAGTCTAAAAGAGTAATAGAGCTCACACCTTTAACCCCAGCACTAAAAGTATATAAGGAGCTCAGTGCAGCCTCAGAGTAGTCTAGGAATCTGAGGCTTGGTGGAGAGCAGTGCAGCCTGGAGACGCAAGCTGAGGTTCAGTGGATCACCCCCTCAGTCTGAGCAGTGGTAGAGGCGAGAACTCTTTAGTTACTGGTTGCTTTGCTTCTCTGGTCTTCAGTGGCTTTATTGGATCATAAACAATATATTACCACACAGAGAGAACAGTTTTGCCTCTTCCTGATCTGATTGGGACCCCAACACTGACCAAGGTAAGGAGGCTCTGGATAGTTTTGCCAGGCCCCTTTAGGAGTGCTGAAGGCAGCTGATAGAAAACCTGCCAATTTGTTTAAGGTTAGTGAAATAATACAAAAGCCCCAAGAACCCATTGGGTTCCTGTGGCACCTCTGCAAGACTTACTGGATGTTCACCCCATAGACCCAAAGGCACCAAAAGACTATTAAGCAACCAATATTGCTTTTGTTATGCAGTTGTCCCCAGATATTTTTTTAAAAAACACATACTTCAAAAGCTAGAAAGGTTAGAGGATATGAATAAGTCCCAGTTTTTGGAGATTGTGCAAAAGGTTTATAATAACCATGACTCTATAGAAGAAAAGCTGAATGAAAGATTGGCCTGAGTAGTGGTGGTGACACTCGGAGAAACCACTATGAGCGATCCCAGAGAGGAATCCAGAGACACCAGGAAAAAGAAGAGGGAAGGAAGGGTCAATGTACATATTGCAAGCAAAATGGACACTTGAAAATTAATGTCCACATCAGTAGAGGGAAGAAGGATGCCCTGTTCTTCATTTGGGTAAGAACTAACAGGGCCAGGGCTCCATTCCAAAGAGTCTCCAGGAGCCCAGGGTAACATTAAAGGTAGGGGCCAAATTTGATAAAATCCTGGTTGACCCAGGAGTGGCCCATTCAGTCCTGGCAGAATCTCTTGGACCAGTGATATCTCAACAGCTGGCCATCCAAGGGGCTATGGGACAGACTGATTGCCCACTTTCCCTGGACGACCTTCTGGATGGTGGACTTCAGAAAAGGTACTGTGACCCACTCCTTTTTAGTCATTCCAGACTGTCCTATCCCATAATTGGAGACTTATTATAAAAACTATGAGCAACCATATCTTTTGGGGAGGCTGCCACCCATTGTACTTTGAAGCTACTTAGCCCCCAACTTGTGTTTTTATGGCCTTCTCCATATTGGAGGAACACCTCCTCCAACCAAAAGCAGCACCTAAAAATGGCACTCAAACTTTGGGATGCCTGCAGGATTTTCTACAGAGGTACCCTGGGGGGTCAGAGCAGAGAATACCCTAACAGGATTGGCCATGCAGCAAACACCAAATGTCATCCAGTTACTACATACTGCTACCTCAGTATGTACAGGCCAAGCAGTGTCCTAAGAGTGGGGAAGCCAAACAAGGGATTGCTAAACACATCAACAGGCTATTGGAAGCAGGGATCCTCATCCTCTGCCATTCCCCTTGGAACACCTGCCTGCTCCCAGCCCCTAAAGCAGGGAACCCAGGACTACTGATCAGTGCAGGATCTCAGAGAGGGCAACAAGTAGTTAAAGATCATCCATCCAATGGATGGATGCTCCTATACCTCCTGAGCATCCTGCCACCAGAGAAATAAGTTTTCACAGTTCTGGACTTAAAGGGTGCTTTCTTTTGCCTCCTGTTGGCACCTATAAGCCAACCTGTTCTGCCTTTGAATAGTTGGATCCTAAGGGAAGATTTGTGGGCCAACTGACCTGGGCTAGGTTGGCACAAGGGTTCAAAAACTCTCCCAAGTCTTTGATGAGACCTTGATTGCTAATTTCCTGACTTCCTGGCAAAGGAGAGCACCCTGTCACATTGTGTGGATGAGCACCTCACAGCTTCAGGAACAGGAATGTAAGAAGGCCACTGGGAGCCTGTTAGAGGCACTACAGGGCCTAGGATAGCTGGTCAAAGTCCAGAAGAACCAAATGTCTGCACCCTGTGTCAGCTGCTGGGGCACAAATTGGAAGGCTGTTCCAGAGCCATATCTCAGTGATCTTATGGGTCCCCATGCCTAAGACAAAGAAATAGGTTTGGGAATTTCTGGGGATGTTTGGGTTTGCAGCTCTGGCCAAGCCATTGATTGCTAGGACCGGTGGCACTAAGCCACTACAATGGACTGACTCAGAAAGAGAGCTTTTGAAGCCTAGAAGGACCTCATTTTTGCATCAATCCTAGCCCTCCCAGGTCTTTAAACCTGTGAGTGAAGCCCAGAGTATTGTAAAAAGAGTCTGTTGTGATATTTTGTTTGTGTTCTGACAAAGCTTTCCTGGAGATAAGAGGGTGGAGCTAAGCCGGGCGGTGGTGGCGGTGGTGGCGGTGGTGGCGATGGTGGTAGTGGCGGTGGTGCATGCCTTTAATCCCAGCACTCGGGAGGCAGAGGCAGGTGGATCTCTGTGAGTTCGAGACCAGCCTGGTCTACAAGAGCTAGTTCCAGGACAGCCTCCAAAGCCACAGAGAAACCCTGTCTCCAAAAACCAAAAAGAGAGCGAGAGAGAGAGAGGGTAGAGCTAGCCACTAGTTAACCATAAAGGTCTGGAGGTCTGTACAGAGAGGAGACAGGAAGTAACAATATGGGTCGTAGACAGGAAATGATAAGACGGGGTATAGACAGTCCTTTCAGTCTGAGAATTCGGAGAGGTAAGAGGTGACTGGCTGCTCCTTTGCTTCTTCAGCATTTACCCTGGTATCTTACTCCAGGTTTTTATTGATAGGATTAATTAGATTCACGCTTCAGACACTGGGACCCTGGAAGAGGCCAGTGGCCTATCTATCTAAGACTTGATCCTGTTTATGCTGGCTGGCTTGTTTGTGGACAGTTGTTGTTACAGATATCCTAGTAAAAGAAGTTAACAAACTGTTTTGGGGCTAAAAACTGTTACTAACCTCCCACAACACTCTGTAGAGGCTCCTGAGGGAGACCAGTACCTGAATAACTCATCCTACCCCCCACCACACACACACACACACACACATACACACACACACACACACTGTAGAGGCCTTCTGAGGGAGACCAGTTCCTGAATAACTCATTATCAAGCACTTCTAGGCCAGCCCCGTATCTGATTCTATAAAGCTTCAGCTGTCAAGCCAGGCAGCCAACTGTCAGACAATAACCCAGTAGAGCCCCTCCTTAACTGCCTGGATGTGACTGATGTCCAATCCATCACACCTGACCTATCATGTCTTGCTGCAAAAATCAAGAGAAGTGCTGTACATTGATAGGGGAAATTTTGCTCAAAATGGAATCCGGTATGCTGGGGCCACAGTTGTCACCTTGGACAGGATGATGTGGGCTCAGTCTCTCAAAGGCTGGGCACCTGGAGAGGCCGCACACTTACCTATGTCTGAGGATGCCCACAATTTCCAGTCTGGCAGCTTTATGTAGGCAAAGAGGCTCCCAACCCAGAGCCTGAAGCCAACACAGAAAAGCCTATACTGCATAGTCCTTACTATCCCTAAGTTGTGAAGGTCACCACAGCTGAAAAAGGCTGCCAAGGACAACAGATGAGTCACAACAGGTGCTCTGACCCACTAAGGACTAGGGCCTGGTGGGAAACTGAATGTCTTTATTTGGAAAACCTGGAGAACCTAGGGAGTCAGGACCCAGAGGACCCAGGTGGCTAAATTACTATCCAAAGGAAGTCTCCATCTACAGTCATCTGGCCCATCTTAGTACCCAGGAATATGAGCCCATTAAGGTGGCAAGTCCAAGCCTTAGTGGCCTACAGAAATCTCCTTGTTTCATGAACAGGTAAGGTAGTCCAGACCTCTTCATTTCTGAAGAGCAACCTCTGCTAGGGAGGCCACCTGGGTTTCCAGACAGGAAGTAGAATTTTTCTGATGGTCCAGATCCATGTCTAATCGAACACTTAGTTCTTTGAAGTTTTTATTCCTCACAATTAGGGCTGAAGTTCCAATGGCAGCAGAGCCTGCAAGAGGAATGAGAATGAGGATGGTTCACTGGACGTGGGGAAGCCCAGAATCGAAATTTAGGTGGGGCCTGTCCTCTTCTCCATCACCGTGAACACCTGTGGTATAACATGCACTAGGAAACAAAGGAGTGGGGTCTCCTCCAGTGCAAACAATTCAGAAGATGCACACTTGGTTAAGCCATGGTGCAAGCAAACTTGGTAGTCTCTGGGACCTGGGGAATACACTCAGCTGTCATTCCTGGAATTAACTTGCTGTGTAAGGCCACAATCATCTGCATAGGGGGAGCTATCTATGGGGTGTTTTGGTGACATTAAATCTGATAGCTAAAGAAGCTCCATTGTATGCTGGGCATCCATCTTGGTACCCACCAGCCATTTGTCTCTGTCTCCAGTCCCTAGAAGATAAATTCCCAGTAACCCTGACTCGGTGACCCCTGCCCAGAAACGTAGAGCTGTGACCACCTACTTTTTATGATGTGACCAACTGCTTTTCAGCTTCTGTAACTTGCTTATGCAGACATTCGGGTCACCTTGACTACTGAATCGTGGCAGAACAGTTTTTGGCTTGTGCAGATAGTCAAGGTCTGCTTGTGGGTTTTGGCCTTAAAACCCTCCCTCATGGCAATCTCAAGTCTGGTTCAGGGGCTAGCAGCTAGTCAAGAAATCTTTTAATTGTAATTGAATAGAGTCTATGGTCCTTTCCCAGGGGTCAAGGACTCCAGAACAAAACAGGTACCCTTCCCTTGGAGAGTCCCTAAGGTGAGCTTAGGTTGGTCCCCTTTATAGCTCTTAGTGTTGGAAGTGAAATGAAATGACTTATAGGGAGTGCCACTGTTAGAAGGTGTAGCCTAGTTGAAATCAATATGGCTTTGTAGGAAGAAGTTCCTCACTAGCCCACTAGGACGGGCTTTGATGTTTCAAATGTTCAAGCCAGTCCTAGTGTGACATTCACTTCCTGCAGATTCAGATCTAGTCCCCCTCTCAGCTCCTTCTCCAGCACCATGTCTGCCTGCATGCTGCCATACTTCTTGCCATAATAATGGCTGAACTGTAAGCCACCCCCAATTAAATGCTTTCCTTTATAAGAATTGCTGTGGTCATGGTGTCTCTGCACACCAAACTAAGATACCATGTGACTTGATTTTGTTCCCTTTTGGGGTGGAAGTGTCAGTTTCTTCCGAGGCATTATTAATCCCACCGATCGAGAATAAGACCACTACCACAGTTTAAAACCAAAATTTAAGCAATCTTTAATTAAATACTGGCAGGTAGATGGGCTCTGCCCAGGTCCATCCCTGGTTCCCCAGAAAAATGGCCCTGAGTCATGTTTTGCAGAAGCTTAAGTATTTCCCATCAGGTCCAATCAGGGGTAAGCACACAAGTATTTCCTGCCTGTGAACCTCCCACCCACATATGATCAAGCACATCCCGTGCAGGTGGGTCAAACAAACTTGTTTAAGGGAGTGAAAACCTGTAGGTTGTTACCTCCCCTAGACAATAGCCTTGGCAATATTTTGTTTGTGATCTAACAAATAAAGCTTGCCTGAAGATCAGAGTGCGGAGCTAGTCACACTAGTTAGCCATAGACACCAGGTAGTGGTGTCGCATACCTTTAATCCCAGCACTCAGGAGGGAAGGAAGTGGATCTCTGTGAATTCAAGGCCACCCTGGGCTACACAAGTCTAAAAGTGAAACAGAGCCTGGTGGTGGTGGCTCACACCTTTAATTCCAGTACTCGGGAGTCGCATGCCTTTAATCCCAGCACTGGGGAGGTGGAGACAGGAATGATATGGCTGCTTGGAGAGAGGAATATAGGGCAGAAGGAGACAGGAGCTCATGGCATTCAGTCTGAGGATTCCTAGGGACAGGATCGCCCCTTTGGTCTGAAGATTCAGTAGAGGTAGGAGATCTCTCTTGTGGCTGGCTCCTTTACCTCTCTGATCTTTCCACATTTACCCCAATATCTGACTCTGGGTTTTTATTATTAAGACTTATGAGAACTCATGCTACAATACCCGCCAGCATTTCAGGAACTATCTATCCTAGGGCAAAGGGTTTGCAGATCAGCGGCATTTTTGTTTCTTGGGTCTCTATGCATAGTAATCAAAATGTAAAATGGAACTTTGGCTCTCACATTCTCCCCTTGAGTTATATCCTGTGTCAAATCCTTGACTCTGTGATGGGTACCTGTTTATAATGGGATCGAATAACCATTAGCTTAATGTTACTCAGACAGGAATTGTCATTAAGTAAAGGCATCAGTGATGCAAGAGCCAACAGCAATTAGCAGAGGCAGAAGGGCCAAAGGCCCTGTGCTACCTGACATCAGTTACTATCTATAAGGAACCTGGAAATGAGAATGGGGTCAGTTTTATTTCATCTCAGATCCCTTTTTCTGCACTTTTTTTTAGTACAGCCAGATTATTTCTAGTGATTCCTAAGTGTTTTATATAAAACAACAATTTTCTATTAAGTCTATACAATAACCTCTGTTTTACATAGAGCAGGTCGAGTACCCAATGATATTATAGAACTATTTCAGCTAACTAACCTACCTATTGATAGATCTGGGTCTACTTGGTTTTAACAGGAACCTTTCCTGGTAAGCCTATAGGCACAATAGGTAGCTATTTTGCCCCCCCCCATGTCAGGGAGTTTCCTTTTTACCTAACATTCCAGCCTGTTGGAGGACAAAGGCAATGTACTCTCTTCTGTAGCTACTTCATGCTGAAACTAGGATGTTGTTGTCAGGCCCAGGAGAGCTGGAATGCTGGTTAAAGGCAAGGAGGAAATTCAAGCAATGGGGTGTTCATCAGAATCTCTGCTTCACTGACCCAGCTGAAGTGACAGGGAGCAATCACATCAGCTGGACTGGTCCACATCAGCTTTCAGCAAGTCCAGGGCTGGCAGTCATTTGGAGGTTGTAGTCAGATGATGATCTTAGATGGTGTCTGTCAGCCAAGGGGGAATCTGCTGAGACAGATATAGACTAGGGACAGAAGTTAAAAATTAGGAACTTAAAAATCTTATGTTTGGAACTTTCAGGCCCACAGTCCTAGTAGCTGGGGGAGGAGAGGAGTCCAAGAGAGAGAGAGAGAGAGAGAGAGAGAGAGAGAGAGAGAGAGAGAGAGAGAGAGAGAGCATCCACAGGAATAGACAGGTGGGGAAACTTAAGCTGTACTTATCTGGAGTCTTTTGACTCATGAAAGGTAGATCCAAGTCTTATGACTCCCTAGATTCTCTGTTTACATGATGTTTGTAGTTCACAAAAGATATAAAATTTTAGATATATTAGCATTACAAATCTGCACTGACATTCACATTGTAGAAAAAGTCCACAGGTTCTAAACCAGCTGGACAATACACATACCTTTGAGTCCTAGCAAAGGCTACAGATTTGGGTTAAAAATTGTTGGGAGTTGCAGAGTACCACGCCTACAAAATGGCGCCAGTTTCCACCCTCCACCAGCCCGACGGCAAGTGCTCTCTGTGGTTAAACAAGTCCTAATTTGGTAAAGGCCATGTATCCTCTTAATTCTGCTTAGAGACAACCTATCCTGGCATGCCACGTGGGGTTAGGTGATTGGTAGATGTAGACTATATCAGGCCCCGTCTTCCGCTACCTGGGGCCACTCCCTGTAAATCAAGTTTCCCGAGTAAAACTGTGAGAAGAAGATTCCTTGGTGTTGCATCGTTCTTGCTGGTCAAGGGTGGTCACGACAAGTGGTGGCCCGTACGGGGATTTCAGAACTTCTCACAGTCGGGGCGGCGCCAGTAAGTTCCCAAGGTAAGTAGGACAAGTAGGTCCGCGGTGAATGTGGCAATAAGGTCTCGGTAAGGAGCAATAAGGTCGCCAGGTTAGGAGCTAGACTGTCCGTGGCAAGAGCGAACAGAAAGTAAAAGCCTCACTCCTGCTTTAACTCGAAGGGTGAAGATTTAGTACATGGACCCCACTATTATAGTGGTGATTTGGCTGCTTTTTAACATTGCAGTGTGGGCTTTCATTTTTTTGGTGATGTTATCCAACTTGTACGCCTCTGGAGCGCACAAACTAAAACAAAAGCACAATGGGATCGTCACAGTCACATCCAATTTTTCTGGCTCTTCAAGAGCTGCTTCATTCTAGAAAATTAAAGTTAACTAAAGCCACATTGCAGAGGTTCCTGAATGAATGCGATGCCATTGCACCCTGGTTCTCGGTTTCGGGCAATCTCTCGGTGGCTAGTTGGGATAAGTTAGGGAAAGATCTGGATTTTGCCTGGGAACAAGGAACGTTGAAGCCATGTGTTCGGCTGGTATGGCGACTAGTACGCAGCTGTCTAGAGGATCAAGAGGGAAATAAGAAAGCTATAGCGAATGGACAAGCTGCCCTTGAAATGCTTCAAGAAGAAAGATCAGAACAGTCAGAAAGTGAGGCTGGAAAGGAAAACCGGAAAGGGAATAAGAAGCGAGTCTATCCTTCTCTGGGAGAGTTGAGGAAGGAGTTAAAAGAACCAGGAGAGGATTCAGAATCAGAGGAGGGTATATATGAGGATGAGGACCTCACGGAGGATGAGGAGGGGGAGATTATTGAGCTCATGGAAAAACATTCCTTAAAAGTACCAGAAAAACAGCGCCCTAAAATGGCACTGTAAAGCAAGGGCACCGCCCTACCGCTCCTCCCCCCTACTGCTCTCAAGAGGAAGTAAGAGTTCCTGGTTGTTTACCTTCTGTCCGGAAGTGTGGCGTACTGTTCGCACTGAGTTTTGGATTGCTCGACCACTGGCTTATCCAGTTTTCATGGATGGTAACCAACAGAGATATCATGAGCCGCTCGACTTTAAAATAGTCAAGGCTCTGGCAGAGTCGGTGCATACAGTTATTCCACAGAAGATAGAGATTAGAAAAGATAATTTAAAAACCCTTAATGATTTTCAGAAGTTGTTGGGAGATATAAATTGGATAAGGTGTTATTTAAAATTACCTAATTATGAGTTGAAACCATTGTATAATATTCTCAATGGTGATTCAGCGTTAGATTCACCTAGGCAGTTAACCGCTGAAGCTAGAGAAGCTTTAAAGAAAGTGGAGACAGAATTACAAAATGCCAGCCTTAAACGCCTAATAGAAAACATGGATATTCTTTAGTGTGTGCTCCCAACATTCTCCCAGCCTACAGCTTTCCTGTGGCAAGATGGTCTGTTACTATGGATTTATTCTAAATCCTCCCCAGGAAAAACTATTGAATACTATCCTGCAGCGGTTGCTGACTTGGTTCAAAATGGGATACAGCAATGCCTTCAATATTTTGGGAGACTACCAAATAAGATCATAATCCCATATACTGCTCAACAAGTTATGATCCTTTGTGGAACTGTGGATGATTGGGCCATTCTGTGCTGCGGGTTTTCAGGAGAAATAGATAATCATTATCCAAAACACCCTCTAATGTCATTTCTTAAAGAATATCCGGTCGTTTTTCCTAAAATGACTGCAGCTGCTCCTATTGCTGGAGCCCCAAACATTTTCACTGATGGATCCAAGACGGGCTGTGGAGCCTATATGATAGAGCTGTGCTTTCAATATCAGCCTGGCTCCCCCCAGATTATTGAATGTAAAATTGTCCTTGAAGTGTTTAGAAATTGCCCGTTCCCCTTTATTCTAATTTCTGATTCGGCATATGTTGTGAATGCTGTCAGGGCCCTGGAGGTTACAGGACCTATCAAACCTAATAGTACAGTTTGCATACTCTTACAGGAGTCGAAAAAGTTGATCTGGCATCACGATCAGAAATTTTTTATACAACATATTAGGGCTCATACCAACTTGCCTGGATCTCTATCAAAAGGCAATGAGATCATAGATCACTGTACTAGAGGGGAATATGTATTTTTTGCTTCTCCTGTGGAGCGGGCACAGCAATTTCACAAACAATTCCATGTATCTGCAAAAACTTTGCAGCAAAAGTTTCAGCTATCCCGAGCGGAGGCTAGACAGATAGTATTGAATTGTCAAAAGTGTATAACCTTTTTGCACCCCCCTGGCATGGGGGTCAATCCCAGAGGGCTATTGCCCCTGAAAATTTGGCAAATGGATGTAACCCATTTTTCAGGATTTGGAACTCTCAAATATATCCACGTGTCTGTGGATACCTGTTCAGGCATCATCCATGCCACCCCTATGAGTGGGGAAAAGGCTCGCAATGTCATTGGACATTGCCTTGAGGCGTGGGCTGCCTGGGGAAAACCTCAGCAATTAAAAACTGACAATGGCCCTGCTTACACAGCCCAATCTTTTACCTCCTTCTGTAAACAGATGGAGGTCCAATTAAACCATGGCCTACCTTATAATCCCCAAGGACAAGGAATAGTTGAAAGAGCTCATCGCACATTGAAAGAATGTTTATTAAAACAAAAAGGGGTAGTAGTCCATGGTAGAACACCAAAGGAACAACTATCCTTGGCTCTCTTTACTCTGAATTTTTTGAATTTGGATTCTCAGGCCTTTCTGCTGCCAATAGGCACCAGACTCAGGCACCTGCTCAGAAGGGCTATGTAAGATGGAAAGATATCCTTACGGGTCTATGGCATGGACCGGAAACAGTGTTAGCATGGGTGAGAGGTTCTGTTTGTGTTTCTCCCCAGGATCAGCAAGACCTGGTGTGGATTCCAGAGAGACTAACGAGGCGGTGCAACAAACAAGATGAAGCCTCCGATATTGATCCTGCTGCTGACCTTGACAACTCCGTGGCTAATCCAGGCCAGGGAACAAATCCTGTGGGCCATAGCAAAAGCGTGGCCAATTCCCTTGCCTGTTCATAGCACATCTAAAGTTTTGCCTGTTTTCTTTTCTACTAGCTGTGATTTGGGCTTGCCTTGTGTGAATTTGGACCCTGATACTGCCCTGTATTTGGCTACTAATGTGTCGCTTCAGGGAGCATTATGCTTCTCCCTCATTAATAGTTCTAACCCATGCATTTGGATGAAAAATGGTTCTGTTGGCAATTGGCTTGACCCCCTTACTCATAACCAGATCTCAAGCGTTATGCTCACTGAAGTCCTGACCCGGGTTAGTACAGGCACTAGTTCTGGCTCCGGCACTGGTACAAATGGGACCACGGATGTAAATATTACTACACTTCTAATGCTCATGGAAGGGCTTCGACCTTCTAATTCACGTTATGATCAATTCAATTCCACTGCTCGTCAGGTGTTGCCGTATTGTGTGCCCAATCCGGGGTATCCTCCTCATTGGACGCCTTGCCAGAGCCCTGACCACAAACTTAAACAGATAGCTCCTGGTTTTGAATTTACTCCCCCTCTTGACAGGTATCAGTATAACCTAACTCAGGGAGGTTCCCAAAGAACAGGCAGTAAAAATACCTGGCCATGGTTTCAATGGGTACTATCCAACGAGCGTGGAGCATTTACTTCCCTTGAACCTTTTGCGGCTCTCCAGAATCTCACCATAAGGCTTCTTAATGTCTCTGGAACTAAAGTAGAGAAGGGACCTTCTATAAAGAATCCGAGTATACATAAAATACTAGATGATTTTACTGTCCCAGCTAGTCCTGTATGCCTGAAGGCTCCCTTTTTCTTCCTGTTATTCAATGCCACCAACAACACCAATGAAATAGTATCATGCAATTCCTCTGCTGTTCATTGCATTGCTAATCAATGCTGGAATGGAACTACTGATTCAGCAGTAGTTATGAGGGTTCCTACATATGTCCCTATCCCAGTCAAGGTGGACACTGGAACCTTTCCCATTGCAGAACTTCTCAGAACCATGAGAGATTTTGGCATAACTGCAGCATTGGTTACTGCCATAACCCTTTCTGCAGCAGCAGCTACGACTGGTGCCATTGCCATGGCTGCACAGGTCCAAACAGCTGAGACAGTCAATGACATTGTTGAAAAAAACGGCCACAACATTAACTACCTTCAGATCTATTGATGGCCACTTAAAAGCTGGCATTCTAACTGTGAACCAAAGAGTGGACCTGTTGCAGGAGCAAGTAGATGATTTAGTAACCTTAACTTCCATAGGATGCGTTCATTCTCTTTCTTCTTTATGTATCACCTCCAGGATAGCCAACAATTTCACGGAGAACAGCAACCTGAGTTGGCAGCTGAGTGCCTACCTTCAGGGAAATTGGAGTCAACAGTTCGAGAACCTGACAGATACCTTAACACAACAAATCATTGCCGTGAATGCTACACGCCTGTACCTGCCCACTGTTAATACCCTCTTAACTACTCTTAAGCAAGCCTTCAGTTATATTAAGGAATGGGCTGGGGTGGGTGTTATGCTTTCCATGATGTTGTTAGCCATTTTTGTTTGCCTGTGGTGTCTATATAGGATCGGGAAGTCGCAAAAATCCCAAGCTGCCATGTTGGTACAGGCCTTTGCTGCTGTGGAAGCAGGACAATCCACTCAAGCATGGTTATCCATGCTGACAGACAAATAGGTGTCTGTCTCGCCCTTGCTGAGTGAATGATGCGTATCTGAATCAGTCATGCTCAATGACGGGTACCTACCCTTTTGCTGAGCGAATAAGCATACATGTGTTCCCTTCGACCTAAGACATGAGCCTGTGAGGGCGACACAGTGACTCTTTGACAGGTAAGATAGGGACACTGGGGTTGAACCTAAGACAGAGATGACTGAAATCTGACAACAGATAGACACTGCTACTCCTATAATATTAAAACAAAAAGGGGGACTGTTGGGAGCTGCAGAGTACCGAGCTTACAAGATGGCGCCGGTCTCCGCCTTCCGCCAGCCTGACGGCGAGTGCTCTCTATGGTAAACAACTCCTAATTTGGTAAAGGCCACGTATCCTCTTAATTCTGCTTGGAGACAACCTATCCTGGCGCGCCACGTGGGGTTAGGTGATTGGTAGATGTAGACTATATCAGGCCCCGTTTTCTGCTACCCGGGGCCACTCCCTGTAAATCAAGTTTCCCGAGTAAAACTGTGAGAAGAAGATTCCTTGGTGTTGCGTTGTTCTTGCTGGTCAAGGGTGGTTGCAACAAAAAATCATGAATATTAGCCTGGTTTTCAGAGTGAGTGCCAGGATAGGCTCCAAAGCTACACAGAGAAACCCTGTCTCGAAAAACCAAAAAAAAAAAAAATGAATATTTTTCCCATGAAGAGATCTAGATATAGATTGGACATGAGCTTGTGACTAAATAGTAAGTAGTCATTGCTCTACCAGCTCATCAGAACTCCAGATCAGTGTTAAAACTCTGAGAATTTGAAATCCCATTGTAACAGTAGCATAGAAGGGGAAAGAAATCTGAAACAGTTCCCATTTTCACTTACCTGAAATGACTTAGGCATACCTTTACAGCTTGCATTTACATCTCAAACCACTTTCTGAGACCCTCAGAACTTACATAGACTATCATATCCTCAGACCTTTATATACCTTAGAACATTGTCTGACACTCTCAAAACTTGCATAGACTTTAACAGCTTTTCTTTCCATCAAATCATTTACAAGAGAAACAAGCAATTATTACTGAGCAGTTATTGAAAATCATGTTCCTTTACTGGAAAGTTACACCTGAAACCTGTTTATCTTTTAATATGAAGCCTGCTAGCAAGGTAAACCTGTCTGCCTCCTCTCCCCAGGAAACCTAGAGCTCTGGAAAAACAAGGCCTAATTTTCACACATGCAATGAGTGTAAAAGCTACAGCCTTGGGGAAGAAGCCTGCTGCTGCTGAACTGGCAAAGCTATAGTTAACCTAGCCATCAATACCATCAGATCTGTGAAGGATAGCAGGAAGTATAATCTAACTGGCCCAAGTATAAATTAAAATGACAATGACTAGTCCATTACTCAAACTGTCATCCTAAAAAAGGCAACCATGGCAGCAAAGACAGCAAAAATATCTGACTTGTTTCTGCCACAGCTCCATGCTTGCAACAAGACTTACGGACACAGCAGAAAACACAGACAGACAAAACTTCTCAACAAAACAAGTAGACACAACTTTCATGAGACATAGACAGAGAAAACTTTCTAAAAAGACAAGCAAAACTTTCTGTGGGAAACAGACAAAACTCTCCAACCAGAACCAGGTGGGCAGGCGACGTCTCCCTGTATGCCCTGGATGGGAGAGTACTGGGGTCTATTCAACCCCCTCTGTGTCCCAGATGGGGATCCCACAGAACTATGACTCATCAAGAGGCCTATGTAGATGCTGCTTTTCTCAGCACCGTGGTTCATTCCAATAGTCTGCGAACCAAAGGCCGCTGCAGAATGTTTAAGGCACGTCCCTCCTGAAGCAGCCCCTCAACCCTGGAGTTCTGGAGTGAAGGTCCAGCTTTAAAAGTTGGGTGGGTGGTCTGAATAGCACTGAGACCTCCAGAAAATGTTAATTGCACTGACTGAGAATAAGACCACTATCACAGTTTAAAGCCAAAATTTGAAGCAAGCTCAAATAAATACTGGCTAGGTGGATGGGCTCTGGGCAGGTCCATACCTAGTTTTTCAGGAAAATGGCCCTAAATCAAGTTTTGCAGCAACTTAAGTATCTCCCATCAGGTCCAATCAGGGGCAAGCATACATCCTGATGTATTTCTTGCCTGTGAACCTCCTGCCCACATGTAATCAAACACAGGCGGTACAGATGGGTCAAACAAACTTGTTTAGGGGAGTGAAAATGTGTGACTTGTTATGTCCTGTAAACAATAGCCTCCAGCATTTAAGGAACTATCTGTCCTTGGGCAAGGGCCTTGTAGATCAGAGGCATTTTTGTTTAACGGATCTCTTAGGCATAGTGTTTTAAACTTAAAATGTAACTTTGCCTCTCACAGCATTAGGCAGCCATCAAAGAGAGGGAGTCCCAGGACACTGAAACAGCTCAGGTTGCCTACCCTCTCGTAGTTTCTTGACCAATGCACTCTTCCTCCTCTCTGAGATTTGGTCTCTGGTGATCTCACTGGGGCTTCCAGAAATGCTGTGAGGTGTCCATCAGAGAAGACCACGTGTACATGGTACCCCAGTGCAGTCCCAAGTGTTTTTCAGGGCGAGCTTTTAAACACACAAAAAAACCATACCCTGGTTGACACATCTCAGTTAGCAAGAACACAGAAGTGGGGCTACAGAAGCCAAGAAGCTGGGTAGTAGTACATTTAGGGACTTTCCCGGAACTGTGAACTTCGGCAGATTAGGACTTTGTTCTCATTTTGACAGGAAGTCTTGCTTACATGCTGGGTTCCAAGGCCCAAACGGTACTTCCATCATGGTGTCAGTTGTGCTAAGGTCTGGGGCCTGTTACATTTGGACTAGAAAAGAGGTTGAACACTGCTGTTTTTTTTTAAAAGATTTATTTTCAATTATGCGTATGTGTGTCTCCGTGTGGGTATGTGCTCTTGAGTGTATATGCCTGCTGTGAGAAATGTGGGTTTATTTCCTCTATCAGCTGTGACAAGACCACCGGAAGCCAAGACTCCATAAATCTCTCCCACCTTCTAAAACTTTTATGCAACTCTTTTTACTTCCCCTGTCTGGTAAAAGTTACTCATACATAGGCCCTGCTGAGTTTCCAGAATTTGATGACCTGGAGCAACTGACTCCTCCCCTTCCCGTCATCTCCTTTGTGCTAGTCCTTTCAAAACTAGCCAATCCTGGGGATGGAGAGATGGCTCAGCAGTTAAGAGGACTGACTGTTCTTCCAGAAATAAAGCCTCTAAAGCAAACAACAAAATAAAACCTGGGCAGTCTCAAAAGGATCCCAGGCAACGGAGAAAAGAAAGTTACCACCAAGAATACAGCCAAGTGCACTTTCTGGCTGCTTGCTTGCCTCTCTTTCCGAAAAGAAATTGCC
Organism: Cricetulus griseus; assembly: GCF_003668045.3. Classification (NCBI taxonomy): domain Eukaryota; kingdom Metazoa; phylum Chordata; class Mammalia; order Rodentia; family Cricetidae; genus Cricetulus; species Cricetulus griseus. Next base: position 71,495,872 of record NC_048597.1, on the reverse strand, counting down.
TTGCGGGGTTCCTTTTGCTTTGTCTGACTGTTTCTTTGTGCAACAATGAGAATATTTGTTTATAATATCCCAGAGGCCAGAGGCATCAGTCGCTCCTGGAATTAGAGGAGGGTGTGAAATGCCGGAGGTGGGAGCTGGAACCACACTCAGATCCTCTGCAAGAGCAGTAGGGGCTCTTAACTGTTGAGTCCTTTCTCCGATCCCCAACTACTACAGTCACTGCAAACACATACACTCATACACCTCACTATTAAGGCTGAACAATAGTCCACTGTACGTGAATAAAGAAAAATGAGGACATGATCGTTCCAAGGTGGAGCTGAGAAGGAGATTTATTGTAGATATGAGAGAGAGCACAGCCAGAGGTTCCTGGAAGCATCTAGACTGAACTGGGCCAGCAGCCATGAGAGATGAGGGTGAGGAGACCAAGAGAGAAAGGGGGTTGGGAGCTGCAGACCAAGAGACCAAGAGGCTAAAAGCACCAAGACAGCCAAGAGAATGTGCAGCCAAAATGGCTGGGTTATCCAGGAGTCAGAGATGTTGAGGAAAAGGAAGTGAAACTCAGGGGCTGGGGTGGTTTAGGGTAGGGGCATGGGGTATGCCAGGCAGGGTGACTCTTAATAGACACTTGTGGAATATTTTAGGTTGTGTTACATTTCTTCCTACTGCTTTTGGTTACAATACAAACAAAAAAAAAAAACAAAAACAAAAACAAAAACAAAACGAAACAAGACAAAAAACAGGTTCCGTCTGTTTGATTAAATAAAATTAACCTGTAGACAGGAGGCTGAGTCAGCAACCACCTGACAGGAAGTTGTAGGGAGGAGCCAGGTGTAGTGTGTCCTTAAGTGGGAGCAGGGCAGAAGGGCCCCTGGGTTTTCGGGAGAGTTGAGGAAGGGCAGGGTTAACTACTTGTGATTCAGCCTCTTGGAGCCAGCAGAATTTCACCTCAACCTTTAAGTCCTGAGTTCTAAAAAGGGATAGAGATCTAGAAAATGTTTCCCTTAGTGGCTTTGAGAGAGTGGCTGTGTGAGGGGACAGAATTTCTGTAGGCTGTGGCCCTTGCAGCTGAACCACTGCTGGTAGGAGCAGAATTGCAGTTGTTCAGAGGACAGGGTGCAATGTGCATCGCTTGGATCCAGAGCTGCAATGCATTCTGGTTAGTTTGCAATCTTCTCATTCTCCCACAGGAATTCTGATGCAAAGACAGAATCATATCTTAGAATGGATTTTTTTTTTAACCACACAGAGTGAAAATTAGAGACCTATATAGAAAAGGTTTCTGAATTGATTCTTTTTTTTTAATTTTCTTAACCTTTATTAGATTTTTTTTTGTCATATGTGTGCACACTGTGGGTTAAATATGGGCTTGTACATGCTAGGCAAGGGCTTAGTCACATCTCTTCTTTTTTTTCCCAGATTTTTAAAAATTTGAATTAGAAACAAAATTGTTTTACATGACAATCCCAGTTCCCTTCTCCCTCCCGTCCTCTCCTACCACCACCCCCAACTGAAACCCTACCTATCACATATCCTTTCTGCTCCCCATGGATGGTAAGGCCTTCCATAGGGTGCCATCAGAGTCTTTCATATCCTTTGGGATAGGGCCTAGGCCCACCCCTGTGTGTCTTGGCTCAGGGAGTATCCCTCTATGTGGACTGGGCTCCCAAAGTCCACATCTATGCTAGGGATAAGGACTGAACTACTACAGGAGGTCCTGTAGATTTCTGAGGTTTCCTCACTGAAACCCATGTTCCTGGGGTCTGGTTCAGTCCCATGCTGGTATCCCAGCTATCAGTCTGGGGACCAAGAGTTCTCTGATGTTCAGGTCAGCTGTTTCTGTGGGTTTCACCAGCCTGGCCTGGACCCCTTTGCTCTTCATTCGTCCTTCTCTGCATCTGGATTCCAGTTCAGTTCAGTGATTAGTTGTGTCTGCTTCTACTTCCACCAGCTGCTGGATGCGGGCTATCGGGTAGCATATAAGTTAGTTATCAATCTCATTACCAGGGGAAGGCATTTAAGGTAGCCTCTCCTCTGTTGCTTAGATTGTTAGCTGGTGTCTTCTTTGTAGATCTCCAGAAATTTCCCTAGTGCCTGATATATCTGTAAACCTAAAATGTTTCCCTTATTATGGTATCTCCATTCTTGCTACTTCTATTCATCCCCTGACTCAAACTTTCTGCTCCCTCATATCCTCTGTATCCCTCCTCTTCTCCCCTTCTCATTCTCCTAGCTCCCTCTCCCCTCTTCCCGTGCTCCCAATTTGCTCAGGGGATCTTGACCCATTCCCCTTCTCCAGGGGACCATGTATGTCTCTCTTAGGGTCCTCCTTGTTTACTAGCTTCTCTGGCAGTGTGGATTGTAGGCTGGTAATCCTTTACTCTATGTCTAAAATCCGCATATGAGTAAGTACATATCATGTTTGTCTTTTT